>NC_080189.1:62973460-63598460 GCF_030028045.1 Hippopotamus amphibius kiboko | reverse complement strand
ATTCTTTTCAGAGAGTAAAAACAATTACTAACCTTTAGAATAAATAGTAGTCATAAGTAAATATTTTGCAACTGTATTTGCTAGGGATTTACTGATTTTCTCTTATAGGATTAGCAGTGTACAAGACAAGGAAGAATACAATCAGAGAAGAGGGTAAAGTAATCCTACCTTCAGTGAGTTTATAATATGTTTATGTAGACATGGTCCAGGCCTTAGGAGATCTACTAGTTACCAATAATTTCCAAAATAAATATAAAGACAAAAGGACAGATCAAAAGTTTGGTGCTAGGTAGATCTGGGTCTTAATATTGAGTGTTTTGTTTATTAGTTGTGTAATTTTCCACAACTAACTTAAGCACTAAATCTTAATTTTCTTATCTATAAATTGAGGATAATGACAGTTATCATTCACTATTATTGTAAACATGACATGTTTAGTAGGTGAATATTCAATTAACAAAAGAAAGTATTATCACATAAATGATATGTGCAAGTGATAGAGAAAATAGTTAAAACTCATCTTGTGCTACAATGCTGGTATATCCACACAAGAAATCCAGGGTATAGTTTTGAGTGCTTCTGACAAACACCTAAGAAGCATTAGGTACTGTTATCCTGATTTTGCAAATGAGAGAAGTAAGTCACAGAGCTTAATGTTTTGCCTTAAGTTGAGTAGCTAGGATTTGAACCCAGAAACAAAGATAAAGAGTTTGAAACCTTAATCAATGTGTCATACTGCTTCTTATCTGCATTTGATAAGTTGAGGAATAGAAAGTTAAGCATTTTATCTGAAATTGTGTACAGTACAATTAGTAAAATTCATATTTAAAAAGAGAAAACAAAACAAGAGGACTATATTAGTGAAGAATACATTACATTTATTTAAATAAATGCAAATACGATGAGGTTACCTATGAAAAGGAAACAAGAAACATTTTAAGGTTGATTAAAAGATGAAATTCAACCATATGTTCTCTACAACTTGTACACTTTGCTGTGAAATGACTCAGACAGTTTAAAAGGTGAACGATTTTATGAGTTAAATGCAAACATAAGGATAGGCTAATGAGCTAATTCCAGACAACTCTGTTTCCTGAGATCTGAAACTAGAAACCCTAATGATTACCACTGACTTTGAAGTTTTTTTACTTTGATTAATCTAGTTTACATCTCCAGTAACGGAGCCAGCCTGCTTTTCTCTTTAGTTTTCCTCACGTCATTTCATCACTGCCAACCAGCCAGTTCCTCAGACAGAAATCTGAGGACAAACTTCTTGACTCCAACTTTTCCTTCACCACCAGTTTCAAGTCACTCATTAGGTCGCATACCCAGATAGTTCTTAAATTCACTGTCTTTCCTACATGTTAATGCCATTATCATTCCATTTCCTTTCAGAAGAATAATGTGACATTATTTTTAATTAGCCTTTTTAAATCCCTGCTTCCCACCACAAACATCCCCCCCCACCACCTATACTTTTATTTCTTTAGCTGTTCACAGAATGATAAAAAGAAGATTACTTATTCTAGTAATTAGATGTTTCCCCTGCCATACCAATGGGGTCACTTAGATAAAATTTATCTCTGGTGATAACTCTTTTCTGGGAAGAAAGCCCCAATTTAAATTCTTCTAGGTAGTTAAGGGAGGGGCAGTAGTTTCTCTTGAACCCACAGAGTCTTGACTGTTTTTAGCTCAAAATAATTCTCCTGCTAAAGTGACACATTTTGGGGAGGCTCATCCTAAATCCTAACAAGACCACTTAATAAGTGATGAGAACGAGTTATTTATGTAAAGGCCTTAAGGGTGAGATGAGGTAAGAGTATTATAAGAAGAGGAAACAATATGGGTACAAACCCTAAAGCAATGACAAGCTTGATGCAATTCAGGATCTTTATAATAAACAGTGTGAGCTGGAGATTAGGATAATATAAAACAAAGCTCCATAAGATCAGGGTGATGAGTTAGGCTAGGACTATACTGAGCCAGCAGTACAGGTTAGAAGGCAACTAGACTAACCTTGCTAAAGCATAAATCTGTCTCTTCCCTGCTATAAATCATTGAATAGTTTCTCATTTTCTTCAGTAACCCATAACATGACATCCAAAAGCCTTCATATCCTGCTTCCTACTTACGTGTCCAGGTTCTTCTTTTATCCTGTCCTTCCTGGATCCAAAATTCAGTTAGACTAAACTGGTTGCATTCCTCCTACCATGCTAGGCTTTTTTCTAACTTAACCTCTTGAGGTATTGCTCTTTCCTTAAGTTTACACTTGGCTAATATCTATCATTATTTTTGAACACCTGCCAGATATTCCTATAAGGTTTCTGAGCGCCACTGCACTTAGGTTAAATGGACCTCCCCTGTGCTTCTCAGCGCTTATGTGATGTCTCTATGATGTTACACATCACACCGTTTTATACTTGAGGTTTGCCTCTCTGTGCAAACTACCAGCTTCTCCCACACCATACTATGAAGTCTTGATCAGGGGAAGAAATATGCACTAATTATCTTTGTTTTCCCAACACGTCTCACCATACCTTATATATATTAGACACACTAAATAATTAATTGATGAATTTGTTATTGGACTAATGAATATGTAAAAAAAGGAGTGGCTTCACAAAGGGACGGGGGAAAAGTTGCCACCACTTTCACATTTCTTCTGTTCTACACACAAAATCATTTGCCTGATATTTATATCCTGAGAGAAACCTATGTTTCTAGCTTCTCTGCTGCCCTGTGAGCAAAGTTCAGAGTTCAAATTATCATTTAATATCCAAGGTAGAACGCACAAAATGTTAGTTGTCCAACAATAATTCTTGGGTAATAGGACTTGAATGGGTCATAGGTGGTGATAGATAAAGGGATAGGTCCAAGAAAGCAGAACCTAGAAATATGTATTTGTTTCCCTCTGCTGGTGTAACAAATTATCACAAACTTAGTGGCTTAAACCAATACAAACATGTTATTCTACAAAGTCCAAAATTCATGTTACTGGACCAAAATCACAGTATCTGCAGAGCTGCATTCTTTCTAGATGCTCTAGAGGGAAATCTATGCCTTGCCTTTGCAGCTTCAGGAGGCTGCCTGCGTTCCTTGGCTTATGGTCACATCACTCAAACTTCTGCTCCCATCATCACCTCTCCTTCTTTGACTCCCTTGCTTTCCCCTTTTCCCTATAAAGAACATTATGATTATATGAACCCACTCAGATATCCAGGGTAATCTTACCATCTCAAGATCTTTAAATTAATCACATCTGCAAAATTGCTTTAATCATGTTTATTAGTTTCCTAGGGCTGCCATAACAAATCACCATAAACTGGGTGACTTAAAGTATTGATTTGTTTAAAGTTCTGGAAGCTAGAATTCTGAAATCAAGGTTTTGGCAGACACAGTTCTTTTTTGAGGCTGTAAGAGAATATACATGCTATGCCTGGTCATTGCCAGAAATCCTTGGTGGTGTTTGTCTTGCAGATGTCTCAATCCAATTTCTGCCTTCGTTTCATATGTCATCCCTCCCCTCCTTTAATATTCACATGGCTATCATCTGTCTGTATCCATTTGTGTCTCTGTTTTCTATTCTTACAAGGATTACAAGGATACCATTCATTGGATCACTGCCCATGCTAGTCTAGTATGATCTCATATTTAATTAATCACATCTGCAGAGGCCCAATTTTCAAAGAAGTTTGCATTCTAAGCTTCCAGGTGGACATGAATTTAGGGAGACACTATTCAGCTCAGTATACCATGTAAGGCAACATATTCAAAGGATCTGAGGCTTAGGATGTGGACATCATTAGTGGGCCATTACCCTGCCTATCACAAAAGCCAATATCAAATTGGAAACAAAAAGAATATGTTGGACTTTCCTGGTGGTGCAGTGGTTAAGAATCCACCTACCAATGCATGGGACACTAGTTTCATCCCTGCTCCAGGAAGATTCCATGCCACAGAGCAACTAAGCCCGTGTGCCACAATTACTGAGCCTGCATGCCTAGAGACCATGCTCTGCAACAAGAGAAGCCACCACAATGAGAAGCCTGCACACCACAATGAAGAGTAGCCCCCGCTCTCAGCAACTAGGGAAAACCCATGCACAGCAATGAACACCCAATGCAGCCAATAAAATTAAAAAAAAAAAAAATAATTAATTAATTTATAAAAGAACATGTCAAGAGCGAGAAGAAGCAAGAAGCAATGAACACACAGAAACCAGGAATATTCAGAGCCAGGGTATTGATGCCAGTCAAACAAGACTGAAACATGAACATCAAGACTTTCACAGAGCTAGAAAACTTTCTGGCATCAGGACAGAAGACATGACTGTTAGTGTCAAGAATATTCCACTGAGACAACTTTCCTGAGGCAGAAGGTTTTCACCAGGCATAGATACCTGGCCTAGGAAATGGTGCCCTAAAATCTATAGTTAAATCATGCTACAGATGGAAACTTCTTCCTTCAAAGACCTCTTTGGTTCTCCTCAGCTGGCCTGAGCCTACCCCAGCCTTCACAGGACCTAGAGAATTTTCAGGAATCAAGATGGTCTGAGACATTAAAAATTGGGTAGTCTGGGGATATGTAGGGGAACCTTCTGTTACCATCATACAAATCTTCTGTAAATCTAAAAAGTGTTTTTTTAAATTTTAAAAATAATAATAAACCTAAAGAGGTAGAATAGAGTACAGACTTAAGAGAATGTCCAAATTCTATTATTAGCCTCATAAATTTCGAGTGAAAATTGAAGGTTTAAACTATTAAGTGATTTAGAAGAAAAGAGGAGGAAAGGAGGAGGAGGACAATGACAGGAAGAAGGAATGGAAGAGGGAGGAGGACAGAGAGGAAGGGAGGAAGTGGGAAGAGGAAGATCCTTGACCACAACATCATTATCAGGAAAACTACATGGGAAGACTAAGAACTGAATTTATTCCAGCAAGACCACTCCATCACTTACCCTCCACATTTACAGCATCAGCACCAAAATCAGCCTAAGTAATCACTGAGACTCATCCCATCATGGTTTACATCCCTGCCTCAGGCAAGATAAGAAGCTAATGTCTCTCCAATCATCCCTCTCCTAAGCAAATTTCATGTTCTAATCCTACCCAGTCTTACACCTTTTGCATCCTCACACTTCTGTTGTGCATTTGTGAACTGATGATCTCTCCATAGCAAAATATTCTCACTCATTTTTTTGAATGTTCATTTCAACAACCTGTTCTAACTGAAACTTGGCATCCCCCTGAGAGCTATGCCCCTCTGTTTGAAGTAGTGAATATTCTATCTCACACACCCCTAGGACTGAAGGAGGAGTAAAGGCCCACTTCTTGCTTGTCTTACCATTTTAATTTGAATCATGCACTTCATATTTGGACCATGAATTTTTTTTTGGAGGGGGGAGGGAGGAAACGGCAGGGAGTGGGGAAGAGGTGGTGGTGGCAGTTCTAATGTCCTTTATTTTCTTGCTTGATATCTCTGCCTTATTACATTCTGATTTCTTCCCTAAGTCATAGGAAATCTTATCTTGAATTGTTGTTTTGGGAAATTCCATATTATAATCCTTTGTTCTCCTCTGTTTAGTTGGTTACCACTACATGGTACTGCTTAGCTGTTATTCTAGGATTTCTTTTCAGTAATTTTCCGGATTAGAATCATTATTAACCTGGATCATACATTCTTTCTTGTTATTTACTTTCATTTTGCTCAAGTACAGCATATATTTTAGTACGTATTACACATACTGTTTATATGCTATACACCTTGGTGTGATACATATGAATACATATAATTATCATATCTATACTCTGATGTGTATCAATATTATAGGTTTGTGTTTGACTGACTTCTCCACTCCATGTTGTCTGTAATATTTCTAATTCTACTTCAACATGTCTCCATTTTTAAGCTTTGTTTTCTAATGTTTGTTTTTAAATACAATAATTATACCAAATATATTATTCAAGCAAGCAACATTGACATTTGAGCATCCTGTCCTCTCCCTGCCTCAAAGACAGGTAAGTCCATAATGCCTGGATAAGAATTTGTAGTATAGAAGCTAAAAATACACAGTACCTACTGTTCACTTAACCTAGAAAGGATGAATAAGTATTCTTTTAGCTAGAGTGGGAAATAATTAGAGTAAAAAATAAAATGTAATTATATTCTTATAGCAAGTGTTGTTGAGCTAATCAAAATACATAGGCATTGCTACTGCATTTGTTTGCCCTTAGGCTTTTCATATAGGTCAGGGGATAGTAAAGTAGTTATTAATTTTATCAAAATATTCAAAGTGTAAAACAAATGGCTTATTTTTCCTTCTGCTCTGTTTATTTTATCTGCAGATGATATATTACTTTGTTGTTCTAGAATGTCAAAGACATATTTGAGAATTTTCAAAGAAGCTGTATTCTGAATGAAAAAATTACTTGTAGGTATTTGCAGTAGAATCAGGAAGATGTAACTTATTTTCTATATATTTAATTAGAAGCAAATCTTTAAAACAACTTCTTGGGATTCGGGTTTTACAGGAAATTATTTTTTTTCCTACAGAATAGTAGAATCAGTGTTTATAAGACTAGTATTTTTGGGCATTTTCACAATTATTATATTTGTGATATATAAAGAATTTAATAAGCTGAATGAAGAAAAGCTAGTTTCTATATGACACCAGGGTATTGCACTGAGTATACAGACAAAGGGAGGCATGTGTGTCTGGCCCCTTCATCTCCCTACTACTACCTATTACTACAAAAGGGCAGTTTGGCCTGTTTCTAGAATAAAGGCTATTTTGAGGGCAAATATTATATTTTTTCTACACCGACATTATTCCATTATTAGCAAAATATTAAAATACAATATAACAATAATACTGAATATACATACTAAATTCTGCTTTTCAGCACATAATTATATTGGAGTAGGAATTTAGATAATTAAAAAAATTTGGTTGTCTAGATCAATAAAAGAATAAGAAATGGCTACTATTAAAAACCTGGTTTTGTCAATTTCTATATTCTCTTAGAAAAAGGTTGTATTGACTTAAAGAAAAATGCATAACGTAAGAGTTGTCAGTTTAAATTTTATTCAGGGTCTTACTGAGAACTATAGCCCAGGAAATAGCTCTCAGTAGCTCTAAGCTGACTGCTCCATGGAGGTAGGGGAGAGGACAGTATATATATGATTTGGCTAGGGAATACCTGCAGTCAAGCATACATCTCAGTAAAAGATTACTCCTAGTCACAAGGAACAGCTACCTCGTTAATGATTTTAGTGCTTTTTCTATGTATGGAAAGATGCAAAATTCTAGGTTCATTAAAATTCTTCCTGAGCTATACATCTAACTACCTAAGGGCCTATTTTTTCCAAAGCCCCGAGCACCTCATCCTGGATTCCTTTGAGGGTATGCTGTCAGTCAGCAACTGCAGTGCCTAATGACTACTTAATCCTTGTAGAACTGGAAGGTGAGCAACATTGCTTTAGAGTTGCATGGGAGGATATTACTATTTGTTAATTTGACCAAAGAAGAGAAACACAGACAAA
This sequence comes from Hippopotamus amphibius kiboko, assembly GCF_030028045.1. Taxonomy (NCBI): domain Eukaryota; kingdom Metazoa; phylum Chordata; class Mammalia; order Artiodactyla; family Hippopotamidae; genus Hippopotamus; species Hippopotamus amphibius. The sequence goes on along the minus strand of NC_080189.1, from coordinate 63,590,918 downwards.
TGCAAAAGAATCCTAATTTTGAGGGTGAGAACAAAAGCATGGGTATGAATCTGACTGTGTGTGTATCTGGGAGTGTGTCAAAGTTAGTCATGTGAGTATGTCACATGTATCATGTTTTACTTAGACTCAGAAATACAGTGAATTAAAACAGCATTTCTCTAAGTTCTTGATTTCATTTAAACCATTCTCTTCCCAACAATTAGCAAATGTTGACTTGAAATACAGGACTAAAATTTTATTTAGTATATCCAGGAATTTTTTAATGTACTTCCAAATCTTCTTAAAAAGGCAAAAACAAGAAAGGAAACTTGTATTCACGCTAATAATAAATACAGGAGCTGAATCTAAGGAGTAAAGTAACTTCCCCCTAACTATTGGGTTCTTCTCCCAGAAAAGACAAGTAGAGAATAGAATGTAATTTCTAAAATGGATCCTTTACAAAGTCACATTGTGTTGCTTAATGACACAGAGTTCCTGATGAGCATTCCAAATTACAAGGTAGTTGTTCAAATAGAATTTAAACCAAGGGCTTCATTGATATGCTTCCTAAAACAAGGGGCTCTTTTAATTAGAAAAGTCTATGCTGCTTTCTTTCCTGGCAGCGTTTGTGGGGGCTCCCACCAGCGTTCTCACAGCAGCCAAATGCTAGAAACACACAGAGATTCTGTGCTTTGCATAGTTTCCTTACCCTCCACACTCTCCATATCTATAAACCTTCCAGAGCACAGAGATCAATGAATGTTTTCCCATCAGATTTTAAATAGTCAAGGGAATGTCTCTCTGCAATTTAAAGTGCATAAAATACAATGTATGTGACCTTATTTTCCCTTTTTATCAGCCAATAGCCATATGACAGAAGTATGGCTCACTCAGTCTTTTGTTTTCTGTACTCAAGGGAAGGAAAAGATAATTAGCAAAATGTACTGTTCAGTATCAATTATACCTTCCACCCTGAATCAGATTTGATCATTTTTCTCTGCTTAACACACAAATGCTGAGTTGCATGCATTCGTGTACACAGGTTGGAATCATCTACATAATCTGCTTCTGACTACCCAGAGATTCTCCCTTATTTGAAACATCTCAAGATTTGTAGATTGATAGTTCAATCATTATCTGATTCATGCATTGATACATAACATTGGTGTTATTGATATATGAGTAATGTCTCTGAAATAGCCTGTTATTTCCATAACAATAATACAGAGATTTCCGCATACCCTTTATTCAGTTCCCCTCAATGGTAACATCTTGTAAAATCATAATAAAATTCTCACTCATGACCAAGATACTGACATTGATGCAATTCACCTATTTTATTGAAATATTTCCTGAGTTTTAATTGTACTCGTGTGTGTGCACATGTGTATTCAATTCTATGCAATGTTATCACACGTGTAGATTTATGTACCTATCGCTATAGACAAGATGCAGAACAGTTCTTTCAAATCAAAAGTTCTTCATTTTTACCCTGTAAAAACTACACACACCTCCCTTTCTAACCCCCACCCCCACATCCATAAGCCCTGGATATCATATTTATTTTCACAATCACATTTTATTTATAGTCAGAACTACTGATTTTATTACTATTACTGATGCAGTTTCATTTTAAAATAAATTTTATGTAAATTTTCATAAAAAATGCACAAATTTTAAAAACAGGAAATTAAAATACAGATGTTAAAGGTACATGGAAAATATGTGAAAAATCAATGAAATTTAAGAAATGTTGCAAATGGTGATAATATGAAGATGATGGATGAAGTAGGATGAGGAGATTACTTGAGAGCACATGATATATATTTAGGTGCTGGAGCAGCAGTGGTTCTCAGACTTTAGTGTACTTAAACACATATCAGAATCTCCTAGAGATATGATTAAGATGGCGGAGTAGGAGGACATGCACTCACTCCCTCTTGCAAGAGCACCAGAATTACAACTAACTACTGAACAATCACCCACAGAGAGACACTGGAACTCACCAAAAAAGACACCCCACGTCCAGAGACAAAGGAGAAGCCACAAAGAGATGGTAGGAGGGGTGCGATCGTGTTAAAATCAAATTCCATAAATGCTGGGTGGGTGACTCACAAACTGGAGAACAGTTATACTGCAGAAGTCCACCCACTAAAAGGAGAGTTCTGAGCCCCGCATCAGGCTTCCAAACCTGGGAGTCCAAGAATGGGAGGAGGAATCCCCAGAGAATCAGACTTTGAAAGCCAGCAGGATTTGATTGCAGGACCTCCACAGGACGGGGGGAAACAGAGACTCCACTCTTGGAGGGCACACAAAAAAATGTGCTCACCAGGACCCAGGGGGAAGGAGCAGTGACCCCATAGGAGACTGAACCAGACCTACCTGCTGGTGTTGGAGGGTTGCCTGCAGAGGTGGGGGGGCAGCTGTGGCTCACCAAGCAGGCAGGGGCACTGGCAGCAGGGGTTTTGGGAAGTGCTTATTGGTGTGAGCCCTCCCACAGTCCACCATTAGCCCCACCAAAGACCATGTGGGCTCCAGTGCTAGGTGGCCTCAGGTGAAACAACCAACAAGGTGTGAACACAGCCCCACCCATTAGCAGACAAACAGATTAAAGTTTTACTGAGTTCCGCCCACCAAATCGGATTAAAGCTTTACTGAGCTCAGCTCACCCAGCCCTACCCACCATCAGTCCCTCCCATCAGGAAGCACACAGGAGGCTCCTAGATAACTTCCTCCACAAGTGGGCAGACAGCAGAATCAAGCAGTATCAGCAGTATTTCGACTTGTGGAACTGAAAACCACAGCCACAGAAAGATAGAGAAAATGAAAAAGCAGAGGACTTTGTACCAGATGAAGGGACAGAATAAAGCCCCAGAAAAACAACTAAATGAAGAGGAGATAGGCACCCTTCCAGAAAGAGAATTCAGAATAATGATGGTGAAGATGATCCAGGACTTTGAAAAAAGACTGGATGCAAGGATCGAAAAGTTTACCAAAGACCTAGAAGAATTAAAGAGCAAACAAACAGAGATATGCAACACAATAACTGAAACGAAAAATACACTAAAAGGAACCAATAGCAGATTAACTGAGGCAGAAGGGCGAATAAGTGACCTGGAAGGCAGAATGGTGATAATCTGGCTTAATTGGCACTTTGGAGTCTTGAACTAAGCCTACAAATTCTAATTTCTACATTAGTTGTTTTGCTTTTCCTTGCTTCTTTCTCTTTGTCATTCTTATCTCTGATTTCTATTTTCTTTTTTTCTACCAAAGTTGTCAAGTAGACAAGTTATTTTATCAAAATCAATTGTAACTTTAAGCACAAACTAAACTACAAAGAAACAAAGTTAGAGATGACACTGCTTTAGATTCTACTGCAGAAAGATTTTGAAGGAATTCTAAACCACTATGTATTAAAGAAGTGACAACACATTTTTCTTTCCCGTACAAATTCAAAATGCAACACAATATTTGATCATCTTCTGTGTACAGATCAAGATGGCAGAGTAGGGGGACATGCGCTCAATCCCTCGTGCAAGAGCACCAGAATTACAACTAACTGCTGAACAATCATCCACAGAAAGACACTGGAACTCACCAAAAAAGACACCCCATGTCCAGAGACAAAGGAGAAGCCACAATGAGATGGTAGGAGGGGTGCAATCGTGTTAAAATCAAATCCCATAAATGCTGGGTGGGTGACTCACAAGCTGGAGAACAGTTATACTGAAGAAGTCCACCCACGAGAGTGAGGGTTCTGAGCCCCACATCAGGCTTCCTAACCTGGGGGTCCAGCAATGGGACGAGGAATCCCCAGAGAATCAGACTTTGAAAGCCAGCAGGATTTGATTGCAAACCACCACAGGACTGAGGGAATTGGAGACTCCACTCCTGGAGGGCACACAAAAAAGTGTGCTCACCAGGACCCAGGGGGAAGGAGCAGTGACCCCATAGGAGACTGAACCAGACCTACCTGCTGGTGTTGGAGAGTTGCCTGCAGAAGTGGGGGGCAGGTGTGGCTCACCAAGGAGACAGGGGCACTGGCAGCAGGGGTTCTGGGAAATGCTTATTGGCGTGAGCCCTCCCAGAGTCCACCATTAGCCCCACCAAAGAGTCTGTAAGCTCCAGTGCTGGGTAGCCTCAGGCCAAAGATCAAATAAGGTGGGAACACAGCACCACCCACTGGAAGACAAGCAGATTAAAGATTTACTGAGCTCTGCTCACCAAATCAGATTAAAGTTTTACTGAGCTTTGCCCACCAAGCCCAACCCACCATCAGTCCCTCCCATCAGGAAGCACCCATGAGCCTCCTAGATAGCTTCCTCCACAAGACGGTAGACAGCAGTATCAAGCAGTATCAGCAGTATTTCATCTTGTGGAACTGAAAACCATAGCCACAGAAAGATAGAGAAAATGAAAAGGCAAAAGACTTTGAACCAGATGAAGGGACAAGATAAAATGCCAGAAAAACAACTAAATGAAGGGGAGATAGGCACACTTCCAGAAAGAGAATTCAGAATAATGATGGTGAAGATGATCCAGGAGTTTGAAAAAAGAGTGGATGCAAAGATCGAGAAGCTGCAAGAAAAGTTTACCAAAGACCTAGAAAAATTAAAGAGCAAACAGAGATACATAACACAATACCTGAAATGAAAAATACACTAGAAGGAACCAATAGCAGATTAACTGAGGCAGAAGGGCAAATAGGGGACCTGGAAGACAGAATGGTGATAATCACTGATGTGGAAAAGAATAAAGAAAAAAAAATGAAAATAACTGAAGACAGCCTAAGAGACCTCTGGGACAATGTGAAACGCACCAACATTTGCATTATAGGGGTCCCAGAAGGAGATGAGGGAGAGAAAGGACCCAACAAAATACTGGAAGGGATTACAGTTGAAAACTTCCCTAACATGGGAAAGGAAACAGCTACCCAAGTCCAGGAAGTGCAGAGAGTCCCAGGCAGGATAAATCCAAGGGGAAACATGCCAAGACATATAGTAGTCAAATTGACAAACATTAAAGACAGAGAAAAGTTATTAAAAGCAACAAGGGAAAAATGACAAATAACATACATGGGAACTCCCATCAGGTTAACAGCTGATTTCTCAGCAGAAACTCTGCAAGCCAGAAGGGAGTGGCATGATATACTTCAAGTGATGAAAGGGAAGACCCTACAACCAAGAATACTCCACCCAGCAAGGATCTCATTCAGATTCGATGGAGAAATCAAAAGCTTTACAGACAAGCAACAGCTAAGAGAATTCAGCACCACCAAACCAGCCCCACAACAAATGCTAAAGGAACTTCCCTAAGCAGGAAACATAAGAGAAGAAAAGGACCTACAAAAATAACTACAAAACAATTAAGAAAATGGTAACAGGAACATACATATCGATAATTACCTTGAATGTAAATGGACTAAATGCACCAACCAGAAGACACAGACTGGCTGAACAGATACAAAAACAAGACCCATATATATGCTGTCTACAAGAGACCCATTTCAGACCTAGGGACACATACAGACAGAAAGTGAGGGGATGGAAGAAGATATTCCATGCAAATGGAAATCAAAAGGAAGCTGGAGTAGCAATACTCATATGAGATAAAATAGACTTTAAAATAAAAAATGTTACAATAGGCAAAAAAGGACATTACACAAAGATCAAGGGATGAATCCAAGAGGAGGAGATAACAATTATAAATATACTTGCACCCAATATAGGAACACCTCAATATATAAGGCAAATGCTAACAACCATGAAAGAGGAAATCAACAGGAACACAATCATAGTGGTGGACTTTAACACCCTACTTACATCAAAGGACAGATCATCCACACAGAAAATTAATAAGGAAACACAAGCTTTAAGTGACACAACAAATCACCTTGATTTAATAGATATCTAAAGGACATTATATCCGAAAACATCAGATTACATGTTCTTCTCAAGTGCACGTGGAACATTCTCCAGGATAGATCACATTTTGGGTCATAAATCAAGCCTTGGTAAATTCAAGAAAATTGAAATCATATCAAGCATCTTATCTGACAACAATGCTATGAGATTAGAAATCAATTACAGGAAAAAAAAACTGTAAAAAACACAAACACATGGACGCTAAACAATACGCTACTAAATATCCAAGAGATCACTGAAGAAATCAAAGAGGAAATCAAAAAATACCTAGAGACAAAGGACAATGAAAACACAATGATCCAAAACCTATGGGATGCAACAAAGGCAGTTCTAAGAGCGAAGTTTATAGCAATACAATTCTACCTCAAGAAACAAGAAAAATCCCAAATAAACAATCTAAACTTACACCTAAAGAAACAAGAGAAAGAAGAGCAAGCAAAACCCAAAGTTAATAGATGGAGAGAAATCATAAAGATCAGAGCAGAAATAAATGACATAGAGACAAAGAAAACAATAGCAAAAATCAGTAAAACTAAAAGCTGGTTCTTTTAGAAGATAAATAAAATTGATAAATCTCTATCTAGCAATACTCATCAAGAAAAAGAGGGAGAGGACTCAAATCAATAAAATTAGAAATGAAGCAGGAGAAGTTACAACAGACACCACAGAAATAAAAAGCACCATAAGAGATTACTACAAGCCACTATATGCCAATAAAATGGACAACCTGGATGAAATGGACTAATTCTTAGAAAGGCCTTCCAAGACTGAATGAGGATGAAATAGAAAATATGAAAAGACCAATCACAAGGAATGAAATTGAAACTGTGATTAAAAATCTCCCAACAAACAACAGTCCAGGACCAGATGGATTCACAGGTGAATTTTATCAAACATTTAGAGACAAGCTAACACCCATCCTTCTCAAACTCTTCCAAAACATTTCAGAGGAAGGAACACTCCCAAACTCATTTTATGAGGCCACCATCACCCTGATACCAAAACCAGACAAAGATATGACAGAAAAAGAAAATTACAGACCAATATCACTGATGAATTTGGATGCAAAAATCCTCAAAAAATACTAGCCAACAGAATCCAACAACACATTAAAAGGATCATACACCATGATCAAGTGGGGTTTATCCCTGGAATGCAAGGATTCTTCAATATACACAAATCAATCAATGTGATACACCATATGAACAAACTGAAGGATAAAAATCACATGATCATCTCAATAGATGCAGAAAAAGCTTTTGACAAAATTCAACACCCATTTATGATAAAAACTCTCCAGAAGGTGGGCACAGAGGGAACCTACCTCAACCTAATAAAGGCCATATACAACAAACCCACAGCAAACATCATTCTCGATGGTGAAAAACTGAAAGCATTCCCTCTAAGATCAAGAACAAGACAAGGATGACCACTCTTGCCACTACTACTCAATATAGTTTTGGTAGTCCTTGCCACAGCAATCAGAGAAGAAAAAGAAATAAAAGGAATCCAAATTGGAAGAGAAGAAGTAAAACTGTCACTGTTTGCAGATGACATGATGCAATACCTAGAAAATCCTAAAGATGACACCAGAAAACTACTTAAGCTATCAATGAATTTGGTAAAGTTGCAGGATACAAAATTAACACACAGAAATCTCTTGCATTTCTATACACTAACAATGAAAGATCAGAAAGAGAAATTAAGGAAACAATCCCATTCACCATTGCCACAAAAAGAATAAAATACCTAGGAATAAACCTAACCAAGGAGGTAAAAGACCTGTACTCAGAAAACTATAAGACACTCATGAAAGAAATCAAAGAAGACACAAACAGATGGAGAGATATACCATGTTATTGGATTGGAAGAATCAACATTGTGAAAATGACTGTACTACCCAAAGCAATTTACAGATTTAATGCAATCCCTATCAAATGGCCAATGGCATTTTTCACAGAACTAGAAGAAGAAATCTTACGATTTGTATGGAAACATAAAAGACCCTGAATAGCCAAAGCAATCTTGAGAAGGAAAGATGGAGTTGGTGGAATTAGGCTTCCTGATTTCAGCCTACACTACAAGGCTACAGGGACCAAGACAGTATGGTACTGGCACAAAAACAGAAATATAGATAAGTGGAACAGAATAGAAAGCCCAGAGATAAACTATGGTCAACTAATCTAGACAAAGGAGGCAAGGATATACAATGGAGAAAAGGCAGCCTCTTCAATAAGTCTTGCTGGGAAAATTGGTCAGGTACATGTAAAAGAATGAAATTAGAACACTCTTTAAGACCATACACAAAAATAAACTCAAAATGGATTAAAGACCTAAATGTAAGGCCAGACACTATAAAACTGCTAGAGGAAAACATAGGAAGAACACTCTTTGACATAAATCACAGCAGGATCTTTTGTGATCCACTCCCTAGAGTAATGGAAATAAAAGCAAAAATAAATAAGTGGGACCTAATGAAACTTCAAAGCTTCTGCACAACAAAGGAAACTATAAGCAAGATGAAAAGACAGCCCTAAGAATGGGAGAAAATATTTGCTAACGAATCAACAAAGGATTAATCTCCAAAATATATAAACAGTTCATCCAGCTCAATATCAAAAAGACAACCCAATCAAAAAAATGGGCAGAAGACCTAAATAGGCATTTCTCCAAAGAAGACATACGGATGGCCAAGAGGCACATGAAAAGCTGCTCAACATCACTAATTATTAGAGAAATGCAAATCAAAACTGCAATGAGGTATCACCTCACACTGGTGAGAATGGGCATCATCAGAAAATCTACAAACAGTAAATGCTGGAGAGGGTGTGGAGTAAAGGGAACGCTCTTGCACTGTTGGTGGGAATGTAAATTGATACAGCCACTATGGAGAACAGTATGGAGGTTCCCTGAAAAACTAAAAATAGAGTTACCATATGACCCAGCAATCCCACTGCTGGGCATATACCCAGAGAACACCATAATTAGAAAAGACACATACACTCCAATGTTCATTGCAGCACTATTTACCATAGCCAGGACATGGAAGCCACCTAAATGTCCATCAACGGATGAATGGATAAAGAAGATGTGGTACATATATACAATGGAATATTACTCGGCTTTAAAAGGGAACGAAATTGGGACATTTGTACAGACATGAATGGACCTAGAGACTGTCATACAGAGTGAAGTGAGTCAGAAAGAGAAAAACAAATATCATATATTAACACATATATGTGGAATATAGAAAAATGGTACAAATCAACCTGTTTGCAAGGCAGAAATAGAAACACAGAGTAGAGAACAAACATATGGACACCAAGTGGGAAAAGCGGGGTGTGTTGGGGGGGATTAATTGGGAGATTGGGATACCAAATTGTACACTCTAAATATATGCAGTTTATTGTATGTTAACTGTATCTCAATAAAACTTCTTAAAAAAATAAAAATAAAAATAAATAAAAAGGAACCAAAATGCAAAAAAAAAAAAAAGAATTTGATCATCTTCTGACCAAGCTCCTATACATTTCATCTTGCCTAGGATTTCTGAGAGCTCTGGAACAGTGTGGAATCCTTGGTTGTGTATCTGCATCAGTTACTGAGCTTACATACTGACAGAGAAAACCCTTAATTTCCCCCTGTGATATTTTTCTGAGAAAAACTGATCAAAAAAATTAAGGTTTATAAAAGCTGCTTATGTCATATAAATTAGACACCACTCAGTAAGAGCTACACTTCAAGTGAAGAAAACACAGGGTACCTCATTATAGAAATAAACTATACTGTCTCCCTAAGATAGTAATAGCTCTCTCTATGCTTTCTATAAACTCCAAGCGCACATACCAGACTGCAATGTCTTTCTGGAAGGCAGTGTCTCATTTGGAATTTATTTACGTAAGTTTGAGAAATTTACAGACCTCAGGGTAAGAAAGACTCAAGTTTTCATTGCTGTACAGATAAAATAGAAGGCTATCTAAATGGCTAGGACTATTGGGCATAGGAAAACTAATGGAAACTCAAGTATAAGTATTGCATTTGGAAGCAGGCAAATCTCACAAGGTTGATAGTGACTGTGGACTGCCTTAAACTGATAATCTCAAATTTGATTTTAGGCTTGCAATAAAAGTGGGTTTTGTAATAATTTTAAGATTTTCTTTAGATAACTTTTGAGTTATGGGTAAGAAGAGGTAATTTCATTTTCAGAAGAGAGAAGAAATAGCAGGACAAGGAAACTAAGTACTAGTGTTAACTTTGATTCTGTTCAAATTCTAGTATGTTCAAATACAGAGATATTGATTCACACATTGTAGTCAAAAGCTGCTTTTCATGCTCTCTTCATGAACCAACTGAAATGTTTTCAAAGAGGACAGAAATAAAAAATACTTGTTTCAGTTTCCCCCTTTTTGGTAAACTAAAATAATTTGATATAATGGACCAATATCTGGGGAGTTTTGTAGATTTTGAAAATAGAACATGAAATCTAGGGGTAGAAAACAGGGTATAAAATAGGTGTAAAGACAGGAAGGGACCAATTCCACATTCCTATAGTTTCTAATTAATTATACAAAATTGTTTAAAAATACCAGAAACGTATAAGGAGAAAGTAAAAATAACCTATAATAACACCTACCCAAGAGATAACCACTATTACTATTATTATTATTATTATTAGCCACACTGTGCAGCATGTGGGATCTTACTTCCCCAACCATGGATCGAACCCATGCCCCCTATATTGGGAACACGGAATCTTAACCACTGGACCACCAGGGAAGTCCCCTAGTTTCCATTCTTTACCAAAGAGATGCCTGTACACTTGTCAAAACTTGTATTTAGTTTAGATTGCAGGTAAAAAGTGATGTTAATTTCTTCATTTTCATCAAGCTTATTTTTGGTTGTCTTTAACCCTACCCTGTGAAATAGCTGACACCTCCATTTTATTTGCATTACTTTACCACTTCTGTGCTTTTAGGTTTTAATGTATGCCAGGTTTCTGACTCTAGGCTTTGCTACTATAATCTTAAGTGGAAAAAACAAAAAACAAAAAACCTCCTCTATTCCTAACTGTGGTTCTCATTTTAATAATTATCATAAAACAGCAAAATACTGTTTATATTTTTCCAATTAAGCATTAGAATTTATAAAGAGTTGGAGTTCACCACATAGATAGGCCTTTTTTTTTAATGTAGGGTCCCACTATGTTATCATATTTAAACTGATGTATAAAAGCAGAATTTCAAAGCGTTAATCTCCAATGAGGAATTACAGCAGCTAGAAGTTCAGCTACTTTAGAACCGTTTGATAAATTTGGAAATCAAACAAGGGAGTTAGTTATTTAATTTGAATGTTTAAATGAGCTGTCATCCACAAAACAAGTAGATGAGACGGGTTGACTCCAAGCCTGGGCATATTTTTTGTCCTTATTTTGACTATACATGGATGGATCTTCCTTCTTAATAATTTGAATGTGCTCACTTGGATCCATCTCAAAGACTACTGCCTTAATTTAGTCTTTGTTTTTATTTGGCTTCTAGTTCTGGTTATCTATGCTGTACATGAAATCACCCCCAAATAGTGGCTTAATAACATCACCCATTTTGCTTACAAATCTGAGGATACAGGGCTCAGCTAGGCAACTGTGTCTTGGGATCACATTGAGTTTTAATTAAATGGTGGCTGGGATAGGGTCTTCTTTGGAGACTTCTTCACTAACACGTCTCATGATGGGCTGGGAAGATGCAAACTGCTGTGGCTCCTTAGCCACTCTGTCTGTCTCTCTGTGGTCTCACCATGGCTCTCTTTACAAGGTGGCTTCAGGCGAGTCAGACTTTTTCCATGTATAGCATTTTATGGAGAACGGTATACACACGGGACAGCAGCTTTATGTTGGCCTCATCCAAAGGAGTAGCACAACTTTTTTCTGGAGAGCAGTGACTTTTTTCAACAACTGCATTTCCTGTCCCTGGAATGACCAGCCTGGAGGAAAGGTAAGCATGAGTGAGACTGAATATTTGTCATTATCTCAAACATTCCCTTGTGAGGCCCTAGAGGACAAAATTAAAGTTTCCCAGAGTACAAGGAAGCCAGAAGATCATGCATTTACACCAGACCACCAGCATCAAAGTCAGACACAGTCGTGAACACATATTTTTGGGCAGACATCCCGGCCTGTATTATAATGCTAATAAAAGCAACAAAACAACAACCAAAACCAACAACCAAACCAAAAAACAAACCAACAACAAAACAGGCTAAGTGTACCCTACTGAAAGACTTGTACTGCAGGAGAGACCATCTCTGTCCTCATCAGCAACTCACAGCATCAAAAGCTGCCAATCTTCTCTAGCGCCAGGCCACCTCAGACAAGATAGTTTTTAACTTACGAAGGACACACGTAGAAGGCCAAGATATTTCCCCAAAGGATATGTGAGCCATGCTGAAAGATATAGGTTTTCCAATGAAGATATGAGGAATAGATGGCACAAAAAGGCTAAGGTTTTCCTCTTTTGTAGCCAACTTTAATTTCTGTACCACCATTCCAAACAAGCATCAGTGTACAGATTTTTCACTCCTTGGTTAAATTTGTTCCTATGTATTTTATTCTTTTTGATGTTATTGCAAGTGGAATTATTTTCTTATTTTCTGGTAGTTCACTGTTAGTGTACAGAAATGAATTTTCATAAACCGGACCGATTAGTGCGATGGTTAGTGGTATGTGTCAACTTGGCTAGGCTATAGTGCCCAGCTATTTAATCAAACACTGTTAGAGGTGTTGCTGCAAAGGTACTTTGTAGATGTGGTTAACACCTACCATTAGTTGACCTAAAGTAAAGGAGATTGTTCTTGATGATGCCAGTGGGCCGCATCCAAACAGTTGAAAAACCTTAACAGCAAAACTGAGGTTTCCCTGAAAAAGAATAAATTCTTCCATAAGAGTGCAGCTTCAGATCCTGCCCCAGAGTTTCCAGACTATTTGTCTACAGATTTCACACTTGCCAGCTCTCTCCAATAGCTTAAAATCATTTCTTTGAAATAAATCTCTATCTCTATCTCTGTGTACCTATATAGCCTACTGGTTCTGTTTCTCCAGAGAACTTGACTGATAGAATTGGTAATAGAGCGGTCAAATAATTTATCATCCAAACTGGTTCAATTTTGAGTGTGAAAGAGGCACTATTAATAATCATGCCAGGAAACTGGCATAAACCAGACCTTTGCCAGGCAAACCATGATAAAGGGTTCCCCTAGGTAAAATGAATCTTATTTACCCAGAGCTATCAAAATAATCTGATTGAGAAAAAATGTGTTTCTCATTTTGTTTTATTTTAAGGGAATCTAGTTTGCTATCAAAAGTGTTCTGAGGTAAGGAAAAGAAACAAATCTACATAATTTGGAAAGAAACCACCTATTGGCATTGTAGGAAGTATTTTTCCATCTTCTGACATTTGTAAAGGTCAAAAGTTTGGACTCCTATAATTACTTTGCATTTGAAATGTGATGAATCAAAAGGTAAATCAGAATCCACCCAAATAATGGCAGGCATTTAAATCTGTTGTGTGGTCTTAATGTACATGTCCAATTATCCAAGTTTAACCCTCCTCATTGTAGTCCTATTCAAATCTTTTATCTTTGACAAAGATGGGTTTTACATGACTACTAACTGACTGAGAATCAAGAGAAAAATGATTTTTTGAAACTGAATGTTGTTAGAGCTTCTGTTTAATCTGTATTTGTGTCAGACTGTCAAATGTAAATAACTTTGGCAACTGGGGAATATAGTCTATCATTGCCAATCAAACTCTGTTATCTACACTTTTTTCTTTTCTTTTTGTGAAAACTAGCAAATGTGACTCCAGAATCTTATTTTGGCTCTCAGATGAATCTGACAAAGAATGAGTCACATTCATGGCTGGGACCTCTTAATATCTAACTAACTTTGCCATACTAATGAAAGCTGTGGCTTGGTATATTAGTATTACTGAAACCTCCAATAGTAATACTGCAAATTACATGAATACTAGACAACTTCATGTTATCTTCATGTTTTAACTTCATGTGAAGCTTAAAGAAATTCTATTCCAACATTCTGGAAAATATCAATTAATATAATTGACCATTTAATGAAGTTAAAAAAAAGTCATATTGTGGATCTTGTCTTCACGTTTGCTCCTCCTTTTATATGTCCCTCTTTTTCTCATAAGAATTTTTGGAAGGAAGCATAAATACCAAAAAGGTAGAGAGAGACAGAGAAAGAGAGAGGGAGAGAGACAGACAGGCATACAGTAAGAGAGTGAAAAAGAGTTGCACAAGTTATCCAGGAAATTAGGGTTGCATTTCATACATAAATTTCAATTCAAAAGACTTTAACACCAAGTTATAGAAAATGCCATCAAATATATTTTACAGTGACTCTTCTGGGTAAAGGAATAATGGCATATTTAACTAATAGATTAGTTAATATCAAATAGACATGGAACAGCTAGTGAGATTTTAAAATTCCCTTATGTTTTTAGCATATATATGTATATATTTTCTAACATACACTTTCATCTGGTCATTTGGAACTCTTATACTTAGAGAAACCAAGTCCACATGTTGAGTCTAAACAACGCTGATAGAATCATAAGACATGATATAGAGCTGTGGTATTTTCAGATTATTGATAAAATATCAAAAATTTGAGTCCCTCCCATCAGGAAGCACCCATGAGCCTCCGAGATAGCATCCTCCACAAGACGGTAGACAGCAGAATCAAGCAGTATCAACAGTATTTCATCTTGTGGAACGGAAAACCACAGCCACAGAAAGATAGAGAAAATGAAAAAGCAGAGGACTTTGTACCAGATGAAGGGACAGGATAAAGCCCCAGAAAAACAACTACATGAAGAGGAGATAGGCACCCTTCCAGAAAAAGAATTCTGAATAATGATGGTGAAGATGATCCGGGACTTTGAAAAAAGACTAGATGCAAAGATCGAAAAGTTTACCAAAGACCTAGAAGAATTAAAGAGCAAACAAACAGAGATATGCAATACAGTAACTGAAATGAAAAATACACTAGAAGGAACCAATAGCAGATTAACTGAGGCAGAAGGGCGAATAAGTGACCTGGAAGACAGAATGGTGATATTCACTGATGCGGAAAAGAATAAAGAAAAAAGAGTGAAAAGAACTGAAGACAGCCTAAGAGACCTCTGGGACAATGTGAAACGCACCAACATTCGCATTACAGGGGTCCCAGAAGGAGAAGAGAGAGAGAAAGGACCTGAGAAAATATTGGAAGAGATTATAGTTGAAAACTTGCCTAGCATGGGAAAGGAAACAGCTACCCAAGTCCAAGAAGTGCAGAGAGTCCCAGGCAGGATAAAACCAAGGAGAAACACGCCAAGACATATAGTAGTCAAGCTGACAAAAATTAAAGACAGAGAAATGTTATTAAAAGCAACAAGGGAAAAATGACAAATAACATACATGGGAACCCCCATCAGGTTAACAGCTGATTTCTCAGCAGAAACTCTGCAAGCCAGAAGGGAGTGGCATGATATATTTCAAGTGATGAAAGGGTAGAACCTGCAACCAAGAATACTCCACCCAGCAAGGATCTCATTCAGATTCGATGGAGAAATCAAAAGCTTTACAGACAAGCAATAGCTAAGAGAATTCAGCACCACCAAACCAGCCCTACAACAAATGCTAAAGGAACTTCTCTAAGCGGGAAACTTAAAAGAAGAAAAGGACCTACAAAAACAACAACAAAACAATTAAGAAAATGGTAACAGGAACATACATATCAATAATTACCTTGAATGTAAATGGACTAAATGTACCAACCAGAAGACAAAGACTGGCTGAATGTATACAAAAACAAGACCCATATATATGCTGTCTACAAGAGACCCATTTCAGACCTAGGGACACATACAGACTGAAAGTAAGGAGATGGAAAAAGATATTCCATGCAAATGGAAATCAAAAGGAAGCTGGAGTAGCAATACTCATATCAGATAAAATAGACTTAAAAAAAAGTAGGCAAAAAAGGCAAAAAAATAGGCAAAAAAGGACACTACATAAAGATCAAGGGATGAATCCAAGAGGAGGAGATAACAATTATAAATATATATACACCCAATATAGGAGCACCTCAATACATAAGGCAAATGCTAACAACTATGAAAGAGGAAATGCAAGGCAGAAATAGAGACACAGATGTAGAGAACAAACATATGGACACCAAGTGGGGAAAGCGGGGAGGGTTGGGGGGGAATGAATTGGGAGATTGGGATACCAAATTGTACTCTCTAAATATATGCTGTTTATTGTCTGTTAACTCTATCTCAATAAAAGTTCTTAAAAAAAATTTAAGAGAGTGCTCTGGTTAATCAATAAAATTATCAACTGCATAAAAATTCCATCTTAAGGGACCAAGCAGAAAACAAAAACAATGAAATTATAAGACAATGGCAGGCAAAAGAGAATCTGAGGATAATTTGATTTAAATCAAATTTGATTAGAACTATAGTAATCACATCACACAACCATAAAAAGGCTGCTGTTTTACTTGAAGTTTCATTTCTAATTTGTTGGTTAGCACTAACACAACGTCTCTAGGAAATGTGGAGAATCTCCTGCTCTTAAATGTTTTCAACTACTATATACATTTATAATCACTTATTTATCCATGACTCTACATGGCAAATTAAACAAGGGAGAACTAGAGATAGTCTGTTCTTGGCCTATGACCTTCCTCTAGCTATGTGATATTTGGTGAGTAATCAAAATCTCTGAATAGCAGCATTCTCAACTATAAAGCAATTATTTAACTATCCATTTTCTATGTTCTCAATATTTAAAAATTATGCCCAGAGAGCACCTAACTGGTTTGAACTGTGTATATTGGTATGCATATATGAATGCATAAATGTTTTATGTAACAAAGAACTTGTGAGTACTGAGTTTAGGTGGAGTGATTTGGAGTGAGTTATGTGCCCTTAACTAAGGAATGGTAAATCACAGTGGTATTTAATGGATGGAAGGAAAGAGCATGATATAACAAGGATTTTAAAATTACAAGTACAAAGTATTAAATGATGCTTATGAAATATTTACAAAGAATATGAATATGAAAAGTGAGAATTGCTAAACTTTTAAATTTTGTGGTTTTATTGTTTGGGGTCACACTGTATAATTGTAATTTCATATTTGGCTTGGTTAAATTATTAAATGAACATTGTCTATTTGTAGTTTTTTAAGGAACCTCCAAATTGTTTTCCATAGTGGCTGTACCAACTTACAGTCCCACCAACAGTGCAGGAGAGTTCCCTTTTCTCCACACCCTCTCCAACATTTGTGGTTTCCAGATTTTGTGATGATGGCCATTCTGATTGGTGTGAGGTGATACCTCATTGTGGCTTTGACTTGCATTTCTCTGATGATGAGTGATGTTGAGCATCTTTTCATGTGTTTGCTGGCCATCTGTATGTCTTCTTTGGAGAAATGTCTATTTAGGTCTTCTGCCCATTTGTGGATTGGGTTATTTGCTTTTTTGGTATTAAGCTTCATGAGCTGCTTGTATATTTTGGAGGTTAATCCTTTGTCTGTTGTTTCATAGGCAATTATTTTTTCCCATTCTGAGGGTTGCCTTTTAGTCTTGTTTATGGTTTCTTTTGCTGTCCATATGATCCAGTAATCCCACTCCTGGGCATATACCCAAAGAAAACCTTAATCCCAAAAGAAACTTGTACCATAATGTTTATTGCAGCACTATTTACAATAGCCAGGACATGGAAGCAACCTAAATGCCCATCAACAAATGAATGGATACAGAAGATGTGGCATATATATACAATGGAATATTACTCAGCTATAAAAAGGGATGAGATGGAGCTATATGTAATGAGGTGGATAGAACTACAATCTGTCATACAGAGTGAAGTAAGTCAGAAAGAGAAGGACAAATATTGTATGCTAACTCACATATACGGAATCTAAAAATGGTACTGATGAACTCAGTGACAAGAACAAGGATGCAGATACAGAGAATGGACTGGAGAACTCGAGGTATGGGAGGGGGCGGGGGGTGAAGGGGAAACTGAGACGAAGCGAGAGAGTAGCACAGACATATATATACTACCAACTGTAAAATAGTCAGTGGGAAGTTGTCGTATAACAAAGGGAGTCCAACTCGAGGGTGGAAGATGCCTTAGAGGACTGGGGCAGGGAGGGTGGGGGGGACTCGAGGGGAGGGGAGTCAAGGAAGGGAGGGAATACGGGGATATGTGTATAAAAACAGATGATTGAACCTGGTGTACCCCCCCAAAAAAAAAATTCAAAAAAAAAAAAAGAGTAAAAAAAAAAAGAACATTGTCTGAATTTACATACGTGAAAATTAATACATTTGTATATGCATGTTCATGTATGTACACACAAAAACCTTTAAAAATTTTTTAAATCACATTTGAGTGATGATAAAAAATGTTAAACTTAGAACACAGAGAGAGAGAGAGAAACCAACCAATCAAAAAACACTATAAAAACCTAGTAAAGCATTTATAACTATAAATTTGGGGGCAATGTCTATTAAATTGTGATAAAATAAAAATACTGTAAAGATAAAAGTTTTTTAAGTTAATTCTTAATATTACCTACAGCATATTCATTTTTATTTTTATATCTTAAAATGAAAACTTCAATGACAGTTTTTTTTTAAATCAACTAGTATATAGGGGAAAATGCAGTTTAAAAAAAAGGTAACTCAAAGACCCAGTTCTCTGAAAAGACTGATAAAATGGGGAAATTGTTGGCAAAGAAAATTAGAAAAAAGAAAGAGAAAAGAAGACCTTAACATTAAAAACGAAAAAGAATGTGACTATATTTGGAATAAAGACATCACAAGAAAATACACATAAATCAGTATTTTGAAAATATGTATGACATGAATAATTTGATATAGCTAATTAAAAATAATTAATGAAAAGGCAGACTGTTTGAATATCACAAGAGTCCAAATTTGAAAAATAATTATAGAACAATATTTATAGTAAAAGTAAACCCAGTTGGATTACTAGAGAATTCTTTCAAATTTTCCAAAAAAAAAAAAAAGTCTTACATTCTTTAAACTGCTACAGCAAACAGAAATATTTGGAAAGCATATCAGTTCATTTTGTAAAGCTAGCATGATTTCAAAATTTAATGATAATTGGCACACATTCCTTCACCCTGTCTCCTTCTGCCAGCTCATACACAAAGCTACAGACTGAGACCACATAGAAAACACCACAAGAGAACATACTGTAACAGCTATATAATTTTGGAGGAGGAGAGGCGGGGTTTTTAAATATGTCAATGAAGACAGAAACTATAAGGAAATTTAGAAGAAAAAAAAAGCATATATACAATGTAATTAAAACAAATGAAAATTCACCAAAATATTATGTGAGTTTCAATATTTGTTAAAGAGTGCATAGGTTTACTAAAAATGGGCAAACCTCTTCCACTGCCATTTTATACCCAGCCCAGTTTCTCCTGAACACCAAGTCACCTTTTCTGGCAATTCTCCCTGAAATGAAAGCTATCAGAGTATCAGCAGGAGTTCTGGTTTCCAGATGCTCATTAAAATCACCTGGGGAGCTTTTGGAAAATAGTTGTTTGGGCCACACACAGCCTATTGCGTAGAAATGTCTGAAGACCTAGTTGTGCTGTCTATTTGTTTAAAATGAAAGTGTTTTCCGTAAGTGCCGGTTGGGTTCTTCTTTAACATTTTTAGAGAAGTAAAAGGGCCATCACTTGATTACTAAATAACTACAAAAGCTGCAGACACCTGCTTAATATCGTATGAGTAAAACTCTTTTCTATTTTTTGGTATCCAAATAACCCTAATATATTGTTCTGCCCTGTAATTGATTGTGCTTATTTTCATCTGAAATGAATTAAAAGTAACTTAAGTGTGCATTTGTTTATTGATAGCAAGGAGTGCTCTCGTAAGGACAGAAGAGAGAAGGAATAGGGTCAGTTTGTCTTCATTTGTCTATCGCCTCAAAGTCTCTATATCAGCTGACTTCAATATCTCTTTGCCCTTTTCATAATATTCTTGTGTACTAAATTCTCAAAGTCTGACCCACCCAGGCTTTTTGCCCCGCCCTCTTCCCACTGGTTCAGTTCTTTGTTTTAAGGATCACTGTCAGAGGTTCTTTGAGATTCCCCAGTTACCTCTTAAGAACTAGAGGAGAAAAGGAAAATCTCAAAACTTCCTTAGGTTCTAGGAGTAGGAGGAGTGAAAAAACCTATAATTACTTTATTTCTGTCACAATTATAAAAGTCATGCTTAGTAAAAATCAATCATACTTTCCAAAAAAGGATAAAAAATTTACTGTAAAGCAACACATTAAGATGATTAATAATAACGTAGTTGATGTGGCAAACACATTACATTATCTTAAAGGATGTTGAATTTCAGTGTTATATTTTAAAGAAATCAGGAACAACTTGTTGAAAAGTAAGACAATTGTGGGAGATAAGTTTATAGTAGAGTTTTAAATACAGATGTTATGTATTTCTACTTAGATGACAAAATATGTATTTACTTCACTCATAACCATGTTAAAGAGTCAGGTTGTGTTGGGTATAGAAAGACTAATGTCTTCTTTAAGGAAGAAACTAGATTTTTTTCTTCTTCTGTACTTATATTTACTCTCCATAACACCTAGTGCAGTGTGGACTACAGGTAAGCACTCAATAAATGTTTGAGTGAACGAATAGTACTAATATAGCATGTACTGAGAAAGATAAAAGAGTATCAAACAGTGACAGAAAGCATTATCAGGAGGAAGACAGCAATTGATTAGCAGTTTCAAGAAAGCATTCAATATTGTTCCCACAACAACAAAAGAGGACAAACATAGACAAAGATCAATCTTCCTTTTTATCATGTATTTCTAAAGCAAACTCCCCATCACTTTTCCCCTCTAATGTGGTAAATGTAGAGGGGTCCTGCATGCAGCAAATTAGCATCATTACCTATTCAGGTTCCCTGTATGTCTCCACTACCTACTAGTGGCATTATCATACACAAAAGGAATGTGTGGAAAGACAAGGGATCAAGGGATGCAATCGACTTCAATCTACATTTACCATTTGGGCTGCATATAGCGATATATTGAACTTCCTCTTCCACTGTTCTCCTATTTACAAAGTACTATCTCTATCACTACATTTAAAAAAAATAGAGACTCTATATATTCAAGAAGCCCAGTTACCTTGCTGATTTTATAAAACGTCATCTGACAGGAGAAGTAGCATTTGAACAATGCATGAGTTGCTGGGATCAGGGCCAAGATTTGTCAAAGAAGAAGAAATTTTCCTCTGCCCTTCTAGGTTCTTCTGGCTGGTCTCAATTAAATTGACATGAAACAAATTAACAGGAGAAAATCAAACAATATTTTAGTAACATGTATACATGGAAGAGACCCAGGAAAGCTCACCAAAATGGCTGAAATCTTCACCTCAAACACCATCTTCAGCTAAAGACAAAAGAGTATGTTGGAAGTAATGGTTTGGGAATTCAAAGAGGACAAAGGCAATTCACATTGAGAGGGAAAAGCAAATGTTTGGTAACTAGATGTTTGCTGGGCCAGGCAGAGACAATGGGACACAGAGGGACTCTCATCTCTAGGCCCTGCCAAGGTTTGCCCCCAACACCTAGCCCATACTCATTGAAGATATCTCTGGTGATAGCTGTATTCCAGGAACGGGCCTGCCAACTAAAAACTGTCACTTGCCATCTGCCTCTACAAGGATCAGGTCACTAGCCACCGCCTTCGCTGACCTACAACATACCCTGAAAGAAGTTCAGGGTGGAGATCAGGAATGAGGCCTTCTGTCCTCTGGTAAAAACTGGCAGAAGAGACATTCAGATAGTTAGATATTTTCAGGAGAATATTTTTATGACCCCAATTTCTTGCATCTTCTCATATTTAAAAAAGCACTAAAATCATTATCAGAGAAGTCTGCTCCTCATGACTGGCAGCAACCATCTCACTAAATGTGTGCCTGATTGCACAAATACCCCCTTCACCAAAATCATATATATACTGACCTTCCCTCCTACCTCTTTGGAGCAGTTCCTCAGAGCTATCTGAGAAGCTGTCTCCAGGGCTATAGCTGTAATTGTGCCCCAGATAAAGCTTAACTCATGATTCTCACCTTGTGCATTTTTTTTCCGGTTGACAGGCTCTTTATTTAAATTCTTTAGACCGCTAAGAGAGAGGTAAAACTAAAGACCACCTAGTCTTCCCTTTCTTAAAAATAATCAGCCTAAATTAATCCCCATACCAAAGAGACACATTTTAGGGTAGCAAATTTTACTCCCCTATAGACTGAAGAAGAAAAGAATAAATAAGAGAAAAAAATAATTGGGAAGTTGGTCTGCACTGAATTTACATATGTATTATCATCAATATATACAGGAGGGGAGGAAAACATTTTCCTTCTTCCCTTCTAGGTTGTTTGGTTGGTCTAATAATTAAATTGATGTAAGACAGATTAACAGGAGAAAAACAACTTTAATTTTGTACATACAGGATCCCCAAAGATATGAGGCTCAAAGAAGTGAGCGAAGCAGGCAGTTTTTATACCTTTTAGACAAACAATAAATTTGTGAAGAATTGACAAAATAATAGGGTTTGGGTCTTAGCTAGCTACTTAGTAAAGAAGTAACATGTTTATACAGGCTTCTCAGTCTTGAATTCCCTGTCTCTGGTGATTAAGAATGTCTCCTTACATCTTCGTACAGAGACGATACCTTTCACACATCAGATTTATTTTTTGCTTTCATGGGAACAAAGGAGGATCAGCGGATCCTTCATGTACTTGCTGTTTCTTAAGTAACTTTAATTCAAAATAATCAATATGTCAAAGTGGCATATTTTGTGGTATGGTACTCTTCTCCCCTTCAATATATATAAGAGAAAACAAAACAAAAACAAAAAAAGCAGTGGATAACACTAGTCTTCCAAAAAGTTAGCTTTCATTAGTCTTTGAGAGAAAAGTAGAATCTAGTACTGTGGCATCAGACATGGTCTCATAATTTTTCCCCAGTTAGACTACAAAGAATTACCTCAAACTGTAACAACTTAAAACAGGTATTTTCCCACCCACTATTAAATGAAACAGAGTTGGAAATTACATGATTTATACTCTGCTTAACACTGAGCAATAGAACATTCATTCACTCATTTAACAATCATTTTAACTCTTATGCAAATACCCATCTATAGCAAAAAGTAAAACAAATGCTATGTGAAATGTCAAAGCCAAGGCCTCCTGATAGTAAAAGGAGAGAATGATTAAAACCACATAGATCAGGGACTTCCTGGGTGGCACAGTGGTCAAGAATCCGCCTGTCAACGCAGGGGACACTGGCTCTATCCCTGGTCCAGGAGGATCCCACATACTGCAAAGCAACTAGGCCCATGTGCCACAACTACTGAGCATGTGCTCTAGAGCCTGTGAGCCGCAACTACTGACGCCTGCATGCCTAGAGCCCATGCTCCACAGCAAGAGAAGCCCCACTCTTCGGAACTCGAGAAAAAAGCCCGTGCGCAGCAACAAAGACCCAACACAGCCAATAAATAAGTAAATTTATTAAAACAAACAAACACACAGATCAGTGAAGGCTAAGAGAAAGAGTGAGCAGGAGAAAGGGGAGCTGAATATGCCACCCCAAATATGCCTCTTTAGTATAAGGATTATTTTGACTTTGTTAAAAAAAACAGCAAACAAGGGAGATGCTCTGAAAAGCAAGTAGAAGTTATCCTTTTGTGAGAGACATTAACATTTGTAGGAAAAATATCCGTTTGTATAGGTGTCTCTCTGTATTAGGAAGAAGAGAATGTCTAAATCTCTAGAAACTCTTACCAATGGAGAAAACAAGGACTTAAATCTGCATTAGGACATTACCCTTGTATACTGTGCTTTAGTTAATAACCTCCCACAACTAGTCTTTTCCTCTACTTAACATCTTTTGTCTTTAGTTGGAAATGGTATATAAGGTGATGACTTGGGCCATTTCAGGAATTTATTTAGTTTTTCTGGGTATCTTCCATGTATACAGGAAGTATTCATGTTATTAAACTTCTGTTTGTTTTTTCTCCAGTTAACCTTTCCTTTTATTATAGGCATTTCTCAGTCAGGAACCCAGAAGAGAAAAGGGAAAATTATTTTTCCTCCCCTACAAGAGCACGTCTGCACTGACTTTCCAGGAGGAAGACGGGTTTGACAGGTGGTAATAGAAAGCAAAGGGCGAAGAATGAAAGAGGTGATCAGAAATTCCCAGACTAAGAGAACAGCAGAGAAAGTAGTCAATTGCAGATGCAGTGCAGAGTAGACTGTCATTCAGCACTTATTGTTGGAGATAAGTTGATTAAAGCATGAAGATCAGAGAGTCTGATATACTAGAGAAAGAGAGTCAGGTTAGACAATTTTTTCAATAGTCATTAGATAATTCTGTCTGAGTAGGGTAAATCTGACCTGAAGATGCTCAGTTAAAGAGGTATAACTTAAGATACAGTATGTAAACTATTTAGACAATAGCATACAACTATATGGAGTGGTTTTTATTAATTTATCCAAACATATTTATTAGATGATTGTCAAGTGTCAGGGATTAGGCTCATTAAATCAAGGGGTACATAAATGCAAAAGGTCACCCAGTCAAGCAGTGAAGACAGGATGAAGCATCAGAGTGTATATAGGGAAGTGTGAGAAGAATCATCTCATGGTTCTTAGAAATGGGTCAATTTCCCATAGAAATGCAGCCTAACAGTAGATGTTCACAAGCCTAATGACTAAGATAACATCTTTCTGGGGTGGGGAGAAGGCAGGGAAGAAACGGAGGGGAGAGTTGACAACATCTAATTTATTCTTGCTATTTTCCAGCTGAATGACAAGTAGAGAAACTTTAAAACAAAGGCTCTGGAGAGTCTTTACTGACAAAGTATATATGCTCATATTTTTGACATTACATGCTTTTTTTATTTCCTGATATTCCTTCACAGACACAAACCAGCACTTATTACAGACTTGTTAGCAGTACACAGGCAATTCAAGAACTCTGCTCTTTTTAGCTCTGGAACCCAATTTAATATATGGGAAGTAACACACATTTTCTAAGAAGAAAGGGACACTTTAAAGAGAAAAGCAAATTCCTTAGTCCAAACTCTTTGTGTTAAAATTTAACAGTATGCTTGAAACAGGAGTTAGCTCAAGAGAAATATTTAAGAATTTTAATATGGCAAGTAATGAGTTCAGGAAGGTTCAGGAAGGTGCAAGATGACAGGAGCTGCTGTCATTACTCTGTCCTCTCCCATCTCTTCCCTTTTCCTACCGTCATCCTTTCTTTCCCCTCTGACATTTAGTTTTGCACTGTTTTCCCTCTTCTAATTCTCATTTGCAATTGGACATAACCCTAGTCAAATAATATCTGGTAATTATGAATGTGTGTATGTATGTAATATCTAATAATTACATATATATGTATGTATTTGCATGAGGTGTGCATGTACACACATGCACGCATGCGCACGTACACACATGCACGCATGCACACACACACGCTCACAGACATGTGCCTCCAAACTAGTGGGATTTTGTGATTGTTTTTTCCATCCAGTTCTACCAAGACCTGTATTTATGCCAGGAATTCTTTGTTTTCTCACTGCTTTACTTTTTGATCTGCCTGCTTATACTGTAACCACGGAATCACCACCAATTCTATGCTTCACGATTAAGTCAGATTCCTATCAAGATGAATTCACAAATAAACCACCTTCCCTATTTGTCTGTGCCACTTAGTAGTTGGGGAGTAGCTAAAGCTTAAGCTCCCATTTTCATACCTAAAAACTAGGGAAATTGTACCTACATCTTAGATCTGTTACTAAAAATGAATTGGGAAAATATAGAAACTGGAGTGATTAGTACACAGCTAGTTCCCATTAAATGTCAGTTATTTTTATCACCATCGGCATCATCACCTTCATCTTTGTCATTAGAAAATGGAGAAAATCAAAACTTAACAAGCAATCCTGGCTCTCATCAAGTTGTTTTTGCCATTTATCACGCAGGGGATTTTTAAAACTGCTTTGGCCATTCTCATAAAATTTTTTCTATACGTCTCTGGTTTCCAAATTATGTGCCAAGGTGCCTCAGGGAGCTACAAAGAGCACTCTTGAGACATGTTAAGTTTTCAAGAGAAACAGAAACTACCAGCTCAATATCACATTATATTTCTTTCAGTGGCATTCTCTCTCTTCAAAGCTCAGATTTTACTAATTGCTTCAAAGGCAAGTACAGTGAGAAAATCAGTACGGAACAGGAAAAAGGGATGGAGGTCTCCAACCTGAATCCAAGTTCCGAGGAGTGGGGCATTGCCCACATGGTGCACACACCCCATCAGTAAATAATTCTGGTTATTTAAGAAAGTAGCAGCATCTAGAAACAATAAATGCTGGAGAGGGTATTGAGAAAAGGGAACCCTCCTGCACTGTTGGTGGGAATGTAAATTGATATAGCCACTATGGAGAACGTATGGAGGTTCCTGAAAAAACTAAAAATAGGACTACTGTATGACCCAGCAATCCCACTCTTGGGCACATACCCTGAGAAAACCATAATCCAAAAAGACACAGGTACCACAATGTTCATTGCAGCACTATTTACAATACACAGGACATGGAAGCAACCTAAACGTCCATCAACAAATGAATGGAGAAGATATGGTGCATATATTTCAATGGAATATTAGCCATAAAAAAAGAAAGAAATTGAGTTATCTTTAGTAAGGTGGATGGACCTAGAGACTGTCATACAGAGTGAAATAAGTCAGAAAGAGAAAAGCAAATACCGTATGCTAACGCATATATATGGCATCTTAAAAAAACGGTACTGGTGACCCCACTGGCAGGGCAAGAATAAACACGCAGATGTAGAGAATGGACTTGAGCACACAGGGGAGGAAGGGGAAGTTGGGATGAAGTGAGAGAGTAGCACTGACAAATATACACTATCCAACGTAAAATAGATAGCTAGTGGGAAGCTGCTATATAGCACAGGGAGATCAGCTCATTGCTTGGTGATAACCTAGATGGGTGGGATAGGGAGGGTGGGAGGGAGGCTCAAGAGGAAGGGGATATGGGGATATATGTATAAATACAGCTGATTCCCTTTGTAGTACAGCAGAAACTGGCACAACATTGTAAAGCAATTTTACTCCAATAAAGATCTAAAGAAAAAAAGTAATAGAAATATTTTATTCTTTCAACTTCTTTTCAACAATTAATTTTTCAAACTACTGTTAAGTTGCTAAGACGTAAATATGTATTAAGATGCTTGGAACTAACACTCAAACAGAACTCTTAGATGTTTTGTTTTGTTTATTGACATCGGGGTTCCAGGAAAAATGATCATGAGTGTCATGAACCCAGAAAATGTGGGATTCCTGCTGGAAGCATTTTTCAATCCTGGCTGCTTATTAGCATCACATGAAGTAATTACATACAAGTTTAACCTCACCAGGGGGTTCTGCTGTACCTGACGATTGAGAACAACTATAAATCATTTGTTTACTAGATGATGAAAGTAGAGAAAAGAAAATCTTCTATAACTAAGTCCTTATTCAACAAAGTCAAGCCCATCAAGATGACATTTTCATGAACTCCCAAAATTAACTTCTCACCATTGCTTACCCTCCCATTACCCACTTCTAATTTTGACTGCATTTTTGTCTACATTATATTAGACTTTTATCTTTAAGGAAAAGTCAGGTCTTTTAGGACAGAAATTCTCAAAGTTTAACAATATTTCTCCAGAAGCATGCATTAAAATGCTGATTCCAAGTCTCCTTTCTCAGAGATTCTGACACAGGTGGTATTAGAAAAACACAATAGAAAGTCTGGAATAGAGAATACAGAAAATCAATTACCAAGAGCTCCCCAAGAACTTGAAAATAAGAAGTACTTCTGAAAATTAAACTGTATAGAGAGGATATAATAGATCAGAAAATATATATATATATAAAATTTTAAGGGAGATAGGATTAAGATGGCGGAGTAGGAGGACGTGCGCTCACTCCCTCTTGCAAGAGCACCAGAATTACAACTAACTGCTGAACAATCATCCACAGAAAGACACTGGAAATCACCAAAAAAGACACCCCACATCCAGAGACAAAGGAGAAGCCACAATAAGACAGTAGGAGAGGCGCAATCGCGTTAAAATCAAATTCCATAAATGCTGGGTGGGTGACTCACAAACTGGAGAACAGTTATACTGCAGAAGTCCACCCACTAAAGGGATGGTTCTGAGCCCCACATCAGGCTTCCAAACCTGGGAGTTCAGCAACGGGAGGAGAAATCCCCAGAGAATCAGACCCTGAAAGCCAGCAGGATTTGATTGTAGGACCTCCACAGGACTAGTGGAAACAGAGACTCCACTCTTGGAGGGCACACAAAAAAATGTGCTCACCAGGACCCAGGGGGAAGGAGCAGTGACCCCATAGGAGACTGAACCAGACCTACCTGCTGATGTTGGAGGGTTGCCTGCAGAGGTCGGGGGCTGCTGTGGCTCACCGAGGAGGCAGGGGCACTGGCAGCAGGGGTTTTGGGAAGTGCTTATTGGTGTGAGCCCTCCCACAGTCCACCATTAGCCCCATCAAAGACCCTGTGGGCTCCAGTGCTAGGTGGCCTCAGGCCAAACAACAAACAAGGTGTGAACACAGCCCTACCCATTAGCAGACAAGCAGATTAAAATTTTACTGAGCTTTGCCCATCCAGCCCTACCCACCATCAGTCCCTCCCAACAGCAAGCACACAGGAGGCTCCTTAGATAGTCTCCTCCACAAGAGGGCAGATAGCAGTATCAAGCAGTATCAGCAGTATTTCAACTTGTGGAACTGAAAACCACAGCCACAGAAAGATAGAGAAAATGAAAAAGCAGAGGACTTTGTACCAGATGAAGGGACAGGATAAAGCCCCAGAAAAACAACTACATGAAGAGGAGATAGGCACCCTTCCAGAAAGAGAATTCAGAATAATGATGGTGAAGATGATCCAGGACTTTGAAAAAAGACTGGATGCAAAGATCAAAAAGTTTACCAAAGACCTAGAAGAATTAAAGAGCAAACAAACAGAGATATGCAACACAATAACGGAAATGAAAAATACACTAGAAGGAATCAATAGCAGATTAAGTGAGGCAGAAGGGCAAATAAGTGACCTGGAAGACAGAATGGTGATAATCACTGATGCGGAAAAGAATAAGCAAAAAAGAATGAAAAGAACTGAAGACAGCCGAAGAGACCTCTGGGACAATGTCAAACGCACCAACATTCGCATTATAGGGGTCCCAGAAGGAGACGAGAGAGAGAAAGGACCTGAGAAAATACTGGAAGAGATTATAGTTGAAAACTTGCCTAGCATGGGAAAGGAAATAGCTACCCAAGTCCAGGAAGTGCAGAGAGTCCCAGACAGGATAAATCCAAGGAGAAGCATGCCAAGACATATAGTAGTCAAGCTGACAAAAATTAAAGACAGAGAAATGTTATTAAAAGCAACAAGGGAAAAATGACAAATAACATACATGGGAACCCCCATCAGGTTAACAGCTGATTTCTCAGCAGAAACTCTGCAAGCCAGAAGGGAGTGGCATGATATATTTCAAGTGATGAAAGGGAAGACCCTACAACCAAGAATATTCCAAGAATATTCTACCCAGCAAAGATCTCATTCAGATTTGACAGAGAAATCAAAAGCTTTACAGACAAGCAACAGCTAAGAGAATTCAGCACCACCAAACCAGCCCTACAACAAATGCTAAAGGAACTTCTCTAAGCGAGAAACATAACAGAAGGACCTACAAAAACAACAACAAAACAATTAAGAAAATGGTAACAGGAACATACATATCAGTAATTACCTTGAATGTAAATGGACTAAATGTACCAACCAGAAGACAAAGACTGGCTGAATGGATACAAAAACAAGACCCATATATATGCTGTCTCCAAGAGACCCACTTCAGACCTAGGCACGCATACAGACGGAAAGTGAGGGGATGGAAAAAGATATTGCATACAAGTGAAAATCAAAAGAAGGCTGGAATAGCAATACTCATATCAGATAAAATAGACTTTAAAATAAGAAATGTTACAAGAGACAAGAAAGGACATTACATAAAGATCAAGGGATCAATCCAAGAAGAGGAGATAACAATTATAAATATATAATCACCCAATATAGGAGCACCTCAATACATAAGGCAAATGCTAACAACTATGAAATGGGAAATGCAAGACAGAAATAGAGATACAGGTGTAGAGAACAAACATATGGACACCAAGTGGGGAAAGTGGGGAGGGTTGGGGGAGAATGAATTGGGCGATTGGGATACCAAATTGTACACTCTAAATATATGCTGTTTATTGTCTGTTAAAAAAAAAATTTAAGGTTCAAAAGATTAAGATATGATTATAATTGGATATACTTAATATATTTAAAGAAAATACCCCTCAGTAGAATAATAATTTTTCATAGTAGAGACCTATAAAGCAGTACTCGAATGGTAGACATTGCAGTGGTTTGACAGAGCCCACTGGGGCTGGCTTGTGATAGCTGGGCTGTATACAGCTCTTCCCAGCTCTACATTCAGTGGTATTGGTAGCTTGAACTTGTCCATGGTGATAATGTATACACTACAGAAATTGGCAAACCCTACAAGTTAGGACATTTTTCCTCAAGAACCATTTTGTTAAACATTTATCAGCAGGCCACTGGATATTGGGAAACTCTACCAAAACATGATTGAGGAAAGAAATTTCCCCAACAGGCAAAATGGAAAAATATACCTACCTAGCACATCTATCCTTGTTATGGAGACATATTTAAATCCATACCTAAGGTGTGAAGATATTTAATATTCATGTCCTATAAATACTTTATCTTGCATTGTTTTAAAATTTTGATAATTCAGCTTCACATGAAAATTTCTCTTTAAAACAGAATAACACGGGACCACCTGATGTCTCTTCTACCTGATGGTGATGTTCCTCAGTGTAAATGAGGAAGCTGCTACGTAATCTATATTATGGTGAGAATTTTGTAATCATGATTATCAATTTACATCCAAGAAATCCTGGGTACTAACAATATTGTTTCTACAGAGTGGCTATACAGTCAAGGCTGTCATATCACAGTACTTCATAACTAGCCAGTTGACCTTCTCTGAGACACACTAGCATCAGCACAACTTCCTTCAGGAGCAACCTATCTAGGATGATTAGAGAGTAGTACTTCCTTGGACTATGCCAATTCTACTAGGCCAACTTCACAAAAAGTTGTCAGAAGTTAATAATGCCACACATTTTCATTTTTTCATGTAATATTCACATCCCTTAAATTCATATTTAAGAAATCGTCTCTTTCTCCTTATGGCCATTCTTGAGGTCCTCATAGGCAGAAAGACAGGCATATGCCTAACACAGTCAGCAGAAATAAAAATCCATACAAGCTCAAATCTTCAAAGTTCCAGGACCTTACTGATTGATTACTTGTTAATTTAGAAACTAGAATTTAGATCAGCACTAGAAATAGCTCAGGTACAAAATATCTACCCTAAAGGAGCAGAACAACATCATCTGTCTACTTATTATTTCATCCTAGGGGTTCTACTGATTTGGTAAAGAAATTTGAAACTAAAACTCCCTTGATGATTATCAGATTTATCATGTTCATTAGAAGAGATTACTACTAAAGATTTTTTTTTAGAAGAAAACCCATTATAAATTGGGGCTTCATAATAATGTATGATTATGTTTCCAAAGATGACCTCTGGCATGTATCTATAGATCCATACGGATGGTTTCTCAGGCCTAATGATTTACCGTCATTGAGACAAATGAAAAAATACTCCTATAAAATTATAATTACTTACTACTTCTTAATCTAGATAGGTTTTTAATGATAATGCTTTATGAAGCTATATTCTTCTGATTCTAATGCACTATTTCAAAACAACCTACATCAATAGCAAATGAACAAAAGTGATTAGTGAGAATAGGAAAGATACATAGAGCATCTAAATAAATGGAGCATTTTCATGAAAACCATTAAATTGATGAATTAGATTAAAATGTCACTACCATTAAACTCTGTTTAATAAATGTCAAATAAATACTTTAGCAGCGCTCTATAGCCTTCGTGACTATTACTGTATCTGTCAGGGAAGGCATTACCAATTGTTTTTGCCTTTTATATGTTCTACCTAGTAAAAAGATTTACTTTCCATGCATGATTATAATTCTCACCCCTGCTGATGAAACCAAATTCTGAACATCATTGGGCTTCAGCAGGAAAACTTTGAGACCAGGTTAAAAATTTCTCCTAATTTCCTACCACAATCTTTATATTACTGTCCTTCTATAGACTCTTTTAAGACACAATCACATATTAGGGTATTATTGGGGCTCAGAGCAGGTTGCCCCAAAATATGCCACAATGGTATATTGATTATTTTGAATTAAAGTTATTTGAGAAACTGCCAGTGCAAAAAGTCAGTCTGACTCTCTTCTGTTCCCCTGAAAGCAGGAAACAAATCTCCCAGGTGAAGGCATCCTCCCTATGTTAGAAGGTAGAGAAGCATCTTTGTTTCCAGACAGGGAATTCTGGTCTGAGAAGCCTATAGAAGCAAACGTTATTATTTCTTTACTAATTTACTACCCCAAACCCAAACTCTGTTTAGCTTTTTCACTAATTAAGAACCCAAAGCCTAAGTTTCTTTGTCCTTTCAATTTCTCACAAAGTTATTGTTTCTTTGTCTAAAAAGTATATAAAAACTGTCTGTTTTAGCCACTTCCTAGGTTCTGTTTCTATGAGACTTCGGTATCTACAAATTTGGTTTTTTCTCCTGTTAATCTGTCTTGTGTCAATTTAATTATTATTCCCCCGATCTGACAGTATTTTTTCAGTACCCTAGATAGAGGATAGGTGTTCAATAGCTCAAATCCCTAGGATCATCAATCTAAGTAGCAATGTTCGATTCTCAGACCTTCAAGCAAATGGAGATGATTTTGCTCACTGGGCCAGAGCAAATAGTAGACATAGGAAGAGGGCAATCTGCTTTAACAACTAATGAAATGTCTGTTTCAGCAGGAGTAGCTGATGGGTTTGTCGTTTGAACTGCAGAATGTGAAGATGAAGAAGATCTGATAGAAAATATAATGATGTTACAATATGATGGCTGCTCCATCAGTCTGAGTCCATGGGTGACTATAGACATGTAGTACATGTGAGAAATAGACCACTTTCCTTTATGACTGTGAGGTTAAAATATTACATGAGATTCATTAAGAAAGTGTGGAATCTATTCAGGATTAGATTAATAGACTAGTGGAAAACAGCAAAATTTCAGAATCACAAGCAACCATCTATGGGAAATTGAAATTCAGAACAAAACAAAGTCGTACAACAAATCACTGGGGCAAATGTTGACTACAATATTATGGTTTTCCATGTAGGAAAATCTATAGAATACATACCATATAAGACATCCCAAATTAAAGCTTAAATATAGAAACCAAAACATTAAAATATTTAACAGAAAATACAGTGGAATTCAGTTATGACTGATCTAAGTTACTTAAACAAGACAGAAAAAGCACATCTTGTAAGTTAAATTTGGCTTTAATAAAATTTATAATTTCTGATTTAAAAATAGTATTGCAAACCAAAGATATATGCACAGACTAGAAGACTATATTTGCAATGTATATAACTAAAGAGCAATATCCATAATATGTAAAAAAATTCTTACTAATCAGTAAGAGAAAAAATAATCAAATAGAACAATGGGCAAAGTTAAAAATAACAAATCACAGAACTTAAATAGACAGTACACATTTAAAGTGTGTTCAAAATTCCCTAGTTATCAGGAAAATATAAATTAAATAACCATGAACTATCATTTAATAATGATTATACAGACAAAACTTTAAAGTCTGATAGTACCAAGTTTCTGCAAGGCTGTAGAGCAACAGTAAATCTCATACAACACTGAAGGATGCATTGCTCTTTCAATGGAAGCACTCTGAAGAACAATTTGGAAATAACTAGTAAAGATAAATACACACATTACTTACACCTCAAGAATCATACTCCTCACTAAATACCCTACATTCTTGGTCCTAAAGAAATCCTTACCCACATGCACAATAAATCACAATAGAAGCACATTTATTGTGGCATTATCTGTAATGGAGAATTACAGAAACTTTAACATTTTAATAAACAAGAAAATGTATAAATTATTTGTCATATATTCATATGATGGTATAATATAAATAAATATAAATAAAGTAGAAGTGTTAACATGAATAAATTCAGTAAATACAATGTTGATTTAAAAAGAAATTTCAGCAGGATACAGTAGTATACCATTTATATAAAATTTAAACACATGCAACCAATTCTATCTATTGTTTATAGAGATATTTTTATACTTTAAATATGTATGCATACATGGGAATGATAATCAACAAAGCAAGGATAGTTGCTATACCTAGGAATGATAAAGTGAAGTTGGAGAAAAACATTCTGTAGTTTTCTTTTTCTCTTAAGAAGTAATTAAAAAGAAGAAAAATGTGTCAGGCTGTAAAGATTTAAAAATTTGCATTATAGATACACAGGAATTCATAATATAATTTGTGTATAATTTTTCTTTGTACTTAAATTTTTTACTAAAAATTTGTATAAATAAAATATGGCATTGAAAATAGGCATTGGGAAGCTAAAAAAAACAAACACACAAAAAAACAACAACAAAAAAAGGTGTACTCTGTTGGCCAAAAGTGAAGGGAGAAGAGCGCTCGGGTGGGGAGGGAAGAGTTTGGGTCTTCTTTTTTCCTGAAGGTATTTACTGATATGGATAGGGTGGCTGAAAAAGAAAGTATATGTATATAATTTCAAACTTATATAAAAGTTTCAAGAATAAACATAGTCAATGTACACCCTTTATATCAATTATCATTAATATTGTACACAATATGCATATACACACTAGTTTTAATTTTTCTGGACTATTTGCATGTAAGACAATATATCGTGCTCTTTATCCCTAAATACTTTAGCATATTTTTCTTAAGAATATGAATATTCTCTAAGATAATGGCAGTATAGTTAACAATTTCAGTACATTAAAGATTGATACAATACTTTCATCAATTTTATCAGTTGACCTAATGATATCATTTATAACATTTCCGCCTCCAATATATTAAGTCAGCTATTTCAATTAGTTTCCAGGTCTCCTTAGCCTCCTTTAATATGGAACATTTTCACAGCCTTTCTTTATTATGATATTAACACCTCTAATATAGTAATCCTCCTACCTTTTTAAATAGAACTATCTTCATTTTTTTTCTATTTCCTCATTACATTCTCAGCCAAAATATAGCATGAACAACTTAGTGTCCTCCTCAGGGTATCATGTCTGGATGCATATGATGTCCTCCTGCTCATGTGTCCCTCATTGGTAACATTAATTTTGCTCACTCAGCCAAAGTGTTGTCTAATTAATTTCTCACATTATAACAATTATATTTCCTTGAGGATAGCAAGCAATCTGACATTTTTAAGACCATACAAATATCCAGTTTCTTATTAAGTTTTCCTCCAAACCTCAAAACCTACAGATGAACATCTATGGGCAATTCTTGCCTGATCCAGTCTTTACAGTGATCCTTGCAAAATACTGATTTTCCAACTCCAGCACTCTGTCCATATTTACCACATATCACTTGGCATTATATTGTAAGCGACAGCCCAATTTTATGCCTTATTAATTAATTAGTTAACTGAGATATTTATTAATTAGTTAACTAAGAGATATTTATTTAGCATTGATATAGACTTATCAATTCCTATATTTGCAATGATTTATAATTTATCTTTGTGTTTCATTATTTTGGTGCTCAACTTGTTCCATACTTGGTCAGTAGGAGCCTCATAAAAGTCGCTTCTTTATCTTTTTGACATGTCTCTATTATTTTTTCAGTAATTCCTTACTTTTCTGTGTAACAATATAGTCCAAGTTCATCCTGTGTCTTTCTCATTCCACCCTTGGAATCAGCCAGTTTCCTGAGAAATAAGGTACTGCTTTGAGCAACACTGTCAATTGTCTTATGGGACTAGAACAACAGGCTGGAACCCAGAGTTTAATAAGACAAGGTAGTTCTGCTTAAATACTTCACTTTGGATCAGAGCCTTAAAAGACAGTATCCTAAAAATGAAAGTCATCTATAACTCAACTTCAAATAATCTCATTCTCTCAAATTAGATTAAGATGATACAAGAGTGCTAGTGCCTTAACTCCCTTCCAGAATCACATAAGAAAAAGCCTCTCTGGAGAAAAATATTACCTTAACTAACAAATTACTTACCAAAACAATTTTAAAAATACATCTGGAACACAATTATAAAATATATAGTCACACAATAAGGGAGGACAACATGAATAATATTAAATAGACACAACAGACAATAGAAAGAGATACACAGAGACTCAAAGTATTGCCATTATCTGACTTTAAAATATCTATATTTAAGATGTTTGAAGAGGAAAAAAATGGCAATACTGAGAATTTCATCAGCGAAATGAGAACTATTTATAAGAAACAGAAATATAAAACTATTATTGGGATTAACATACACACACTACTATATATAAAATAGAACACAAATAAGGACCTATTGTATGGCAGAGGGAAATATACTCAATATTTTGTAATAACCTATAAGGGAAAAGAATCCAAAACAAAATATAAATATATACAACTGAATCACTTTTCTGTACACCTGAAACTAACACAACATTGTAAACCAACTATACTTCAATTTAATAACTATAATTAAAAATACAATTGGTGGCTCATTATTTTAACAGGAGTGAAAACAGGGTGCCTACTATTACTGTTTTCTATTGAACATTGCATAAGATGTCTTAGCAAATGTAGTAAAACAAGGAGAATGAAAAGTTAAATAAAAAGATTGGAAAGGGAAAATAACAATAATTAATCTCATATAATATGACTGTCTACAGAAAAATAAAATATATACACATAAGACTAAAATTAATAGGTGATTTTACTAAGGTTATTGCATGTAAGTTCAATTAAACATCAACACATTCTTAATACACTAGAAATAAGGATATAGGAATTTTAAAAATTAAATTTGCATTTTTAAATTGCATAAGAAATGTCACTGTCCATTAGTGAAATGTAACAAAATAGGTGCAGGGTTTCTATGTAAAAAACTTATAAAATTTTATTATGAAAAATTAATGAAGAGCTATATAAATGGAAAGATATGACATGTTAATTAGTAATTAGAAAATATATTAATGTATACATGTAACCTGTCTACAAATTAATCCAGAATTTAATAATATTTCATTAATCTTTTAACTGGACAAAGAGATTATAACATTTATACATAAATGTAAGAGTCAAGAACAGATTAGCAATACTGTATTGCACATATGGAAGTTGCTAAGAGAATAGATCTTAAAAGTTCTCAAAACAAGAAAAAAATTCATAACTGTGTGGTGATGGATGTTATCTAGACTTACTGTGCTGATCATTTCACAGTATATACAAATATCAGATCGTTATGTTGTATGCCTGAAACTAATATATTATATGCCAATTATATTTCAAAAAAAAAGATTAGCACTTTATGAAGAATAACAAAGTGTAAATACTTCTTTTATTGGCTATCAAGACTTCTGTGTCAATAATTAAGACAGTGCAGTACTGGAAGAATGATACATAAATATACCAGTGGAACAGAACAGAATGCCCAGACACAGAAATACAGGCACATGATTTATAACAGTGATCCTGTATAGGAAAGGGAAAACTGAGTTATTTTACTAAATGGTAAATTTGCTTGCTGAATTGTATATCCATACAGAAGAGAGGCTAAAAATGTGACTAGAAAAGTGAGCAGGGATTAGATTACAAACGTTTCCTTATTTTGCCTGGTGTATGAGAACAAATACTATGTTCATTTTGCTCACATTCCATCCCTGAAATATATTACTGAAGAGTGAATGAATGCATTTGAACTTGACTCTAAGAGTAATGAATTTCATCAATTTACCTCAATGAGAGTTTTGCAGAGGATAAAATGAGAAAATAGATTATTTTAAAGTTTTTATTAACTTAAAGTCTATGAGCAAGTTATTTCCATTTAGGCATGATTCTAACTTTAGTAAACTATAAAGAAACTTAGTTTGCTAAATGCTGCCTTAAAATACCACTGAATGGGTGGCTTAAAAAAATAGAAATTAAATTTCTCAGAATTCTGGAAGCTGGAGTCAAGACCTAGGTGCCAGCAGAGTTAGTTTTTCTTGAGGCCACTCTCTCTAGCTTGCCTTCTCTCTGTGTTCTCACATGGCCTTTTCTCTATGCACACGTATCCCTGGTGTTTCTTCTTCTTTTTATAAGGACACTAGTCATACTGGATTAGAGATCTACCCTTAAGACCTCATTTAACCTTAATTACCTCTTTTAAAAATCTTATTTACACATACAGTGAATTGGGTATTGACTTCAAAATATGAATGGGGGCATGATTCAGTCCATAAAAGGGACTAAAATAACTTAAAACTTCCTTCCAGTTCCAATTTCCAAGGCCCCTTAAAACACGAAATCACAGAGTGTATCAGTCTGTGAAGATATGGCAGAAAGAAATATTTCTTCCTGCTATATAAAATACTCCTCAAGCCCAATTTCAGTTTATGGACTCACATGTTATTCCTTTGGTATCGCCAGTCTCTGCTTTCATTGTCATTATTACCAGGCAAATTAAAATAACTAAATGTATGCATTTAGTTCTATGGTAGCCAAAGGTCTTTTTTATGTGGACCACGTATGTGATCCTCAGGCAATAGGGAAAGAGGAAGAGGAAAAAAAAATATGAAGCATATGAAGAGTGAGAGATGAATGAATTGCTCTGCAGACACTTCCTAGCAAGGAACAATCTTCAAAACACAAAGGCACAGCTAAACCACATATAGACACATGGTAAATCACCCTATTTTTCTTCCTATTCCAATCCACCAGACAGGCTAAGGAGATTCTGCCTCTCACGAGCTCTGTGATTCAAGGCAATTTTAACTAAGCCTTTCTGAAACCCCAGTGTCTTCTACAAAATGGGAATAATTACATTTAACCTGAAAAAGTTGTGAAGATTCAATACAATGATGTATATAAAA
Source organism: Hippopotamus amphibius kiboko (assembly GCF_030028045.1). NCBI lineage: Eukaryota > Metazoa > Chordata > Mammalia > Artiodactyla > Hippopotamidae > Hippopotamus > Hippopotamus amphibius. The sequence goes on along the minus strand of NC_080189.1, from coordinate 63,551,697 downwards.
GACCTGAAATATTAAAGGCATGCATGGTGGTCAATGATTTCACTTCACTAAAGTATTATATTAGTCAAACCCAAGTATAATTTTCATGAACTAATTGGGTTCTCATTGGAAACCAACTGTCCTATCATTCTGAAATGTTTGCAATGCCACTCTGCTCTAGAAAAGTCATTAATCATCATAAATGACTTTATAACATAACTACTTTTCTTAGCCACCTTATCCTATCTCTCACCCATCAGCTGCTGGAGAACATCATTTCATCCAGCGAGAAAGCATCACCTGAGATGAGATATATAAAATGTTCACTGTTGTTACATTCGATGCTACTTTGATTTTAAGTTAACATTTTTTACTATGTGTTTTTAAGTCACTTTTTTAAAAGATTTATTTCATCATTATGTTATTTTTGGCTGTGTTGGGTCTTTGTTGCTGCACAGAGTCTTTCTCTAGTTGTGGAGAGCGGGGGCTACTCTTCGTTGTGGTTCTCGGGCTGCTCATTGCAGTGGCTTCTCTTGTCGTGGAGCAAGAGCTCTAGGCGTGCAGGCTTCAGTAGTTGCAGCGCATGGGCTTGGTAGTTGTGGCTCGTGGGCTCTAGAGCACAGGCTCAATAGTTGTGGTGCACGGGCTTAGCTGCTCCGAGGCATGTGGGATCTTCCCAGCTCAGGGCTCAAATCCATGTCCCCTGCATTGGCAGGTGGATTCTTAGCCACTGAGCCACCAGGGAAGCCCTTAAGTCACTTTTATCTTCATATTCTAAAGGAGAGGATGAAGAAGGCTTTATAAGTTTTTAATCTATTTCACAATGTGATAGAGTTTGACCTCTTGCCCTTCCACATTAAAGAAACCAACTAAATCATAAACTGATTACAGTATGCCAGCTGTGCCATGAAGTCTCTTGCTAATGCTAAAAGGGAAAAAAATAAATGTCTGGAACTCAAAAGAGAAATCAAGGCCTGAAGGAGAGACTGCAGTTTATTTATGAGAGAGAATCTATGACAACTGGAAGTAATTTCCCTTTGGGGGGTTGATGGCTCAATTCAGTCTAATTTGGGAGGTATTGTAAAAGATATTCTTTAATGGGACACAAGTCACTGCTGAACAGAGTGATGTTTAGCCTTTTTGACTCATCAAGATTTATTTCACAAAGAGTGTAGTGGATATTCCTCATTCTAGTTTACATATAATAATATGTTTGTTGCTATCCTGCTGTGATGATTAGATTTTTAAAGGTGTTTACATGAAAGGCTAACTAACTAGAAGTCTAGCTCAAAGCCCTTTACTGAGGAAGGAACGATTTTGCTATGCTATTGCTTTCAGTACAGATTTTTAAAAAAAATTCCATTGTGACTTTAATTAAACGCTAAATACTCTTACCTTCATTAAAAATGGGGGAAAACTGATATTGATCTTTGCATTTATCTATAGAATTATACAGTGTAGCACTTAAGATCTGGACTCAATAGTTAGAGGGCCTGATTCTGCCACTACTGACTCCATGACCAAGTTGAAGATGCTTAGCCAGTCTCTGCCTCAGGGTCATTATCAATAAAATGGGCATAATAAAAGGTTGATCTTAAAGAGTTCTTCTGAGTGTTAAGTAAGTTGATTCATAAATCACATAGAAGAGTTCTTGGCCCCTTTAAAAAGCTTTTTGCTCTATTATAAACATTGATTAATCAATAAAGGCATGTTCCAAAAGTAAATCAAAATGTTTTATTAGTAAAATGTAGTTTACTTTTTAAAAATACAAACTCATTATTTTAAATATTTTACACAGTATTTGCATGAATAAACTCCTTTCAGGTTTTTACCTTGTTCTGTCCTCTGCTAGGGCTATAATTTGGAATTTGCCAGAGTGAGACACTCTGCAACTGTGTATGAAATTACTAAACCACAGACGATCTTACAGGCTTGGTTATTTTAACCACTGAAACCAATCTCTGTCCAATTAATTCAGCCATAACACATACTGAAAGTTGTTAAGATAGTAGAAATGATGAGTTTAACCATCACAGTTTTCTTTATGAATTATATGTATCATAAATAAACCTCTGTATTCTTGAGTAACTCTTAATATTGTTTATTGAGTTAATAAACAATATATATTTATAGTCAGAATTTAAATAGAATTATAACTTCTGTGTCTTGAGCTTCTATTTTTTTTTTGTTTTTTGCCTCTTGTTTCTGAGAATAATAGAGGTTTCCACATTGTGCAAGACTCAAATTCTTAAACCATTTGCCTTTTTCTTTCTTTTCTTATCCACAAAGTTGCACCAAATTTAGAAATGAATTGATTGCAGTTGTATCGTCAGGTTTCCGCTTTGTGGAAATGACTTTCAGTACTTAAATCTCATAAGTGCTCTATGGAGACTCACACTTTTGATCTCATAGCTAATTTTTTTTTTTCAGTTTTTAAAACTCTTTTGTTTATAAAAGAAACTTCATAACAAAAAGAAAATCCTACAGTTTCCTGACAGTATGTTTATAGTTTCTCATCTAATATACTGGGATTCTCAGGATCATCAGATCATTGCCTCTGTTCACATATTCCATCTCTCCTTCTCCTTGGGCATCTTCCTTCCTTGGTTTAAAAATATAATTTCTTGGGGAGAAAAGATGGCGGCGAAGTAGAGGGCCGTGGAGTGCATCCCTCTCCACAGATGCATTGGGAATTCACGGAAGGACGCAGTCATTCCCACAGAGAACCAGCTGAACACCAGCAGACGGCCTCGCACACCAGAAAGGACCACGGGGAGCCCGACATAGCCGGTAGGGAGGCATCTACGAGGGCTCAGAGAGGGTGAAGCGGCGGAGCTGTGGCAGACGGGAGGGAGTGAGAAACATACGGAGGGTCCACAGCGCAGCTCAGCGTTCCCAGAACAAGACGTCGATCCTCGGCTGAATGGAGGGTCCGGGAGTGGGAGCGTGGGAACTGGAGAGCTGGTTCAGGGGGAGAAACAATGTTGCCGGTAGGGTGACGGACCGAGAGGACAGGTGGGCTGAGGTCTGAGGAGAGGAGTGCCCGTCCCTGAGAGCTGCCCGGCCATGATGGCGGCTGGAGGCTGCAGGCTCACGGTCTGGGGGGAGGAGCCGCGCACATGCACATAGCCTCTCTCTCTCTTTCAGCACCTCTGCAACAGGCAGTGGAGAGATGCCCTGCTGGCCACCTAAGGAGCTCAGGGATAACAAGCACCCAGGCACTCGGGCGGGGCTAGATTAAAACCCCTTGCAACGCCAGCAGCAGGGAGGCTGCTGAGAGAAAAAAAACAACAACAGCAACAAAAAAAAACCCCCGAAAGAGGCCCAACTCTAAGACTTTCTGTTTACGCCTGAGCCACCAGCGTCCCTCTGCAACAGGCACCTCCAAGCCCGACTGAAACAACAGTGCTACCCTCTCCCTCCCCACACACCAATGCTTACAGACGAACAATAAAGGAACCTCTGCTGGTCACAGAATAATGCAAAAAAACCCAAGGCAAGGAGAAGGACACTTACAGCTGAGACGCTAAGGAAACAGAAATAGTAGTATCAATACCTGTTGAACTGGTCCATTCTGGGATCAGTTCTGGATTTTTTTTTTCTTTTTCTTTTTCTCTCTCTCTTTTTTTTTTCTTTATTAAATACGATCTTAGCCCTAAGGGATCTACAATTTTAATAACATAATTTTTAAATGATATTTTTTATTCTTTTTTTTTTGGCCTTTTTATATACTTCTATATCTAGCTAAGTTTTTGGTAGTACGGACAATATATCTCTCATACTTTCCTTTCATCCCTATCTTTTATACATTTCTATTCCTTTCTTTTTATTTGCATATTTCCAACCACATTACGCTCTTCGGTTCCCCTTTCTTCCAGCCATTTTAAGTTTATTTTATCTTAACATACTTATAAGAAACACTATCGGTCTGCTCAGACTCCTTGCTCTATTCTCCAGATGACACACTGCCTTGGTATTTAATATTAGGCTTTTGTCTTTATCTTAGTTCTTAGTACAGTTGTCTAATTACATTCTGAGAATCTCCATTCTCTCTGGTGGTACTCTGGCTCTTTTCTATATTTGATCCTAGCTTACAAAATCTCCCTGGATTCATGTTTGTATGTGTAAGGTGTTATTTGTTTGTTTGTTTGCTTTTGCTTTTGTCTCTGATTTGTTCTGTTTCAGTTGTCAATTTCTGTAGGGTTTCTCTTTGAATCTCTGATAGCACACTGGGGTTCTGTCAGGTCTTTCTAGAGCCTTATGTCCCAATGGATTCAGTAATTGTGTGTCTTATACATGTATGTGTTTCCTAGACTTAATATTTGTTTAATCCAATACTTGGACATTAGTCTGAGGCTTGGACAGTCTTCTATAAACACCTCTATCGCCAGGACAAGCAACCCCAAAAGTTTGGACAACCATGAGGAAACAAAGAAACACCATGCAGGCAAAGGAGCAGGAAAAAACCCCACAAGACCAAATAAATGAGGAGGAAATAGGGAAAATGCCTGAAAAACAATTCAGAGTAATGATAGTAAAAATGATACAAAATCTTGATAACAAAATAAAGTACAAGAAACAGTTCATAAGAACTCAGAAAAACAAACAGCAATGGATAACAAAATAACTGAAATTAAAAATACTCTACGTGCTATAACCAGCAGAATGACTGAGGCAGAAGAACGAATAAGTGAGTTGGAAGATAGAATGGGGGAAATAAACGCCACAGAACAGGAAAAAGAAAAAAGAATAAAAAGATTAGAAGACAGTCTCAGAGACCTCAGTGATAACATTAAGCATACCAACATTCGAATTATAGGCATCGCAGAAGAAGAAAAAAACAAGAAAGGGTCTGAGAAAATATTTGAAGAGGTTCTAGTGGAAAACTTCCCCAACATGGGAAAGGAAATAATTCACCAAGTCCAAGAAGCACAGAGAGTCCCATACAGAATAAACCCAAGGAGAAATACACCAAGACACATATTAATCAAACTAATGACAATTAAACACAAAGAAAAAATATTAAAAGCAGCAAGAGAAAAGCAACAAACAACATATAAGGGAAAACCCATCAGGATAACAGCTGACCTTTCCACAGAAACTCTGCAGGCCAGAAGGGAATGGCAGGATATACTGAACATCCTGAAAGAGAGAAACCTACAGCCAAGAATACTCTACCCAGTGAGAATCTCATTCAGATTTGAGGGAGAAATCAAAAGCTTTCCAGACAAGCAAAAGTTAAGAGAATTCAGCACCACCAAACCAGCCTTACAACAAGTGCTAAAGGAACTTCTCTAAGTAGGACACACAAGAAAAGGAAAACACCTACAAATACAAACCCAAAACAATTCAGAAAATGGTCATTGGAACACACATGTCAATAATCACCTTAAATGTCAATGGATTAAATGCTCCAACCAAAAGACACAGACTAGCTGAATGGATACAAAAACAAGACCCTTCTATATGCTGCCTACAAGAAACCCACTTCAGACCAAGGGATACATATAGACTGAAAGTCAAGGGATGGAAAAAGATATTCCATGCAAATGGAAGTCAAAAGAAAGCTGGAGTAGCAATACTCATATCAGACAAATTAGACTTGAAAGTAAAGACTATTACAAGAGACAAGGAAGGACACTACCTAATGATCAAGGGATCCATTCAAGAAGAACATATCACAATGGTAAATATCTATGCCCCCAACATAGGAGCACCTCAATACATAAGGCAAATGCTAAGAGCTATAAAAGGGGACATCGACAGTAACACAATAATAGTGGGAGACTTGAACACCCCACTTACATCAATGGACAGATCATCCAAACAGAAAATAAATAAAGACACACAAGCTTTAAATGACACATCAGACCATCTCGACTTCATTGATATTTATAGGACATTCCATCCAAAAACCACAGACTACACTTTCTTCTCAAGTGCACACGGAACATTTTCCAGGATAGGTCACATCCTGGGTCACAAATCAAACCTCAGCAAATTCAAGAAAATTGAAATCATATCAAGCATCTTCTCAGACCACAACACCATGAGACTAGATATCAATTACAGGAAAAAAACTGCAAAAAATACAAACACATGGAGGCTAAACAATTCACTCCTAAACAACCAAGGAATCACTAAAGAAATCAAAGAGGAAATCAAAAAATATCTAGAAACAAATGACAATGAAAACACAACAACCCAAAACCTATGGGACGCAGCAAAAGCAGTTCTAAGAGGGAAGTTTATAGCAATACAGGCCTACCTCAAGAAACAAGAAAATGATCGAATAAACAACCTAAACTTACACCTCAAACAACTAGAGAAAGAAGAACAAAGAAACCCCAAAGGGAGCAGAAGGAAAGAAATCATAAAGATCAGAGCAGAAATAAATGAAAAAGAAAGGAAGGAAACCATAGCAAAAATACATAAAACTAAAAGCTGGTTCTTTGAGAAGATTAACAAAATTGATAAACCATTAGCCAGACTCATCAAGAAAAAAAGGGAGAAGATGCAAATCAACAGAATTAGACATGAAAAAGGAGAAGTCACAACGGACATCTCAGAAATACAAAACATCATGAGAGACTACTACAAGCAACTATATGCCAATCAATTGGATAACCTGGAAGAAATGGATACATTCTTAGAAAAATACAATCTTCCAAGACTGAACCAGGAAGAAATAGAAACCATGAACAGACCAATCACAAGTATGGAAATTGAGGCAGTGATTAAAAATCTCCCAACACACAAAAGCCCAGGACCAGATGGGTTCACGGGTGAATTCTATCAAACATTTCGAGAAGAGCTAACACCTATCCTTCTCAAACTCTTCCAAAATATTGCAGGAGGCGGAACACTCCCAAACTCATTCTACGAGGCTACCATCACCCTGATACCAAAACCAGGCAAAGAGGTCACAAAAAAAGAAAACTACAGACCAATATCACTGATGAATATAGAGGCAAAAATCCTCAACAAAATACTAGCTAACAGACTGCAACAGCACATTAAAAAAATCATACACCATGATCAAGTGGGGTTTATCCCTGGGATGCAAGGATTCTTCAATATACGCAAATCAATCAATGTGATACATCATATCAACAAATTGAAGGACAAAAACCATATGATCATTTCAATAGATGCAGAAAAAGCTTTTGACAAAGTTCAACATCCATTTATGATAAAAGCTCTCCAGAAAATGGGCATAGAAGGAAATTACCTCAACATAATAAAAGCCATATATGAAAAACCAAAAGCCAACATCGTTCTCAATGGGGAAAAACTGGAAGAATGCCCTCTAAGAACAGGAACAAGACAAGGGTGTCCACTCTCACCACTATTATTCAACATAGTTTTGGAAGTGTTAGCCACAGCAATCAGAGAAGAAAAAGAAATAAAAGGAATACAAATTGGAAAAGATGAAGTAACATTGTCCCTCTTTGCAGATGACATGACATTATATATAGAAAACCCTAAAGACTCTACCAGAAAACTGCTACCATAATTGATGAGTTCAGTAAAGTAGCAGGATACAAAATTAATGCACAGAAATCTCTTGCATTCCTATACACGAACAACGGAAGAGCAGAAAGAGAAATTAAGGAAACTCTCCCATTCACCATTGCAACAAAAAGAATAAAAAACCTAGGAATAAACCTGCCTAAGGAGGCAAAAGATCTGTATGCAGAAAACTTTAAGACATTGATGAAAGAAATCAAAGACGACACAAACAGATGGAGGGACATACCATGTTCCTGGATTGGAAGAATCAACATCGTGAAAATGTCTGTACTACCCAAAGCAATTTACAGATTCAATGCAATCCTGATCAAATTACCAATGGCATTTTTCACAGGACTAGAACAAGAAATCTTAGGATTTGTATGGAAACGCAAAAGACCCCAAATAGCCAAAGCCATCTTGAGAAGGAAAAATGGAGTTGGTGGAATCAGGCTTCCTGACTTCAAACTATACTACAAGGCCATAGTGATCAAGGCAGTATGGTACTGGCACAAAAATAGAAAGGAAGATCAATGGAATAGAATAGAGAACTCAGAAGTAAGCCCAAACACATATGGGCACCTTATCTTTGACAAAGGAGGCACGAGTATACAATGGAAAAAAGACAGCCTCTTCAATAAGTGGTGCTGGGAAAATTGAACAGCTACATGTAAAAGAATGAAATTAGAACACTTCCTAACAACATACACAAAAATAAACTCCAAATGGATTAAAGACCTACATATAAGGCCAGACACTCTAAAACTCCTAGAGGAAAACATAGGCAGAACACTCTATGACATCCATCAAAGCAAGATGCTTTTGGACCCACCTCCTAGAATCATGGACATAAAACCAAGAATAAACAAATGGGACCTCATGAAACTTAACAGCTTTTGCACAGCAAAAGAAACCATAAACAAGACTAAAAGGCAAACCTCAGAATGGGAGAGAATAATTGCCTATGAAACAACGGACAAAGGATTAACCTCCAAAATATACAAGCAGCTCATGAAGCTTAATACCAAAAAAGCAAATAACCCAATCCACAAATGGGCAGAAGACCTAAATAGACATTTCTCCAAAGAAGACATACAGATGGCCCACAAACACATGAAAAGATGCTCAACATCACTCATCATCAGAGAAATGCAAGTCAAAGCCACAATGAGGTATCACCTCACACTGATCAGAATGGCTATCATCACAAAATCTGGAAACCACAAATGTTGGAGAGGGTGTGGAGAAAAGGGAACTCTCCTGCACTGTTGGTGGGACTGTAAGTTGGTATAGCCACTATGGAAAACAATTTGGAGGTTCCTTAAAAAACTACAAATAGAACTACCATATGATCCAGTAATCCCACTCCTGGGCATATACCCAAAGAAAACCATAATCCCAAAAGAAACTTGTACCATAATGTTTATTGCAGCACTCTTTACAATAGCCAGGACATGGAAGCAACCTAAATGCCCATCAACAAATGAATGGATACAGAAGATGTGGCATATATATACAATGGAATATTACTCAGCTATAAAAAGGGATGAGATGGAGCTATATGTAATGAGGTGGATAGAACTACAATCTGTCATACATAGTGAAGTAAGTCAGAAAGAGAAGGACAAATATTGTATGCTAACTCACATGTACGGAATCTAAAAATGGTACTGATAAACTCAGTGACAAGAATAAGGACGCAGATACAGAGAATGGACTGGAGAACTCGAGGTATGGGAGGGGGTGGGGGGTGAAGGGGAAGCTGAGATGAAGCGAGAGAGTAGCACAGACAAAAATATACTACCAAGTATAAAATAGATAGTCAGTGGGAAGTTGTTGTATAATAAAGGGAGTCCAACTGGAGGATGGAAGATGCCTTAGAGGACTGGGGCGGGGAGGGTGGGGGGGACTCGACGTGGGGGGAGTCAAAGGAGGGCGGGAATACGGGGATATGTGTATCAAAACAGATCATTGAACTTGGTGTACCCCCAAAAAATAATAAAAAAAAAATAAAATAACATATTGGGATTCTCAAACAAAGGAAAAACAAGAAGGAGAATGATAATAACTTGTATGAAGCATTTGTTTACATAATGTGTAACAGGCAACCACAGCTTCCTTACTGAGAGTCAATGAGCTTTTCCACAAAGGGCAATAGTTCCAAGAAATCCAGCCAATTTTTACCCCTACCATTCTTGTGTACATTTGTGCATATTCATGGGGCGTGTGTACTTGTGTGGTGTGCATATACATGTGAGTTTATGGGTATCAGTCAGTATCCTCCAGAGAAGCAGAATCAACAGGAGAGAGATTTGGGATAGAGGAAGGGAAGAAAGGAGGGAGGGAGAAGGGCGGGGGGAGAAGGCAGGGAGAGAGAAACAGAGGAAGGTTATTCTAAGGAAATTGAAATTGTCTCACATGATTGCAGGAGCTGACAAATGTGAAATATGTAGGGCGGGCTCTCAGTACTGTCTGCCTTCCCTTCCTTCTGGTTGCTCCTGCATATGAGATGACACAGTTGCTCAACTTTGCAAGGAACTCTGAGACAGGAAAGTAGAGAGAAGCTGTAGAACATAGTTGATGTGGGTCTCTGTCATGTGAATGAAACCCTCTATTAGAGCTACCCAGAAATAAGAGGTAGGCTGAATGTATGTTATGGTGGCACCCAAAGCTAATGTACTTTTACACTGGTCAGTTGGAACTCCTTGGGATTTCCTTTCTTTTCTGAGTAACTTAGTCAAAAATATTAGAAGGCAAAATTTACCTAATATAGGTCGTAGCATATGACCTAGTCAGTTCAATTCTTGGGATTTATCCATGAGAAATGAAGTTTATGTTCACACCAAGACTTGTACGTAAATATTCATAGCAGTTTTATTTATAATTGCCAAAATGTAGAAAAATATTTATAAATAGGTGCATGGATAAACAACTTGTGGAATAGATATAAAAAAAAGTAAAACTCAGCAATAAAAATGAACAAACTATTGCTACAACTAATAGCATGGATTAATCTCAAGATAGTTTAGTCTACATATATATTGAAACTAATTATACATTTTATATACATGTAATTATCATATGTCAATTGTGCCTCAGTAAAGATGTAAAAAGAAATATTAAGAAAAGACAAAATTTACCTCTTTGCCTCAATCTACCTTTTTCTAGACTGATCATCTAAGACAGATATCAGAGTCACCTGGATGCTCTCAGTAGACTCTACTTGTCATTGTAGATTGGCTATCATATTATTTGACTTGTGGAAAATTATGATTTTATATAGAAAAACATAGAAGTTAGAAGGGAATTTATGCCTAACCAGCTCTTACCAAATTGTAAAGCATGTTGGGAGAGAAAGAATAAAAGTAAAATGAATATGGTCAATTTAAGAAACCATCTGGTGGAGTTCACGTAAAAAAAATCTCTTTGGAGGCTTTTCAGAACGAATATGGAAAATAGGGAAAATATTTGTTTTAAGGATCCTATCTCTTTTCCACCAAGAATACCTCTATGATAACTATTATAGGTATTTTATTTTGAGTTGTGTAAACTAGACTATATATTAACATAAAGCTCTTTGGTGGATATATTTTCTCATTCGGCTCTATCTTGCTAAAACAGATATGTGACTAATTATAGGGTTCTCAAGGCACAGAGTGCTGACTTCCAAGTGATATTCTCACGAAATCTCTACTATAATAATTTGGTTTCTCTTAACTTCTCATTATCATATTCCAATCATTCCACAAAGAATTTTATTAATGCAAACTATATGTTGCCCATTGTTCACTAACATTTTAAGTGTAGGTAATTACTCAACTCCCTGTTACAAAAAGGATAAGTGAAATATAAGGTGATGTGCTTAGGATTTTTGTTTTGTCCTGTTGTGTTTATTATGGTTCCATAGACATAACAAAATTTATGCTTTTAACCATTTTAAGTGTATAGCTTAGTATTTTTAAAAATATTAAAATTCTTTAAAATTGTCTAGATCAGGAGTTGGCCAACTACAGCTCACTCACCAAATCCACCCAGTCATCAGTTTTTTATACATACACTTTCACTTGAACACAGTTATGCTCATTTATTTACATATTGTCTGTGACTGCAGAGTCAAGTAGTTGCAACAGAGGCCATATCGTCTGGAAAGCCAAAAATATTTACTATCTGGCTACTGACATAAAACTTGGCACCCTTGGTCTTGAGTAGGTAAGTTATTTCTGTCACTTAACAGAACTTAAAGACTGCTGGGTTGATAGTTAAAAGATCTAGCCAGTCATAAGACTCTTAAGCCAGGTCTTCCATTAACTGATTGTGACAACTGAAAAGTCCCGTCATGTTTTGGTCATCAGTCTTCTCAAATCTCATATGCTGGATTAAGTAATTTCTATGATCCCTTCTAACTTGAACATATATTAACTAGAACATTTAATTATCCAGAGGAGGTTGTTAATACTTCTGGCTTCACTGAAAATGTCTTTATTCTTTGTTCCTTAAATCTTTTGGAGACTGAAGAACATATTCAATAAATGAAAATCTCATAATGCAAACTACTGACATTTAAATTATTCATTGAAATTTATAATACCATTTACATAATGTTAAAATTTTAATTTTTATAATTAGCATAATTTAAAACAAGCTAATCATAGCTATATCCTATGCCTTCAGCAGCTCAGCTCTTTAACAAAGGCTGTTGTAGGTGAAAACAAAGATTTGGCATGCCTAAGGTTTAGAATCACTTCAGAGTATCACCCTAGCTCTGGATCAATTCAAAGCACACAGGTCTGTATTTGGTAAGGTAATATGTAAAATAAGTGAGTTTTATGAAACATGATGAGAACAACAAAATGCCCTCTCAGTCATGCTTAGAGTAAAAGGCAAAAGGAAGGAAAAAATATTGATAGTATTCAAAGCAGATACATTGTTAAAAAATCTTAAAGAAATAGAAAACTGGAAACTATGTGGCTATGACCTTACTTTCATCTTTTCTGCAATGGAGAATAAAAACATACTCTTTTTTTTTTTTTTTTTTTTTTTTTTTGGCACACAGGCTTAGTTGCTCTGAGGCATGTGGGATCTTCCTGGAGCTGGGATTGAACCCATGACCTCTGCATTGGCAGGCGGATTCTTAACCACTGCACCACCTAGGAAGCCCAAAACATACTCTTTATAGGGAAGATAAAGTCACAATAAGTGGGACAATGGAAAGAAAGCACTTAGCATTTTAATTTAACCCAAGTCTCCACTTATTAACATTAAGATACTGAGGTAGCTTTCTGACGAAACCATAGAAACACTCAGTGATGTTGATTTCTCACATATCATGGAAAATAGAAAGATGACAGAAGATGGGGTAAGTTTAAATGTCCTGATTTGCAAGGAGAAAGTAAGAAAAATCTAGAAATCATAGATCTGAGAACATATTGTTTTTCCCTAACAAAATGCTGATACACACACACACACACACACACACACACACACACACTTCCGTATCCGTGGGTACTTAGGAAAAGATAAAGAAAACCATAATCTCTAAATTGGTCGAGAATATGTTACAGCCAAATAACCTCGTCTTCTTCAATGGAGTTATCAGAACAGGAGAGCAAACGATGTTATATTGCTTATATTCAGAAAAATATAGAGAAATATCTTAGCAGCAAAAGAATGCTTAATAAAATTAAAAGGCCTATATAAACACACACAAGCATTTCCACCACCCACAACTGCAGTCTGCATATTTAGCCTTTTGTTATTGAACAACAAACATGAAAACAAGAAACACTGTAAAGGTTTTGAATAGCTGAATAGCCTGCTATTAACCAGAACATTTTCTAAACACTGCTGTTCAGTTATATTAGTGAATACATTTGCATTTCTTTGAGTAATACAGAAACTATGAAGCTACTGGCAATATATATTAAAATGTCTTTAAAATTAAACTGCTATTGACATGCATTGATTCTATTGACTTGAAACATAAAAGTCATCCACAACAAATACAAGACTTTTGAAAGTATGAAAGAACTTATAAAACATTTCCTAAAGCCATGTTATTTTACCAATGAAGAAATTAAGGCTTAAAAAAAAAGAAATTAAGGCTTTATAGAGTAAGGAAAATTCTCCAAATTCCCATGGATAGCCTGGCAGACCGGAATCCTGTCTCTATGTCTGTTCCATTTGGTCCTTTGTATTGAATTTGCCAGTTGGTTATCAAAGCTAAAATCCAAAATATATTTAGGCAAAAATATCTAAATAAATTGTATATTCATTCACTTTCTTTTCTATATCTCTATATGTTGAAGAGATCATATCAGTCAAAACGAACGACCTTCCCTCATCTTATATGTTACTCATCTTATAGTGTGGAGCGGGAATGGGGGGAGAATGTTCTAATTAGTCATCAGACCTGAATCATCATTAACAGTAAATAAAGCTGTGCATATACATCAGCAGAAAAATTTCCGAGAAAAGTATGAGAAAGAGATATGCCAAAAAATGATTTATTTAAACACTTTAAACTGTGGTCAGTCATTGGATGCAGGTCAATCATTGTTCACTGCTGGAAACTAAACCTAAGCATCAAAGTCTTTGAGATTTTTACTCTTAGTTTTTTTTTTTTTAAGACTACTAATCACTGGAATAAAATTAAAGAAACTAAACTTAGAAAGTAATCAACACTGTGTTTTCTCTTTTAATTGAAAAGGAAAATGCAGTTCTGGTTCAGCAACTGTGGCTTAGAATTTCCTTTAATTCCTCTCTCCACCCCTTTCCTTTCAACAAGTTTCTTAATTTAGCTGGTGGAGATAACTAGTAATGCAAGCTTGAGTTAACAAATAAAAAAGGCATTAATAAAAAAGCACTGCATCCTCATTTTTGATATTAGAATTATATATTCTTCTTTATTCAAATCAAAGATCTTTACCCTTTCCATAAATAGGGTCATTATAATGTCTTTGTATATTTTTAGGAAAACGTAGATATTTTCTTCCCAGTTCATTAGCTTCATAGTAAGTTTTCCTTTTATTTTTTGACTATTCATTTTTACCAAAGACTAATGTTTTATCTTGATAAGATAGCTTTAAAAATTAGGTATATTAAACATCTCCAGGCATTTCTTGGTGGTGTTTTAAAGAGATAGTTTTCCTTTGTACCAATCAACTTCCTATCTTTCCTTCCCCACCAAAGGGGAAAAAATATGGAGGAGACATGCATGAAGGTCATCACTGAAGAGTCATAAACCATTGTGAATAATGCCAGAACTATAATTTAATTAGTGGCCCATCTGTCACTTTCTGTTTGACGAGCACTAAATGTCCAATTATCATTTAATATCTGCTCTAATCAGTTCTGGCAAATTTTGCAGGCACACAAGAGATGACATTAATAGATGAAAGTGAGGCTACTCTTGCCACATTATCAGAAAGAAATCTTGAGCAGCACTGACTTACAATCAGGAAGGTAAGAATTTATTCCAATTAGTGATAATGACATTTTATATCAATGATGCTGTGGGGTGTCTAAAAAAAGAATTCTCTTTGTTCTCTCAGGAAGTTAAGGAAGTAGCCCTGCCTATAATTCTTCAGGAACTATGTTATGGATTCTAAAATAAAAATATAAAAATATAACCTATGTAATCAGCCATTCTTGATGCAGTGTCTTTGAAAGCCATCTACTTCTGGGTTACTCATCTACATTTTGCAAACTAGTTTTTCTTCAAAGGTATTATTAGGATGCATTGGATCCGTGGGGAGTTTTGTAAGTAAAGCATATACTGAGTCTATTTTGGACACTGTCTTCTGTAAAAGAGAAACATGATTCAGTAAGGGACTCTCCACTTAAAAATAATACTTCAAATTTTAGCTAATTTATATAATAGTGAAACGAATACAAATCTTACAAATTTGTTCCCACTGCCCAAAAATTTTAACAGTATTCCATTTGTGGCTACTATTGACCATTCAGTTTAATTTTTAATAACTGGAATTACAACTCAAAGGCTTTTAACTATTGTGAAATTATTAAAGGCATGTAATAACCCATGCAGCATTCTTATCATTATTAACATTTTTCCTAGTGCTTCCTCCTTTTCTTTTACTTTTAAAATGAGAAAAAAAAAAGTTTTTATTGTTGATTGGAAAGGTGAAAGCCATCAAGAAATTTCACATTTTCCAGAGAATAACTGCAGCAGAAGAGGTTATTTTAGATACAAAAAGCTGAGGCCAAGAGAGTTGCTTAAAATGTTTAACACTGGAACCAATAAATAAAGATTTTTTACAATTACTTCTTCCTACAATATTTCATATTAACTATAAATATTTCTTTAATCAGAATTTAGTATGAGGTATATACCTCCAAGATAAATAAAACTGCACTCTATTCATCAATAAGAAAAATTATTAAACGTCTATTTTGTGCGTAATACGTTAGACACTGTAACCAGAGAAAAATGGGTTAATTTCACTTGGATTCAAAATAGTAAAACTCTGAGTTTGAATATTTGGGATTATGATCTAGTTGAGTGGCTTCTGTTAAAACAACAATAACAACAAAACATAGAGTTTTAGATCATACATATTATCTGTATATGCTTATAAGGTAAAAAATCTGATAAATATTTGACACATTTTAACACATGGTATATTCACTCTAGTCTTTAGAGCCTAATCTTCCTCCAGCTATGCCTCTTTTCTTTTGCCCAATATTGTATAGGCTTGAATGAAAAAGGACCAGTAATTTATGTCTGTGTGCCTAAAACTTAAGCAATAATAGAAAGCACATTCTCAAATGAAACCACGTGTCCCCAAATGTAAATGTTTATAAACACATGAGAGATGAAGTTTCTTCTTCATGATTTAAAATTGAATTCATAATTTTTCCTAATACTGTACATATTTTCATAAGTGATCAGTAAAGGCTTTCCTTGACTAAGTTTTTCCTTTAATGAGAAATATATTTCATTGAAAATTTGGGGCCTGATTTCAATTTTCTTCCTAAATGAAATGACTTATATCTCCACAAGTGACTCTTTCCACAAAAATGCTCTCAGGAATCTGAATTCTATATGCCTTCTGGTAGTTTCTTATAAGACAAAAAAAGGTTTTAGACAGATTCTCTCCAGTGATCAGGACTAAAGATTTAAAATAAAGCTCCTTGCTTTATACTGTATGTTTAAACTATATTTCTAGCAGGAAAAAATGTTACTAATAGATTTATATTCCCATAAGGTTGAAGTTGAGATTGAATTGACTGATTGTGGCTTGATTTCAGCAAAAATTAGTCAGGCTACTGTGCTTCTCTTTGACTCCTAATTATTCTGCCCACCCCAAAATACAGTTTGGCTCAAAGTATCTAGAGAATAGACTCTTGCTTTCTGTGACTTTGGCAGAAGTAGGGGAAGGGGATTGCAGCACTACTGTACATGAGGGTGCATTCTTATTATGCACATCTCCAAGTGTATCTGTTGACCTATCACTGTGAAAAACCTGCTGAGTTTATGAGCCAGAACTTTAATTGTCAGATTTTAAAAGCACTAGCAGGGAGATCCTGAGTCACAACTTAAGGCAGTTCTGTTGGGAAAAAGAAAGTAAAATCAAGGAGCAAATTTAAACTCCAAAGCAATCTTTTCCCATGGGAACAGATCACCATATGAGCCCTTTTCTACGAGATGGAATATTATTGATTCAAAATGCCACCTTTACAGTGTGTGCTTCAAAAAGCAGCCTCAGTTTCAAAGAATAGTGCAAGACACTAAGAAAAAAACGTTTCTAGAATCTTAACCCTGTATTCATGAAACGTTCCATTTTAAGTGTATGGCGCCGAAGGAGCTCATTAACCTAACTCATCAGTGTTTGCTTGTATCCCTTTACTAAGTAGTTATACTAGAAATAATTATCCCAGATACTTTGACGAACTAGTAAAGGACATGTCCCTAAAAAAAAAAAACAAAAAAAAAAAAAAAAAACAGAAAAAAAAAAAGACATCGGCTCCATCTTGGTTTGGAAATCAATCTGGACACTTTTGGTGTAATGTTAGAAGAAGTACCACCTTTATAAGCAAAGAAGTCAGAGATTTAAAGACCTAAAAAACAGGAAGCTCTAATTCCTATACTAGTTGACATTAGCTTTTACACTCAGTTCCTCAGTATTAACTTTCTGTCCATCTTTGATTTAGGAAACTCACTTAGGACTATATGTGTTACTTATAAGAAACGTGACAAAACAGCTATGGTATATTGGAAATGTGCTAACTCCTAGGAGGGGAACATGTGGTTCCTGCTGTCTCTGATCTCGGTAGTACCAGGGACTATAACATACTGGGAGGCATCATGGGGGAAGAGAAGCTTTCAAAGAGGCCAGAGCCCTTTAATCAATAACCTTGCATTTCCCTCCCTCTGAAAAGTGCCAAATCACCTCACAACCAGAGGGCATTCACTCCAATTCTCTCTAGGATATTGCACACTAATGCTAACTAATGAAACACATATTTAAGTCACAAATCAAATAACACAGTAGATGAAGTGCCAAGAGAGGGCATTTCTCAATTTTCTAAAGTTCTGTGAATTTTAATTAAGACCTCTGAAAATCTATATCATTCTGTAAATTTATTCTTTTCACTTAATGACGAATTTTGTGTGATTATTCACTTGCAGAAGGGAAGTCCCCAGGGGCAGCAGATAGAACCCAGTGGCCACCCATCTGAAGCACTCATCTTTTGATAATCTCCAGTCAAGTCCTGACCTTTCTGCTTCTCAAAACTAACATTTAACTTAATGGAAACAGTGTTATTATTCTTACAGGTTAGAAAATATTTTCTCAACTCCTACCTTTCAGGAATTATAATGTATATATTATTAATTTTAAATATTTCGATTGTAATTTTCTCCTAATATGACCTATTATAAGCAAAAAATCATCATCCAGAGCTGAAGGAGGTGAGTTCAGATACATATTTCACAGTAACATCGTTATTGTTGAATGTGATTATTATTCTCTCACTAGGGGGTTTGAATTAAGCACAAGGGTGCTATTTAACATATTTCTGCTTCTTTAAATATAACAATGTCCCAGGATCCTGAAAGAGGCAATAGAACTTCAGAGGAATAAAGCTCCAGCTCATCTTACTTTCTCAAAAGGTATCCTAGTGGACTCAGTAAATTGGGCTCCTTGTTTAAAAGCTAGCATGCATCACTTTGAATTTGTAAACACTAAGCTCTCACAACCCTGAGGCTCACTGATTGAGTGTCAACACTTATTTCCAAGATCTTCAGAAAGGCAAAGATAATTTGACCCATTCAGAGACAGAATTACTAAGAGAGGGAAAATACTGGGAAATTTGCAAGGACAAGTACAGTAAATAATGCTCCCTTATTAAAATTCAAGCTATGGATGGATTAACTAAATCAGATGGATTAACAGACATTTTTACATAGCTCATGAAAGAAAACAGCTTGTTTACATTAAGAAAAGAAAATGGAGTTTGGACAACATTATGAAAAACAACAATATAGTTGATAATTATGAAAATTTAAAGAAACATAAGCCCTACTTCTTTAAATATAAATTTACGCTTTTAAATTTAATATAATTTTATCAGGCTGAAAAATTATTTACCTTGCAAGAAATACAACACAATTAAAACTGCAAAAGGATTTTTCAATATTAATCTCGATGATTAATGAATTCCAGTGGTAAACAAGTTTAACATTTGAAAGTAAAAAATAAAACAAATGAGTGATGGATACTGTGCTTTATAAAGTGTATAAATCTTTAAAAAGTATTGATAACTAAAGAAGCAAAAAAAGAGATTTTTTAATTTATTATGCTCATTAATAACTACCTTATACTCAATCATGACATGCACATTTTGTAGGAGAACTTAGAAGAGACTGATAACTTTGGAAAAAAGAATAACCGAAAAATTGGATTTTCCCCTAATTTTTAGTAAGAAGCCTACACTGATTACTTTTATATCGTTAATATGAAAAAGAAAGTATACAAATTATAACAAACTCCTACCTACTATTATATTTAAGTTTTTTAAAAGTTTTTATGAGTTTCAGAAATAAGACCCATTCTAAGCTTCTTTATATAAGATGACTTTAAATGTATAATGCATAAACGTAATTTTAAAACATACTTTAATAAGGTGATTTTAAACATATCACTTCAATGAAAGATATAGGAGGACAGAAAAAATCAACATTTTAAGCTCCACTTAGAATACTCTCAATTTATTTGAGTATAAATCACAATTGAATTAATAGTGCGAACATGTGGTTATGATTTTAACAGCTAAATGGAATAACTAATTTTTATCTATATAAGTATATATTTTTGTCTGTATATGGAAATATCTCATTCTCTTATTACAAAATAAACACAGTATGATAGAGAACTGATAGAAAATAATTTTAAGTGGTAATAGCTCAGTGATGTATTAATGATTGTCAACTACTCTGAGCTAGACACTATTCTGGGTACTGGGACTTAGCAGTAAATGAGAACAAGCCCCTTCTTTCATGAAGCTTATAGTCAAGTCTCCACAATTAAGTCCTAGTTTTCCTTTATATTAAGAAAACATTTTTAGTCATTTTTATTTTTAAACTGAGCCCACCAAAAAAAATTTATAATATGGGCAAAAATATTTATTTTAAGGCTAATATGATTGCTATTTGTAAACAAATTAATATAGTCATTTCCACTTTCTCAATTAAGAATGATTTATTTGGGAGCAGGAGACTTTCAATACTTGCATAAATTCTTTTTTTCTTCATTTTATTTTGCCATATGGATAAATCATTTTTACATTGAAGAAGCATGAGCCACACAGACAACTCAAACATAACACGAATGTATAAAAGAAAATGTACCCAAAGCTCAAGTGTGAATTATAAAGGATATGGTAAATTTCATGTTTTGGGTTCCCAGTATAAAGAATTATCTTACTCTTTGGAAAAAAAAACAGGAGGTCTTTCAACTGAATGTAAAAAGATACCCACAATCAACCTACCTGTTAATAACAGGTGTCAGTCTCAACATTTTACGGAAAAATGGTAATAAAGATGTACATATTAAGGAAACTATTTTTGGTTTCAGAACCTGTAATTTTTGTGTAACAGTTAAACTATACATCTGTTCTCTTATTTCCAATGAGGGAAAAACTTGATAGCCATCTAAAACCATTTTAGTGTATTTGTAAAGCAAATACGCTTTTTACCCAACGATAATTCACTAGAATAGGCATAAAATGAAAATGAAAAGACACACATGGGAATTTACAAAATTAAACATTATGGCGAGCTTTCTACTTTCCTATATTAACAAAAGAGTTACTCATTTGTGTGAATCTAGGCTTACTATTGGTCTGTGAATGTATTAGCATGATCATGAGTAAGTGCTACCATTAAGAAAAAAAGCCCTCAAAGCCCACCTCCAGGAAAAAAAAAAAAGGAAAAAAAACCCAGAAATATAGATATGCTTATATCCTTTTACTTATCTTAGAGATGCTCCTTTTTCATTCTGTTTCCCCTCCTTTTACAGGCTGTGACATCACCAAGTATTACCCATGCTTCCATTTCCTTCTATACATCTTGCTCCCAATTCTTTCGATTTCATACAACAAAAATACCTGGCCAATCTTCCATTCCAAGTCTTTAAAATAACTGAGGTGTTAATATCATACACATTTTGGAGGAATGTCCTACAGAGCTTTAGAACAGGCTATGAATTGTGTTCATTGTTTGGAATCTATAAAGTGTCTCATCTTCACATAAATTATATCATTAGTCGAGGTGCAAGTAACATTTTAATTTTCAAATGCTCTATCTGAGGCTAACCTGTGAATTCCATATAAATACTTTGTCCTGCCTTCTTGGTTATGGATAGGCAGAAAGTAACCAAGGAGTTGAAGACTAAAAAAAAAACAAATTCTGATTTGTGCCTTGAACAATTGCAATAAAGAGTTTTGGTTTCCCAGTTTCTAGTTTATCTTGAGTTTTTGTTTTTGTTTTTAATTTTTAAATCAATATAATGAGAGTGTATTTGCCCATGTACAAGGCCGTGTCTGCTGAAAATGATTTCAGAGAAATATAGTATAATTGTCTTGATGTCCCTTTCTCCCCCCACCTATACTTTTAAATTAAACATATATATTCAGGCACATGAAAATTTAAAAGTATGAAATTTGCATTTCAATAAAGTACCTTAAATTGGTCCTAGTATACAGTAAATGAAAAGATTTAAATCATCCAATATATTATTATAATAGGAAGCTTCCCAAGGGAGAAAGTGATACTAAAGACAAGAACAATTAGGATTAATTTAATACTGAGCAATGAAAGCAGATCCAGGACTATCTGAACAAAATACGAAAGAGTAGCAATATAAATACGCCATCCTGAGAGGAGGCTTTGCCATCCAGAAACACAAGACCCAGCTAAAGCATGCAAACTCATAATTTTTTTAAGAGGAAAAGGAGACGTTGTTTTGGTAGATTCAGATGAGTTGTGAAGAAGGTCACCAAGATAATCTAAGAATCTTTGAAAATTACCTTAATCTCATTAGTACAGTGTCTCAGAGCAAGAACACAGCACTGGAAGATGACATTCAGACATGCAAGACTGTGTTTCCTCAAGTTATTGACATTCACTGCATTCATACCTTATCACTGCATGGGTTTCCATGGAAGAAAATATTGTTGTGGCTGGAAATTTTTAAAAACTCATTTAATGTCACTAATAGATAAAGATAAGTATAAAATCTTATATATATATATAAAACTTTCTGTAAATGCAAAAGGAAAAACATGTCCTTACATTTCACAAAGTACTTTTATTGCTTCTAATATAAACACTGCTCAAAATACCAATATCCAAGTG
Organism: Hippopotamus amphibius kiboko; assembly: GCF_030028045.1. Classification (NCBI taxonomy): domain Eukaryota; kingdom Metazoa; phylum Chordata; class Mammalia; order Artiodactyla; family Hippopotamidae; genus Hippopotamus; species Hippopotamus amphibius. The sequence continues at coordinate 63,529,328 of NC_080189.1, read as the reverse complement.
CCAACAAATGTGCAGACTAGGTTCTCAATGGTTTTCTAGACAATTTCTTGTATGTTTCCTTGTGTAACAAAGTCAGAACAAGTAATCAAGAAAAATTAATTTATAAAGCTCTTCTCATGATAAGAAAAAAAAATTTAAGCAAAAATTAAGAAAATTATGACTGCTAAACCATTCGCATTCACACACTTGTGCAGTACTTGCCAAAGTCTTGATATTTCAATTGTACAGAATAAGGACAAATTATTTGAGTGTATACATAAATGATAGCTAACAATATTACGTATTTGTTCTTTTAGACATGTTAGATTTCTTAGAATGTTCTTATATTTTAGTCTGAAGGGAAAATTTTACATTTTTAGGAAATAAAAATTCATAGCTAGAATTAAAAATTATTTTTCTCATAAAAATCTGAATAACATATGGAGTCAAACAGCTGTGAGTACATAAGAGAAGCTGAAGTAAATTAACAAAAAAAGAGTCAAAGGAAAAAGAAAATGAGTGAATGCTAAAAGAAGGAGGTATTAATAGCAAATACATATGTTGTACTTGCTGTATGTTAGGCAGTATTACACGCTTATTTGTGTATATGTGTAGTAGGTATGTATACTAACAGTAAACCTATTATCCTCATTGTGCAGTAAGGGAATTGAAATATAGAGATATTTACCAGCTAACCACCACTGGTGCAGAACTGGGTTTGAATCCAGGAATCTGTCTTTCGAGGATGTGATCTTATGTGCTATATAATACACTGCTCCTCAAGAATGCTGCTGAAGAGGGTGTATACAAGAGAATGTAGCAGAACAAGGAAACATAAAATTATAAAAAGATCAAATATGACTTTTGGATTAGTTATTGAGTCAAGAAAAATAGTTAATATCCTTCCCCATAAAGCAATTCTAAAGTTGTATCAGTGTCGAAGAAAGGACAGGCAATTTTGTCCTTTGCCTTTGAAATCCAATTTATGGTGTCCAATGCCATAAATATTCAGCAATAGCTGTGATCTATAAATATTTAATACAAATGAAGTCATAAGTATAACTCAGACAAAATGCTAATTAAAAAATATAAAGAAGATTGGTAGTTACTTTCCACCCCAAACTTCCAGATGGTGTTTAATCAGTATACGTGACTATCTTTAAGAACAGCATAATTTAAATAATAATTCAAAAGCAATTTGTCATTTATAGCAAGTCGCATTGGTAAAGACTCCATGACTTTATCACAGTCCTTTTACTATATAGTTCTTTTACAATTATCCACTTTATTACCAACTTTGCTGCTGCTGGTTTAATAATTCTAAACTAGCTTGTCTTTAGGCTTGAGAAAACTTAAATAATACATAAACCACTCAGAGCTTTAAAGAACCTAGACTTATTTATCCAAAAGCAATATAAGAGGGCTCGTCATCTTTTTAATATGCTACTTATGTTAAATAATAATCCCAAAGATAGAAAATCATCTTACAAATAATCTCAAGTGTAAGACATGAGAATGCCTTTAATCAGTTAAACACCCAAGAACAATTATTAACTGATATCAATAACACATGTGTTTGACATAATTGGGCAGAGATTAACCAGTGTAATTGATTTGATTAATAATATTATAGTTATCCTTGTTCAATTAGGTGTTAAGTATGTAAGTGTGTATATATATATATACATATGTGTGTGTATGTATGCATGTGTTTTATAGATTCCTAAAATTCTAATACCAATCTCAAGTCTAGATGAACTCCCTGAACCATAAATATACAAAGTTAATTCACTAAAATTAATGACAATTTATTTACAAATTCTAACTAATGTTTATCCATTTGGTTGACTGCACCTTGAATTTCAGTGTGTAAGACTTTATATATAATGTAATACTGCCTTAAAAAAAAAAACTAGATAGCTTTTCTTTTTATTTTATTTATTTATTTATTTATTTTTTAGCTTTTCTTTTTAAAAAATTTATTTAGTAGAAATAAAAGGTTGGCCTTAGTTTGCTGAGCCTTCTATCTTCCCCATAACTAAAATCATAAAAATTTCCTACTGAAAAAATGAGAGGTTATAAATTTATAAATGCCCTGATAAAGGACTTTGTGTTGTGGCTAAGAAAATGGTGCCTGAGAGTGTTAGAGTTTAACAGAATTCTAGGAATCACCTAATGTGATGACTTTATTCTACAAACAAAGAAACTAAAGCCTGGAGAGATTAAGTGATTTAATGAAGCTTTCAAAACCAATTTTTCTTAGAACTGGAACTAAATAACATGGCCCTTTAAAGCATTCAAGAGTTCTTAACATATAGACTCTGGAACACTAAGGTTCTAATAGATGTTAATAGCTAGCCTGAAAATAATAGGGAAACAAATTCCAACAGGAAGGATATTTCAGAGAGAGCTTAACTATTACTAAGGTATGGACAGATTTTAAAGAAACAAAAGAGAGTAGTGCAGTAAACCAGGGTTATGAACTGTTAGTTATACAAGCTAAAAGGATATGAAAAGGGGAACCTGGTCAAACAGGGAAGGAGAGAGTGATGCATGGAAGACAATTCTGAGAGAATTGATGTTTCACTGGGGACAAAAATAGACAGAGGTGACAAAGTAGACTTGAAACTGGGGGAATGAATACCTCAACCTCTTCCTTTCCTTTTATTAGTACAAGCAAATCCACATGGAAGGACAATGAAACCTGTTGCTGTAACCCATACTGGTCAGCCTCACAAGGCAGAAAACAAAGTAGTGAAGGGTAGATGAAAGTTCTAGGTAGGGCAAACTGAAGATATATAGCAATATAGCCATAGAAATTTTGGAAACACTTACATACATACATACATACATACATAATTAAATAAATAAATAAATAGCTTTGTTCATTGGATATAACAGAATCTTTACTGAGAATCTCTAAGATGGGAATAGAGCAATCAGTGTGTTCAGAATTTGGCTCTGAATATTTCTTTTCAAGAGACAAATATTTAAATCTTGCATATAAATAATAATATATACTAATGACTCTAAACTGCAATACATTCCACTTTCCATAAAAATTTAAGATCTTAGTAAAATCCTCTAAAATTCACATGTAGTATTTTCTAGAAGGTTTCTGATATTCTGGAAGCATTTTAAAGGTAATCTATTTCCAAAATTCTTGTACCAGAAGAATCAGGTAATATGACTTTGGTAACTTGCTGCTGGTTCCACAAAAAAACAACAACAACAATCTAACAAATCTAAAAGCAGTTACAAAGTTCTACTCATTCTTTATCACAACTCTAAAACTTTTCCCCAACAGTTTAAAAAGAGAGAGACATAAAAGTCCACAGTTGCAAAGTTACTCTAACACTAAATTTTTGCAAGATTCTTAGGCTATGCATGAGTGATATAATATCACTTGAGGGTTGATTGTGATACAGTAAAAGATGTTTTCACTAAACCCTAAAGCAACTACTAAAATAATAAAGCAAAGAGAACTAATTAGACAATAAGGAAAATAAAATTTAAACATAAAAAATCCCAAACAAGGCAGAAAAAGTAGAAAAGGGCAGCAAAGAACAGATGGATAAGTAGAAAATAACAAGAGAATAAAATCTAACTATACCTATAATTATATTAAACTACTGTGATTTAAACACTCCAATGAAAAGGACACACATTTTATAAAGATGCAAATATATCAAAAATAAAATGACAGGAAAAGAAAAAGATAGGCCATGCTAATAACTAGCCAAAATAAACCTTCAGTGTCACATCAAGTAGACTCAACAAAATCAAAATAATATAAGATTAATAAATGTTTATGTTCTTAATAACCAAATTTCAATATACGTAGAGTAAAAACTGTTAGAACTGCCAGGAGAAATATACAAGCTCACCATTATAGCCAAATATTTGAATATTCTCCCTTCAATAATTGATATAAATGTAGACAGAGAATCAGTAAAATTATAGAAGACACTTTCAACCAATCTGACCTAATGGACATTAATAGAACACTCTATTCAATAATAACAGAATACACATTATTTTTTAAGTGCACCTGAAACTTTTATTAAGATAGACCATATTCTGGGTCATAAAATGGGTTTCAATAAGTTTAAAAGGATTTGTATCATACATAGAGCATTCTCTTCCCATGATGGAATTAAATTAGAAATTTATTCCTAAAATACAACTGGAAAATTATGAAACATTTGAAAACTAAAATTTTAATTTTACGATTTGTAAATAATCCATGGGTCACAAAAGACATCAGAAAGAAAATATTTTGAACGCAATGACAATGAAAACACAACGTATCAGAACTTGTGATTTGCTGCTAAAGCAGTAGGAGTATATAGGAGTGGGAGGGGCAGAATTTACAGCACTAAATGCTTGAGAAAGGAGTGAAGTTCTCAAAAAAACCAACCTCAGCTAAAGAAACTGGAAAAAACACAAATAAACCCAAAGCAAGCAAAATGAATAATATAAATAAAAGTGGAAGTCCATGAAAAAGAAAACAGAGAAAAATACAGAAAACTCAATGAAACTAAAAATGTTTTTTAGATTAAATCAATAAAAATTGATAAACCTCTAGCCAGATTGATTATGAAAAAAAGAAAGAAGAAACAAATTACCAATATCAGGCTTGAGGTAGTTGATATCAGTACAGGTTCTATAGATATGTACAATAAATAAATCTAGTGATAACTTTAAATTTGACAGCTTTTATGAAATTAAAATCATCCCATGACAATGGAACTATGAAATTTCACTCAAGAATAAATTAGCTCATCATGAATAGTTCTATATCTACTAAAGAAATTGAATTTGTATTTAAAAACCTACTATCAAAAGAATACTCCAGGCCTATTGACTTTATGGGTGAGTACTACCAAACCTTAAAAAAAAAAAAAGCAATAATATCAATTCTACACAATCTCTTCCAGAAAACTGAAAAGTAAGGAATGCTCCTCAACTTACTCTATAAAGCAGCAATATCCTGATTCTAAAACTAGAGAAAGGAGTTACAAAACAATGAAACATGCTGATAACCTTCATTAATATAGATGCCAAAGTTCTAAGCAAAAGTTTAGCAAACTGACTTCAACAATATATAAAAAGGATAATACATGTCAAGAGAAGTTTTTCATAGTGGTGCAAACTTGGTTTAAAATTCAAAATCAAAATTGATCACTGCAATTAATCATTTTAAAAACAACCAAAAAAATGATCACTTCAGTATAGTCAGGAAAATTTTTTTTTATAAAATCCAATATCCATTTCTGATAAAAGTTCCATCAAAAAAGAAAAACCTCAATCTGGTGAGGGACATATATAAAAATCCTACAGCTAACATCTCATTTCATGGTGAGAAATTACATGCTTTATCCCTAAGATTAGGAACAAGGCAAGGATATTTGCTCTTACCACATCTATTCAAACATTGTGCTGGAGGTTCTAACCAATGTGAAGAAAAAGAAGGAAACAGCATTCAGAAGAAAAAGAGGGAAAAAAGTAAAATTGTCTTTGTTTGCAGATGATGTGATCATATATGTAGAAAATCTGATAGAATCCACAAAAGTCTCCTGGAAGTATTATACAAATTTAACAGTATTACAGAATACAAGATCAACATATCAAAATAAACTGTATTTCTATATTCCACTAATGAATCATCAGAAATTGAAATTTTAAAACACCCTTTTCATTATCATTAAAAATATGAAATACAAAAGGATACATAAGGTCTACAAATCAGAAATTATGAAATAATGATAGAGGAATTAAAGACCTAGTACAAGAAGAGATACACTGTGTTAATGGGTTGTTAAGATATCAGTTTTCCCTAAATTGATGTATACATTCATATGTTGATAAACCATAAGGATAAAACATGAATTGAATCCATTCTTCAAACCAATACAAAATAAATTCAAAATTGATCAGAGTTTTAAGGATTAAAAGTGAAACCATACCAAAAAAGAAATACATGTTTGAATTTCTCTGACTTAAAATCCAAAAGCAAAAAGGAAAAAAACTGAATTGTTTTAAATTAATTTAAAAAACAGTAAATCAACTGCATATTCCTATGAGATATATGCTAAGATCAAAACAAATCATAAAAAAGTTCCATAATCATAATGTTAATAATAATATTGGGTGTTATCGTTGATATATTTGTGTATGTATTAGAATAAGAAATGACCTTAGTGTCATTAGGAATGAAGATGTGACCTTAGAAAAAATATAAATGTAAAATTATTCTCCTCTAAGTGAAAGAAGCCAATCTTAAAAGGCCATACACTGTTTGATTCCAACTATATGACATTCTGGAAAAGACAAAACTAAGGAGACAGTAAAAAGATCAGTAATTGCCAGGGATTAGGTGGGAAGGAAGGATGAACAGTCAGAGCACAGGGGACTTTTAAGGCAGTGTAATTATTCTGTATCGTAATGGTGGATACACACCATTATAAACCACAGACTGCACAACACCAAGTGTTAATCCTAGTCTAAACTATGGATGTTGACTGATGACAATGTGTCAATATAGGTTCATCTTTTGCAACAAATGTATGATACTCTAGTGCCAGAGATTGAAAATAAGGGAGGTGTGCCCATATGGTGGCAGGGGATAAAGGCAGGCATACCCGATTTGATTGTGCTTCACTTTATTACACTCTGTAGGTACTGCATTTTTTTTTTTTTTTTTTTTTACAAATTGAAGGTTTATGGCAATCTTGCACCGAGCAAGTCCCTCAGTGCCATTTTTCCAACAGCATTTACTCACACTTGGTCAATGTGACTAAATATGTTACATTGTGGTAATTATTGCAATATTTCAAACCCTTCACCAGCAAAAAGATTATGATTTGCTGAAGTATCAGGTGATGGTTAGAATTGTTTAGCAATAAAATATTTTGAAATAAAGATATGTACATTATGTTTTAGACATGATGATATTACACACTTAGACTACAGTGTAGTATAAACATAACTTTTATATGCATTGGGAAACCAAAAAATTCATGTGGCTCACTTTAATGCAATATTTGCTTTATTGCAGTGATCTGGAACAGAACCCTCAATATCTCTTAGGTATGCCTATATATGGGACTCTGTATGTTCCACCCAGTTTTGCTGTGAACGTAAAAGTGCTCTAAAAATAAAGTATTAAAATTCTTCAGATTTCTTGTACTTTTAACTCTGTACTGCAACCTCAATATGGGTTTTAACCTGAATAATCAGAAAAGGAAGAAAAGGAATTCATGTGTTGGTAGTTTATTCACTAGTGGTCAAGAATCCTTGTTCAAGTACAGAGGTGCTCCTTGGGAGCTGTTTGAACTAAATATACTGACAAGGGAAAAATCAATAAAGCTGTTTAAATGGTTTCTCAGCGACCTCTGTAATGATGGAATACTACTCTTCTTTCAAGACCAATAGCTGCACATATTCTGCATTTTTATGTTTCGGTCTGAGAACAATAACTAAACTTTTTCAAACACAGACAAACTTGGAATTTGCAAAAACTGTAAAGCAAAGCTATGTATATTCTCCTCTCATTGTCATATGTGGCAGAAAAATAGCTTTAATTTCTATTTAACTTATATATAATAAACCATTAAAACTGAAGGCAACAACTTTTGAATGTAGTTTCCTTTCCTTTTTCTTTTTTTTCTTCTTAATTCAGGAGAACCTTTAAACACCAATGTCCTTAGAAGACTAAATGAGATAATATTCCATATGATACATGATGTTATAGTAGATTAGAATATACTTAATTGCAAGGAATCACTTTATTAGTCTAAAAATTAATGGGAAGTCTGAATGACATGAGAGTGAATTTTCTCTTCACAATGAAGACTGAAGCTCTAAGTCATATCTCTTTTACATACTGCCTTGTAAAAATATCTGGTGAAAATTTAAATCATGAATAATTTATTTTAACTATTCGTTCTATAAAAGCAATAAATTTAAACGTATTTACAGAATTCCTATTCCTACTCATGGGACATTGTTTTACTCATTTAAATGAGTGACCAAGAAATGTTCTCTGATTCATAAAACCATTTCAAGTTATTTTAAATGGGTGAAAACAAATGAAATAAATGAACTGATGACATTTTTGTATATCACCATGTCTTTAATATCGTGTACTCCTAACAGTTCTAGATTTTACCTGTATGATGTCATTTGAAATCAAGGGGAAGGATAAAGCCTATTAGCTAAAAAAGAGATGAGTGAAGTATATTATTCTCAGTAATCCATTCATCTTTTCATATAACAAGTATGTATGAGACAGCTACTGTATTCAACACTGTGGCCAGTTTACAGGTATATACAAAAGAAGTCAAATAATTTCCTTTACATCTGGGGAGAAAGCAAGGGAAATAAGGTTTGCAGAGCATTCATTCTATGCCAGCACTTGATGTGCAATTTAAATGTACTATTTCATTTAATTTTAAAAAAATAACTAGCTGTTATTAGAACAGAAAAGGCATTTTAAGTTATTCAAATCAAAACAAATAGATATATATACAAAAGAGAAAAGTCTTAGTCAAAATAAGATTGAAAAACATATTAGTAGTACATAATGTAGGTGGGAAAACTAGGTTGGGGAAGTGGGTAGGACTTACAGAAGCTAAACTCCCAGACTTCCTACTGGGGTTATTCTATAGAAACAGAGACGTATCACTGCCACTGGACACTGGCTGTTACCACAAATACCAAAAGTACTTCTGCTTCTCTGCCTCAAACTCTCCCCAGATTCAAAATCTCCAGCAGAGAATACACTTGCTAACCTTGTATCATGTGTCCTCAGCCTTGCTGTCAGAGTTCAGAGAGCATAAGTATTTGGCCTTTGGCTTTTATAGTCAAAGAATGACCCTTCCTCCTCTGTAAAATCCAACAATTACATTCCTATTTTAAATTATATGAAAACTGAGTTCAATTAGATCTCTGCTTTATCAGTATATAGAATGTTGCAAAATACAATACTTCTAAAAATACTAGATAAAATTGGAGCCATATATTCTACAAGACTATCAAAAAGCAGAGGATGCAAGTTGAATTCCATTGAGAAACTAGCACTTTGAAAGTAAGCTGGACGCTATGGCAATTTTCAAACCTGTGATCCACCACAAGGTCTGAGTACAGACAGATAAAGGGACAGTCCCGTAATAGAGAAACTTTACAGTGACAAGAGAAAAAAATCAACTGATCTTTAGACAACAATATGAGCTGATGAAAATGCACTGGAAGGAGAAAGAGGCCCAAATATTAAAATAAAATTATCAGCCCAACAATTTTCCCTCTATCTTCACCCTAATTTTGCTAGAAAACATGGCAAAAGGAAAGGACTAGAAAGCAGAGAAATTACATACCTTGTAAATCATTGCAGTGCTTGGGTTCTAGAGCACGGCCAGAATTGAAAGCACATGTGAATCAAAGTAATCTAAAACAGTGTGTCCAACCTATTCCCAGCCAAAAGGGACAAAATGAAATGGCAGGGGTGTGGGGATTCCAGGTTAAACAAATCACAGGTAAATTCAGTCTGATTTAAGCTTTGGGCCTGGTGCAGCTCAGCTTCACAAAGACAAACCTAAATGATAAACTCCTCACCTTAACCACTCCCTGGAAAATAAAACAAAATGAAATTTTACTGAACTCTCCATTTTTATTTTATGCACAATGACTGGAACATGATAAAAAAATATATATTGAATGTAATGCATGAAAACAGCAGGCAACTGTAACCAATAAAAAAGAAGAAAAACAGTCAATAGAAAGACATCTCTAGATGACCCAATTTTTGGATTTAGCATATAAGAAATTGAAAAAAAAAATAAACACACTAATATTTTATGGGGAAATATAGAGGAGTAAAGAAATAAAATGTTCTAGGTGTGAAATGGAAACTTCATAAAAAAGAATGGGAAAATACAATATCTGAATTAAAAAAATTATTTGGTATGCTTAACAGAAGATTATGCACTGAATAAAAAAGGATAAGCCAACTTGCAGACAGATCAACAGCAATTAGTCAAATTAAAGCATAGAAAGATAAAGGAATTGACTATTTAAACCATAAGTAATAGCTATGTATTTGGGGAATCACATATAGAAAATAAGTGAAATGCTGGCACAAAGAATGAAGAGGGGCTAAATACATGTAGAATGTTGTGAAGTTCCTACTTTATATGTTAAGTAGTAGAATACTTCAAAGTATATGGTGATAAGTAAATCAAACACATAATAATTCTAGAGCAACAACTTTTATGTTGAGTTAAGCTGAGATGCCAAGATTCAGCATTAAACTAAAGAGTGTACCAAATAGGCATTTCAGGTTCTTATTAAGCTGTGCTTTTTCCCCTAGTTGTATTTGATGAATGCTCTCAAAATGTGTCGTCTCAAACCTAGACACATCTAGAAGTTGCACTGGGCTTTCCTTATGCACATATTTATTAGAGTACATATTACCACAGAAATTATCAGCTATAATAGTATTTAACAAGTTTCAATATTTAACAATTCAATATTTGATAAGTTTCAAATATTGTCCATTGCACAGACTTAGATAATTGGAAGAAATTTAGAAGAATTAAACACTTAGTAGGCACCTATAAAAATTTACAATTTATCAACAAAGATAAAACATATTGCAATTACACTGGGGACGAAATTAAAACATTGTTCAAGGAAGTGTGTAACTACCATTAAGATTATTGGAATCACATTCATGTTACACGACTGAGAATAGAAAAAAATTCATTCAAAAAAAAAAGATTCCTGGAAAGATTTGTGTATGTGTCTGGGGAGGGTAGTTGGTGAACATGTCTTTGGAAAACATAAAATTTAATAAAACAATGGGAAGTGGGAACTAGGCATTCCAAACCTAGGATGATGATAACAGCTAATTCTTAAGTAAAACTTAGTTCGCACCTTCAATATGTAGTTCTTTAATATAATTTTTGACTAAGTACTCCAGAAGGTACTTAATATTAGGAACTTAATCATTTTGCTGTAACTCAGAAAAGCTATTCAAGTCAATGGTTCACATACAAACAGATGATAAATGAAATTCCCTTTAAAAATGTATAATAAATCATTTTATTGGGTTTTGGGTAGCTTTTTTAAATTAATTTTTATTGGAGTATAGTTGATTTATAATGTTGTGTTAGTTTGTGCTGTACAGCAAAGGTATACATTTGCATATATCCACTCTTTTTTAAGATAGCTTTTTAAAAAAATTTAGCTTCTGCTTTTCAAATCCATGCTCTCTAGTGGAAGAACTGGTGCTGGCTTCAAAGACAAAGGTTGATGCCTATAGAAGGATAACTTAGAGAAGTGGCCCAGGAAGTAAAAAAAAAAAAATATATATATATATATATATATATATATATTCCCCAGGGACTGGATATAGGCAGGAGACTGTAGAGTTATTCCTCCAACTAGGAGCCAATGTTTTATTCAAAGTTGGGAGAAAAAAATTCAAACTAGTTTGCATATCCTTCTAAATTTTTTTTCTGTCTTCCACGGTATCAATTAATTTATTCATTCAACAAAAATTGCAAAAGTGCCTACTGTTTGCGATCACCCTATGAAGTGCTAGAAATACTGACATGAGCAAGAGGGGTAAAATCTGTCTCCATGAAAATAATGGTCTTTTTCTAGTATGTATTATATCACTTAAGATTCATTTTAATTTTAGAATTTATTAAAAAATTTTCCCCTATGGCCAATCTAATTACTATAGACTCCAGTGGATTCAGGATCCAAAAACACCCTGTGTGACAATGATAGCACACATCCTGATGACTGAAAATACTCCTGCGTCATCAAATGTGCACTTATTTCCACCATCATCATCACTGCTGTGCAAATATGTTATATTGAAAATACGTTTTGCATAAATTTTAGCTATATGCCTTCAATTTTTCACAATAGTGTATTGTGTATTCCAGGTAAATGAGAATTCATTTATTACTAAAATGTTCATGAATAAAAGTGCAATCTAGTCAAATGAAACTGTTTTAAAGTGCACTTTGTATAGAGTAGGCATTGAAAAAATATGTAATTGTTAATCAAGCAATTCTACAGATGTACTGGAATTTTTAAAAATAAGTTGCTTTCAAAGTGATTCTGAGTTTTCTCCATACTGGCTTACTTGTCAGCTTATAGAGAGTATTATTAAGATATATTACTTTTTGAAAGTGAAATGCTGTACTAGTATAAATTTGTGATTTTAAGAATCTGGCATAGAAATTATTATGGCATTATTTTGTTTGTAACAGGCTCTTTATTATAAGCCATAATATGAAATTATTCTTTCCACATGTTTGACTCAGCCCAGTTTTTTACACCTAAGTTTATGTTGGACAGTATGAAATTGACATTTGGTAACTGAGTTGGGTTAGCAATGAAATATAGCCAACCCAGACGCTTTGTTACCAAAAATTTATGTGAAGGGCCGCGTTACTCAACTCAGTCACAGTTTAGTCATCAACACTGATCAAATTAATTGGCTAATTGTTAAATCACTACTTTGTTTTGAGCTACAAAGACACATATTTAGGGCCTCTCTGCTGCATATTTCAAAGCACTGAGAGCATTTTTAATCTAAGTGGTACCCTAGAGCCAAAAAAGACTTACTGCTATCTTAGAGGGTGACCGACATGCTGGGAATAATGCAATTAATAAAAATTCCCTTGAGTTTGAATTGAAAATGTAAAATACTTTTCTATTTCTCTGGAGTCATTGAGATATACATTTTTTTCCTGAAATCTTATCTGTACAAAATATTCAGAGCCAAACAAACAGTTAAGAAAGCCAAGAAAGTCATTTTAATTAAAACAAGAGCATATCTTTTGTTTGTTTTTCCCTTTTGGAAAATTCCAAGACTGACAATAAACCTTAATATCCAGATTGTCTTATATACGACATTTGCTTTCATAAACCATGCAGTTATCAAGAGCTAATCCTGTAGAGAAACTAATCAAGGAAGGTGTTACACAAATGCAAAACGTATGATTAAAGAGGGGAAGGCAAATCTCATGCAAAGAACTGAATATTATAATAAAATTGCCACTGAATGGAGATGTGAAGACTTCAAGCTCAGTTTAATTAGGCCACTGAGTGGAATCCCCTAAGAGCAACAACAATTGAACAGCTAATAATCAGTTTGTTCTTTACTGATTACCAGTTAATCATGTCCCAAACACATTCATGGTCCCCTCTCTAATTATGAATATATTTTCAGTCCTCTCCTTTAATCTCTACACTTTTTATCGGTGCACAAATCTTAATCAGTTAACTGTAAGAGTGCCTACAATCGTTAGTGAATGCTTTGAAAGGCCTTCCTACTATTTAGGAAGTAAATATTTGCATCCTTTTGTGCCCCAGTTGTAAATATTAGCTGATCTTAGGAGGGAAAACAGGAGCTTAGGAGGCAAATGCACATCAATGTAGGGCAGATTCTTTCTAAATAAAGAATATTTTTCTTTATGAAGTCTTGCTCCTAATGGAAATCTGGAATATCACATATTCACACAGGAAGAAAAAGTTGCCTGTGGTTCTACCATGAAAAGAGAATCACTGACAATATTTTCATTTATTATTTTCATATATATTTGGGAGAGAAATATGTGTCTCATGTATATGTTCATGTATTTATAAATATTACACCCTATTAAATTTAATACATGTATTCTCTAGATATAGTTCTTACATATTTAATAACTGCATAATTTCCTTTAAAGTAGTATAACATAATTTGATAGCCAGTTATTAGTAATCATTTATTTCTCTTTTTGACATTGTGAATAAACGTTGATGCCTTAGGATTTAAAAATCATTTGATAGTTATGATTATTTCCTACAAATACAATGAAAAGGAATGATCTTAACATTTTGTTAAATATCCTTCCAAACACCAAAGGTCAAAGAAGCATTTTAGCTTTGGGGTCTCAGGGATTTTATTTGGTTATAAATGTTTCCTTCTGTAGAATTCTATTATATCTTCTCCATTTAAAAAAAAATTATCCTTCTGGATTTTTTTTTAATAGTTCAGCTCTGTAGATTCTGAATTTCATAGCTGCTACCACTTTCAAGTGTTCTAACTTAATAACCTGCTCATCTTCATTCTGGAAATAAATTTCATGTGAGTACACTTCTTCACTAGTTCAGATTTTGGTGGTGTCAATGCAGCTACTTAATCTTTGCAAAACAATTGTCAATATCTTCATCAACAGCAAAAGCTATCATTTATTTATTGAGTACCATCACATACCAGAAATCTTTTAGTTACTTCCTACAAGGTAGGTTTTACTATCATCATTTTTTCAGATGAAGAAACTGAGGCTCAGAGAAGTGAAATAATTTGCCTACTTATACCAGCTACCAAACAACAGAATTATGTTTCAAACATAGATTTATGAGTCTAAGGCTTGATAACTTCATTGCATGATGTATGCCTTTAGTCTGATAGTTAACAATATAGCACTATAGGAAGATGTTAAGGGATGGGGAAGTGAAAGTGCTGGGGGTTGGGGAGGATGGTGGTGGTGAAGTAGGTTAAGAAGTAAAGAAGTAGTATACAAATTGAGCCAGTAGACTCTGCATATAAAGTCAACCCACCTTTATTCAAGGTCTGTTCTGCTATTTACCAGCTCTATAATACTACTTAATTTTTCTAGGTCTCAGTTTATCTATAAAATGGGGATTACAAGTACCTTATAGGATTGTCATGAGATAATGTGTACAAACTGTTTAGTCGAATACTTGGCACTTAGTGACTCCTCCATATCTATCATCACCATCCTCATCATTGTTAATGTTGTTGTAATTTTATAGTCATTACTGTGTCACTGATTAAAAAGTTTCCAAATGCAAATAAGCCTGCACAAGAAAATAAATAGGAATAGCTAGGATTTCCTAGAAAAATAAGTGCAAATCTATGCTACCTGATGCTAAATGCCAGAGAACACAAATCCAGAATAGGATGGAATAGGGGGAACATACAGTCCAAAATTCCTGAACTAGCATTTGATAATGGAGTCAAAGGTCCAATTTTGTTGAAAAATGAGATTTGAATAAGTTAATAAATTGTATACTTTATTTCCTACTGTATATGGAAAATCACTTTCTTAATCTTTTAGAACTATTTCTTCTCTTGATTATTCCAAAAGGAAATTTCTGATGTTTATCAGAAAAATGAATAAGTTTTTACTTGTCTCTTTTAGTTAAAAAAATGTATTAGGCTATAGCGCAGACACTGCAATGAACCACCCAGTCCCTCGTGCAGGACTGAAGCACCCATTCCCTTTGCTTCCTGAATTGTTGGAGTTCAGTAATTCATAGCCAAGTCCCACTCCAGAAATTGCCCTCAGCCTAAGGAAGCTGCCTTGCCCAAGGTTATGTCCTCTCCCTGGGCACAGTCTGCATCAAATGATTGATCCATGGGTGTGGGAGAGGGTACATGCAAAGGCCCAACCCTTTGCCTCATTTGGGACAACTCTGAAAGCCATCTTATTTCCAAAATTCCCTATGGGATTGGCTAAATCCTGTGTTCCAACTGCGTGAGCTATTTACCTCCCCTTAGGTTCAGTTCTGTTTCCCTCACTTCTCACAGATGCTGTTCCCAAGAGCATTCCCAATAAAATGCTTGCATGCAAATCTCAGAGCCTGTTTCCTGAAAATCGAACCTATGGCAGGTCATTTGAAAAATATTTTCATTGTTCATAACCTCATAATTCTATTTAAGATAAAGTTGCTCATGTGTCTGAGCACCTTTAAGATACATTGTTTCTGTGAGATTGTAAGGGCAAAACAACAAGTACCTTCTGTATAGCAGAGGGAACTCTACTCAGTATTCTGTAATAACCTATTTGTGAAAAGAATATGAAAAAGAATGGATATATGTATATATATAACTGAACCACTTTACTGTATACCTGAAACTAACACAACATTGTAAATCAACTATACTCCAATATAAAATAAAAATTAAATTAAAAAAATACTGGAGGCTTAATTCTTAACTGTTGAAAATGAGGGAAGACTTTACCTCCTTCCTTTTCTCATAGCATTTACTTTAGAAAATGTGTAATTGTAAGCCCTTTCTCTGTGTCTTTGAACCATATATAAAACTTTTCAAAAAGGTAAATATGCCTCTTGCCTGATTTAAGCCCAGGAATATTTTTCTCAAAACCTGGGAGCCATCTCCTTGAAGTGTAATAATTAAGGGAGATAGCATCCCTGTTTCCCAGTTTCTGGGGAGATTTCAGGACCCTAATTTCAGTGGACCCCTTGCTCCCAGTTGCAAACTACCTCCTGTCATAAAGATTTGAGTTTATGTTTCCTTTGGATAAAGCCAATTATCTAACACAGATGTTCATCCCATTACCAAGTGTTACCAAGTGAATTCAGGATGAACTACGGGCTGTCAAGTTCTCTTCCTTGAGCACTAGTTGTTTATCTTGAGAACAGATATGTAATGGGCTGTATTGGCTTGACTACATAAAAGGGTTAGATTTCATTGCCTTCACAATCTCTTTAATGAACTGCCTGTTATGTGCATCACACTGTGGTTTAATGCTTATTCAATAATAGAATTGTTTTCTTTCTCTTCTACCTTTGTGGAGAGGCTTTCTGGGTTGGGAGGAAATTTGATTTTTAAGTATATTTCCCCAACAACACTACATGATCTTTAATGGAATAAGGCAGCATAACAATGTCTGCTGCTATGACTGAAGGAGAGAACGGGCTACATGAAGTCCTGTAGATATTATAGACCTTGACAAGCATGAGGCTGGTGACTTATCTGCTATGGTTCTGCTTTCCTTCCTGTTTTGCCTAAAATTTCCAAATGTTTCCAGTGTTTGTTTCAGAATAAAATAGAAGTATTGTCTCCAGAAGTCCCCACCAGTTGAAATGATTGTGAAACCTGAGGAGAGAAGATCTTCAAGTCATCTCATGATGACTAGTTTGTTTATGCAAGACTTCAGTTAATGATTCAGAGGCTGTCCTTTCTTCTCTTTCTTATTGAGCTGGGATGTGTCCTCAGAACCATTCTTATTACACAATCACAAGCACCTATCACCAGTAAATCAGCATTGGCTCTTCAGATGAAACTTATGTTCCACCCATGATTTATGGCAGTTGTCAGCTGGCACCATAGAAAGTATATAAAGTCTGGAATTCTCTGCTAATTCATAGTAGCAATACAGATAGTGAAAGTACAGTTAGACTACTTGCATGAATCATAGAATATCGGACCTGAAAGCAGTGTGCTGGAACATATATGAAGTGAAATCTTGTGTGTGCATCTCTTTCCAGCTTCACATTCAATGATGTCAAGTATTTACACCATGGAAATAGACACACATTACCAATCAAAACCTATTTTATTTTGTTGTTATTGTCTTCTTATTTGTTTCCCATAGAGACAGTTTTCAAACATATACCAGCACATCATTGGCTGAAAGCTACTTGAGAGTGAAGAACTCTGAACACGTGAATGCTAGGATGCAGAAGACAGTTTCAAGTGACTACATTTTACAAATTTGGTAGAGTACAGCCAAGCTAAAAGCAGGTTTTCTTTTTGTCCTATATCACTTTTCCACATCAGCCTTTTTAAAGCATATATAAAGAGCCTCCTAGTAATACTATTTTAATCATCAATAATGAAAATTAAAACAATTGTGGAGGGACTTCACCGGTGGCGCAGTGGTTAAGAATCCACCTGCCAATGCAGGGGACATGGGTTTGACCCCTGGTCCAGGAAGATCCCACATGTCATGGAGCAACTAAGCCCATGTACCACAACTACTGAGCCTGCGCTCTAGAGCCCACGTTCCACAATATTGAGGCCTGCACACCTACAGCCCATGCCCTGCAACAAGAGAAGCCAATGCAATGAGAAGCCCGTGCACTGCAACAAAGAATAGCCCCTGCTCACCGCAACTAGAGAAAGCCCATGTGCAGTAGCACAGACCCAACGCAGCAAATAAATTAATTAATTTTAAAAAATTGTGGAAAATACAATAGTTAGAATAATTATTAATATTGTAATAAGAAATTCTAACAAGTATTGCTTTTGTTTTGTTCAACGACCTGGCTCCTTTCACACAAATTATCTCAAGTCTTCTCATAAAAGATTCTTAAGATGGTCTTTTCAACCCCATTAACAATGGAGAAAAACAAATATGTTAGGTAAGGGAGGGGCCTGTCTAAAGTTCTGTAGCTCAATAAATTGGTAGAGGCTGTGGTTCCAACACTGTTGGTTCCATGTAAATGATTTTTTTCTTACACATCAGGCTGATCTCACTTTCTACTTCTTTAGATTACAGAAATATAGAAAGGCATGGCATTACTAGAAGAATCCCTTGAAAGAGTGAATAAAAGTACTTGAAAAACAAAATCCTATACAAAGAATACACCTAGCCATATTTGGTCTGTGTCTTCGATTTTAACTTGGCATCTTTTGAACAAACTTTTTCATATGTTTAACAAAACAAGATACAAAATCTAAAGAAAATAGTAATGAATAGGAAATATTAAGTAAATAACAATATTTAATAATATTACATTCTTATGTGCTTGGATAATGTGCTAAGTTTTTAACATACATTCAAGGATCAACCTTCAACCCATATTGAGCCCCCATTTTAAGTCAGCCATTGTTCTAAGTGCTTAGCTAAATAGTAACCAAAACAAAATTCTAAGCCCCTGTTTTAATAAAGCAAAGATTTTAGTTTTTTGTTATACTAACATAGGAGCACTGAGGCTGAACCTTAGAGAAGTTAAGAAAGTCGCCCAGGTTCACACTGTTAGCTATTTGCAGATTCAGAACTGACAGCAAAGATTCTTCACTGATTTCAGTGCTCTGCTATTGCCAGGAAGAAAGGAAGAGGAAATACTGACATTGTTACACTACAGAATGCTGTGAAACTACACAGCTCTAGAAAGTGCATATTTCAGTGCAGGCCAAATTTAAGGACATACTAATAAAATCTTACTTTAAAATAGGAGTAGAGAGAGAAGGTATTCTCAAGACAGTATTAAAAAAAATTGGTTGCAATTGCCAATTTTATCATATGGTATCTCTTACATGTGGAATCTAAGAAGTGATACAAATGAACTTATTTACAAAACAGAAATACTCACAGATTTAGAGAATGAATTTATAGTTACTGGGGGAAAGGAAGGGAAGGGGTAGATTGGGAGTTTGGATTGACATGTACACACTATTGTATTTAAAATAGATAACCGGAAGGAAAAAGATGGCAGCGAAGTAGAGGGATGTGGAATGCATCCCTCTCCACAGATGCAATGGGAATGCACCGAAGGATGCAATAATTCCCACAGAGAACCAGCTGAACACCAGCAGACGGCCTCGGACACCAGAAAGGACCGTAAGGAGCCCGACATAACCGGTAAGGAGGCATCTACGAGGGCTCAAAGAGGGTGCAGCGGCGGAGCTGTGGCAGACGGGAGGGAGTGAGAAATACACGGAGGATCCGCAGCGCAGCTTAGCGTTCCCGGACTGAGACGTCGATCCACAGCTAAACAGAGGGTCCGGGAGCAGGAGCGTGGGAACTGGAGAGCTGGTTCAGGGTGAGAAATATTGTTGCCAGTAAGGTGAGGGACCGAGAGGACAGGAGGGAAGAGGTCCGCGGCGAGGAGTGCCCATCCCTGAGAGCTGCCCGGCCATGATGGCGGCTGGATGCTGCAGCCTCACAGGTGGGGGGGAGGAGCCGCGCACATAGCCTCTCTCTCTCTTTCAGCACCTCTGCAACAGGCAGTGGAGAGACTCCCGAGGGCCACCTAAGGTGCTCAGTGATAACAAGCACCCTCAGGCACTCGGGCGGGGCTAGATTAAAACCCCTTGGAACACAGGCAGCAGGGAGGCTGCCGAGAAAACAACAACAGCAACAACAAAAAAAAAACCCCGAGAGAGGCCCAACTCTAAGACTTTCTGTTTAAGCCTGAGCCACCAGCGTCCCTCTGCAACAGACACCTCCAAGCCCGACTGAAACAACAGTGCGCCACTGCTCACTCACTCCCAGGAGAAGGAGCCACTATTGTACCCTCTCCCTCCCCACACACCAATGCTTACAGACAAACAATAAAGGAACATCTGCTGGTCACAGAGTAATGCAAAAAAACCCAAGGCGAGGAGAAGGACACTTACAGCTGAGACTCTCAGGAAACAGAAATATTAGTATCAATTCCTATTGAACTGGTCCATTCTGGGATCAGTTCTGGATTTTTTTTTTTCGTTATTAAATACGATCTTAGCCCTAAGGGATCTATAAGTTTTATAACATAATTTTTTAATGATATTTTTTATTTTTTTATTTTACTTTTTATTTTTTTTTATTTTTTGCCTTTTTATATACTTCTATATCTAGCTAAGTTTTTGGTAGTACGGACAATATATCTCTCATACTTTCCTTTCATCCCTATCTTTTATATATTTCTATTCCTTTCTTTTTATCTGCATATTTCCAACCACACTACGCTCTTCGGTTTCCCTTTCTTCCAGCAATTTTAAGTTCATTTTATCTTAACATACTTATAAGCAACACTATCGATCTGCTCAGACTCCTTGCTCTATTCTCCAGATGATGCACCGCCTTGGTATTTAATATTAGGTTTTTGTCTTTATCTTAGTTCTTAGTACAGTTGTCTAATTACAGTCTGAGAATCTCCATTCTCTCTGGTGGTACTCTGGCTCTTTTCTATATTTGATCCTAGCTTACAAAATCTCCCTGGATTCATGTTTGTATGTGTAAGGTGTTATTTGTTTGTCTGCTTTTGCTTTTGTCTATGATTTGTTCTGTTTCAGTTGTCAATTTCTGTTGGATTTCTCTTTGAATATCTGATAGCACACTGGGGTTCTGTCAGGTCTTTCTAGAGCCTTATGTCCTAATGGATTCAGTAATTGTGTGTCTTATACATGTATGTGTTTCCTACACTTAATATTTGTTTAATCCAATACTTGGACATTAGTCTGAGGCTTGGACAGTCTTCTATAAACACCTCTATCGCCAGGACAAGCAACCCCAAAAGTTTGGACAACCATGAGGAAACAAAGAAACACCATGCAGGCAAGGGAGCAGGAAAAAAACCCACAAGACCAAATAAATGAGGAGGAAATAGGAAAAATGCCTGAAAAAGAATTTAGAGTAATGATAGTAAAAATGATACAAAATCTTGATAGCAAAATAGAGAAAGTACAAGAAACAGTTCATAAGAACTCAGAAAAACAAACAGCAATGGGTAACAAAATAACTGAAATTAAAAATACTCTACATGCTATAACCAGCAGAATGACTGAGGCAGAAGAACAAATAAGTGAGTTGGAAGATAGAATGGGGGAAGTAAATGCCACAGAACAGGAAAAAGAAAAAAGAATAAAAAGATTAGAAGACAGTCTCAGAGACCTCAGTAATAACATTAAGCGTACCAACATTCGAATTATAGGCATCCCAGAAGAAGAAAAAAACAAGAAAGGGTCTGAGAAAATATTTGAAGAGGTTCTAGTGGAAAACTTCCCCAACATGGGAAAGGAAATAATTCACCAAGTCCAAGAAGCACAGAGAGTCCCATACAGAAAAAACCCAAGGAGAAATACACCAAGACACATATTAATCAAACTAATGACAATTAAACACAAAGAAAAAATATTAAAAGCAGCAAGAGAAAAGCAACAAACAACATATAAGGGAAAACCCATCAGGATAACAGCTGACCTTTCTACAGAAACTCTGCAGGCTAGAAGGGAATGGCAGGATATACTCAAAGTCCTGAAAGAGAGAAACCTACAGCCAAGAATACTCTGCCCAGCGAGAATCTCATTCAGATTTGAGGGAGAAATCAAAAGCTTTCCAGACAAGCAAAAGTTAAGAGAATTCAGCACCACCAAACCAGCCTTACAACAAGTGCTAAAGGAACTTCTCTAAGTAGGACACACAAGAAAAGGAAAACACCTACAAATACAAACCCAAAACAATTCAGAAAATGGTCATTGGAACACACATGTCAATAATCACCTTAAATGTCAATGGATTAAATGCTCCAACCAAAAGACAAAGACTGGCTGAATGGATACAAAAACGAGACCCTTCTATATGCTGCCTACAAGAAACCCACTTCAGACCAAGGGATACATATAGACTGAAAGTCAAGGGATGGAGAAAGATACTCCATGCAAATGGAAGTCAAAAGAAAGCTGGAGTAGCAATACTCATATCAGACAAATTAGACTTGAAAGTAAAGACTATTACAAGAGACAAGGACACTACCTAATGATCAAGGGATCCATTCAAGAAGAACATATCACAATGGTAAATATCTATGCCCCCAACATAGGAGCACCTCAATACATAAGGCAAATGCTAAGAGCTATAAAAGGGGACATCGACAGGAACACAATAATAGTGGGAGACTTGAACACCCCACTTACATCAATGGACAGATCATCCAAACAGAAAATAAATAAAGACACACAAGCTTTAAATGACACATCAGACCATCTCGACTTCATTGATATTTATAGGACATTCCATCCAAAAATCACAGACTACACTTTCTTCTCAAGTGCACATGGAACATTTTCCAGGATAGATCACATCTTGGGTCACAAATCAAACCTCAGCAAATTCAAGAAAATTGAAATCATATCAAGCATCTTCTCAGACCACAACACCATGAGACTAGATATCAATTACAGGAAAAAAACTGCAAAAAATACAAACACATGGAGGCTAAACAATTCACTCCTAAACAACCAAGGAATCACTAAAGAAATCAAAGAGGAAATCAAAAAATATCTAGAAACAAACGACAATGAAAACACAACAACCCAAAACCTATGGGACGCAGCAAAAGCAGTTCTAAGAGGGAAGTTTATAGCAATACAGGCCTACCTCAAGAAACAAGAAAATGATCGAATAAACAACCTAACCTTACACCTAAAACAACTAGAGAAAGAAGAACAAAGAAACCCCAAAGTGAGCAGAAGGAAAGAAATCATAAAGATCAGAGCAGAAATAAATGAAAAAGAGAGGAAGGAAACCATAGCAAAAATAAATAAAACTAAAAGCTGGTTCTTTGAGAAGATTAACAAAATTGATAAACCATTAGCCAGACTCAACAAGAAAAAAAGGGAGAAGATGCAAATCAACAAAATTGGAAATGAAAAAGGAGAAGTCACAACGGACATCTCAGAAATACAAAACATCATGAGAGACTACTACAAGCAACTATATGCCAATCAATTGGATAACCTGGAAGAAATGGATACATTCTTAGAAAAATACAATCTTCCAAGACTGAACCAGGAAGAAATAGAAACCATGAACAGACCAATCACAACTACGGAAACTGAGGCAGTGATTAAAAATCTCCCAACACACAAAAGCCCAGGACCAGATGGGTTCACGGGCGAAGTCTATCAAACATTTTGAGAAGAGCTAACACCTATCCTTCTCAAATTCTTCCAAAATATTGCAGAAGGCGGAACACTCCCCAAATCATTCTACGAGGCTACCATCACCCCGATACCAAAACCAGGCAAAGAGGTCACAAAAAAAGAAAACTACAGACCAATATCACTGATGAATATAGATGCAAAAATCCTCAACAAAATACTAGCTAACAGACTCCAACAGCACATTAAAAAAATCATACACTATGATCAAGTGGGGTTTATCCCTGGGATGCAAGGATTCTTCAATATACGCAAATCAATCAATGTGATACATCATATCAACAAATTGAAGGACAAAAACCATATGATCATTTCAATAGATGCAGAAAAAGCTTTTGACAAAGTTCAACATCCATTTATGTTAAAAGCTCTCCAGAAAATGGGCATAGAAGGAAATTACCTCAACATAATAAAAGCCATATATGAAAAACCAAAAGCCAACATCGTTCTCAATGGGGAAAAACTGGAAGAATGCCCTCTAAGAACAGGAACAAGACAAGGGTGTCCACTCTCACCACTATTATTCAACATAGTTTTGGAAGTTTTAGCCACAGCAATCAGAGAAGAAAAAGAAATCAAAGGAATCCAAATTGGAAAAGAAGAAGTAAAATTGTCACTCTTTGCAGATGACATGATATTATATATAGAAAACCCTAAAGACTCTACCAGAAAACTGCTACCATAATTGATGAGTTCAGTAAAGTAGCAGGATACAAAATTAATGCACAGAAATCTCTTGCATTCCTATACACTAACAACGGAAGACCAGAAAGAGAAATTAAGGAAACTCTCCCATTCACCATTGCAACAAAAAGAATAAAATACCTAGCAATAAACCTGCCTAAGGAGGCAAAAGATCTGTATGCAGAAAACTTTAAGACATTGATGAAAGAAATCAAAGACGACACAAACAGATGGAGGGACATACCATGTTCCTGGATTGGAAGAATCAACATCGTGAAAATGTCTGTACTACCCAAAGCAATTTACAGATTCAATGCAATCCCGATCAAATTACCAATGGCATTTTTCACAGAACTAGAGCAAGAAATCTTACGATTTGTATGGAAACGCAAAAGACCCCGAATAGCCAAAGCCATCTTGAGAAGGAAAAATGGAGTTGGTGGAATCAGGCTTCCTGACTTCAAACTATACTACAAGGCCATAGTGATCAAGACAGGATGGTACTGGCACAAAAACAGAAAGGAAGATCAATGGAATAGAATAGAGAACTCAGAAGTAAGCCCAAACACATATGGGCACCTTATCTTTGACAAAGGAGGCAAGAATATACAATGGAAAAAAGACAGCCTCTTCAATAAGTGGTGCTGGGAAAATTGGACAGCAACATGTAAAAGAATGAAATTAGAACACTTCCTAACAACATACACAAAAATAAACTCCAAATGGATTAAAGACCTACATGTAAGGCCAGACACTATCAAACTCCTAGAGGAAAACATAGGCAGAACACTCTATGACATCCATCAAAGCAGGATCCTTTTTGACCCACCTCCTAGAATCATGGAAATAAAATCAAGAATAAACAAATGGGACCTCATGAAACTTAAAAGCTTTTGCACAGCAAAAGAAACCATAAACAAGACTAAAAGGCAACCCTCAGAATGGGAAAAAATAATTGCCTATGAAACAACGGACAAAGGATTAACCTCCAAAATATACAAGCAGCTCATGAAGCTTAATACCAAAAAAGCAAATAACCCAATCCACAAATGGGCAGAAAACCTAAATAGACATTTCTCCAAAGAAGACATACAGATGGCCAACAAACGCATGAAAAGATGCTCAACATCACTCATCATCAGAGAAATGCAAGTCAAAGCCACAATGAGGTATCACCTCACACCGATCAGAATGGCCATCATCACAAAATCTGGAAACAACACATGTTGGAGAGGGTGTGGAGAAAAGGGAACCCTCCAGCACTGTTGGTGGGACTGTAAGTTGGTACAGCCACTATGGAAAACAATTTGGAGGTTCCTTAAAAAACTACAAATAGAACTTCCATATGATCCAGTAATCCCACTCCTGGGCATATACCCAAAGAAAACCATAATCCCAAAAGAAACTTGTACCATAATGTTTATTGCAGCACTATTTAGAATAGCCAGGACATGGAAGCAACCTAAATGCCCATCAACAAATGAATGGATAAAGAAGATGTGGCATATATATACAATGGAATATTACTCAGCTATAAAAAGGGATGAGATGGAGCTATATGTCATGAGGTGGATAGAGCTACAGTCTGTCATACAGAGTGAAGTAAGTCAGAAAGAGAAAGACAAATATTGTATGCTAACTCACATATACGGAATCTAAAAATGGTACTGATGAACTCAGTGACAAGAACAAGGACGCAGATACAGAGAATGGACTGGAGAACTCGAGGTTTGGGAGGGGCCGGGGGTGAAGGGGAAGCTGAGACGAAGCGAGAGAGTAGCACAGACATATATATACTACTAACTGTAAAATAGATAGTCAGTGGGAAGTTATTGTATAACAATGGGAGTCCAACTCGAGGATGCAAGATGCCTTAGAGGACTGGGGCGGGGAGGGTGGGAGGGACTCAAGGCGGGGGGAATCAAGGAAGGGAGGGAATATGGGGATATGTGTATAAAAACAAATGATTGAACTTGCTGTACCCCCCCAAAAATAATAAATTAATTAATTAATTAATTTAAAAAAATAGATAACCAACAAGGACCTGTATAGCACAGGGAACTTGGCTTAATATTCTGTAATACCAAAATAGGAAAAGAATTTGAAAAAGAAAGTATATTTGCATGGGTATAACTGAATCACTTTGCTGTGTACACCTGTAACTAACGCATCATTGTTAATCACCTGTACTTCAATGCAAAATAAAAAATTTTAAAAATCCGACATTAAACCTAAGAAAAGACAATTTTTAGAAAAGTTTCACAGTCACAGCAAAATTGAGAGAGAGGTACAGAGATTTCCCACATACCCCATGCCCTTATACATCCAAAAGCTCCCCTATTATCAATATCTTCCATCGAATGATACATTTGTTATAATTGATGAATTTATATTAACACATCATAATCACCCAAAGTCCATGGTTTATGTTAAGGTTCACCCTTGGTGTTTTCAACAAATACCTAACCACATGTTTCCAAAATTAGGTATCATACAGAGTAGTCTGACAACCCAAAAAACTGTGCTCCACCTAGTCATCCTTCCTTTACTTCAACCACTGGCAGCCACTGATCTCTTAATGTCTCAATAACTTTGCCTTTTAGGGAATGTCAAATAGTTGAATCATACAAGATATAGCCTTTTATATTGCCTTCTTTCATGTAGTAAAATGCACTTAAGGTTATACCACATCTTTTCATGGCTTGGTGGCTCATTTCTTTTCAGTGCTGGGTAATATTCCACTGCTCAGCTACACCACTGTTTATTCATCCACTCACCTACTGAAAAACATCTTGGTTGTTTTGAAGTTTTGGCAATTATGAGTAAAACTGCAATAAAGAATCAGGTGCAGGCTTTTGTGTGGATGTAAGTTGCCAGCTCCTTTGTGTAAATACCAAAGTGAACTATTGCTGGATTGTATGGTAAGAGCATGCTTAGTTTTGTAAGAAATTTTCAAAACGACTTCCAAAGTGTCTATACCATTTTTCATCCCCGTCTGCAAAGAATGACAGCTCTTACTGTTCCACATGCTCACCAGCACTTGGTGTTGTCAGTGTTCTGGATTTTGGCCATTCTAATAGGTGTGTAGTTGTATGTCATTGTTCTAAACCACATTTCCCTGATGACATATGATACAGGGCCATCTTTTCATATGCTTGTCATCTGTGTATCTTCTTGAAGCATCTGTTAAAGTCTTTGGCCCATTTTTAATCAGGTGTAGCTGTTTTCCAATAAAATTTTATTTATAAAACAAGTGGCAGGCCAAATTTGGACTACAGGCTATAGTTTGTTGACTCCTGTCCTGAAGGATACAAAATAGAAATTTGAGAACTACATGATCACATATCATGATGATATGGCAATATTTCTGGCACTTACACTAATTCAATACAGAATCTCAACAGACAATAAGAAATTAAAATGTTTCCTATAGATTTTGAATTAAAGGACCGATTTAACATACATTTTTTGAAACAAAATTCCTCTGTATAACACACAATTCGTTAAAATAATAAACAGAAGTGACAATACAAGATTTTCTCGAGATTATGTCTCCCAAAGGAAGTTGTGAACTTTCTGGCATTTATTGAAAGCACATAATTACCTCCTGTGTGTCTCCATCATTTGTAGGGCTCCTTTCACGTTAAAGGCTACCTAAGCATTGGGTTAATTATAGAGGAAACACTAGTACAATTCCACTTGTGATGTCTGCCCTGGCATGTTCATTCTATAAACAGCAGTAGGGCACAGAAAGAATAACTCCCCTCATTCACCTTTATTTGAACAGAGAGTAGCCAGCCTGAGTTTTACTAATAGGACCAACTAAATTGTAAACAGGCTGTTTTGAACTTTATAATGCTCAACATACATTTTCCCTGATTTTGCCTTTTTTATTAAACTAGAAAAGGTAAAACCTCCTCCTTTTTCCTCCCATTTCTTCTTCATGCTTCAATGGTTTCACAGTTTACTTCTAGTGGAGAGGAGAATAAATTGCCTACTCCTTAGACAGTGGCTCTTGTTTGAATGGCAATATATCCTCTTGCAGGGAACACGCTGTGTCTGTAAAAACTCCTATAAATGAGTTCAAGGTAATAAAAAGTCTATAGATGACATGTTAAAGTAGATACTTTCTGGTTCTACTTCCTCCTGGTATGGTCAGGAGTGAACTGAGGCAAAGTTGTATAATAAATAAAGATAAGAAATTTCAATCTTCATTCTCTGCCTTCTCAGTACTTAAAC
This sequence comes from Hippopotamus amphibius kiboko, assembly GCF_030028045.1. Lineage (NCBI taxonomy): Eukaryota > Metazoa > Chordata > Mammalia > Artiodactyla > Hippopotamidae > Hippopotamus > Hippopotamus amphibius. The sequence continues at coordinate 63,500,938 of NC_080189.1, read as the reverse complement.
TCATTCATAGAAAGAGGCTTTGGAACTATTCTTCTACTCTCTCCTGTGTGACCTTGGACAAGTTATTCATACTCTGAGCCACAGAATCCTCATCTAGAAAACAGAGGTAATAATATATTCCGCATAGTTCCTTTAGCTATCTCCTCTCAGTGATACACTCAGTCAAGTATCTTCTGCTCTGAGTTGCTGGAGCTGGGAGTCCATATATATTCCTGTAAAGTCTATAGATTTCCCAGGCTCCCAAGCCAGGGAGCCCAACAGATTCTGTTAAATTTTATCAATAGTGGCAAGAGATAAAAAGACAGAAATAAGAAAAAAACACCTTTCGCTTCTGACTCTAACATGTTTTTCGCTATGATGGTAGTGACGTTGAGGTGATTCCAGCACCTAGCTACCCAGCAGCTTTTCAGAGGTTCTAACCTTTTTCAAGAAAGGATATCTTTCCGAGAATCTAGGGCCAATTAAAACAGCAGCTCCAACAGCACATTAGCAGTTATATGCTTATGGGATCCTTTGAGATCGTTAACTATTGCTGTGTAACAAAGTACTCCAAAACTGTTTTTCACAGCTAAAAAGAAGAAATACTTATCATCTTACATCACTTCTGAAGATCAGGGATCTGAAAGTAGTTGAGCTCTCTAATAATTCTGCCTCAGTGTCTCTCATGAGGTTGTAGGCAAGCTGATGACTAGGCTGCATCATCTTCCTTTAGATTGGAGAATCTGCCTCCATGATGACTCCCTCCCTCGTATGACTATTGGTCCGGGGTCTCAGTTTCTTTCCGGTTGTTGATGGAATCCACAGGCTGCCTGAATGTCATCAGGACACGGCAGCTGGCTTCCCCCCAGAGGGAGGGGGAGAAAGAGAGAGAGAGACAGACAGAGAGAAAGACAGAGACAGAGAAAGAGAGGCAGAAGTCATGGTATCTTTTATAGTCCATCCCAGAAAGTGACATATTCTCACTTTTGCAACAATGTGTTGGTCACACAGAGGCAATGTGGAAAGAGATCATGCAAGGGCATGAATACCAGGAGGCAGTGATCACTGGAGACCATCTTAGAGGCTGCCTATTAGCCTGTTCTTGAAGCCTTTCTAATACCTTATAAATCTCTCTCTCCCTCTGTGTGTGTGTGTGTGTGTGTGTGTGTGTGTGTGTGTGTTTGTCTCATATCTAGAGTGGTTTCTTTTTCCCTATCTCTACCTTCTCTAATACTACTTCTCAGCATTTACCAAGAAATTATAATGTGAGAATGGGCAGTAAAAGATGGCAAAATCCTGGCCTAGGGGTTGACACTTAGTAGGCACTATCACTCTGACTGTAATAGAGTCAATAAAAAACATGCATCTTGGCCTTCTATGATTCCCTTGGTAGAGTTAGATCCTTTATCCTTCATGGCATTCAAACAACTTAACAGTACTTCCATTATAACTCTTAAGGCGTAGTATTAAAATTAATCCACTTACACATCTGCATCCCTATTAAAATTTGAGCTCCTTCATGGCAGGAACCTTACTTTATGTTTCTTTATGTCTACAGTGTGACTCATAACATGTACTCAGCAAATGAGGAGGTGAGGAATATGTGGGCTGAGGGTGGGGAGGGGAGGGAAGGGGTGGTGATGCTAATCCCCTCCTAAACAGAAAAGGAATAGCTGACTTGAATTGAAAACGTGGAGATCACTTAATGAACCATTTCTGAGAGAGTAATATTTAGACATTTTTAAATCTTTGTGCCAAAAAAGGAGGTGGAAATATTTTTTCTGTTTCCTATTCTAAAACTTAAATGTGCCTTTTCAAAATTACTTCAGTATGCAATTATGCTTATAGAAAGATAATTTTTATTTCAGATAGTCACATAATAAAATGTTGGAGTGGGACGAAGGCAAAAACAGGATTTAATTTTTAAAATCTTTCTCATAAAGCAACCTGGAGATTGGAACTCCCTTTGAAACCATTCATCAGTTCTGAAGTACCCAGAGCAAGATGGTGAATAGCAACTGTGTGATTAAGGGCTGTCTGGTTATCTCTTTTGTTTAAATGCCCTTTTTCATAGATAACTCAACTCATTCTTTTGTCAAGGAATTAACACATCATATCAAGAGCCTATTAAGATGTCAGTGTGTGTGTGAACCCATGCAAGTTGGAGGTAGTGAGGTAGTGAATAGGGATAGAAGTTTGACAATCACTGTGGAAGAAGTAAAGGAAACACATTCACTTATCTAACAAAATCCAGGAAAATGTGTCTCTCTCACTTCCACCCTCCAATACACTGCACCCACAACTAACTTTAAAGAATCGAACTTGTACCCAGAACTTTAACTACAAGGCAATCTGATAAATCTAGTCATATTTTTAAGTATTCTAATCTCTGTAGCAAAGAGAAGAAAGTGGGATTTGGATTTCACCTTCCAGCAGACCGTATCTAGCACTCTTTAAATTAAAGATTAAACTTTGTCTAAAACTATAAACTACTAATATTTTGCATTTCAGGTTGTAATGTTCTGCTTTTTTTTTTCTGGTTACACAACCATAATTAATTAACAATCTTAATTCATATCTTGACAAAGCAGTGTATCTTTTCTAAAATTATTCAGGAAAAATTATATTTATTTCTCTTTGCTAACTCTTAATATTTTATGCATAACTAGAAGGTTAAAATTTCCATATCTGTGTAAGAATTACGAGTAAGAGAATACTCTCTCCAAATTTTTATTTAATTGTTTCATAACAGAAGCTTAACTGAACACACTGCCGCTAATCCAAAGACCATGATATCCAGCCTCCCTCGCAGTGAGGTATCCAAATTTTTATTTAATTGTTTCATAACAGAAGCTTAACTGAACACACTGCTGCTAATCCAAAGACCATGATATCCAGCCTCCCTCCCAGCGAGGTATGGTCACATCTGGCCAGGCAAATGAAAGTGGAAACATTGTACGATTCTTCTCACGATTCTTCTCACGATTCTTCTCGTGTGTCCTTAAGAGAAGGGAGTGTGCTCATGTATGCCCTTTCTCTATCTAGCTGCCTAGAACTTGAATGTGACAATCAGAGCTATTTCTAGCAACCACACTGGACGGTGAAAATCAAGATCAACCCCTGAAGAACGGTTAACAGGGAGTTAAAGGTGTCTGAGTCCCTGATGATGGGAACATGGAAGACTATATATTATTTTTGTTCTGATATTGTCAAAGGAAAAGAAGCCGATGATTTTTGAAATTTAAATCTTATTTCTGTCCTCTGTCCTTGGCCCAAAGCAAAATTTCTCATATCAGATAATTTGGAAGCTGGCCCAAATTGGATGCTTATTGAGGACTCAGCTGTCGATAGGACACTATCTAAAAATCTATAAGAACTGCCACAAGCCTACACATTAACATGGGCTCATTCACTCATTTATTCACTCACTTGTTCTTTTATTCAGCAACTATATGTATGTTGCAAATGTGTTGATGGCTGACTATTGCACTTTTATGTATAGTTAATTAATCTCTATAAAGTAAAACTTGAGGACAGGGGTTTTTACCCTGGGGAAAATCCACGTGCTTAATTAAGGGTGGGGAATATTGATTCTTACATTTTTAAATTAAGAGCTGTGGGTATGTGTCTATGGCTTATGTGTATCTGGAGGCACAGGGGGTCTGTGACACCATAAATTATAAAACCTATCTTTATATATTTTGTCTGCTTAAAGTAGGAATGATACAGTCTTTTCTCTCATCTGTGATAACCTCATTTCCTGATCTTTAGAACTGCACTTAAATTACTTTTGAGGTAAATAATGTTAAAAGCTGAGAAAGAATCTAGGAGATAAATTATCCCCAAGGAGAGTTACAGGAGTCATTACTCTATCATAGAGCTGACAGGATACCTCTGTTGACTGGGAATGACATGCAGAAAGAGAGGTTTACGACACACAGTGAGCCACAGCCCTTGAGGTCACTGATGCAGGGACAACTTAAGCCTGATGAGACACAGCCTTTATGTAAGTTCAAAGCTGTATCCTCCCAGGATTGCCTTTCATATTGACTGACACCTGAAACATGGGGATCAACACTGGAACTTTGCAGAGATGAAAAAGAAAGGCAGATGGAAAGCAAAATGGCAAATCGAATTACTGGGATATGTCATATATTCAGCTTCTTGAAGACACAAAACCCTTATAATACAGGATTATAAATCTTTAGCCCTGAAGAGAGGAGATTTATAAAATCATTATGGGGAAAAAATAAATGGTCCAATGCAAACAAACATCAGAACACTTATTATACAAGTACTTTTCATCAGTATTTTAAGAGTGGTCTTGCTCTATAACTAAGGAGCCTTTATAAACACATGCATTTTACTGTGTTTATGTTAACTATTATTTTTGCAGCTTATGTAACAATTGGTATCCTTGGGTGTCATGAAAAACATCACTATTCCACTTTCACTTGATAGACTACAAAAAGTCACACAATCATGCCGGAATCCAACAGAGACGGAAACAGCAAACCTACCACACAATAGCTACTGCAAATTGTATCTAAAATTTCAGTTTGGAATAAAAAGCTTGCAACAAAAAGTAAAAACAAACAAAAATTAAAATGATTTTTCCAAGTTATAATTTTTAAAGAGAATTGTACAAAATGTATATATACATATATAGAGAGAGGCAAAAGGGAAAACTACCTATAATACCACTTCGTCTACAGAGAAACACTGATAATCTTTATAGTCTATCATGTACAATGTACCTAAGTTTAACCAATCTCTTTGACTATTTGTTTTTAATTTTTCCCAAATAAACATAAAATTTACATATTATATAAGGTGAGTCAAAAATTATCCACACTCCAGGTATATTAAAACTTCTGTTGGCCACACTGTCTTATCAGCACTTTCTGTTCAAAGCTACTGTCTCCCAAGTCACTGCTGTGCAGCTGTGAACATGTTACATCAGTTCATTTCTAACTGCGGTACCAGTAAAAATGGATGCCCCACTTGTGATCTGCACAAAAGAGCAGTGTGCAGTGATTCGTTTTTTGTGGTCTGAGGGTGTGCACATCTCCACACTTCTGCCCACAATGTTGACACTGCAAAAACTTCATTTTGAGTTGTTAAAGCATCCTCCCTATAGTCCTGATCTTGCTGCATCAGACTTTCACCTTTTTGGTCTCCTGAAAGCAGCCCTATGAGGATGAAGATTCACTTCTGATGAAGAAGCAAAGACAGCAGTGCATCTGTGGCTCACAGCTCAGCCTAAAACATTTTTTAATGAGGGAATACGAAAGCTTGTTGACAGATGGACAAAGTGTATTGAAAAGCAAGGAGATTATGTCGAAAATGAAGTATTTGCCTTTTCTAAAAGTTAATTAAAATAAATTCTACAGCCAGAGGGCAGATAATTTTTGACTCACCCTTGTAAAATACCAGTATGTCAGTACATCAAAAAATGTATGATATTTGCAAATTACCATAAAAGCAAAGAAAATAGAAACATCTTTATATGTACCAATTTCAAGTAACACATCATTTATTCAGGATATATTAGAGAGAGTAGTCACACATATACATATGTGCCATAAATGTTAGTGTGTGTGTATATATATATGCACTTATAATACATACACACAGTTTTGTATCAAACTTGTAATAATTTCTGATTTCTTCCATGTGGGTAAATGTTCAAAAATGATGTTTAATAGCGTACTCCATATTATGGATGTATTGCAATATGTAATCAATTTCTTGCTTTCATACATATTTTCCAACATTCAGAAGTAACACTTTTATAATCACTAGAAATTCACTAGAATGTGAGCACAAAGAAAACTGGGGTCATTTATTGTTCACTGGTATATCCATGCTGCCTAGAACAGTGTCTGGCACATACCAGATATTTAATTATTATATATTGAATGAATGAATAATGAATGAATGAATGCTTCAGTTAACAACACAATACAAATTCTTTGTTGAATTCGCTAAAGGTGTTCTGTGGTACATTGTTAATGCAGAATTGTTGCAATCAAACAATAACAACTCTATTTTGTACAACTCTCATGTTTTAAGAGTATGAACCATTTAGATAAATGTAATCAGTGTGAAAATGCCAATCTCATGACATTACTCCAATAATAGGTATTACATTTAAGATGTTTTTCCAAAATATTTGCAGAGTGATATCATTCTAAAGCATTGTTTTAATTAATTTTTGTTTGAAAATAACTGAAACCGAGCATCGCTTCACATTATTTGTTACTGTTTGTATTTCCCCGATATAAATGTTTGCTTGCTGTTGGCCAATAACTTTACATTATCATTCATTTTACCTTATTTAGTTTGATGGTTCTTTAGTAACTTCTCAAACTAAGAAGAAAAAAGAAATCATTACATAATTCTTAAAACATTTCCAGTTGCATATGTCTTTTTTACTATAATTTTCAATTACAATTACAATTGTAATTGTGTAGGCTTTAGAATATCTCTTAACTATCTCTGTTATTGTCATGGGAATATAGATTCATGAAAAAATATCCTAATTCATTAGCTTAAAATGAATGACAGACTCTACTGTATAAAGAATCCAGCTTCTATCATTCCAGAAGTTAAAAAATCCTGAATACATTTTAAAGAAAACTTTGAACGCTAACACATGATGTAGCTACAGCTCAGTTGTTCCTTTCCACTGTTTAATTTAACTCAATTATGTCACTTGCATTGAGGTAAATAGTGTAATTTATTAAAAATGTCAAACTTCACATTTCACTTCCTTGATTGATTTCAGCTATTTAGAAATTATGGCTTTGTACTTGTTGCTATATTTTAGCAAACACCGCAGGATTTCTACTCTTTTGTGTCTTTATTGTATTTCTTTTAACTAAAGCAGGGATACTTTGGGATATATTACTTCCTTTCATACAAATATTTATAATTTTTAAAAGGCCAACAAATTGACTGAGTTGCCTTTAATGACATTTTTTCCCTCCATCTCTGCTCACTGCTCAGTATTCCTTTAGTATTGAGGAGATATTCAGATTAGCCAAAGTGAGCTTTTTCTCTCCTACTCAGAATTTGGGAAATTGACTAATACACAATGCCTGGAGAAAATAAACCAGAGTCTATGCCCAAATACTCTATGAATGTCAAACACAGAAATTATCCTTTCATCACATGGGCCCCCAATATCTGCAGAAGAAATAAAATACATAGGACATATCTGCCTTAGAAATAGAAACTCAAATATTTTTCATTTCATGGCAATAGCTATGTTTAGCCTTTATGAATAAGAGTTTTAATATTAATATAGAATTCTGCTTTACCTAAAATGTATCATACTTAAGTATGAAACTGCAACTGTAACTCTATACATTTGTAAATTATTTATTTATTTACTTACTTATTTTCTTTTTCAAGCTCTTTATTGGAATATAATTGCTTTACACTTTTGTACCAGCTTCTGAGGTACACCAAAGTGAATCACCTGTATTTCTACATATATCCCCATATCCCCTCCCTCCCGCGACTCCCTCCCAACCTCCCTGTCCTGGCCCTCTAAGGCATCACCCACCATCGAGTTGATCTCCCTTTGTTATACAGCAACTTCCCACTAGCTATCTATTTTACAGTTGGTAGTGTATACATGTCTATGCTACTCTCTCACTTCGTCCCGCTTCCCTTTCGCCCCCTGCCTCCCCAACCCCATGTCCTCCAGTCCATTCTCTGAATCTACATCCTTATTCTTGCCCTGTCACTGGGTTCATCAGTACCATTTTTTTTTTTTTTTAGATTCCGTATATATGAGTTAGTGTACAGCAAGTCAAAGTCACAATGAGGTATCACCTCACACCAGTCAGAATGGCCACCATCAAAAAATCTAGAAACAATAAATGTTGGAGAGGGTGCAAAGGGAACCCTCCTGCACTGTTGGTGGGAATGTAAGTTGGTACAGCCACTATGGAAAACAATTTGGAGGTTCCTTAAAAAACTACAAATAGAACTATCATATGATCCAGTAATCCCACCACTGGGCATATACTCAGAGAAAACCATAATCCAAAAAGAAACATGTACCGTAATGTTCACTGCAGCACTATTTACAATAGCCAGGACATGGAAGCAACCTAAATGCCCATCAACAGATGAATGGATAAAGAAGATGTGGCATATATATACAATGGAATATTACTCAGCCATAAAAAGGAATGAAATGGAGCTATATGTAATGAGGTGGATAGACCTAGAGTCTGTCATACAGAGAGAAGTAAGCCAGAAAGAGAAAAACAAATACTGTAAATTATTTTTAATTCAAAATACCAGCATCTTTTCCAGCTGACTGTTGTAACTGTTATAAAATATCCACCTCAACAATTTAAAGATCACACTACTCATAAAGTCTGACTAATAGTAACAGTGATAATAACGTGCTATATTGTATCTCTAAACAGATCTATGTTAGTTCAATAATGATGAAGGACGAGTTGGATTCCATTGTTTATTGTATTTGTATGAGCCCAAAAATTATTAGAACTTTTGGAAGTGGTTCATTTCAACAGTCTGCTGAGATATTGCTGTCTTTGTAGAAACACCTTTTAAATTGTTATTTAGCCTAGCCAATCCTGACACTTCTACTGGCAACATAAAATTGTCCTTTGTTTTGGATTAATCATTTAGATAATAAATTATCTACAGTTAATGCCCTTCTGCAACATGTTTGTCTTCTAGAAAACTGTCTTGGATTAGGACAAGATAAGATTAAAAGATAACTTTTTTCTCTGCCTCTCAAATAAAAATTTCCTATTATTAACGTCACCTTTTCCAAAATACCAGCCTTCACAGATATTGTGGATTAGTTCACTCACAATATGCTTTTGAACCCTTCCCCCCCTTGCTTTTTTTGCTGGAGAAATAGTAAGTGAATTATTTGAATTCCCTGTGTTCTTATAGCTTTCAAGGGTGTAAAGATTCATGCAATAAACTATGGCCAATCAGATGGAGTCTTAAGTCCCTATCTCCTAAGCAGACATCTGCCCTCATTTTTCTCCTGCCTGAAATACAGACTTGATGTATGGAAGGAGAGTAACCATCCTCCACTATTAGAACAAAAGCGACATATAAAGAAACAGCAGAAAGGAATAAGTCTGTATTCTTGATGAATATTAAGCAGCTGCAAAACTCTGATCTACCTATTTTTGATTTTATCGTTACAAAAGGTAATAAACTCCTTACTTTGTAAAGCCACTTTTTTTGAGGTATTCTGTTACTCACAAATAGAATCCTAGTCAGTGAACTAGACCTTCTAAAGGGGTGAGAAGACGATAAAAGAGAAAGGAAATAGAGAAATGAGACACCATCCAGGAGAATCTCTGATTTGAATAGAACTATAGATAACTGGAAGAGGCCTTAGAAATACTATCATTTCATATCCTCTCATTTCATAAAAGAGGAAACTAATGCCTGCAGTGGTGAGAGAAATTGCCTACATCTTACTTTGCACACAAAAATCAACTCAAATTGGATTAAAGACTTAAACATAAGACCTGTAAGTATAAAACTTCTAGAAGAAAACATAGGGATAAAGCTCCTTAACATTGGTCTTGGGAATAACTTCTTGGATATGACAACAGAAGCAAAAACAGAAGCTTTTGCACAGTAAACAATTAAGAGGGAAAAGGTAATCTGGAATTCCTGTAAGTCAATAGCAAAAAATTCCAAAATAACCCAATTAAAAAACGGGCAAAGTACTGCAATAGATATTTCTCTAAAGAAGTCATACAAATGGTCAATAGGTATATGAAAAGATGTTCACCATCACTAAGTATCAAGGAAATCCAAATTGAAAACACAATGAGATACCACCTCACGTTGTTTGGATGGCTGTTGTCAAAAATGAAAAGATAACAAGTGATGGTGAGGATAAGCAGGCAATAAGGTCTCTGCTGTTAGTACCCAACTCTGGCCTTGTGGTACTACAGCCTTGCAGTGGACTTCAAATCAGGCAACACTCTGCACATTGCATAGAAAATACAAAGAGAATGAATGGAGCTGGGTCCCCATAAGAGTTTATTTACACAAACAGCTTGCCAGATTTGGCCCCTGGGCTTGGTCTGAGGCATTCAGCTTCTGGAGATGTCATCTGCCTGAGAGCAATGCTTGCTTTTTTCCCCACACTCATTTTTTTTTTTTTTTTTTTGCTTGTTGAAGTTATTACAACTTGTGGACCTTAAAGCTGCCACTTTACTTTGGTTGCAGTCTCTGGAGCAGGTGGCCTTTAGGTGAACCCCAGGGAAATAATCACAGTAGTGTGTATTCATGCTCATTTTACTTCCAGTTACCCTATCTCATCCTGTTCTGATCACCCCGAGATTGAAATGCCACCCAAATGTTTAAATTTCTCAAGTTCAGACTCTATGACAGACCACCTCTTGGATTACAGTGCTTGTGCTTTTGTCCTCACTATGTTTTTACTCTAAGAATTAAAAATAAAGCTCTCCTCCTCCTTCCCTTCTCCCTATAAGTAATAGGGCGGGCGGAGCCCACCACCAATTTCTTCCTTTAACTTTCTTATTGCTATTACTTCTAGCTCAGCATCTCCCCCAAGAGTTCATTCAGCAGATTTCCTGTCCGAGCTTCTGCTGGATAGTATCCCTTTTTTAGTTTTGCAAGGATCTACATGAGAAGAATCTAGCCTGAGAGACCTAGCTAGAAATTCCTGCGCCCATCCTCACAGAAGCTAGGGCACACCATCAAAGTGCATAATAAATACAGAACAATTTCCAAGGACATAACTTACGTTTCTTCTTTTCACTTAACCACAAGGCAATGGTATGTTCAATCCCTGAAAAGGCAAAAATCTTCCCTGGAGATGAGCTATTGATTGGTTTATACTAATCTGCCCATAAGGAGGAATATAAGGCCCAGAGCAGCTGATAGAGGATGAATGCTGACACCTCCCCACAAAAAAAAAACAAAAAAAAAACAAAAAAGTCTGAAAAAGTTAGACTTTTCTAGGTTTCAATATTGTCTTGGATCTCTAATTTAAGCATTCCAACACCAGGGTAACTTGACATCTAGAGAGAGAAAGATAAAATTATCAGGAACACATGATAACATATGATGCATTCTGCAATGCACCCTGGAAAACTCATTAACTATCCACCAGTCTTCTCTAATTATCCCAGTGGCTTACCAGGAGTTTCCTGTAACATTATAATAAAAAAGATATTTTTAACTGGCAAATGTTCAAGCTTTCATCAAATTATTTGGGAGCAAGAATTCCATTTCTTGCTAAATAAAAAGGTTTCATGTATAGGAGATTCAACATAAGGTAGGAAAGAGCTTTGATTATTATATTTCAGAGCCTGGGAGTCAAATGTAAAAGCTAAAAGAAAATTCTGTTCCTCTGTGGGAGAACACTCCACAGAACAAAGACCTTTTACTACCCAGGACTTTTCTGAGTTTTAGATGTTGATTTTCCTCACTTTTCTTTTCAAGATCAGAATGTCTCTATTAGTGCCTTTTAGACAGGAATATCATGCAGAGAATTGAAAGGGCACCACAGACTGAAAAGCATGACTTATTGTATATGTTATATGAATTGCAATTTATTTAATTATAAAGTTATTCCAATTCATGTATATTTTGCATTGACCAACAGTATCTGATAAAAGCTCCAAAACTGAAAAACAAAAGTGAAAACTGAGTCGATCATTTGCTTAAAGACCCTGCATTATTGAGGTTCCATTTCTAAATGAGAGGGGCGAAAAAGACAAGGAGAAGGAACATATAATTTTATATGGTACCAAATGTTTGTAATATGTGTTTACATATCAGTACATATTTGGTATATGCATATATACAAAGGAAGGACTATATGCATGGCTCTGTGTTTTTATGTGGATATGTACATAGATATATAAAGACTTTTCCTAATTTAGTAAAGTCTATGGCTTAAGCATTTAAAATTTTCTAGTTTAATTAGAACTAAGACATTAGAAATTAATCATATGCAAAAAAAAAAAAAAAGCACAACAGTGTTTTATGGAAGCTTCCAAATCATGAATATAAGTTTCGATGCTAGTTAGGAACACAGAAATATTTTTAATTCTGTATGATTGACTTACTGTATTTAAATTTAAATAGGATATGATAAAATACTAAATTCACTCTGTTCCCTAGAAAAGGGAAACTATTGTCAAACCTCTGAAACATAATGAGTTGTGAGGGTCAATACCAAGGATGGTACCAAAATAATACAGTGAAGTGTTAGCAGATTTACTTGTGCCAAACTGATCTCTCATAAGAAATAGCAAATATTTCTGCAAATCATAAGACATTGGAAGCCTCCATTGTTCAAAGCAGACTCTCTAGGAGTTTGTGCTGGATGAAAACATGACAGAGGATCCCTAATGATCACTGACTAAATTTAAGGAACTGACATAACTGTCAGCATATGTGAGATGGGTGTTGCTGGGGCTGCCAAGAAAAATGTAGTCAGGGAAAGAATAACTATTTGTGGTAACAATAAGTGTGCCATAACTGGGAAGACACACAACGCAAAGACATACCAAAATGTCCCAACACATTTGCTCCCAGACAAAAGCAAAATCCATGGGAGTTACTGCACCCAAACACATACAGTGACTTAGAGCCCTTGCAGAAGTCAAGGCATTAGGCAGGAATAAAAATAATAGGCTATTTAGTCCTATTGGGGAAATCTTACCATATTTTCACAGGGAGGAATAAGTATTTTTCCCATGCACAGTGCTTGGTGACAATGAGTTAAAATAAAAAAATTTATAGAAAAGACTAACTATTAGAGCCCTCAACGGCTGCTGTTGGAAGAAACGAGGGGAAAGGACCCACTCAAATGTGAATCCTTCCTTTTAAATCAAAAAGGTTGACCTGGTTCCCCTCCATAATCCAACTGTAGTGAAGGGAAAGAGCTGTTTAATACAAGAAAACAAACAACAAAACAACTTGTAGTGTCGATTATATTCAGGAGAAATATTATTACGGTGATTAAAAACATAAGTTCTCAAATCACACACCCAAGTTGCTATGAAGGCTCAGACAAATAACTCAGCATTTCTAAGCTTCACATTCTACATCTGTAAAATGGGTATAACAATAGCATTTAAATCATAGGGATGTTGAGACAAAATGAGTTAATACAAGTTTTTCAAGCATGTTTGGCATAAAGTGAGTATTTTTTAGAAGATAGCAGTTGTTGTAAGTAGCACTGTTTGCAGAAAACAATAAATGAGTAGGCACCTAAAATCACCAATATTTCAATAAAAATAGAAATTTAGGTAACAATGAAGAAGGGCTCCATGTTTGATGTCTTCATCTATAACTCTAGTAAATAAAATCACTATTTTTTAAGATGCTTTCTCATCTTAAATGTTTTCCTTATTAATAGCAGAGTAGATACAATAGTATATAGGTGTCAGCTTTAACAAAAAGGCAGTGACAGGGGAATTATAAAAAACAAGTAATGCTGTTCCTATTTTGATCACTCTATATCTTCTCATATTTTGATAGGTTGACTCATATTTCTCTCTCTCTCTCTCTCTCACACACACACAATCACACTTCACCACCCCTTCTGCATTTACCTAGAGTTGTGATTTTAGATTTAACTGACTGACTGTCCTATTGTTATGTTTTATGTTCATTTTTAAATATCTTTAAATATCTTCAAATCAATCTTTCTCAATAACAATATTGTTTTCCTGAGCACTCTCAACTACCTCATAACAAACTGTGATGTTTTATATTTTTTTCATAACCAATCCATAATTTCCACCTGCCTTCATGATAATTGCTGTGATTTACATTTTTTTCACATGAGACTCCACTTCCCAGGTCACTTGTAACAAATGTCTCATAAATGTATCTATGCGTTGGAGTAAGTCTTCTATCTGAGGTAAAGCAAGTGTGGCTTTAGAGGGATTTTTGTTTGTCTGTTTTGTGTGTGTGTTTGGTTTTTGTTTTGTTTTCCCTTTTGCTTGCCTCTTTACACATATGACCCATCTGGCTTTTGGAGACATGGTCACAAATGATACATAAAAGGGAAGTTCAATTTTTTCCTCAAAGGGGTAAGATATGCCCTCAGTTCTCATATTTCCAATAATTCCCAAATATTTCTGTCATCACATCATCTAGGAAATGGGGCCTAACATTTACTGCATATGTCATAGTTTCTAGTGGAAAATCTTTGAAGATGGTGGTCAAAAATTCAACTTCAGAAAGATGTTCATTAGCTTCTATAAAAGGCCAAAAAAGAAAAAAAAAGAAAGAAAAGATGAGTTTTGCATTTTAAAAACTTTAAATCTTTGTATATAGAATGAATATTTGCCAGGACAGTTCTAATTTCTATTATTTCTAATTTCTAATATTCTTACCCCTTACTCACAAGTAGTCGGGATCTAAGCTTGGGTCTAAATGTTATGTCAGTATAATTGTGGCTGAGGTCGTACAATATTTTTTCTTGCCAACACCTTGATAAGTAATTTTTGGTGCCTAGATCACTAAACAAGTGTATAACCAAACTCTTTCTTGGTCAGACACTCGTCATAAGAAGGATTCTTCACCATCTTTGCATCTCTCTTTTATGTTGACAAAAAAGGCAGTGGGTACCTTTGTCTCATTTTAGTTTCCCCAAAACCTGTTGGGAAGAAAAGACAGCAAAAGAATTCAGAGGATGAAATAGATAGGGAAATGTGTATTAGAAAGTCAAAAACATTATTTGTTGGCGGCACAGAGTGTACTGTCTTGGTTCTGAACAGCTTTGAATCTCTTAGGTATCTCAGCATGTAAGGTACAACTGGAAAGTCAGAGCCAGCTCTGTTTCTGAGGACCATCCTATCCCCTCCATGCCTTCTAGTTTATTTTCTCTTCACCAGTGAGCAGAAGAGGATGGGTGGAAGCATGGAAGAAGTGGCTGATCCACTCTGGGGTACCATCCTCCTTATTCAAGTTCCAATTCTCAGCCACCAAGTAAACAATTATCTGAGATTTGCAGGAATTCTGTTATGCTTTTCCACTTCCTAGAACACTGAGAGCTATGACTCTATGACATCCAGCCTGTCAAGTGTAACAAAGGCAGGACGTATTTGACACATGAATAAAAAGCTGCTGTATCACAGGTCTACAACAAAGTGGATGAAACAGTAGTAAAATAACAAGTGTCATATAAGATGAAATGGAACATACATCACCTCAACTCAGTGCTATCTGTGGGTTCATAAAAGCCGCATCAGAAACATGGAGAAGATTCCATGGTTTGAACACAATTGTACTGCCTCTAGAAAAAAGCATTAAATTTAAAGCAATGGAATCCATATTAGCAGAAAATGATTGCTCCATCCAGCACTATCTATTTTTATCAAGTGAAAACTAGTTATTGTGTCTTCCTATGCTCGTCTGCCCTAATCATTCATTTGACACACAATCACTGTAACAGTCACGTGAGTTGTGTTTCTTTCTCTTCACAAGCAGTCAGCTCTCATCTGTGTCAAAGTGTACACTGTCCATGTCAGTCATTTGAAAGTCTATTCAGGCACAGTGATTCCTGTGGTCCATGCTCCAACCTACTCTATTATGCCACCCCTTTACTTATCATTGTCAGTCAGGTCCACCCATTTCTGCTCTTGTCCTACTACCTTCACACTCACAAACATAGCAGATGCTTGCATACCATTAATGATGGTCAATTTTTTTCTTAGTTTGCACAGATGGCTGTGCATTTTTATTCATGAGGAAGCCTCCAATTTCAGAATTTTAACGGGATAAGAATCTTCCATAAAAGAATCTTCCTTCATAAAAGGAACATCAAATTAATTCTTATTTATTCATCAATTTAATATATGGTTCCTTCCAATAAGTTTTCTAAGTAAACTTGAGAGGATAGATTCCCTTTCTCTTGGTGTAGTTGTTTTTTTTTTATTTATCCAGAACTTTATTAACGGTATGAACTGTTTCCAATTTTCTATTAAAAGTAATGCTACAGTGAATAAATTGCACAGTCATCATTTCAAAGACAGACTTTTAGAAAAAGGTTAGAATGCAGTTTAAAAAAATCTCTGTTGAGGTATAACTAACTATGAACAAAGTTATTTACAGTGTACAGTTTGATGAGTTTTTGACCTACATACATCCCCATGAGACTATCATCACAATCAAGGTAATAAGCATATCTACGAATCTCCAAAGTTTCCTCTTGCTCCTTTATAATCCCTCCATCACACCACTCTCCATGCCCCCAGGCAACCACTTTTCTGCTTTCTGTCATAAATTCATTCACATTTCTAGAATTTTCTATAAACGGGATCATACAGTATCTTTCTTTTTGTCTAGCTTCTTTTACTCAGTATAATTATTTTGTGATTCACCATTTGTGTGTATCAATAGTGCACTCCTTTTCATTGCTGAATAGTATTCTGTTGTATGATTATGCCACAATTTGTTTATCCATTCACTTATTAGACATTTGGATTGTTTCCAGTCTTGGACTATTACAAATAACATTGCTAATTGAACATCTGTATACAAGTCTTCATAAAGAACGTTTGCTTCCATTTCTCTTGAGCAAACACTTAGGCATGGGATGTCTGGGTCATATGGTAGCTGGATGATTAAATTTTTAAGAAACTACCAAAGTACTTTCCAAAATGTTATACCATCTTATATTCCTTGAGCAGTGCATGAGAGTTTCAGTTGCTCCATATTCTTACCAACACTTGGTAAGTTGTCTTTTTTATTCCAGTAGGTATATAGTGGTGGTACCTCCATTATATAATTTACCTTTTATAATTTTTAATATACATTTTAATTTACATTTCACTAATGACAAATGATGCTGAGGATATGCTTTTCTTTCTTCTCTCTCTTAATTGCATCCATATATCTTCTTTGATGACATTTCTTGGTTTTTTGTTCACCTTTTATTTGCTTGCTTATGTTTTTACTATTTACTTTTGAAGATTCTTTACAAATTGTGGATGCAAACTCTTTATCAGATATATGATTTGCAAATATTTTCTCTTAATCTGTGAATTTTCTTTTTATTCTCATAACAGTGTCTTTCAAAGGATGGACATTCCTAATTTTGATGCAGATCAAAAAAAAAGATATATTTTTATTCATTTAACTCTCTTGCTTTTGATATTATCCAAGAAATCTTTGCCTAACTCATGGTTACAAATATTTTTTCCTATATATTCTTCTAGAAATTTTAGTTTTAGGTTTTACACCTGGGTCTATGATCTATTTTGAGTTAATTTCTATATTTGGTGTGAGGTCGATATAGCTATTATTTTAAGACCACCCTCCTACTTATCAGAAAGGAGAAATATCAAGTATACAGTACAGTATAGTTAATAAACTATAGTCACATGGCTGTACATTAGATCTCCAGAACTTACTCATCCTACATAACAGAAATTTTGTACCCTTTGACCAACATCTCCATCCCCAAGCCCCTAGCAACCACAGTTGTACTCTCCTTCTCCCTTTACGAGTTTGAGTTCAACATTTTCAGCTTTCACATATGAGTAAAGTCATAAAGTATTTGTCTTTCTGTATCTGGCTTATTTCACTCAGCATAATGTGGTCCAGGTTCATTGATGTTGTTTCAAATAACAGAGAGTAGATCTTAAGTGTTCTAACCATATGCCAAAAAGAAAAAAAGAAAAAAAAAAGGTAATTATGCATGCCAATGGAGGTGTCAATTAGCTTGATTGAAGTAATCATTTCACAGTGTATACATATATCAAAACATCACACTGTACAATTTAAATACATAACATTTTATTAAAAAAGAGAATCTACTCAAAAGGGTGTATTATATTTTTTATACTTCTGAAATGAGTGTTAGCCTATGTCCATACAACCAAGTATACGTTTTAAAAACATATAGAGGCAGGTTATATTTTTGCTAACGTGTATTTACTATTTAGTGTGTGCTTCCCATAGATCTAAGTAATTTACACATTTAGCTCACTCTCTGAGGTAGGTGTTACTATTTTCCCAATTGTACAGATGAGGAAACTGAGCCTCACAGCAGTCAAGTTGACTAGAGACTGAATTATGTTCAAGACACATAAGTTTGAATATCAACAGTAATATTTACTTCCTGGGTGACTTTGGGGAAATGAAACTCTCTAAGATTTAGCTTCCTTCTCTATAAGTGTGAAAAAAAAATATAAAAATAACCACCTGCAAATGCTACTGTGAGAATACAATGATATAATATCTGCAATATGTCTGGTACACAATTACCATTCAATAAATGATGACTATAATGCTCACAATAGATAGAGGGGTATAATGAAAGAGATATTTTATGTGAGTAGCTCGGCATTTATCTGCCTCACACCAATTACCATCTTAAATTACCATCTTCCTTCTAGAATTAGCATGGTATAAATTTGCCCTTTATGTTTCAAGTGTACCCATTTATTTCATATATCTTGTGATCAAGGGATGAGGTTGGGATCTTGCTTACTGCCAAATATGGCACCCAGAAAATTGTTCTCTATATCAAAAATAAAATAAGCATACAAAAAACTTTGCTCCTCCTTCATGGCATATACTATCTAGTTATACTCCCTTGTCTTTTCAGTTCATTTCCATATTGATGTCCTGGTTATCCACTTTCTTTTCTATTGTATCTGGCTTAATATCTTCTTTTATTATCCTCTTCCGTTATCCTAGGGGACTTTAATTTTATACAGCCCTCCCTTTCAACAATTTTGCCTATTCATCTTTAATGACATCCTCATCTACTCTATTTCACTCTAAAATTGTCACATTGTGATTCTACACTTGAAATCAACAACTCTCATATCCCATAACCTTTTCACTGATCATAGCTTCCAGTCCTTTACTCTCAAAATAACTGAAAACTCATTAAGGCCTTGAATTTATTTTGCCCCCCAATTATACTGAACCACGTAGCCTGTTCCTGGCTTTATTTCCTCCCTCATTTATCATACATTTCATGGTCCATCACCATTGTCACTCTCCTGCACACACCCTTAACACTCTGACAGTGTGGCTACCCCCCAAAGCATCATCTCACAATACCAAATTGAGTGTTGGAGGAGAAATTACGATGGGACAGATTGCTTTCACTATAACTTCATGATCACCAACCACAAGTGAATCCTTAAAGCTGCCAGGCCATCTTTCTAGACTTTTCTAGACATCTGGATCTTTCACAGTCCTTATCAACTATCTCATATCTTTGCTACTCTCCTCAAACCTTCACACTCTCCTCTATTCCTTCAGTCTCAATACACTGTCCTCACTTAATAACTCACAAAGAAAACAGTCATCAGCTTGGCTTTTTCCTCAAATCCCTTTCCCAATCTCCAAGTTTGCCTGCATCTACACCAATCTTCTTCTCCTGTATTTTTAAGAAAGAGGCTCCTTGCCTCTTCTCAATAACTACCTCTGTTGTGTGATCAATATTTCTTCATTTCCTATTGTCTCAGGAATCTTGCACCATTAATTATAGGATTCTTTCATTCAATCTTAAACTTTTCTCTTTATACGGAATACTTTCCATCCCTATTTAAATGTGGTTTTGTCTTTCCCATAGAAACTTCTAAAAACAAAACAAAACAAAACAAAAACCCTCTTTAAACACTGTGTCATCTTTCGTCTTATTTCTAACAGGTTTTCCAGGAAAATCCTTAGAATAAATATTACTTAACATGGTCCCTTTACTGATACTTCCTTAACCATGTTTCAGGCAGCACTTCTAATTCCAAAGCAGCCTGCAATCCTTAACACCACAAAAACAACTTTGCATTTTAAAACTACATGCACACACACATTTTTCAATCCTGTCTAATACAACTTTCAATGAGCATTTGACAGACTTGCTCACTTTCACCTTATTAAAAAGGTCTTCCTGCAAAAATGCAATGATTTCTCTCTTCTTTAGCCATTGCATTTTTATCTCTTCCTTCACTAAATGTCTGAATGTTGGCGATTCTTTGTCCCAAGCACTCTTCTTTTGTCAACCTCTGTTATTTCTTTATGGAATCACATCTATCCCTAACAAATGACTGAAAACTAAACACCACATATAGCAAGTAGTTGTAGGCTGTAGGTTCTATGGTTGAAGGGTAAGAATCAAAGCCCAAAAGCTAAAAGCTGCTCCTGCAGAGGGATTCAAACACAGCAGAGCAGGGCATTTTTAGAATGATCCACTACTGTGAGGTATTTGCATTTTTAAATCTTTCCCTGAACATTAAGTGTGATTTCATATTTGAGTTTACTAGGTGAAAGCTCTAAATCTACTTTTCGGATAAGATTCAAAAAATCCCCAAACAGTTGATAATGCTTCAAAGCCATTTGACATGAGGCCTCATCCTGGGGATAAAGATGTCTTATTACACTCAATAACAAAAGGACCTAGAGATCATCAAATATCTAAGGATTATTGTAACCATCCAGCTTTCTGACTGGCAAAGTTTGGAAAACTGCATAAAACCTTAACATCAAATTTAACAGTCTTGTGTGAGTGTGTGAGTGTGTGTGCACAGTAGAAGGAAAGTGGGAACAAAACAAGCATCTTTCAATCCTGCTTCTTTTAAAAATGTTTTCTGTTTCAAATTCTTAATTTAATAAATCTATTTTTTCCAACTAATGAATGGCTCAGATAATTAGAGAAACCAATCAGCTTTAGAAATGATGATATAACATGCAATGACTCTTTTCCCAAGGAAAGAAATATGCATTAAAAAATAATATATAACTGGGTACTTTTTTTCCATGTTGAATTTTAGAAACCTGTGTCTAAACAAGAAGAAAGGGGCAATTTGAGCTAACAAAATGTCTTTCTAGTGACTGACTTTATGTTTGTTAATAATTACGCTACTGTAATGTTGTTGAAAGAAGCCACTTCTTCTCTGAATATCTTTTTGTACAGCCTAGATATGACCTGAAATGAATATGCATTCAGAATTAATATTTTTCAGTTCTAGTCTCAACTCTCACTATCTTTTGCCAGTGTGAGAACCTCGAGGATGCTAGCCACTTCCTCAAAGGGTCATAAGATATATAAAAGTTTGAAATACACATTTAAGTTATCCATCTTCTCCAACACCTATAACAACTCATCTCAACTTGGGCCTCTCTAAGACCTCTCTGATTTTCAAGAAGCAAAATATCAACTGCCTACAGTTATCAACTGCCTACAGTTATTAATCACCTACAAATGCCAGTAAGTTGTCTGAGAGAGTTCACATAGGTTATAATAACTGGTATACAATAAATAATCTTAATTTCACAAGTAATCAATCTGAGGCCCAGGAAGGTTGCATTACTCAATCGAAGTCATATTGAAGTTAGTAAAATGTTGTCATGATGGCCTGATCCTGGGCCCATCTCATCCTCTTCTGAAGCTTACATTTTTTCCACAATGCCACATTGTGTTTTTCTAAATATTCTGAATTGTTTAAGTCTGTGCTAGAAGGGACTCAAGTATGCTTTTACATGACCACAACCCATTAACTTAATTTTCCACTATGAAGCAACCTAAAATATTTCTCATCTTTTAACTCTTAATAGCCATTAGTAACAAACACACCGACCATTTCTTGAAGACTTTTTTTGTGTCTGGCACATTGCTATCATCTTTATAGTCTGGATGGCCTAGGTTGTTTTCCATTGACTCCTTTGCTTATTTAAGGTGTCATATTATTTACCTTTTCATCTGGTCAAATTTTGAAATAGTCCTGTTTGCATGCTTTCTATACTGCTTTTATAGTCACATTCTTCTTAAGTGATTGCAATCTAATATCTACTTTCACAGTTTTACTCAAATTGCTCTATCAAATTTACCACTAATGACTCAAATTGATACATTCAATAAATTGGTTTTTATTCTGTACTTTTGTTGCCGTTTTTAAATATTTGGCATTCATATTAATTCATTTATTTTAAAGTAGTTTACAATCATTCCTAGACAATGAACAAATGGAGAGATAGCAAGTTTCAGATGGAGCAATCAGGGAGGAAGGAGAAAATAATGACCAAGGTGTCCTGCATATGATCAATGTATCCCCAACTCAAGCACTGCTTTAGAGTGGCCAAGGATTCCTATGTTCTATTAACGTCTAAATTCTTCAAAGATTGGAACAATGCCACCTTGTATATGATGGGTGTTTGCTAAATATTGTTGAACAATCTTCATTTCTCTCCTGCCCTTTTAGCATCATTTTGGTGCAATTTTTACTGCATTAAAGTCAGTTACATCAAACCAAAATTTTCTCTATACCCAAACTGCTTCTATCCTTCTAGATATCAGCACAAGATAAAAAATAATGCTGATTTGCTAATAGTCATCTAGGGAGAAAAGTCCCCTTTTTCAGGCCTTCTCTTCATCCTCTGCTTTAATCATTTTATTATACTTATTCCAAAGCAACTAAATTTCTGAAGATATGAGTCATTGCTTCAGTTTCTTCATTGCTGGAAGTTCCTTGAAGTTCATGAGTAGAATATTTGATTATTATGCAGCTATCTGCTGGATATAAAGCCCTCCAATTTGTGCCCTAATCTGTTTCCAATTTCTTAATGCAGTCACTGCCCAGTACATTAGATTATACAGAATTACTACTGCATCTAGTACTTACAGATTCATAGCCTTAGGACATTTTTCTGTATCATTTATTAGGGTGAAAGTAATTAGGATACAGAATTGATAAAATGGATATTGTTCCTCTGGTTAAATATTCAGAATTTTTCTAAGATGGCTCTGAAACAATTCAATGTGAAACAGTCCAGGTGATACGTGTGGTATACAGCTGCCATAAATGATAAAACTGGCTTTTCTGGCAACAAACATGAATGCTAATGGGGTATAGGATGTTCCCATCTCTCAATGTGTACTCTTCTGTTTCTTCCTTCTACAAACACATACATGAATTTTCCTGTGATGCTATTAACTGTGGCATAGAAATATGGCTCTCATTTTATTTTCACAATGCCATCTTTAAAAGAAAGTGCTTTCCACTTTGGGGCACTTAAAAAAATAATTTGTCATTCTAAAAGAAAATGTAGACAGTTGTTTAGCATTAGCAGCCTCCCTTATTGTTGGAGAAATGAAATATTCTAACCAATGAAGCATTGTTGATATCTCTAAGTTACAGCATGGAATCCAGGAAATATCAATGATTTATGTCTTGTCCTGTCTGACTTTACTACAACAGATGTCATTATGGCATATAATGATATGGGATAAATTGCCTTAAAAGTGAAACAACATATATTTCAGGAATCACTCAGAACATATAGCATTTGTATCTAAAACTGAACTGAAGGATGTATCAGTTGGAGGATTTTGTCTAAAAAATATTTTAGAAGCACTTTCCAAATGATGGAGTAAGCACCTCCAA
Source organism: Hippopotamus amphibius kiboko (assembly GCF_030028045.1). Taxonomy (NCBI): domain Eukaryota; kingdom Metazoa; phylum Chordata; class Mammalia; order Artiodactyla; family Hippopotamidae; genus Hippopotamus; species Hippopotamus amphibius. The sequence goes on along the minus strand of NC_080189.1, from coordinate 63,477,545 downwards.
AAATTTGCTTCTCCATAAAAGCAAAAAGAATGCTGGCAAGAATTATTCACATCCAATTTTTTCAAACTCTGGAAATTAAACAAAGTCTTATAATAATCCAAGGAGTGTTTATTCAAGGAAAACAGCTGCACCTCAGAAATAACAAAGCTTGGTGGTATTTGAACTTGTTCTATTTCCAATACTCTCTCCCTAGCTCCACAGTAGCCTTGAAGATCAGCAGAACTGCAACCACTGTATCTGTGAATACTAGCAGATTAATAATTTTCCCCTTAGCCTAGGGGTAACATAATGTGTTTGCAATGCTCCAAAAAGTGCCTACCCAGAAAAATTTTCATTATTTGACATATATGGCAGCTCCCTAGAAAAGCTCTATTCTCAGAATTTGTCTTTATTTGACTTCACTCAGAGCTCACTCTGTAAGAAAAGTATTATATTCAGGGTGAAAAAAATTAGAGAAGATTGTTTAATAATGCTGATGTCTGAGATGGTGAAAGCAGTTGGAATAACAAGAGGTTAACAAAAAAATTTAAACTATAGTGTGGAGAATGAAATGTCCAGGCGGAGCTTTGTAAAGCTCTGACATATACCTGGAGATCTAGAAGACCACAAAAAAGCACAGAGGTGTGCACATGTCCAAAAGATTCCTCAGAAGATCCTAATCTCTCATCTTCTGTTGACCTTAACTCTTCACGAGGAAGAAATGAGTGTAAAGTTAGGGTTGTAAACCATCACAGTGTTGAAAGCATGCCCCCAAATACACAGATTTCTGTGGCAAAGGCCAGTAAATTTATTGGCACAAAGAATTAAACAGTATATATGTCACTACTAAGCTAAGTGAGCAGAGATATCAGTTGGCTACATACAACAAAGAACACAGATTTTACAGAATTATTTCAGGAAAGTCACTAAGTAAGCAAACAACAACAACATAAACAAAATATTGTGGGAAGGAAGTAGAGAATCTGAGTGAATTAATAACCTGAAGTGGTTTACTTCTGGGCTCTCTATTCTGTTGCATTGATCTACATGTGTGTTTTTGTGCAAGTTCTATACTGTTTTGATTACTGTAGCTTTGTAGTAGGGTCTGAAATCAGGGACTGTGAATCCCCTAGCTTTGTTCTTCTTTTCCCCAAGATTGTTTTGTCTATTTGAGGTTTTTTGTGGTTCCATATGAATTTTAGATTATTTGTTCTAGTTCTGTGAAAAATATCATGAGTATATTAAATCTGTGTATTGCTTTGGGGAGTATGTACATGTTAACAGTATTAATTTTTGCAATCCATGAACATGGACTATCTTTCCACTTATTTGTATCATCTTCAATTTCCTTCATCAATGCCTTATGGCTTTCAGTGTATAGGTCTTTCATCTCCTTGGCCAAGTTTATTTCTAGGTATTTTATTCTTTTTGATGTGATTTTAACCAGATAGTTTTCTTTCTTTTTCTGATAGTTCATTATTATTATATAGAAAAGAAACAGATTTATGTACTTTAATCTTGTATCTTGCAATTTTACTGAATTCATTTATTAGTTCTAATAGTTTTCTGGCAGGGACATTAGGGTTTTCTATGTATAGTATCATGTCATCTCCAAATAGTGACAGCTTTACTTCTTCCCTTCCAATTTGGATGCCTTTTATTTCTTTTTATTCTCTGAAGTCTGTGGCTAGGACTCCTAAAAATATATAAATAGAAGTAGTGAGAGTGGGCATTCTTGTCTTATTCCTAATTTTAAAGAATATCTTTCAGCTTTTCACCATTGAGTATGATGTTAGCTGTGGGTCTGTTATATATGGCCTTTATTATGTTGAGATATGTTCCCTCTATACCAACTTTGATGAGAGTTTTTTTTATCATGAATGGATGTTGAATTTTGTCAAATGCTTTTTCTGTGTCTATTGAGACAATCATGTGATTTTTATCCTTCCTTTTGTTAATCACATTGGATTAACATTTTGGTAGATCACATTGATTGATATGTTAATATAGAACCATCCTTGCATCCGTGGAATAAACCTCACTTGATCACGGAGTATGACCCTCATTATGTATTGGTGAATCTGGTTTGCCTATATTTTGTTGAGTATTTTTTCACCTATATTGATCAGAGATATTGACCTGTAATTTTTTTTTGTTTGTTTTTTGTTTTTTTGTAGTGTATTTGTCTGGTTTTGGTATCAGGTAACAGTGGCCTAACAGAATGAATTTGGGAGTATTCAGTCTTCTTTAATTTTTTTTTGAATAGTTTAAGAAAAATAGGTATTCACTCTTCTTAATACATTTGATAGAATTCCCTTGTGTAGCTGTCCAGTCCTGGAATTTTGTTTGCTAGTGTGTGTGTGTGTGTGTGTGTGTGTGTGTGTGTGTGTTTTAATAAATCTGATTTCACTACTAGTGATCAGTCTGCTCAGATTGTCTATTTTTTTCTGACTCGGTCTTGGAAAATTGTATATTTCTAGAAATTTTTCCATTTCTCTAGGTTGTCCAATTTGTTGGCATATAACTCTTCACAGTAAGCTCTTATGGTTTTTTGTTTCTCTGTGATATCATTTGTAATTTCTCCTCTTTCACTTCTAATTTTGTTTATTTGGGTCCTCTCTCTTTTCTTGATGAGCCTGCATAAAGGCTTATCAACCACACATTTTCCTATTTTTTTAAAGTCTGTTTTGGATATTCTGAGCCTCTTGCATTTCCTTAACAAGAAGTTTAGTTTGTATTAAAGATATTAGTAGGAATTTTGTTAAACCTATAAATGGAACTATCCCTAACTTTACTTCCCAAGTGTTCACTGACAGTATGTAAAAATACAATTGATTTTTGTATACTAATATTGCATCTTAAAACTTTCCTGAAATTGTTTTTTAAGTTCTTTTTGTGTGTATGTGTGTACACTTCTTCTGATTTTCTGTATACAATATCATGTCATTGGTGACAGAGATAATTTTACTTCTTCTTTTCCAATATAGATTTTTTTGGTCTCTTTTCTTTGTCTAATTTTCCTAGCTAGAAATCCCAGTACAAATTTGAAAATAGTGAGAATGAACATCATTGTCTTATTTTTTTATATAAGAGGTAAATCTCAATATTTAAGTATGATGTTTAGCAGTAAGTTTTCCACAGATACTCTCTATAAAGTTTAAGATGTTTCCTTCAATTTTGAACTTAATTGTCTTATTATGAAAGAATGTTGGTTTTGTTGATTTTTTTTCTGGATGCACAGATGAAATAATTTGTATTTTGCCCTTTATTCTATTATTATATTGTATTAAATTGATTGACTTTTTATGTGAAAGTAACCTTGCATTCCTGGTATAAATCCCACTTTGTCATGGTGTATATTGTTTTTCATACATTGCTGAATTTCATTTCTTAGTATTTTGTTGAAGATTATTGCTTCTATATTTATAATGGGCATTGGTCTGTAGTCTTCTACTGATTTCTTTGATTTTGGTGTCAGGGTAATACTGACCTCATGGAATGAGTAAGAAAGTGTTCAGTTCTCTATTTTTTGAAAGAGTTAGTGAAAGATTGTTGTTAATTCTTCCTTAAACATTTGGTGAAAGTCACCAGTAAAGTAACTTAGCCCTGGGTTTATTTTTGTGAAAAAAAAAAAAATGATGACCTTTTTTAAATTTATGTCTATTCAGATCTTCTCTTACTTGAGTTGGTTTTGGTAGTTTATTTTTTCCTAGGAATTTGTCCATTTCATCTAAGTTGTATAATTTTTGGTATGTCATTGCTCATAGTATTCTTTCCTTATCACTTAAATTTCTATAAGGGCAGTATTAATGTTCTCTTTCATTGCTGATTTTAGTAATCTGTCTTGGTGAGTCTATCTAAAGGCTGTAAATTTTGTTGGTCTTTTTTGAAGAACCAACTTTTGGCTTTGTTCAATGTCTATATTATTCTACCTATATTTTATTTATGTTTGCTCTTGTCATTATTATTTTCTGCTTTCTTTTTTTTATAAATTTATTTATCTATTTATTTATTTTATTGGCTGTGTTGTGTCTTTTTTTGCTGTGCACGGGCTTTCTTTAGTGGCAGTGAGTGGGGGCTACTCTCGGTTGTGGTGCGTGGGCTCCTCATTGCTGTGGCTTCTCTTGTTGCGGAGCACGGGCTCTAGGCACGTGGGCTTCAGTAGTTGCAGCACATGGGCTCAATAGTTGTGGCTCACGGGCTCTAAAGCACAGGGTCAATAGTTGTGGCACACAGGCTTAGTTGCTCCATGGCATGTGGGATCTTCCTAGAGCAGGGATCGAACCCATGACCCCTGCATTGGCAGGCAGATTCTTAACCACTGTGCCACCTAGGAAGCCCCATCTAACTGCTCTCTTTGGGTTAATTTGCTCTTTTTTTCTCCAAGTTTCTTACAGTGAAAAGTTACGCTACCGATATGAGATCAATTTACTTTTACATGCTTTTACAGCTATAGTGTTCCCTCCTAAAACTGCTATATCCCTATCACATAAATTTGGTATATTGTGCTTTCATTTCCAATTATTTCAATATATTTTCTTAATTCTTTTGTAATTTCTTCTTTGACTCACTGGCTATTTAGGAGTGTGTTAATTTCCAAGTATTTTTTAATTTCCCAAGTTTCTTTCTGTTATTGATTTCTAATTTCATTTCATTATGGTTTAATAATACACCTTTTTGTGAATTCAATTACTTTTAATGTTTTTAGACTTTATATTGTCTATCCTGGAGAATACTCCATTTTAACTTGAAAAGACTGTGTATTCTGAAGTCACTGGGTGGATTATTCTGTAGATGTCGATTAGCTCTAGTCGGTTTATAGTGTTGTTCAAGTCTTACATTTTCCTGACATTCTCTCTAGTTGTTACAACCATTACTAAAAGTGAGATATTTTAGCCTACAACTATTATTGTTGAATTGTGTTCATCTTCCTTCAATTCTGTGTTTTACTTCATGTATTGTGAGCCTCTGTTGTAAGTTTTATATGTATTTATAGCTATGTAAGAGAATAAATGACTTACAAACAACATACATTTATGCTGTCTGGTATACGTAAGTTTGAAATTACCTTTACTAGTGTTCTTCAAATTATTGTGTGTATTTGAGTTATTGATTTGTGTCCCTTCATTTCAGCCTAAAGGACTCCCTTAAGTATTTCTTGTAGGGCAGATCTGCCAGCAAGTAATTCTCTCAGTTTTTGTTGACCTGAATGATTCAATTTTTTCCTCAGTTAACAAGTTAATTGAGGTGTAACATACAATAAACTGCACATATTTAATGTGTACATTTTGATAAGTTTTGATATATGTATACATCCATGAAACCTTCCCTACAGTCAAAATAATAAACATATTGTACGTATTATTAGAATTGCAATAATACAAAATATAGACAGTAACAAATGTTAGTGAGGGTGTGCAGAAATTGGAACCCACACATGGCTGGTGTGATTGCAAAATAGTGCAGCCTCTTTGGAAATAGTTTGTCAGTTCCTCAAAATGTCAAACATAGAGTTAACATATGACACAGAAATCCCATTCCTAGATATATACCCAAGATAAATGAAAACATATGCCCACACAAAAATGAGTCCATAAATATGTTCATAGAAGCATTATTCACAATAGTCAAAAACTCAAAACAACCTAACTACCTATCAAGTGATGAGTGGATAAACAAAAGGTGGTTTATCCATACAATAGATTACTATTCAACATTAAAAGGAATGAGTCACTGATAAATGATTGGATACTACAACATGATAAACCTTAAAAACATTATAGTAATTGAAAAAGCAGTCACAAAATATCACATATTGTATGATTCCTTTTACATAAATGTCCATAACAGAGAAATCTTTAGGGACAGAAGTAAATGAGTAACTTTCAAAGCTTGGAGGAAGGGAGAATTGGAAGTGATGCTAATGAGCTCAGGGATGATGTTACTGTTCTAAAATTAGATAGTGGTAATAACTGCACATCTCTGTAAATGTACTAAAAATCAAAGAATTATACACTTTAAGAAGGTGAATAATGTGGTATGTGAATTATATGAATTATATCTCAAGAATGTTGTTATAAAACAATAATTTTTACTCAGCTTCTGAAATCAAAGGACAAAAAAAGTCACTTAAGATCTCAGAATTTAACTCAGTACACTAAATAACTTCAATTTTATGTCAAAAATAATGCCCTTAATTATGGAATTAAACTTTCTGAGTAATAAATTTAGGACTATCTAAGGTATTCCTGAGGACACTAACATGTGAAGAAACAATAAGTCAAAGTACTAAACAGTGCTAAAATAATGTTGGTTAGAAATAGACCTCTCTATCTGGATAGTTCAAATATATAATAAGGATATATAAGTATTTTTAGAATAGTTTATACCAAGGCAATAGGTGAAGCTGGCCTCCTTTTTGGAGAATGGACGATCTCTACCTTAGGCTGTCAGAAGTTTTTAATCAATTTCATTAAATTGACATGTACATAATCATCAAAACCACCAGAGGAACAGAATTTCAGAAGTGAAATAAAAAGTTCCTGAATAACACATTTACAAACAGAGGTATTCCAAAAGGAAATTATTAAATTCTCTAACTATTCTAATTTAATCTGAAAATTAGGCTGAAATATGAAGGAAGCATCATATTTTTTTTTTAATGCGAAAACTTCAATTCTTATGCCAACTATTTATACAACCAAGAAGGCAACCCAAACTTGCTCGTAAATATGACATTTTTGGATTATCTCACTGTAGGATTTGGAGAGTATAGAAAGCATATGCTTCCCCACCCCTCAACTGGAGAGAATTTTTTCTAGAGATCTCCTGAATATATCAATAAAATGTTTCTCACTACCGGGGAACTCTAAAGTATCTGTGAAACACATTCAAGCATATGGCATGTTACACAGAGCTGGGGGGAATTATCCAAATACTTAAGGGATTGACCACATGACCAATTCTGTCTCCCAAAGTTTTGTTTCAAAATTAAAAGATTAATTGTTTTTAGGATTTAATTTGCTTACAGGGATTTGGAATTTAAACGCACTGTAAGAACATTTTTTTCTCCTTAAAAACTACCTTTGCAGTAAGTCATAAGACAAACTGCTACCGACTTGAGTTTGAGTTTTCAGTTAAAAGACATTTCCAGAGGTTTTTTAAGAAAATGCCTTTTTAATGAATCAAGTTCAACTCAAACTTACACCTAGACAGACAAAATCAGAAGGCTCAGTTTTTAATTAAGTGGGTTCAGCATCTCTATACCTTTATTCTCCCTGTCATATTTGGTGGTCTTTTATGTAATATGTGGGCCAGCAAGTGTGACAATGGAAGATCTTAAAAGTCAGAAGGTAATTTCCTAAAATTAGAAAAAATTGTTTATTTTTCTATTTAAAGAACAAAATATGTTTATAAGCATAAAAGTATATGATGTATATGGCCTAGATCTCTCTTGGCACAGTGTAATTTAATGTACACGTGCTGAACTCCTACTATATTCTAGGCTTTGAGGACATAATAGAAAAAAAATTCACAAAAGAACATTTGTCCTCCTAGAACTTACAATCTAGATAGGAAAAACAAACAATAAGCAAATAAACTTGAAAAACATGTGGCATATCACATGGTATTAATTTTATGGGGAAAATAAAGCTAGGGATAGGGATACCAAGCTTTGGGGAGAAGGGATGAACTTTTAAATAGAGGGGTCATGGAAGGCTGCATGAGAGGGTAATATCTGAATATCAACCAAAGGAGTTTTTTGGGTGAAAAGCATTACAAGTAGAGTATCAGCAAGTACAAAAAGTCCTAAGGTGGCAGTGTATCTAATACATTGAAAGAACTATAAGAACCAAAATAAATTATAACATAATATAATTTCAGAAAAAGTGGTGAACTACGTGTGTATGTTTAACAATTTGAGAAAAATTATATACTTCTTTGCCCTAAAATATTAAAATTAAGGCATCTTAACCTACAGATTGGCAAATTATTTACTCAACAAATATTTATTATGCATCCATTAGGAATATGAAATATGTACTTGGCAGATATAAATTTAGAAATAATATTGGAATTCTGCTACCATTTATGGTACCAAGTAATTCTATCTTTTGAATAAGTCAAACTCTGAGTATCCTGGGTCATAAAGTAGTGCTAGATGTATTCCAAAATTTCTTCTACCTCATACAGTACATGAACTATCTATCCTAACCAGTTATTGTGACAGAGGCAGTGGGTAAGATATTGATATATAAAATACATTTAGGGGCCTGCCTTGGAGAAGAGAATAGGGATGGGGGAAAGAAAGAGCAAGACTCCATATGTGGTAAAAAGTGATGTCCTGAACATGGTGCTGGCAGTTAGGGCTTCGGGAGTTCAGAGCAAGGAAAGATCGCTTAAGGCCAAGTGCACCCTAATATGTCTTCATGGAAAAGATAATATTTTATCTTGAGAAACTGTGGACTTGGCACAAGTACAAACTTGTGGGGAAGTGGTTTGAGGAAGGGAAAATGATGGGCACGTCTATGATGAGGGAGGAGGGGTCTCAGAGTCGGCAGAGAGGACTGAGGCTGCAATGAAGATAAAGCAGATGTTCAGTTTGCCAAGGGACTGTAACATGAGAACAAACAGCTTGGGCTTAGAGTCCAAATGTAACCTAAGGACAGACTCTGAAGGCTTCTGAGATGGAAAATATCATGAAAATATAATTTTAAATGAGACATCTTTGAAGTCAAGGGTCTGAAACAAGCCATCACAACAAAGAAGGTCAAAAGGCCAAAAATTTCATATGCCAGACAGATTCTGGAACAAGAACCAAAAAGCTGACTGTTTGAAGAAGGGTAAAATACTCTGGATATCACTATTTTTCAGTCTGATGACAAAAGAATAAGATCAAGAATGTCTGGAATAAAACCTGTTTTGGTTTTGAATAAACAACAGGTAGTAATATCCAGCAGGCATTTGGCAAAAAAGTTGGCCTTGAACAAAAATCATACTAGGATCTTAAAATGACAATAGATATCCTATATTCACAACCTACTATCTTATATAGGTTATGCATGGCACTTACTTAATCCTACACCAACTCTATTAACATTTTTTTTAAAAAAAGGACTTTGAGGTTTACATAATCATACACCATATTTATGGTACCTCTGAATAAAAAGTGAAAGTAGGATTTGGTCTGACTCAAAGGTCAGCCTCTTCAATGAGGCTAAGGCTGATAAATATAAAATCCAAATAAATATGTTCACAGAAATTCAAGTGTGCTAAATGTGATCAATCAAGAATTAAATGGTAGGTTTAGAAAATTAGTGGTATTAAATCAAGGAAGTGGGCCTGATCTACAATTTCACAGGAAAGAACACTGGGCAGCAATTAAGGAGAAGGAAGTCTTTTAGTACATTTAGGATCAGCTGGATGAAGGCTTGCAGATGGTAGAGGGAGTACTGATTGTGAGCAGAAGAAATTACAAAGAGCCAAACTCTACTAAAATAAAGTTATCTGGTGAAACCTGGGAAATCCCTGCTCAGACCTTGATCTGTCCTGAAAGATGTTAAATTCCATTGGCTTAGACACTTCAAGGCCTTGAGTAATGACCATAAGAATGTAATTTTAAGGATGTTTTTAATAACTGATTTTATATTGTTTAAAGGTTATTTTTTTTATCTTATTTTAAAGTATGAGTTTATTCTCCAGGTTTTCTTAAATACTTATAAATTAGTACTTTTATTGCAGCTATATCCAGGAGTTGAAAACAATTTAAAATATGAACTTTTATCATATATTTAACACTTATAAGAGATAGAATGAAATGATATGAATTTTAAAGATGAGTTTTTCAATGATTCAATAATAAGCATATAGAAATTGAAGATAATTACAGAAATAATGATTGAACTCTAAAATAAAAATGTTATACAGAAATAAAAGGGTAAAAGGTGTTTCATTAAAAAAACAAAAACAGTGGCCTATCACCTCTCCTGTCTGTTAGTAACCTAAAGAAAAGAGTAAGTCAAGCATTCTCTTCTCCATATTAAAACAAAGTGGTTCTATCATTTTCATGCATGCCAGCTTTCAGTCAGAAATGGGAGCCAGGATGTTAGATTCGGAACATATGAAACATTTTACTGCCTTAGGATAAGGGAGTCTTCTTTGTAACACTAAGAAATTGGTAATGTCTTTTTTTTTCTTTAAGAACTTTTAATGAGATACACTTGACATACAATAAACTGCACATATTTAAATTGTACAATTTGATATATTTTTTCTTATTAGTAATGTATATATGGCAATCTCAATCTCCCAATTCATCCCCCCACAACCCAAGCTTAATTTTAAATAGTATATATATTTCTTTGAAAGTCACTTTTACTTTATTTTTTAAGTTTATTTTTTCTTTAAGAACTTTTATTGAGATACAATTGACATAAAATAGACTGCATATATTTAAAGGGTACAATTTGATTTTTTTTTCTTATAAGTAATATATATATTGCAATCCCAATCTCCCAATTCATTCCCCCCCAGCCCCTCCCGCTTCCCCACTTGGTATCCATACGTTTGTTCTCTACATCTGGGTCTCTATTTCTGCCTTGCAAACTGGTTGATTTGTACCATTTTTCTATATTCTGCATATATGTGTTAATTTACAGTATTTGTTTTTCTCTTTCTGACTCATTTCACTCTGTACGACAGTCTCTAGGTCCATCCATGTCTCTACAAATGTCCCAATTTTGTTCCTTTTTATAGCTGAGTAATATTCCACTGTATATATGTACCACATCTTTTTTATCCATTCATCTGTTGATGGACATTTAGGTTGCTTCCATGTCCTGGCTATGGTAAATAGTGCTGCAATGAACATTGGAGTGCATGTGTCTTTTTGAATGATGGTGTTCTCTGGGTATATGTCCAGCAGTGGGATTGTTGGGTCATATAGCAACTTTATTTTTAGTTTTTCAAGGAACCTCCATACTGTTCTCCATAGTGGTTGTATCAATTTACATTCCCACCAACAGTGCAAGAGCATTCCCTTTTCTCCACACCCTCTCCAGCATTTACTGTTTGTAGACATTCTGATGATGCCCATTCTTACTGGTGTGAGGTGATATCTCATTGTAATTTTGATTTGCATGTCTTTAATAATTAGTGATTTTGAGCAGCTTTTCATGTGCCTCTTGGCCAACTGTACATCTTCTTTGAAGAAATGCCTATTTAGATCTTTTGCCCATTTTTTGATTGGGTTGTTTGGTTTTTTTGATGTTGGGGTGCATGGACTGTTTATATATTTTGGAGATTAATCCTTTGTCTGTTGATTCATTTGCAAATATTTTCTCCCATCCTGAGGGTTGTCTTCTTGTCTTGCTTATAGTTTCCTTTGCTGTGCAGAAGCTTTGAACTTTCATTAGGTCCCACTTATTTATTTTTGTCTTTATTTCCATTACTCTAGGAGGTGGATCAAAAAAGATCTTGCTGTGATTTATGTTGAAGAGTGTTCCTCCTATGTTTTCCTCTAGGAGTTTTATAGTGTCTGGGCTTACATTTAGATCTTTAATCCATTTTGAGTTTATTTTTGTGTATGGTGTTAGGGAGTGTTCTAATTTCATTCTTTTCCATGTAGCTGTCCAGTTGTCCCAGCACCACTCACTGAAGAGGCTGCCTTTTCTCCATTGTATACCCTTGCCTCCTTTGTCATAGATTAGTTGACCATAGTTTATCTATGGGCTTTCTATCCTGTTCCATTGATCTATATTTCTCTTTTTGTGCCAGTACCATACTGTCTTGATTACTGTAGCTTTGTAGTATAGTCTGAAGTCAGGGAGTCTGATTCCTCCAGCTCCAATTTTTTTCCCTCAAGATTGCTTTGGCTATTTGGGGTCTTTTGTGTCTCCATACAAATTTTAGGATTTTTTGTTATAGTTCTGTGAAAAGTGCCATTGGTAATTTGATAGGGATTGCATTGAATCTGTACATTGTTTTGGGTAGTATAATCATTTTCACATTGTTGATTCTTCCAATCCAAGAACATGGTATATCTCTCCATCTGTTTGTGTCATCTTTGATTTCTTTCATTAGTGTCTTATAGTTTTCTGAGTAGAGGTCTTTCACTTCCTTGATTAGGTTTATTCCTAGGTATTTTATTCTTTTTGTTGCAATGGTAAATGGGATTGTTTCCTTAATTTCTCTTTCTGCTCTTTCATTGTTAGTGTATAGAAATGCAAGAGATTTCTGTGTGTTAATTTGTATCCTGCAACTTTACCACATTCATTGATTAGCTCAAGTAGTTTTCTGGTGGCATCTTTAGGATTTTCTATGTATACAATATCATCTGCAAACAGTGACAGTTTTACTTCTTCTCTTCCAATTTGGATTCCTTTTATTTCTTTTTCTTCTCTGACTGCTGTGGCAAGGACTTCCAAAACTATGTTGAATAGTAGTGGAGAGAGTGGACATCCTTGTCTTGTTCCTGATCTTAGAGGGAATGCTTTCACTTTTTCACTATTAAGAATGATGTTTGCTGTGGGTTTGTCATATATGGTCTTTATTATGTTGAGGTAGGTTCCGTCTATGTTAAATAGTATATATTTTAATTATGAAAACTTTATAAGTCTTTCTGAATTCCTTATTCCGGTTCACTAATCTTTAATTTTCATTTTTGCATCATTCTCGTAAGGTTTTAACTGTTTTTCTAAAAGAGAAATATTATTTTATCTTATTAGATAAATAATACATGTTTTTTGTAAAAAAAAAAGTCATGGAGTAAAAAAAGCACTTGAGAAAAAGTGTAAAATTATCCAAAATCACACCAGAGACAGCTGCTTTTAATATTGCAAAGAATATATTTTGAGGTTTTTTTTTTTTTCTATTCACGTATATAAACAATTTACAGTGAATACAGGAGAGGCAAGCTCCACAAATTTGTAAAAAATTTTGAAAGGATATGCATCAATAAATTTTCTTGTTTATTTTATTTAAGTTTTTTCTGCTACTGTTTGGTGCTATAGTCAACTTGCTGATTGTGCTAAGTGCTTCAATTATGTGCAAAACAAAATAGTTTTATACTTTAGAACTTATATAACATAGACCTTTCACCATACATCTCTTGACTTAAATAGGATGGTCATACATTAAGTAAAAAAAAAAAAAATTATGTATTATCATAGGACGTTAAGTGATTACATTCACCCATGAAAATGAGAACTTCAATTATAGGGACAATTTACCTCTTAATCACAATGAATGCATTAGCTGTAGAACACAGGAGCCAATAAAGACAAGTGAAAAACTTACTTATAGAAAACATACTTATTGTGTCTCCTATTCTTTGTCCTAATAAAATAATTCATATTAAAGATGCTCTGGTATACCAATTGAAAGACTATGGCTTAAGTCTTGGTAAAATTAACTTATTGCTTTAGTTAATTAACATTATAACACTAAAATCTAGACTATCATAGGCATGAAGTAAATATTTACTAAATGTGGAATAAATGGAAGGGGATTCATTAATACATTCATTGGTCAATAATTTTGGAGTTCTTACCATATATTATATGTTGTAGTATTACTGGGATACAGAGAAAAATAAAACAACCTTTCAGTTCTAGAAGTTCACTATATAGTGGGGGAAAAAAGCAAATAAATAATTATAAGACAATGTGTAAGTGCTATTATAAAAGCATGCATGGATGCTTACATTTGCCTGGGTGGTGAGTGGAATGATGCACAGGGTAGTGACAACTGAATTGATGTGTGAAAGATGAGTAGAAATTTACTATAATTATTATTGTAATTTTAATTTTATAAGTGAAGAAAAAAATTTCAGAGGAGTTATTGTCACAGATCTTGTAATAAATACGAGAATGAGAAATAAAAACTCCTGTTTTTCTGTATTATAAACTTCAGTTATCCGATCATACCATATTAACTGATGCAGAAGCAGAACTCTGGGAATTTGATTGACATCTCATAGTTAATAGCTGAGTCAGGGCAAAAAAGAGCCTTAATGTAGATCTAAAGTTCTCCGTTATTTTTTTTTTTTTTGTCTAGACACATAGAACAGAGGAAATACGTTGACAGATGAATTTGTATAAGCCAATTAACAGTACGAACATTTCAATGTCTGGCTGATCTCAAAAGTGGGAGAATTATGAGTCTTTCCCCAAATGTGTATTTTGGCCTGAATTGTGTCCTAAACTCTAATTAACTTTTGAGAATGTCCACCAAATACAGCCAGTGTGTTGTCAAGGACATATCTAGTCTAGAGGTCACAAGCCTAGAAAGGCCCTGAACACTGCACTGCTGTGGTTACCTATATGATCTTAGGCAGGGCAGTCACTTATTACTAAAAATTCAGTCAAAATATATTTAGCATCCACTATAGGATAGAGAGCACTGTGATTGGAATACCACAATACACAGAACACAGCTTTCATACCCTAAGGATCTGCCACTAAATATTCTGACACTTTGTCTAAAAAAAGAGAAAAACAAGGGGGCAATTTCTGAGACTGTTACCACTTCTAATTCATATACATAAATTTTATAATTTATATATATGAATCTCGCTTTTTAAAATTTGTCCATAATAGATATGCAATTATGACCAGTAATAAATAAAAGCTGACTAAAAATAACCCTCGGTATATTGTCTTTGATTCTAGCATTTTATCTGCAAAAGTTATTTTGATAATTTGGTGTATTTATATTTTAAAATTCCATGTGCGTTTACTTAATGGACTCTAGACATCAGAAACTGCATGATATATAACCTTGCATAACACTCAAATGTCACATTTTCTTGGAAAGGAATTTCATCTCGCCTGATAGTCTTTTTTTTGAAACTTATACACATAAAGTTAAAACACCAAACACCTATGTAAATGGTTCTCTGAATTAGAGAAATTTATGTTATGCGTTTGATAGGATACTAATGAGAACATTTCTTATTATTTTTGAAATATATATCTTTTCTGTTACTCAACTGTTTTTTAGTTAAAATGATGTAAAAAAATAATCCTGAATGAGGACCCGGAAGAAATGGTTTTAAAATCTATGCCAATTAAAAAAAAGAAAGAGAGAATATTTTAGAATAAAATTATAAGGAAATTAGAAATTTATAGGAACGTTAGAAATCAATTTTTACATCTTCATGACAATGTAAAATTTCTTTTCTGATTTCTAAACATCAACTGACTAGTCTTAGAAATTTAACTTTTTCTAGAGTGGTATAATAAAATTTACATCACTTAGATGTAAATATATTACATATTTTCAAAAACATTGTTTAAACACTACAGTTCATTTTTGGCCAACTAGAAGTTACTGAATTTGTCATACCTCAGTCGTTTTGTCTCTATAGAACCTATAAAAGAGTCACTAAACTTGGGTGATTTTTTTTAAGTTTTTATTCTGTTTTGTATCTGTGTATTTCTGTGAAATCTGAGTCAATCTGTGATTCAAACAAAAGAAACTATTTTTTTACATAGATGTATGTATATGTATGTATGTATATGTATATACTCATACAGACACATATATATCACAAAGATGGTAATGATATATAAATTATTCCCCTAAAATAATAAGTATTTCATAGACATTTATGTTTTCATGGGTATTTATTTGAATTTTGTAAACTTAACATGAAATACTTTCATGTTAATAAAATAAGTCATATAAAGGGAAATTAATGTATGCATGTGAGCAAGTTTTAGTTAAGCCCAAATTCATGGCTCAGTTTATACTCTTTTTTCCTGTATAAGAGTAATAGCTCTTTGTTTCTCAATTCAGAATCCTAGATTGTGATTGAGGTAAAGCAGTACTTTATTCTGCACAGGCACAGAAATATAATAACAGTCACCACAGACTGGACAATTACTCTTTTGAACATATTTGTTATTCCCCACAAGACAACTGAGGTTGAAAAGGGTTATATAACTTGTCCATTACCAAAAATCAATAAATATGGAAGTCAGATTTGAATTTCCATCTGTCTGGTAAGGAAGTCCCTACTTTCTCTTTCAGAAGGCTTCTTCTCAGGTAGGAAAGTGCCTTTTCATGTGGGGATGCAACAGAGAAGACAGACAAATTTTCTTGCAGGTGTAAAGAGCTAGCCTTTGATACTGACGGGCTCATCTCTTCCTAGAAAGCCTTTAATACAACAAATTCCCAGAAGTTTACCCACTGCAAGCAACCTATCTAACTGGGGCTACCTCTGGAGAGATCCTTTTTTGTCTGGGTAACTTAGGGAAACATATGCAGATCCCTAAGATATGGCCAAGAATACTTGCTGTGTTTATATATGGAGGAAATGGAAAGGGACTGCCCAAGACGGGAGAGCAATGAAACTGTCTTGATTTAACAATTTGATTTTCCGTTTGACAGGAAAAACAAACAAAAGAATCTATATTTATTCTTTGAAACATTTGTGGAATGACTAAATTAGGGTTTGTTGAATAATAAGACTGGTGGCATAGAGAGGTAGCCAAGTAGCCTGTCTCTTTCAACACTGTGATAAACATTCATAAAAGCAGAGGCTGGGTGTCCATCTGTCAGAGGTGCTTTAGAAAAGACATATTGGCTGACCTGCTGGGTCCTTCCATCTCTGAAATTAAGTAATTCTAATTTTAAAGTTATATTTTCATGCACTTTTTATTTAGGGCAAGAAGGCATTGTGGGTAAGAAAAATAACATGTGAATGCAAATACATTCCAATACATGATACCCATCAATTCCCTGCCAAAATGTTCACTTTATATAGTTAGCATTCTTGTTGTCTAAATATAGTAGGTCTGAATTGGGCGAAAACAATATATTTTATTTTTAACATGCAACTAAATGTTAAATTTCCTTTGGTTGTAATGAAATACTTTTTATTGCAATAAAATGACACAAGCAGTTCTATCTAAAAATAAAATACGTGACTATAAAACGCATTCATCAGTTATTTTTTCCCTCTTTCATCATTTAATTGCCTGATTTTCCATAATATGCTAAAAAAGGAACAGAATGGATTAGTTGAGCTCAATTTACTTCTCTGGACAAAATCTGAGCAATTAAAGAGATCAATCCTATTTTTTAATATTTTCTGATTCCAACATTTCCCAGGTTAGAATGCCTTCCCCTTTTTGTTCATAATATAAATCCCACATATCGCTTTATTAATTAGAAAAGTTTTATTTTATTCCACTAGTTGTGATTGTATCTTTCATTGTCATATTAGTGAACAAAGTAGGATACTTAAAAATAGCTTTAAAGTTAAAGAAACTAACAATATGCCCTCATATTAACTGTATCTGCTGAAACATCTTAGTTGGCATTGTGCTACAATATAGATAAACTAAATCAAAGCAGATCTGTTCTGAACTATTTTCAACTTCAGCACATCAAGTAAAATGGCTACTTGTTCCATATGTTGTTTATTCTAAAATGTGAAGGATATTTTATATTAAACATCTGCCAGCACATTTCTTCCATAACCACATTCATCTGAGAAAAAAAAAATCACAAACTCCATTGACAGCATTTTATGACCTTTAAATATACAACATAATAAACGTTTCCTTTAGATTGACAATAAACTAGGCATTCAGCTTTGATATAATTTTCAGAGGGCTTATGTTTCCAGGACCCACAATATGGTTTATATCAGTGCAAAGAAATGTGAATGACTATAACCAATGCGCTCAAAAAGAGGCTCAAGGAGTTGCTTCCCTTTATGTATTTAAAACTTTAAAAAACCCTTCACATTTCACTTTAATTAAAGGTAATTTCAACCTCTTTGCCTGACTGCAGAGCCTTTTATAAACTGGTTCTAATATATGATTCAAAAAAATCCAAGCAACATTTTAAAATCCTTCTCTTTTTGAAAATGAGCCATCCATTTTTCCTCAAGTGTACCTGGCACTGCCTAGCTTTTGCACTTGTTTTTTACACTGCTTCACTTTCAGCTGCTATGTCTTTCCCTTTGTCTTCCTCTACCAAATAAGAACATTCAAAACATGACAGTAGGTCATAATCTTCATTTTGCTAAGTATAAATCTTATCTATTAAACACCCACAGACTAGTGCAGTCTACAATGTTATTTCCACTCTGTGTATTCCTACAATGTCTCATTTCTTCTCTTCTATTTTTTTTATAAATTTATTTATTTATTTTATTTATTTATTGGCTGTATTGGGTCTTCGTTGCTGCACACGGGCTTTCTCTAGTTGCTGCGAGCGGGGGCTACTCTTCATTGTGGTGAGCAGACTCCTCATTGCAGTGGCTTCTCTTGTTGTGGAGCACTGGCCCTAGGCACATGAGCTTCAATAGGTGCAGCACATGGCCTCAGTAGTTGTGGCTCATGGGCTCTAGAGCACAGGCTCAACAGTTGTGGCACACGGGCTTTGTTGCTCCGTGGCATGTGGAATCTTCCCAGGGCAGGGCTCAAACCCATGTCCCCTGCATTGGCAGGTGGACTCTTTACCACTGTGCCACTAGGAAGTCCTCTTCTCTTCTTTTTGAAGCCAATACTATGGTTGTGTTTAAATAATTTTTAGAATAATACATAATACATATATACATATACATACACATATATATATTCTGTAACAGTAAACATCATTTACTGTTACACTATCTTATGACTATACCTGATATCCTTAAATAGCCTGTTACTTATTGTGAGCAGGAACTATCTAGTATTTTCTTATATACTTCTTACACTTTCTAGCCTTCTTTATCGGTTTACTTGGCACCAGAATCTAACATTTGTCTTCACATTTGGAGAACCAAAATAAATTTTAGCCCCGAACAGAAAATTGTGACCCTGAAACCAGATTTCACTCATCTCTAACTTGTTACCAAGAAAGGAAAGACCCAATATGGAGAAGAACTGTATCTGTGTCTAAAAATTTATTCTAAAAAGATCAGTGTTTTTTATCCATATAAGCATATATATTTGAATCAACTTATTATGATAAGTAAAATGAGATAATTGAAATGAGATATTTCTTTGTTGTAAAACAAAAGAATTTCCCCAGCCATAAAAGAATACTTTACTCAGTGGTTTTTTCTATTGGCTGTACTTGAAAATCATCTATCAATATAAAAAATTGCAAGACAGAGATGCTCATGTCCCTGTTGGAATAATTAAATTAGAATCTGTAGAGATGAATCTCAGGCATCCACAGTTTTTTGTTGTTGCTTGTTTGTTTTAAGTTTCCCAAGTAATTTTAATATGCAGGCAGGGTTAAATGCCACTAGTCTAAATGGAAGTATGGTAAAGAAAAGTAGCTGGGAGGGTGGCAAAGAGTGAATAAGCCCTGCCCTAAAAACTGATCCAAAGAAATATGTGAGCACCCTCTACCCCAATTCTGGAAGACAAACTATAGATTAGACACTGACTCTCTCTCTGATGTGCATGCAACTGCCTATTGGCCCAACCTCATGAAGCATATAAATTCCTTGGCTCTTCATCCCAGTGACACAACTGGATTGGAAGTATGAATTATTTCTGGACTGTGAGGTAAGTAATGCCATTCTAATTAAACTCAGTTCATTAAATTAAACTACACAGCAGCCCAGCTGGCGATGCACACCCTGCCATTGAGAGAGCACAGGGAGTGGCCAAGATGGCAGAGTAAGAAAATCCTGAGCTCACCTCCTCCCATGGGCACACCAAAATTACAACTATTAACAGAGCAACTCTCAATGACACCAACCTGAAAACTAGCAGAAAAGTTTATCCACAACTAAAGATATAAAGAAGGAACCATAATGAGATGGGTAGGAGTGGAGACATGGAGCAGTCAAGGCCCGCATCCCCATGAGAGGATGTAAAAAGGTATTCCATGAAAATGGAAATAAAAAGCAAGCTAGAGTAGCAATATTTATATTAGACAAAAAAGACTTTAAAACAAATATTGTAACAAGAACAAAGAATGATATTACATAAAGATAAAGGGATTGATCCAAGAAGAAGATTTAACTATTGCAAATATATATGTACCCAAAATGGGAACACCTAAATATAAAGTAGACATTAAAAAACACAAAGGGATAAATTGACGCTAACAGAATAAATGTAGGAGACTTTAACACCTCACACACATCAATGGACACATCATCCAGACAGAAAATCAATAAGGAAACATGGGTCTTAAATGACACATTAGAGCAGATGGACTTTATATATATCTATATAAAATTATATCCAAAAGCAGAAGAATATACATTCTTTTCAAGTGCACATGGAACATTCTCCAGAATAGATCACATACTAGGCCATGTAACAAATCTCAATACATTTAAGAAGATTGAAATCATATCAAGCTATGACCATAGTGCTATGAGACAGAAATCAAATTATGAGAAAAAAAATTTCAAAAACACAAACATGTGGAAGTTAAACAATACACTACTAAACAAGCAGTGGGTCAATAAGGAAATCAAAGAGGAAGTAAAAAAAATACTTGGAAACAAATGAAAATGGAAACACAATACAAAATCTATGGGATGCAGCAAAAGTAGTTCTAAGAGGAAAATTTATAGTCATACAAGCCTGTCTCAGGAACTAAAATAAATGATAGAGTCTGCTGCTACTGCCTCTGTAGTGTCTTTGATTATTCCTTTCTTGGGTTAAGCTTTAGTCTAATTTTGCTTTCAGAAATGCCTGCACTCTCTGACTCCTGTGATTTCCAGTGATATAAGGGAGCTGAAAGAAGTGGACATTGTATGGATTGACCTGTGTAGGTGTGGCGATAATATAAATGAGGCAGAAAATGGACTGCTATATGATGCATCAGAAACACAGCCTTATTACTATTATCTACCAACTTAAGGTAAATTTAACCAAGGCTACCTAAAGTAGTGACTCTAAAGCTTTAGTGAGAATAGGAGTAACCTAGGATTCTACCCTTTTAGATTCACCTGATCTGGAGATGTGCCTTGGATAAATATGATGGATGTGTTCTCTGAACCAGTCTTGTAAATATTCTCAACACCAGTTACACATTAAATTAACAAGGGACACTTTAAAATAGTACTATGTTGTGGATCTTGCAGAGAAGTAAATCAGAACCACTGGGAATAGGACTTCACTATTTTTAAAAAGCACCCTAGGATATTCTGATGCACAGTAGAGCCAATGACTAAGGTCTGGAATATGCAGAGTTCTCAGATCTCACATTATCAAGGAATTCAATTTTACTCAAAAAGTACCAATTAGAAAAGAAATATACCTTTCCAGTAAATTATGAAACAATAATTATAAATAACAAAACATCTCTCATCACCAAATCACATTGGAATCTGAGCAGTCAGAAACAAGAGTGATATTAGTTAATTAGAAGGCAGAGCAGAAAGAGGGTTAGCATTTGTCTTAAGTCTAAGTCTCTCCTTGCTCTAGATTTGCCTCTGCCATGCCCCACACATCCCAAGGATACCTGTTCAACCAGTCATTACTACTAAAGTATGTTGGGGTCAAGTCAAATAACTGGACTGAAAATGTAGACTAAATAGCTTGATCATGCTGTAAAAAATTATTTAATTTTAGTGAGTTGACAATTCAATAAAATGATAAAGTTTAATATTTGGTTGGGTTTAATTGGAAGAGAAAAGGGTAGAACTGTAAGTGATTAGGTATCCTCTTCGAATTCCCCATGATCTTAGAGAACACTACTGTAAACTCTTCCCATTTATTAAGCTCTTTAAAAGAGTAAAGGTGTGAGTATCTGTGTGGTATGTTCACTGGAAATTTGAGATTAAAATAAAAAATATTATACCTGAGAATATGGGATTACTAACAAAGATAATATGTGGAACAGAACATACAAATACGATCCAATATAACAACCATTATCCAGTAACATTTTGATAGTAAATAGGATAAAATTTCCTCTACTTCCTCCTCTGTTCTCTTATATCCATTCTCTTAAACATGGATGAATAAAGCCCTGAGCAAAACTGCGAAGTACGTGAGTTTTTCTTTGCACCTCTTACACATTGTTTTCTGAATTCATTCCTCTATTTCTTGAGCAGGAGAAATTATTATTACAAAGAAAATAACAAAAAAACAGCATAAATCCTGAATCGGTAAAGGTTTAGTAGGGAGCAGAGCTTCACCTCTGAAAACATTCATCCATTAGTTAATTCACTCATTCAGAAAACATTTATTGCACCATGGTATATAAGGAATTGTGTTGGATTCTGGTAAAACAACCATGGTCTTAGCCATCAAAGAGTTTATATTTTGTGAGCATGGCAGGCTCATAATCCTAAAACTGAATTGTTAAAGTTGACAAATTCTATGAAGACAAATAAAATGTTCTCTGAAAGAAATAAGATGAAAAATAAATTAGAATGTCAGCATCAGCCTTTAAATATTGGAAGAAAAAAATGAATTAATGGTAAAGAATGAACATAGAATAAAAAAGAACAAAGACAGGGAGTAGAAAAATCAGAAGAGGGAGATTTGGAAAAGAGAAGATCAGAAAAGGTGTTCAGATAAAAGGAGTGAGGAACTGTGTTGACAATGGTGGAGGGTCAAGTAAGTTCAAAGTTAAGAATTGTCCATAATTTAAAACCTGAAATTCATTGATGGCCATTGATAACGTCAGTTTCAGTGAAACCATTGCTACTGGGGCAAATTACAATGGACTGAGGAGTAAATTAACATGTGGGTGTGTATTAAAAAGACAAAAAGTATGGATGAGTATGTTGAGAAGTTCTACTGTAAAGGAAAACATAAATTTTGGGTAAATTTCACAAAAAAAAGGTGGAATCACATTTATTTTGGTTTTATTTAGTTTTTTTAAATGGCAGATACTAGAACAGGTTTTTATGCTACTAGGAATAATTTACTAGAAATGGAAATATGAAAGATGCAGAAGAGAAAGACAAAAAGGAGCAATGAAAAATGTGAAGGCAGATGTAATTCATAGCCTAGTTGGAAGACCTGCCCTCTGCCTGGATCAGGGTCAACACATTCATTATATAGGAAACAGAGAATACGAATGTTTAAAAAAAAAAAAAAGGCAGTGGAATGTCCTCCCCTGATTAATTAATTAATTTACTTATTTATTTGGTTGCACCAGATATTAGTTGTGGCAGGTGGGCTCCTTAGATGTGACATGAAAACTCTTAGTTGCGGCATGGATGTGGGATCTAGTTCCCTGACCAGGGATTGAACCTGGGCCCCCTGAATTGGGAGCACGCAGTCCCATCCACTGTGCCACCAGGGAAGTCCCAGTTGTAACTTGTTAAATCAAGAATGAGAAACAATAAATTAGCTGAGAGTGTGAGAGGAGGGAAGAGGAATGAGAGATTTGAGAAAAGCAGAGGAGGAGGAAAGAATCATATTGAAACATGAAAGGAAACTCACTAGTAAAATTTGACCGAAGAACAGTGCGAGGACATCTGCTGAAAGAGAGATGAATAAAGGAAAAAAAGCTAGATGTCATAAGAAAGAGTCATTGCTAAGCATGCAAAACAAGACTCTTAAAATCTTAGACACTGAATTTTCCACTCTAACGTGTGATAGGCCAGTGATTTACAGGAGTAATTCTCAGCTGGGGTGATTTTCCTCCTCTTCCCACAAGGAATATTTGGCAACACCTGGGGACATTTCTGTTGTCTCAAGACTGAGAGAGTTTTACAGGCATCTGGTGGACAGAGCCCAGGGATGGTGCTAAACATTCTACAATGCACTTGATGCTCTCTGACTCCAAAAATTATCTGTCGACAGTGTCAAAGTTAAGAAACCCCAATCTAAGGGAAGATGACTTTTGAATTTTCTGCAACTGGATGCTAAGATTTTAGTTAAAGAAATTTATCACCTTTAGTTGAGATTTTAGTTTTTTTACAAACCCATGTCAGGACGGTTTTCTTCATTCCTAGCTAAATATTTCCTATAGCAATTTAGGTTCAGTTTATTTTATACTCTCCTTAAAGAATTTGGGAAAGAAGTATTGCCTAACATTTTTTTAAAACAATGCTAATAAGTATAACTTGTTTAATCACTCTCTGCTTTCTTATTCATATATTTTCCAAAACATAGGTTACTTTTTGAAAACAGAGGTTTATGTTTTGCACACAAAAGCATTCCCATGACAATGACTATTACCATAGTTTGGCAATGTTCCCAAGGCATCCAGGAAGAGTGGAAAGGTTTGTGTAGAAGGAAGTAGTTTTATAATGTCAGGGGCAAGGAAGAGGATGCTATAAATAATGTTAAAAATGTTTTCCTTAGAAGTCTAAATACAAATCCCTATAACACAATTGTAAACATTTCTTAAAGCAAGTGTTTTCTCTATTGTAGTTGCCAAAGGACCTATAATTCATGTGGGCTTTGAAAGAGGCTGTGGCTATGAATCAGCCAAGAGCTAAGCACAAATGGAATGAAACTATACATCCCTACGGTGACAAAATAGTAAAGGGATGTTCTCAGGAGAATATCTATAATATCCTAAGTCTGAGCTCTGTATGTAGGTAGGGCAAACTAATCAACATAAAACATGAATTTAAATGGGACAGCTGTTCCATAAATAAGTTTGAGGTTAAAAAGAGATAAAATTAAAATTCATACACATTTGAGTCAAAGAATTATGTTAAAGATATCTTATTAATAGTAGCAATTAAATTCTATTCCATGAATCATTTGTTTCATATGCTTTGAAATCATAGTAATCATGTTCCAGGTGAAGATTTGCAGGTTTTGACTTTTTTTCAAAAATATGAAGAAATTTTTGTTCCTTGGGATGAAGAAAAACAAGGATTATTTTATCCTTTGAAAATTTAGATGACTTTATTGTAAAAACTTATGAACAGCTAATTCCCCCCTGCATGTGACTACTTGGAATATAAGTAGACTTTTTAAAAAATCAAACTCAACAGAAACTGAATTTTTGTTATATGGTATTTAAAAGCCACACTAATTTTTTTTTAAATTTGAGGTAATTGTAGACTCACATGCAGTTGTAAAAAAATAACACAGAAAGAGCTTGTGTACCCTTAACTCAGTTGTCCCCAAATGTAAATCTTGCAAAATTATAGGGCAACAACACAGACAGGATATTGTTATCAATACAGTCGACACAATTTTCCTATCACCACAAGTATCACTCATGTTGCTCTTCAATAGATACACCCATTTCTGTCCTGTCCCCACTTCCTCCTTAACTGGTGACAGTCACTAATCTGTTCTCCATTTCTACGATTTTGTAATTTCAAGGATGTGATATTAATGAAATCATGCAGCAGGGAACCATCTGTGACTGGCTTTTTTCCACTCAGTATAATTCTCTGGAGATTCATGCCAACTGCTACGTTTATCAATTCTTTGTTCATTTTTATTACTGAGTAGTATTCTACGGTAAGAATATACTAGTTTTTTAAATCATATCTTTGTTGTAGGAAATATAGGTTGTTTGCAGTTTGGACTATAAAAGACACAGGTACACAAGTTTGTATGAATTGCTGAGGCATATGATAATTGCATGTGTATTTTTAAAGAAACTGCTAAACTGTCTTCCAGAGTGGCTGGG
This sequence comes from Hippopotamus amphibius kiboko, assembly GCF_030028045.1. Lineage (NCBI taxonomy): Eukaryota > Metazoa > Chordata > Mammalia > Artiodactyla > Hippopotamidae > Hippopotamus > Hippopotamus amphibius. The sequence continues at coordinate 63,452,033 of NC_080189.1, read as the reverse complement.
CCATTTTACATCCACACCATGTGATGAGCAATATATGAGTAATTCAGGTTTCTCAGTCCCTAGGCAGCATTTGGTGTTGTCACTATTTTTTATTTGTCATTCTGATAGGTGTGTAGTGATATTTTGTTGTGGTTTTAATCTGCATTTCCCTGATGGCTAATGATGTTGAACATATTTTCATGTGCTTATACACCTCCTATATCTTCAGTGAAATGTCTCATGTTTTTTGCTAAATGAACTTTTTAAAAACTCTTGAGACTGAGAGTCCTTTATTCTACACATAGTCCTTTGTCAGAAATACGTGGGTTGCAAATATTTTCTCAGTCTGTAGCTTGTATTTCCAACCTTCTAACAGTGTCTTTTAGAGAGCGAAAGTTAATTTAAATGAAATCCACTTTACCCATTTTTCCTTATATGGATACTGCTTTTGGTGTCAAGTCTAAGAAGTCTTTGCCTAGACCTAGATCCCAAAAAATTCTATGTTTTTTTTCTAAGACTTTTAAACTTTTAGATTTTAAATTCAGCCCATGATAAATTTAGTTAATTCTTGTGTAAGATGTTAGGTTTTAGATGAGGTTTCTTTTCTTTCTTTGCTGCTTATGAAAGGCTATCTTTCCTCCACTGAACTGCATCTAAAACTTTGTTAAAAATCAGTTAGTCATATTTGTATGGATTCATTTCTGAGGTCTCCATTCTTTTTCATTGATCTATGTGTCTAACTCTCCACAATACCATGTCTTGATAAGTATAGTTATATAAATCTTAAAATCAGGTCATCTGCATTCTCCCATTTAATTCTTAATTTTCAAAATAGTTTTAGCTATTTTTCTTTCTTTGCTTTTCTATATAAATTTTAGAATAGTTGTGTCCATGCGTACAAAGTATTTTGCTGGGATTTTTATAGGAATTGTGTTAAAACCTGCATATCAACTTAAGGAGAATTAAAATCATTACTATTTTGAGTTTTCCAATCATGAATAAGTGGCTTTATATTTATTTAGATTATTTATTTATTTAATCAACATTTGTAGTTTTCAACATACTAGTTCTATACATTTTAAAAAAGTTTTCACTGGTTTTCATTTTTCGGGCAATTGTAAATGTTATTGTGCTGTAAATGTAATTGTAATGTTTCTGTGTCCACCTGTTCATCACTAGTATATAGAAGTACAGTTGATTTTTCTATGTTGATTCTGTATCCTGTGATCTTGCTGAACTCTTATTCATTCTAGGATTTTTTTCTTGCATATTCTTTGAGATTCTCTACATAAACAGTGTTGTCATCTGCTAATAAACACTTTATTTCTACTTTTCCAATATATATGACTCTTCTCGCCTTTTCTTGCCTTATTTCAATGGCTAGAATTTGCCATACTAGGTTACATAAGAGTGGTGAGAATAGACATCCCTGCCTGATTTCTGATCTTAGAGGGAAACTCTATAATGTATTCCATAGTGGCTATACATTCCTACCAATATAGTATAAGAGTTTCCTTTTCTTCACACATTTACCAATACTTCCACTTTTTGCCTTTTTGATAAAGTCATCCTAACAGGTGTCAGGTGATACCTTGTTGGTGTTTTGACTTGCCTTTCCCTGAAGATTAGTGATGTTAAGCATATTTTCATATACCTTGTGGCTATTTGTATGTTTTCTTTGGAAAAAATATATCCAAGTCCTTTGCCCATTTTTCATCAAATCATCATTATTATTATTATTATTTTGCTACTAATTTCAAAGTATATTGCAAAACTACAGTAATCAAAAAAGTATGGTACTGATATAAAACAATAGACCAACAGAAGAGAATATAGAGGCCAGAAAGAAACTCGTGCATTTGTGGTTAACTGATCTTCTACAAGGATGCCAAATTACACCATGGAGAAAAGATAATTTCTTCAATAAATAGTGTGAGGAAAACTGGATATTCATATGAAAAAGAATTAAATTGGACTCATCATACACCATACACAAAAATCAACTCAAAATGGATTAAAGACTGAAATAAAACTGTAAAACTCATAGAAGAGAACAGAGGGAAAGCTCTTCTTGACATTAGCCTTGACAATCATTTTTTGGATATATATTATACCAAAAACACAGCATCAAAGCAAAAAATAGACAAACAGGATTTCATCAAACTAAACAGGTTGTGTACAACAAAGGAAACAATCAACAAATGAAAAGGCAGACTACAGAATGATAGAAAACATTTGTCATGCAAAGATGGCAGAATAGGAATAAAGCGAGCTTGACTCCTGCCATGGGCACACCAAAATTACAACTATTTACAGAGCAACTGTCAATGAGAATGATGTGAAGACTAGCAGAAAACATTTTGACACAACTAAAGATATAAAGAAGGAACCACAACTAAAGATATAAAGAAGGAGACTTGTAGGAAGGGTAGAGATGAGGAATAGTAACAACCCATATGGGAAAAATATCACAGCTGTAGAGGTCTTCACCAAGAGGAAGGGGTCCAAGCCCCACAATGGGCTCTCCAGCCCAGGAGTCCTGCATGGGGAACGACCCCCAGAACATCTGACTTTAGAGGCCATTGGGGCTTGCATACTGGAGAGCAGGAGGGCTGTAGGAAATAGAGATTTTGCCTTTAAAGGGCATGCATAAAATTTCAAACAATCTGAGTCCCAGTGCAAAGATAGCAATTTGAAAGGAGCCTGGGTCAAACCCACTTTAAGATCTTGAAAAATCTCCCAGAGAGATAGGAGGCAACTGGAACCCCCTGGGGACATAGATACTGGTGGCAGACGTTTTTGAAAGATCATTCTACTCTAAGGACACTGGTACTGGCAAGCACTGTGTTGGTTCCCCCTAGTCTATTACCTCTGGTGGCTTACCTGCCCACCAGTAGGCTGGCACCAGTCCCAGAAAAACTCAGGCCACACAGCCAGCCATGCAGGGACCTGGCCCAGTCTACCAGCAGACTGACACCAACCCCAGACAGCCTCAGACACAGAAAACTGCCTGGGACCTGGCCCCACCCACTAGCAGGCCAGCAGCCACTGCATGAGGCAGACCTTGCAGCCAAGGAGCCTAGAAGCCTGCCCCACCTATCAGTGCTTTCACAGTAGTCACCCCTACAACAACAGAAGGGCACATGCAGTCCACATAGAAAGGTACCCCTAAGCCATATAGCTCTGGTGACCATAAGGGAGCATGCTGCTAGGCCCCACAGGATGTCTCCTAGATAAGGTCAATTCTTCAAGACTGGGAAATGCAGGCAACCTAATAAATAGAAATAAACATAGAAAATTCAGCAAAATGGTGAGACAGAGGAATAGTTTCCAAACAAAGGAACAAGACAAAACCTCAGAAAAAGGACTAAATGAAGGGGAAATAAGCAATCTACCCAATAAAGAGTTCAAGGTAATGATCATAAAGAAGCTCACCAAACTCTAGAGAAGAATGGATGATCATAGTGAAAATTTCAACAAAAAGTTAGAAAATATAAAGAAGAAACAAACAGAGCTGAAGAATACAATAACAGAAATAAAAAATACACTAAAAAGAAATAGCAGTAGATTAGATGATGCAGAGGAATGGATCAGTCATCTGGAAGACAGAACAGTGGAAAGCACCAAGCAGAAGAGAAAAAAAGGAAAAAGAATTTTTAGAAAGGGTAGTTTAAGAAACCATTGGAACAACATCAAGTGTGCTAACATTTGCATTATAGGGGTCCCAAAAAGAGAAGAGAGAAAGGGGCACAGAACTTATTCAAAGAAATAATAACTGAAAATTCCCTAACCTAGGGAAGGAAACAGATATCCAGGTCCAGGAAGCACAGAGAGTCTCAAACAAGATAAACCCAAATAAGTTCTCATTATGATACACTATAATTGAAATGGCAAAAATTAAAGATAAAAAGGCAAAATCTTTAAAGAAGCAAGACAAAAGCACTAAGCTACATACCAGGGAACTCCCATAAGACTCTCAGATGACTTTTCAGCAGAAACTGTGCAGGACAGAAGGGATTGGCATGATATATCTAAAGAGATGAAAGCAAAAAACCTACAACCAGGAATACTCTACCAAGCAAGATTATCATTCACATTAGAAGGAGTGATAATGAGGTTTACAGACAAGGAAAAGCTAGAAGAATAAAGTACCACTAAACCAGCTATACAAGAAATGTTAAAGGGACTCCTCTAATTAGAAAAGAAAGTACCACCACTATAAACATGAAAATTACAAGAGGCAAAATCTCATTGGTAAAGGCAAAAATACAGTTAAGATAGTAGGTCAATCATCTATAAAGCTAGTAGAGATTAAAAAGCAAAAGTAGTGAAATCACCTCTATCCCCAATAAGTAGTTAAGGGATACACAGCAAAACAAAAAATGTCAAAGATAGTAATCATGGCGGGGGTGGGGGGGGCGGGGAACGCAGGGCTGTTAAAATGCATTGAAACTTAAAAGAGCATCAGCTTAAATTATCTTAATTATTTCCTCTACATACATTGAAGTTACATCAATGTTATAATTATGCTTCAACTGTCAAACTTAATTTAGAAAATTTAGGAGAAGTACAATATATTAAATTTACCCATATTGTGTGCTTTGTGAGCTTTTTTCCCTTTCCTGATATTCCAAATCTTCTTCATTTATACTTTACTTTCTGTTCAGAGAAATTCTTTTAGCTGTTCTGTTGGAGTACTTGTGTTGGTGACAAAATCTCTTAGCTTTCCTTCATCTGAGAATGTCCTTCAGGAGTGAAAGGGAAATCGAAACATTTTGGCTGGATACAGAATTTTGGCTTGATAGTTCTCTGCTTTCAGCACTTGAAAAATGCCATGTATCTTCCTGCCTCATCTTTCTGATGAGACGTCTCATCATTTGGAACTGTTTTCTCCCTATAGGCAAGGTGATCTTTTTCCATCGATGCTTTAAATATGTTCCTTGTCTTTAGTTGCAGTTTACTTTTGTGTCTCAAGGTGGATTTCTTTGTGTTTATTCTGTATAACATTCACTCAGCTTGACTTTGTAGGTTTGTAGGTTTATGTCTTTTGCCACATCTGGGGAGTTTTCAGCCATCATTTTTTCAAGTGCTTTTTCAAACCCACTCTCTTTTGCCTCTTCTTCTGGGATTCTAATGGCATGCATTTTTAGATCTTTTGTTATAGTTCCATAGGTTCCTGGGGCTCTTTTTCTTCCCAGTCTATCTTCCCTTTGTTTTTCATAGTGTGCTTTTTATTCTATTTTTAAGATGTCATTCTTTTCTCTCTTCCCTCCATTTTGTTCTTAAGACCATCTGTTTGTTATCATATATTTTACTTCTAAATTTTCCATTTTTCTCTTTATATTTTCTATTTCTTTACTTAGACTTTGCATTTATTTGCTAAGATACTTTATTTTTTCATTTGTTTCAAACATGTTTGTAATTGTTGGAGCATATTTATTACAGCTGCTTTAAAGTCTTTGTCAGACAATACCAACATTTCTGTCATCATATTGTTGGTATCAATTGATTGTCCTTTATCAATCACTTGTTGATCTTTCTGGTTCTTGGTATGATGAATGAACCATTAGCAGCAACAGTAACTATATTAACTTGTAAATATAGCAACAGAAGTGGCTTTAAAAATATATTGTTGATTGGTGAAATGAAGGAAACAGATTAAGATATGGTGTAATACTATTTACATGTATTAAGAACATATTCAGACAAAATATGTATGCTGTAAGAACTTAGACAAATAAAAAGATAAATATTAAGGCTATTAGAATTGCTGTATGGTAATGGTGGAGGATGAGGTTTTAAAGGATATGAAATAGGAGAATAAAAGAAGTAGATTAAAATTTGAAATATAACTATATTTTGAAAATGGCTAGGAGTGACAATGCAAGAATATAAAGTATTATCATGCATCACAATTAGATTTCAATACTATTTACAATGATCAAGAAAGCCTGATATAACCATAATATTTAAAGATATGAAAGTCACCAACAAGTGTGTATATTAAAATAAGAACAACTTTAAAAAAATAAAATGAGGTAGGTGCTGGGGAAGCCTAAGGCTCATTACTGCTTCTTTTCATTATATAGCTTTGGTATTTTTTTTAAAAAAACTTTTAACTATCTGAATCTTTAGATATTATAGATTTTATTTTAGCAAATTTGATTTAGTTTAACAAATTAATTGGTGGTTTCATAATCACATAACTATTACCGGAGAGCTATGTGGTGTTATTAAAGGGCAACACATTAAACAAACCCAGAATATTAATTTTATAGAAAGATTTAAATTACCTTAGCATCTCCAAGGTGCTTTATTGACTTTTAATAAATAATTTTATAAAGATTTATTTCAGACCTACTATGTGCTACATCCTTTTTAGATGCTGAGATCACAGAAGTGTATAACAGAGACAGGATTCCTGCCTTACTATCAAAACAATAGCCAAAGCTTGAATTTTGCAGATTATCAAAGTAATTTATTTTCTTTTCCTGTGTTCTACTAAAGATAACATATCTTATTTTTTAAAATTCATATTTATTTTAAATGGATACAGTGAATTATCCAGTACAAACTAGTCATGTGTAACATTTCATTAGGTAAGAACTGTCAAGTCTTACCCACTAGATGACATTTCATGTTTCACAATCACTCTAACAATATTCTGCTTCCTGCAGTGTTTTATTAGATGCCACCTCTTAAAGTGTCAGCAAAAAGTAAACATAAGGACATAATAAAATATACTGCAGACTTTTAAAACAAGTACAGGTCTTTGAATAGGTCAACACTAGGAACTGATTTCAGCTCCCAGAGATTTTTGTTTTTTAATCATTATTTTTCTCTCATATATTACCTTCACTGATATTTCAATAAAGTAAATTTACTCAAGTCCTCTTGTGTAAAACTTACCATAATTAATCTTACTTTAAAACCTTGTTTTCTATGGTATTATAAAATTACTAATCAGACAGCTGATAAAATAAACTTGAAAAAAAAATCTCTTCCATTGGCCAATGCTTAATATGCTCCCAAATTTTCCCTAAATAAATTCTATTAGGTTATTCAAATAGATATTATATAACATATGCAACATTTATATAAAAAATACACGGGTTACCGTATAGGGATAGCAACTTAATCTTGTGCAAGTTCCTACCTAAAAATCTAGGAAAATATACCCGCAACCACTCTGATCACAGCTCTCTAGAACTAGTGAAAATTATTAAAAAATAATTTGTTTTGACCAGCATGTTGAATCGGTTACTATATCTATATTAGTGTTGGAAACAAAATTAATGAATAAAATATTTTTTAGCATTTAAGCATAGATAAGCAAAAAAATCATTAAAAATTTAAGAGAAAAAGAGAAAGGAGGAACTCAGTTGAACATTAAGCTAAGCACTGAAGCTGGGATATTGCTGAAGCAAGGGATCATTTTTCAGAATCCATAGTCTCTTACTGTAAGGAGGGCTGGAGATGAAATCTAGAGCTCTCTCCAGGTAGGGAGTCTAACAGATTTTCTGGAGCCTCCCTCCTCCACTTATCATAAGCCAGAGGCCTAATAAGGCTAAAGCATTAGTGCAATGATCAATAGTAATAGCATAGAAAGTAACGTCCTTAACCTGAAAAGGAATAGCTGCAAACATTGGACCTAACGATAAAACAATAGAAGCCATCTCTTGTAAAGTTAGAAGAAAAAAAAAAGAAAAACTAACATCAAAAAAATATATTTGAGATCCTTACCAGTATAACCACATGGACAAAAGTAATAAGATATAGATTGGAAAAATTGCGTAAAACTGCCAAATACTCAAAAGCATCTGTAGAAAACATTTTACAACTAATAAGAGTTTAGCAAAATTTTGGTTGAGGAGGTTGACCTGCAAATATTTCTATACTCCAGCAATAACAAATTAGAAAATGTGACTTTTAGGTAGACACCATTCACACTAGCAACAAAAGGTGATAAGCCCTCTAGCAATAAATTTAATCTACCTGTACAAGACATTTATGAAGAAAATTATGAAACATTATTTAAAGCATAAAAGAATAAAAGAAAACCCGAAAAAAATGAGACTTTAACGTGTTTATGTATTGGAAGATTCTGCATTAGAAAAGATGTCCATTTTCTTTACATCAGCATATAATGAAATTTTATTCAAATTCAGATATAAAGATCCAATAACAGTAAAGATTTTATAAAAAAAAAGAGAAAATGTTTTTCTTAGTAAAACTTAAAGTCAGTAATTGAAGAACTGGTAATTTTAGAGAGACAGACAAATAGATCAAAGGAATAAAATAACCAAAAGGGGAGAAAAAAAAAAAGACTGAAGCATATATGTGATTAGGTTAACCCTAAAGTCAGAGGTGATAGGACACTCTATTTGATGAATTTTTGCACAATTGCCTTTTCATAAGAAAATAATGTCTTTATCTCTCTGCTTTCCTTTCTCCTATCTCCTCTTACCTACCTCTCCATGCTCAATTGTGGAAACCAAATCTTAAATACTATTAAACCTAGAAGAAACAAATATAGTGAAGTATCTTGTTTATTCAGGGTTGAGATGGATTTCTCAAGACGTAAAATGTAGAGCGAAATGATGAGAGAGAAGCATGTTAATGTTCAAGTTCATATATTATTTTCAAAAGAAGGCTTAGTAATCCTTTTCTATAAAGTATGGCTTCTGTGAAAATATGTCGCGAATCACAAACAGCAGGAAGATTAGTAATTGGCCAAGAATCCCAGATGCTGTTGTCTGAAATCCATCACCCAGCTCATGAAAGGCCACACTTCCTGCCAGCTTCTCAGGCTAATGACCAAGTGTGGCCAGATAAAAGGGCCAGTGCTTTCCTGGAGACGGTGGACTCCAACAAGAACTCGTTTGGCTTGAGGATTCCCCAATATTTTTGCCACAACTTTTTTAGAATTGCTCACAGTTTAATCCTTTTCCTAATAGACCTTCCTTCTTTGCCTCTTAGTTCCTCTAGCTTAGACCTGCCACCTGGTTTGACATATCTCCTGGCCTCCTCTGGCTCTGGGCTCAGTTTCTCCTCCCACTTATGTTCTCCTCTTACACAGCTAATCTAACTTTTGTGTCTGATTCTCAAAGGACATGAATTAACACACAATGGCAGACACCAAGAAATAAAAGCAGAAGTACAAGAAGAATAAAATTAAAATTTAACAATTTTTATCTATAAGATGTAAAAGAAAATAAATGTCCACAAATGATCATAGAAGCATGATATAACTCACACATTCATGGAAGAAAACCAATAATCATTAAGATAATCAATCACCTATAGCAGTGGTTGGTCAACTTTTTTTAAAAAAAGAACTAGATAGTAAATATTTCTGTTCTCTTCTGCCAAGAGGCAAAATTTAAAGTTATATAGCTACTTAGAAGCCATTTAAAATGTAACTATTTAAAAATTTAAAAAAAATCATTCCAGTTCCTGGCAGACAGAGGAGGAGGAGGAAGAGGAAAGGAAAAAGAGGGAGGGGTAGTGGAGGGGGAGGAGGGGAAGAGATGGGGGGAGGTGAAGGAAGAGAAGAAGGGTGAGGGGAGGAGGAGGAAGAGAAGGAAGAAGAGAAAGAGGAAGAGGAAGGTCATGACAGACAACTGGCCAGATTTGAACTCTGGGCTGAAACCTAACAAGGGTAAGACAGTGCAAGCCTATGAGAGTGATGTTCAAACTTTGTTTTGAGTATCCCTACAAGAATTTTGAAAAACTGTTTCCCTTTGTACATGTTTAGGATGATACCTGAAGTTTTCATCTTAAGTTTGATCATTACAAGGGATGTAATTATAGTTAAAATTCTATTGTGCATGTCCTTTAAGGATGTTTTTATTAAAAATTTGGAGCTGCAGTTTTATTCAATTTATGGAAAACGTATGGCTAATAATCCAAATGACAAAGCTAGTCATCTTTCACAAATTCAGACTCGCTTCATGTCAGAAAAAAAAAAGATGACTTTGCTTTTCAATTTCAAATATCATGTTAAGAAGTGTCACTATTAAACTCATCTCATTCTGATTTTTAATTCTAAATGATTGCTAGATAAAAAGATGGGTCTATAGATAGATGTATAAATGAGAGGTGGGCAGATGAACAGATAATTGCCAGATAGAGAGGCAGACAGGTGCATGAACATGTAGAAAAAAACATTTGCTTTTTAAAAAAATTTTTTCCCTCTTTATGGTGCCCCAGAGATTTTTTATACCCTGGTACTGTGCTACAATAGGATGTAGAATGGATTGGTGAAAGTTGCCCTGTTCCTCTGTGAAGTTGCAGCCGAAGGGTTCTGAAAAGAGAGGTTGGAGTGGGAAACCACACAGATTCTCTGCTAGGTCAGATGAGTTTTGGAAAGAGTACATATGGAATTTAAGGATATGGAGGATAATACCCTCTAGTTCTATTTTTGCCCAGGTACTCCTCACATACACACGAAAGGGGGTTTATTACCACCATACTTACAAATACCTTAATTTGAAAATTACTGATATCAGATCCCAAACGCTCCATTTATAACAATGATAGTTTAACACAAGAAGGGTTTGTTGGTGGTGGTGGTGGTGGTGGTTTGAATCCATATGTAACTTTGAGCTTACAGATTTAGGAAATTCTGAAACACTGTATACCTGTGGTTTCTCTCTCTCACCCGGTTGCTGCTCTGTATGAATATGGCAGTAGTCGGAGATTCTCACAGTTCAACATCCTCTTCTATCAACCTTCTGTTAGGATAGGTCCTTACATTGGGAGATGGCAGACTTCACTCCACTGGCAGTGCCTGTGGTTTATAGTAAGTCACAGCTTACTAATCGCTTAGCTTTTTCTCCCTACTTAAAAGCTCCAAGGAGGCAAGAGGCCACCCTGAGGAAACCACAGGATGTCAAAAGAATGATATGCTTTCCCATCTCTTATGTGGATGTAAACGTCCAAATGTAAAGTCAAATTAGGAATCTTTGAAATGCATCTTTCTACAAAGGACATCACTGAAAGCATAGTAATGTTCTCACTGAATGTAACACAAATTATCATATATTGTTTAAATACTAATAAAAATAAATTAGTTCTCATATGAGTAGTGTAGCACACAATAAGAATGCAGGATGTTTTTCTTGAGTTCTATTAGACTTGATAGAGCAACTAAGAACTCTCCTCTGAATATTCACTGAGGACCCCCTTCTAATGAAATAAACAGGTTTTTAAAACCCTAAAGACCTAGATATAAATTTTAAAATTAAGAAAAAAATCATTGTCATTGGAATTACTAACAAAATACTTTGATAAAATCTACCATTAAAATGTGATAGAACATGACTATATGACTTCCCAGTCTCATTAGCTTAAACATGATTTTACAATAAACAGATGATCTACAAAATGCAGTTTGCAGGGAGTACTCAAAACAAACGTGACAATTACCACTTCTGGTTCCAGGACAGTCAAACAGGTAGTAAAACCCAGCATCCCACAGGAAGCTGGGTGAGCCTAAGGCTATCGATGCTCTTATTTATATCTTTTGAAAATAAACTGACTTGTCAGGACACACACACACACACGTGCACATGTGCGCACACACACGTGTAATTTATCTCTTTTATACAAAAAAATCTAATCTCCAGTACTTACTAAGCATTACAGACATGCCATATCATATTTAAGTACCCACTGTGTGTATATTTTTATGTAGTCTTAGAAAACATGCTTTTGCTGCTTTACTTAAGTGAATTCGGGTTAATGTATATTATAATAAAAGAAGAGCTTATAAACAAACTCCTAGCAGAAAAAACAGCTATTTTTGCCGTTGTATATTTTAAAAGGTATGCCTGAGTGGTTTACTGAGTTATAAAAGTACATAAAAGCTTTATTAGTGTTTTATTAAAGGACTAGATGCATAAAAAATAAGTGACTTCCCTGGTGCTACTCCATAAATAAAAGTGATCTCCCTGGTAATAAATGATCTCTCTGCTTCTTTCGTGGTCTTACTTCTCAGTCTTTGATTGCAACAGAACATTTGGCATTGTGTTATGATCAGTACAACACAGATTGTGGCCTAATCTCTGTCTTTAAAAGAACTTCCCTATTTAATGAAGAACTTGCACAGGAGAACTTGTTTCATTCCTTCTAAAGTTCTCCACTCTTGGTTGAACTTGTGTCTTTGTAAATTGTGCATTTTGGAATGCTTCCTTGGACCAGGCAATGCCTGGGGAAAGGTTATTTGGAATGTGACTTCTCTAGAGACCAGATACATCAATCTGCATGTGACACATTAAGCAATGCTTTCAGAATGTGCACACACAAACACACACGCGCGTGCACACACACACACACACACATGTCACCCAGAAATTACTAATGCATGAAAATGGAAAATAGGTTCAATAGAAAGAGTCCATTATCTACCAAATGATGTGCTTTCAAAGCACATTAAAATCCTACAAATCTTAACAGGACTGCTTTATTAGAGAATAGTTGCTTTGCTTCTGGAATCACTGTTTCAGAGGCAGTGTGTCTCATTTCACTTGCGATTTTATAATGAGATTCCAACCAACATTAAAGAGTGGCATATTTGTTTTCTGAAGGATATTCCCCAGGCATGTCCAAAGCCAGGCTGGCTTCCTCTCTGTGCCATTGTTTGCACATTTTGTAAATATCACTTGAGTTTTTCTGTATCCTATCATAAACTCCCAATTTCCAAATGACCTCCCAAATCTACTGCCCCACAAATACTGCTTTATATCTTGAAAGACACAGTTTTTAGATTAAAAAAAATTCTCTTCAACAAAGGTCACCTAAACAATATCTTCACAAAGGCGAGACATTTCTACTGTCTAGTCTATCTCCATTTTGATTGCGGGCTGCCTGCTGCCTACTTTGCATTCTGTTCTCTAAAAGGTTTATTAATGGGGTCTAGAGGGAGGCTGTCAGAAATGGCAGACTGAATCAAGGGATTTTCCTTCAACATCCAAATGACACACTGAAGCTAGAGAATTAAACAGATGACTAACCAGTGCCCTTTTGTCTGAAGATGAAGGTGGGATTGCCAACTTGCAAACCAATGACTGACATTTGGGTGGATTAAACCATCCTGCTATTGTACTGCTAGTTTATAATCACTACTGCTTTCTTGATCTCAAGTGCCTCAGCAAAAGCCTTCTCAGTTCTTAGAGTCATGTTTGTAGAAACCCTCAGCTGAGCTTTTGCTGTAAACACTTATCCACCAAGAAGCAGTGCTCTGACACTAACTGAGAAGAAGCGTTGGCTTCTAGGTATTTAATTAAAACATTAAGGGAAAAAGCTTTTGTGTCAAACATTCACAAGTACTTTCCTATAGCTGAGGGTTGCTATAATTGAGTTTCCCAGAAAATGCATCCTTCCCCTCCCCAGCCTTCTCTGAAAACAGCAATAGCTTGAGGTTCACTTTGCCTCATGCTGTTAGTTGTGGCTTTGAGACTTTGCCCCATGCTGTCACTTTCCTGATTCTCTCAATCTGGTTGTTAGCTTTAATTTCTAAAATCAAGATTGGATGGCAACAAGGGGCTTTAATGAAGAGTGAAAAAGTCATTTGTTAAACAGCATTAAGAATTCTTATTTGCACTGCTGTATAATGTGGTCAAGCCGAATGCTTTCTGCTTTTATGAATCATTCAATTTTCCTTGCCACATAATTAATGTTAATAAGGAGAAGACATTGTAAAGGAACTTAATTCATCATAATAGATGCCGACTCTAGGTGTAGGTTCCTGGGGTGCCACCACTTTCATTTTAAGGCATTATGACCACCATGTATTATAAGAAAGAACATGGAGAACAAATCACATATGGTCGTTTGATTATTGACCAAGTTCATACAATGAAAGTACTTAGTTTCCCTTAAAAGTTGCATTTTTCAGCAAAAAGATAGTAAAAAGATATCTAGTAATGCCATATTAGTGAAGCTTTCTGAAGAGTATCAATTCTAAAGGAACATTTTTAAGCTACTCTGTGCCTTGGACCATTGAATGTAATAAAGGGAGATTGCCCATGCAATTCTCTTCAATGCATCAAGTCAATTGAGAGGAGCTTTATTCCCCTTTCATAAAATGTAAAGGTACAGATTTCACAAAACATCTTGAACCAATCAAGATGGTAGCAGCCAAGTGTTGCAGGAACGATACAAAAGTGGTTATAGCATTTCTGTTAAACTCATGTTTTATATTCAAAAGTGAATCATTTGCAGGATTCAATACATTTCTTTTAAAGATAACATGGCTACATTTTTTACTTCAAACTCATAGTTTAGAATAGTCAAATTTACTTGATATGAGCAAGCTAACATTTCAATTCAACAGGTACTTACTGAGGACGTATTAAATTGGTAACACTGTATTAAGTGGAAATATACAATAATATAAATAGACACAAAAATACCACATAAAGCCCAATTTGTGGGAATTATTTTTTCTTGAAAAAGAAGAATTTTTTGAAAACTTAAATAAAAATGCAGGCTATGTGTATATGCTTAATTTTAAGCAATGTAGAAAAGAAATTGGCATAATATTATGGCAGGGGAAATGTGGATAGAACAGCATGCCAGCCTATGTTCCTCTTAGCTTCTGCAATCCTTCTAGTTCATGCAATAACAAGAGTCCTAGACTCACTCAAAACTTAAACAAGTAAGAATCAATCCACTTTCCCTACAATCATACTCTCACAGGTTCCTTGGTATTTTCTTTTGTATCTGAGTTGATGCGTTGATGAACTGCCATTTGCTTGAGTTCTGAAATATTTTTCCTACCATATTCTCATCAGTTTTGCCTTTAATCCTGTTCTTAAGGCATACATGTTTCTATCTCTTGTACAGCCATATTAATGGCAAACACCTGTCTGCTTTAGCATTCTTTTGACTTGTCAAGATTCCTGTCTGCTTTCTCGCTGTACTGCCCTCTGCCCTCCCATCTACTTGAATGTCTTCCATTGTTTATAAATGCCATTTCTTGGTTAAGTGTCAAACCTATCTGACTTACTACCAATAAAAATCTGTAATGAGTATGACCCACTCCCCACAGTCAATCTGTAGTGTATTTCCTTTAATATATTATCTCTCAGTGTTTTCCCTCTAAGACAGGACATGAGGATGAACCATTTGGGATAAAGGAAGTTTTAGTGAGAGCACCTCACTAGACATTATTCTATTTTTTCTCTAAGAAAACAGATTTCACTGTGGCTTACCCACTTCAATACCAGTCTCTAATAACCACCATTCTTGACATCTATCCCATTACCTAACTTCTTATCTACACTTACTTAATTTTTGGTTATTAAACTATCCCTTTGGAATTTCAGTACAATTCAACAACACTGAGTGAACACCTTACATTCACAGGCACCATGCTATGTGCTGGAAATACAAAGATAAAAACACTGTTTCTGATTCTGCAAAAGTTGTCATCTCATGAATACAGCTCTGTCACTACCTTAGTGGGTGTGATAAGTACAGCATAACACTCACCCACCTTAAATTTTTTTTCTATACAATGCAGGACTGTACTTCCCAAAGGTACCTGACTGAAGTAAGAGATGGGAGCTGAAATCTAGTCTGTATTCACCCCTCCAATATACGTACCCTGGCTTGTAACTGCATCTGACCAGACAGGACATTTTTTCTAATGTATCTACCAAGAACTTGTTTCCTAATTTGTCTAAAGGGGCAGAAAAGCAAGCAGTACACTGAGCCTGATGACTACCATTTAATTCTTTAGTGTTCTTGATCAAAATTCTCAAGAAGTTTTATGACACTCTATCCATTTTCTCACTTCCTATTCATTTATAACCCACTCCACCCTGGGTTTTATGCCCATCATTTAACCTTTCTGCAAGACTCGTCACTGATTTTCGTGCTGCAATATTTAATGGACACTCTTCTATGTGCACCTAACAAAATCCTTAGCATTGGGCACACTTGGCCATTCTCCTTTTAAAATAATTTTCTCTCTAATCTTTTGGGAGATCATATTTGCCTGGTTTTCCTTCTACCTCCTTGACTATGCTTTCTCAGTCTCCTTGTTGGCTATTTTCCCTCTACTTATCTACACAATGTCTTATTTATTTAGTGAGCATTTCAGGCGCTCTTCTTTTCTCCACTTATACATACTCTTTAGGCAATAACCTTCTGTGGTTTTTAAGCATCATCTATATGTTCCCAGTTTATATTCCAAATTTATAAATGGAGTTGTAGAGTTCCAAATTTAACTCTATAACTCTAGTTAAAAGCTCCAAATGTATATCTCTAGGCAAGGCCTCTCTGAGCTCCATTCTCACATCTTCAACTAATTAGGAATATGGCAAGTGAAGATGGTCCTTTTCTTCTGTGAGTGTCAGTGCCATAACTCAGGTGAGGAGTGTTTTTGCTCCCTCTGTGCTGACACAATGTAAGACTTCAAAAAGATCAGCAATATACTTATACAGAAACCACTGACAACTAAATTAAAATATCTCACCTAGATTTGCACTTTATGATTCAGCTAATCGTTTTCAAAGTGACTTTTTTTTTAACAATGGGGCTTTGAGTGTAGTTAACATTCTGCATTTAACTACTTTTCTTGAAGGTCCAAAATATCAGGGAATATTTGTTATCCACATTTATGTTTTCTACATTCTCTACAATACCCAGAATAGTGGTTCTCAATTGTTATTGAACATTAAAAATTCTGTGAAGCATGTCATTGTTAATTTGATAGAGATTGCACTGAATCCGTAGACTGCTTTGGGTAGTGTAGTCATTTTCACAATACTGATTCTTCCAATCCAAGAACATGTCAATCAATGTGATACACCATATAAACAAATTAAACAATAAAAACCATATGATGATCTAAATAGATGCAGAAAAAGCTTTTGACAAAATTCAAAACCCATTTATGATAAAAACTCTCCAGAAAATGGGCACATAGGGAACCTACCTCAACATAATAAAGGCCATGTATGACAAACCCACAGCAAACATCATTCTCAATTGTGGAAAACTGAAAGCCTTTCCTCTAAGATCAGGAACAAGACAAGGATATCCACTCTAGCCACTATTGTTCAACACAGTTTTGGAAGTCCTAGTCATGTCAATCAGAGAAGAAAAAGAAATAAAAGGAATACAAAGTGGAAAAGAAGTAAAACTGTCACTGTTTGCAGATGACATGATATTATACATAGAAAATCCTAAAGATGCCACCAGAAAACTACTAGAGCTAATCAATGAATTTGGTAAAGTTGGAGGATACAAAATTAATGCACAGAAATCTCTTGCATTCCTATATACTAACAAGAAAAGATCAGAAAGAGAAATTAAGGTAATAATCCCATTTACCATTGCAACAAAAAGAATAAAATATGTAGGAATAAACCTACCTAATGAGGCAAAAGACCTACTCAGAAAACTATAAAACACTGATGAAAGTATGGAAACACAAAAGACCTTGAATAGCCAAAGCAATCTTGAGAAAGAAAAACAGAGCTGGAGGAATCAGGCTCCCTGATTTCAGAGTATACTACAAAGCAACAGTAATCAAGACAGTATGGTACTGGCACAAAAACAGAAATATAGATCAATGGTACAGGATAGAAAGCCCAGATATAAATCCATGTACCTATGGTCACCTAATCTATGATAAAGGAGGCAAGAATATACAGTGGAGTAAGGCAGTCTCTCCAATAAGTGGTGCTGAGAAAACTGGACAGCCACATGTAAAAGAATGAAATTAGAACACTCCCTAACACCATACAAAAATAAATTCAAAATGGATTAAAGACCTAAAGTAAGATAAGACACTATAAAACTTTTAGAGAAAAACATAGGAAAAACACACTTTGACTTAAATTATAGCAAGATCTTTATTGACCCACCTCCTAATGAAAGTAAAAACAAAAATAAACAAATGGAACCTAACTAAACTTTAAAGCTTTTGCACAGCAAGGGAAACCATAAATAAGATGAAAAGACAAGCCTCAGAATGGGAGAAAAATATTTACAAGGGAAGCAACTGACAAAGCATTAATCTCCAAAATTTACAAGTAGCTCATGTAACTCAATACCAAAAAAAACAAACAATCCAATCAAAAAATGGGCAGAAGACCTAAACAGACAGTTCTCCAAAGAAGACATACAGATGGCCAAGATGCACATGAGAAGATACTCAACATCACTAATTATTAGAGAAATGCAAATCAAAACTACAATGAGGTATCACCTCACACTGGTCAGAATGGCCATCATCAAAAAATATACAAACAATAAATGCTGGAGAGGGTGGGGAGAAAAGGGAACCCTCTTGCACTGTTGGTGGGAGTATAAATTGATACAGCCACTATGGAGAACAGTATGGAGGTTCCTTGAAAAACTAAAAATAGAACTACCATATGACCCATAAATCCCACTACTGGGCATATACCCTGAGAAAACCATAATTCAAAAAGACACATGCACCCCAATGTTCATTGCAGCACTATTTACAACAGCCAGAACATGGAAGCAACCTAAATGTCCATCAACAGATGAATGGATAAAGAAGATGTAGTACATATATACAATGAAATATTACTCAGCCATAAAAAGGAACAAAATTGGGTCATTTGTAGAGATGTAGATGGACCTGGAGACTATCATATAGAGTGAAGTAACTCAGAAAGAGAAAAAAAGTATCACATATTATCTCATGTATGTGAAATCTAGAAAAATGATATAGATGAACCTATTTGCAAGGCAGGAATGCGGACACAGATGTAGAGAATGGATGTGTGGACACAGCGGAGGGTTGGGGATGAATTGGGAGATGGGGATTGATGTGTGTGCACTACCATGTGTAAAACAGATAGTGGGAACCTGCTGTATAGCACAGGGAGCTCAGCTCAGTGCTCTGTGATGACCTAGATGTGTGAGATGGTGGGGGGAAGGAGGTCCAAGAGAGAGGGGATATATCTATACATATAGCTTATTTACTTTGTTGTACAGCCAAAATTAACACAACGTTGTAAAGCAATTATACTCCCATTAAAAAAAAATTCTGTGATGCTTTAAAAAATCAGAGCCTAATATCACCCCCAAAACTCTAATGTAATACATACAAAATGGCACCCAAGAATCTCCATTTTTGAAGTTTCCTCCTAAATGTCAACTGACAGATGAATGGATTAAGAAAATAATGAAATATTATGTAGCCTTTAAAAAGAAGAAAATGTTGCCACTTGTGACAACATGGATGAACCTGGAAGGCACTATGCTTAGTGAAATCAACTATACACAGAAAGGCAAATACTGCCTGATTCCACTTACATGAGGTATATAAATTAGTCAGGCTTATAGAAGCAGAGATTAGAATGGTGGTAGCCAGATGCTAGGGGTGGGGGAAATGGGAAGATGTTGGTTAATGAGAACAAAGTTTAAGTTATGCAAGATGAATAAGTTTTGGAGATTTAATGTAATGTGTTAAAAATACAGTTAAAAATACTATAATTTACACTTGAAATTTGCTAAGAGGGTAGATGTTTAATATTCTCACCACACAAACAAAAAAAAGAAAGAAAATGCTAACTATGTGAGGTGATGGATATGTTCATTTACTTGATTGTTCACTATGTATATAGTGGAATAACTACCACAAGAATCACCACATCTGGTTTCCTAGATGAATCAGGATACAGCCAGGGTTGCCAAGCATTGGAGTGTAACAGTAGATGCTCAAAAACATTTGTTGAATAAACCAACCAATATATTTCAGTAATCACAGTAAAAAAAAATTAATCACATTACTATTATTTAAAGAGTTGCCTTTCTTCTACAGTAAAAAATAAATAGTTGTTGATGGACTTGGCAAGAGATCATAGACCTCAGTTCTGTTTTGAAAAAAAAAATCCAGAAAAGCCTTTGCAGATTTCTTTCCAACAAATCTAAACAGGCAGTGATTGTAGTATCCACAATTAATAGCAGGTACACAACCATTTAATAGGAGACCAATTGATTTTGGGTCCTTTTCATTTAGAAGCAGGCATAAATTAGCTTACATGATGTTGTGCCAGCAAACAAGGTTGTTATTCTGATCCAAAAGGTGATTACCTTTACCATAGGAAAGCTTACCCTAAAAAAGGAAATAAAAATTGTTTGGATGGAAGAAAGGAAAAGTTATATTTTAATTCATTTCCTTGATGTATTCACTCTTCTAAAATATTTAACATGCCTTTTGTAAGCTTCTTAATCAGGTAGAGAAAATTTCAGAAGACATGCGAATAATTTGATGGAAAAAAATTGATTTTTCTCTACTGCCTATGAACTCTGTTATTGTTAACTCTGTTGCTTTCAACTCTAATTGAAGAGATCTATGTGAATTACCTATATAGTGATTTTTTTCGTTCAATATTGACATACATCACCTGTCTTGAAGAATTAATTAACCCAAAAAGGTACAGATGGAAAAGAACCACCATAATTTACATGTGTAATTAATTCACTAGAATGTAATTTTGTACCAGAATATAGGTAATTTCTCTATTATTATGAGAATTTTAATAGCTAAAAAGAAATAATTTGTTTTGAATCTTATTCGGAAAACAGCTCCCTAGTGCTTACCAAAATTCTGCCATATGCCAAATATCACCCCATTTCCCTATGTATACATTGAATGCTTTACTATTGTTAACAATATTTGTTCTTAATAGTTGAAATTGATCCTAGTAGGGCAAACGGATACAGAGACAAGAACTTCTGAACATTTGCTGAAGAGTGCTGCCGCCAGAGTGTGAGAGTATGAGTGCCCATGGCTCTCCAGTATCCACCTTGTAGATTTCCTCTCTAGACTACCCAGAACTCTAGTGCTACCAAAACAACAATATGTACTTCAAGCAAAAAGGTATATGAAGGCCCTTATTTTCCTACCCTTCAAAATGTCTGAAATATATTTATTGTAGGAGTAATAAGGCAATGTATTATTTTAAAACTTTATTCCCTGGGTTTATTTTTTCCTTTCTTTGTATGTCTACAGTTTGGTTATCATGATTTCCTCACCTGAAATTTTATTAGAATTTTTTAAAAATGTTAATGGTTAATAGATTAAATTGGTCAATAAAAACAGAAAAGTACCAACACATAAAAACATATGAATTTTTAAAATACAAGTCACTCTATCCAGTTGCATATGCACGCGTGTGCATACACACACACTTATACCATGCAAGAGCCCCCAAATATTCAAAGTGTTTGCATTTTTCAGGACCATATTTTCCTTGATTGTGTGTTCTAATAATCTTAGTGTCAGTAATTTTAAATTCCAGTCATATATCAGATTTGTTAAAATAGCTGTTGCTTTTTAATATTTTCCTCTAAAAGAGGTTTTATTTTTAAGGTTTGGAAATAGATTCCTGTGCCCACAATGACTATAAACGGCACATTGAAAAGCATATCTCAGTGGAAACCCCTTTGCCTGATAGGGACTGCCTAAATGTTTAATGACATTAGCTCCCTGCAAATGACATTCATTTCCTGCATATGCAAATTTTCTTAATGTGAACCCCCCATAACAGGTAGAATGTATAAAGTTAATGAAGCCATGTAATTACAATCACTATGGTGACTGCAGTCCCCTGAGAACAATAATGTGATAATATACATCAGTTTTGACTTTCTTTGGGAACAACAGCTTATAATTTGAAAATAGATAGTAAAATATTTTTATTATCTCCCTCTATCTCCTAAGGCAAAAGTAGGTACAAACAGATTATGCTCTTTATTAACTGAAAATAAAATCGTAAGAGAAAGCAAAAATACAATGTTAGTAATTATTTATTTTCAACTTTCAATGCTTTCATTTGGCTTCATTTTAAAGCCTTATTCCCCTTTAATCAGGAAAACACCAGGGTCTTTAGAGCCAGATTTTTTTTTTTTTCTTAAATCCTGATCTTGTTAAACCCAGGGAGGCTACATAACTAGCAGTTACTGTTATTGTGCTAAGATGATATGACTTGTAAACTGGGTAACAAAATCCTCAAATATTTGTCAGTGATGTGAGAAGCCAGGGAGTAGGAGTGAAGGGATGATTCTTAGGAATCCTTGCTGTGTTGATTTTTTAAATTATAATTATTTTGTGTTTTCTGGAAGAACAGGAAGCAAATAAAAAACATGGGTGAAAGTCTACAACTTTGTAGGCTCGTCCTGACAGTTGCTAAGTCCATATTCAGCCAACATGAAGATAATCATACAGTAGAGCAATTTATTCTCAGGAGGTTTTTTGGAAGTAATAGATACACTCATTCCTAATTTCCTCCCCATTATTTCACGTGCATCTACTTCCCTAAATACCAAAGAAAGTGCAATCCCTGTTCTTTTATATCACGCAGGAAAAGAAAATGTTACATTCCTCTATGAAGACACTGAATCAAACTACCTACACCTGGAGAATCATAATGTTCGTGCGCAGAGCCCACATCTGAACTTCCCTTTAAACACCTGCCCATTGATTCCACTTACTGCGACTTTCACGCACTCACTCACTCACTCAAAATGGAGGGCCTTTCTTAATCAAGCAGCAGATTTTGGGTAAGAGCTGGTGGCACACAAATATACACTGAGAATTTTGTGTTCCTAAGATAGCTGAGAAATACAGTCCCCTGCAAAATGAAAACTTTTTCATTTAGCTTTATGCCATTACATGTTTTAAAAAATTAACCACTCGAAACTTTTGAGAACACTGATTGGTTTTCTTAATATTCCAAATGAAATTCAGTACAACCCATTAGAGATAGAACTAGTCATGGTTAAGTGCTGAAGATAATGTATCTGTTGTTTTAATTTAATAAACTATTTCTTAGAGCAGTTTTAGGTTCACTGCAAAATTTAGCATGGAGTATAGAGAGCTCCCAAATACCTCCTGTCCCCACAAACAAACAACTTCCCAGATTATTAACATCCCAGACCACCATGGCACATTTGTTACAATCAAGGAGCTTACCTTGACATCATCACCCACAGTCTGAAAATTACATTAGGGGTGTACATTTTTGGTCACGTACATTCGATTTTGACAAATGTACAATAACATTTATACACGCTTGTATTATTATACAGATTAGTTTCACTGCCCAAAATATCCTGTGTTCCACCTATACATCCCTCCCTCCCCCTAACACCTGGCAACCCTTGATCTTTCTGCTATCTCCATAGTTTTGCCTTTTCTAGAATGTCATATAGTTGGAATTATAGTGTGTAGCCTTTTCAGATTGGCTTCTTCCACTTAGTAATATGCATAAGTTTCCCCCGTGTCTTTTCATGACTTGTTTTTTTAAGCACTGAATAATATTCCATTGCTTGGATGTACCACAGTTTATCTATCGATTCACCTACTGAAGGGCTTTCTGATTGCTCCCAGTTTGGCAATTATAAGTAAAGCTGTTATAAAAAAAAATCTGTGTGCAGGGTTTTGCATGGACATAATTTTTCAATTTACTTGGCTAAATACCAAGCAACAAATAATATGTATTTTGACTTGACTAGTACATTTTTGTGATAGTAAGCTTTCATAAATTGGCCTCTGGGTCAGAACAATACACTTGGGTTATGAAACTTGTGGATTTAGGCCAATGTTTAAGAACAAAAACTAAAAAAAAAAAAACTTAAAACTTGCTTTTTGGCTAACTCATTAATTATTCAAAGAAAATGTGTGGAAAATATTAGAAAATGTAAAGTAGCTACAGAGATGGTATTTGGACATGCAATTAGTGCATTTATTTGAACAGTCTGTACCCTATTCCTATGAAAAGTAAATACAAATTCCCTTTGAATTTTCAAGAAATCTGGCCTTAAGGTTAAAAATGAAATAACTAAAGAATACAAGATATTTTACCTTAAGCCAGTCAATTCAATATGATATCCTTTCAGAACAGTGATGCTAAAGGAAGTATATATATCTTATGGCATTTATTTATGATTTGAACTTTGAAAATTAGAGAAATTCTTTGTTTTTGGCTTGACCCTGACACTAGACGGCTGTTGTGTTTATACAGATGGCAAAAAACAATGAAATGGTGTTCAACATCATTAGGCATGTATTTGGTGTTTCAACCACCTCTCCAGCTCCTTTGTTTGAAACCTACTCTAGTAAGTTTTTGCCTCCAAAATTCCAGCAGATTTGTTCTTGTCAATGTCACCAGTGACTTCCACATTACTAAATCTAACATTGATTCCCCAGTTTTTATTTCATCTACTGCTGCATGTGAAGCAGTCATTCACTTGTCATCCATCATGTTTACTTTCTTTTAGGACAGCACACTTTTTTAGCTTTCCTTCTGCTTCACAGCTCCTCCTTCTCAGGACTCTTGGCAGGATCCTCCTCACCTACCTCATATTTTTGTGATGGTGTAGCACAGGGGTGTCTTAGGTCATCTTTTTTATTTGCAGTCATTTTCTGAGTGATGTCATCCTGTCTCAACCTTTCACTTACCATATACATGCTACTCACTCCCAGTTTTATATCTCCAGCCCAGACCTCTCTCCTGAAGTTTATATTTATTGAATAGGAGTATGTTCTTAAAGCAATGTTTACTTGTAGAATAGTCATGAAAAGCTTCAAAGAGAAGATGGACTTATCTCCTTATACCAATTCAAGTTCTTTGGTTGCTTCAAATTGACTTTAGAAATGTCTTCATTACCACAGGTGAGTTATCTGCAAAAACCTAAGTTTATTACTCCTTGCTAACATCCAACACAGGAAAAAGCTTCTCTTTCTCAACATTCTGACTGAAAGAACCAGACTTCTTTCTGAGTAGGTCATCTTAAAGCATGTGCTTATCTCTGAACCAACTGCTATGGCAACTGTGACATAATTAATAGTGTTCCAATTAGAGTCCACATCTAGCACCAAGGTTGAGAGTTTCATAAACAGAGGAGCATGCAAAAAGTAAAGGAATAGCGTGAAACTTGAAAGTGTTTGTTTTAAGGGAATGGTTAATAATCAGTGTAGCTGGAACATAAATTACATGGACGTTTCTGGTAGGTAAAAGTTGAAAATATAGTTTAGGACTAGCATGGAAAGGAACCAAAGCATATTATTTTGAAAAAAAAGTTAATATGCTCCAAGTATCTTCCCTTTATTTGTCCTGGAACTCAAAATCACTGGGCCTAAGGATGTGAAGATTAAACATTCTATGATGCCACCTCAAGTGGATATGTGTGCTAACACTGGTTTGTTAAAGACTATTGGTTTTATAATAATCACTTAAGCAAGGTTTTAAGCCCATTAAGAATACATGCTTAAAATGGTACTGATGAACCCAGGGGTAGGGTGATAATAAAGACACATATGTAGAGAACATACTTGAGGAAACAGAGGGGGAAGCGGAAGCTGGGATGAAGTGAGAGAGGAGCACTGACATATATACACTACCAAATGTAAAACAGATGACTAGTGGGAAGCTGCTGCATAGTGCAGGGAGATCAACTTAATGCTTGGTGATGACCTAGAGGGGTGGGATGGGGGTGTGGAAGGGAGGCTCAAGAAGAAGGGGATATGGGGATATATGTATAAATACAGCTGATTCACTTTGGTGTACAGTGGAAACTGGCACAACATTGTAATAAAGCAATTATACTCCAATAAAAATATGAAGAAAAAAAGATTAAGAAAAAAAAAGGATACATGCTTAACTTTTTTGAGATTTTGACACTTTAAAATAATTATTCAATAATTAACCCATTAAATTCTGATTGAATAAAATTTAAATATTTTTATTGGGAGGTATAAAGGCCTTTGGAGCCTTGTTATTCTCAAAAAATTAGAGATCCTATTTATTAGTATTTCATGGGCCAATTTTCCATGAGGTAATAATGCCAATGTCTTCCTAATAAAATTATGATTGGTTTGAAGCTTTGCATATTATTTGAAATTTTCAATAAATGTTGCGAAATAAGTACTGTATGTTTGCTTCTAGCAAAACTATAAATTATCCTAATACTTGTCAAGACTATACTAGCATTGACTTATGGACAAAATAAATGGTCAACAAACTAGCATTTTCACTAATCCTGAACCATGAGAGCAATAATCCAAAAGCCACCAATAACATTAAATTATTATATTATTAATAATTATGCATTGTTTGAATGATAAACACGTCATTCGTTGTTTCCTGTTCAAACAGGCTGCTATAGATTTGACTCCAGCATTTTGTTTCATCATCCTCCACTAAAAAGAAATCCACAAGTATGTCTAGAATTCATTTTATACTTTGATCTTTTCCTCTTTATTTCCTGATTGCTCATTACAGCTGCAATTAAAAATAGCGACAACTACAACCATGTCCCCTATACCCCAAACGTGATGAACTAAATGTGTGCTGGTTCAGTATATGAGAAAACAAAGCAAAACAAACAAACAAAAAAACTGCTCCTCACCGTTTCAGCTCTCTGGGATTCAGTTGAGTCACATTTGTAACTGAAGAGGCAGAATTATATCTAGACAGCCAAGCAGCATGAAGCACCCCTCAATAATTGATAAAACATCAGACGCCATACTTTCTTTATTATAGTCATTCAATGTTAAACCATGGCTGTAAATTTCATCACAGGCTCTCTCATTCCTTGTACTATGATTATGTAGGAAGTAGCTCTGCGATTCCCCTGTCAAATTTATCTCTGAGTAAGTGCTCCTATTCTATTTTATTTCAATGTATGACTCCCTAACCACTTAATGCATTTCAACAAAAATATTTATTTTACTATCTCAATAGCAGACTAACTCTATGATGTTTCTGGCTGTTCACAATCTGAATAGCATTGACAACACTACAATGTTATTACCTGCCATTTATAAGCTAACTATCATTTGCACAAGAGTACTATGACATGATAAAATTGGTTTTTAGAAAATTGTTAGACACCTCAGAGCAAGCTAATATTGCCTGGAATAGGGATTAGACTGGTCTCTGGAATGGAGAAAATTAAGAGTTAAATGACCAAGAACTACTTAGAAAGAGAACTCCCTGTCTCTCTGCCTTATTGAAGGGGAGGATGAGGTGCACACAACTGAAAGAATTCTCAACTAAGGGAAGCCTACAAATATAAATTCAAATTTTATATGTAGACACCAACTAAAAGTACAGGAGGAAACAATAAAGTTGTGAAAATTTTGTTATTTTTATATTTCAGTTACCCAATAAAGCTTTTAGTTGGGTTTTAAAAAGTTAGCCAAAATATTTGGCTTTGTTTCCTTCCTTCCTGCCACCCTTTTTTCATTCTTCCTTCCCTCCCTGCTTACCTTTCCTATCCTCTTCCTCCTTTGATTACTACAATTTTAGAAAAGTCAGTAGCAAAGCTCAGGTGTTTTATTTTTCAAGGTAAAATTTATGTTTTGTATTTGAAATATATAGAGGGACTTCCTAGGTGGCACAGTGGTTAAGAATCTGCCTGCCAATGCAGGAGACAGGAGTTTGATCCCTGCTCCAGGAAGATCCCACATGCTGCAGAACAACTAAGCCCGTGTGCCACAACTACTGAGCCTGCGCTCTAGAGCCCATGAGCCACAACTATTGAGCCCAAGTGCTGCAACTACTGAAGCCCATGAGCCTAGAGCCCATGCTTCACAACAAGAGAAGCCACCACAATGAGGAGCCTGCATACCACAATGAAGAGTAGCCCCCACTCACCGCAACTAGAGAAAGCCCATGCGCAGCAATGAAGACCCAACACAGCCAATTAATTAATTAATTAAAAATAAAATAGGAGTTATGAAAAGATGGCGGCGAAGTAGAGGGACGTGGAGTGCATCCCTCTCCACAGATGCATTGGGAATGCACGGAAGGATGCAGTAATTCCCACAGAGAATGAGCTGAACACCAGCGGACGGCCTCGGACACCAGAAAGGACCGCAGGGAGCCCGACATAGCTGGTAGGGAGGCATCTACGAGGGCTCAGAGAGGGTGAAGCGGCGGAGCTGTGGCAGACGGGAGGGAGTGAGAAACATACGGAGGGTCTGCAGTGCAGCTCAGCGCTCCCGGACCGAGACATCGATCTGCGGCTGAACGGAGGGTCCAGGAGCGGGAGCGCGGGAACCGGAGAGCTGGTTCAGGGTGAGAAACATTGTTGCCGGTGGGGTGACAGACCAAGAGGACGGGAGGGAGGAGGTCCGTGGAGAGGAGTGCCCGTCCCTGAGAGCTGCCCGGCCATGAAGGCGGCTGGAGGCTGCAGGCTCATGGGCAGGGGGGAGGAGCCGCGCGCGTAGCCTCTCTCTCTCTTTCTGCGCCTATGCAACAGGCAGTGGAGAGGCGCCCATGGGCCACCTAAGGCGCTCAGGGATAACAAGCACCCTCAGGCGCTCAGGTGGGGCTAGATTAAAACCCCTTGCAATGCCAGGAGCAAGGAGGCTGCCGAGAGAAAGAAAAAAAAAAAAAAAAAAAAGCCCGAGAGAGACCCAACTCTAAGACTTTCTGTTTACGCCTGAGCCACCAGCGTCCCTCTGCTACAGGCACCTCCAAGCCCGACTGAAACAACAGTGCGCCACTGCTCACTCACTCCCAGGAGAAGGAGCCACTATTGTACCCTCTCCCTCCCCACACACCAACGCTTACAGACGAACAATAAAGGAACGTCTGCTGGTCACAGAATAATGCAAAAAGACCCAAGGCAAGGAGAAGGACACTTACAGCTGAGATGCTAAGAAAACAGAAATAGTAGTATCAATACCTATTGAACTGGTCCATTCTGGGATCAGTTCTGGATTTTTTGTTTTTTTTTTCTTTTTCTTTTTCTCTCTCTTTTTTTTTTAATTTTTTTTTTCTTTATTAAATACGATCTTAGCCCTAAGGGATCTACAAGTATTATAACATAATTTTAAATGATATTTTTTATTCTTTTTTTTTGCCTTTTTATATACTTCTATATCCAGCTAAGTTTTTGGTAGTACGGACAATATATCTCTCATACTTTCCTTTCATCCCTATCTTTTATACATTTCTATTCCTTTCTTTTTATTTGCATATTTCCAACCACATTACGCTCTTCTGTTCCCCTTTCTTCCAGCCTTTTTAAGTTTATTTTATCTTAACATACGTATAAGCAACACTATCAGTCTGCTCAGACTCCTTGCTCTATTCTCCAGATGATGCACCGCCTTGGTATTTAATATTAGGCTTTTGTCTTTATCTTAGTTCTTAGTACAGTTGTCTAATTACATTCTGAGAATCTCCATTCTCTCTGGTGGT
This sequence comes from Hippopotamus amphibius kiboko, assembly GCF_030028045.1. Classification (NCBI taxonomy): domain Eukaryota; kingdom Metazoa; phylum Chordata; class Mammalia; order Artiodactyla; family Hippopotamidae; genus Hippopotamus; species Hippopotamus amphibius. The sequence continues at coordinate 63,422,841 of NC_080189.1, read as the reverse complement.
ACTCTGGCTCTTTTCTATATTTGATCCTAGCTTACAAAATCTCCCTGGATTCATGTTTGTATGTGTAAGGTGTTATTTGTTTGTTTGTTTGCTTTCGCTTTTGTCTCTGATTTGTTCTGTTTCAGTTGTCAATCTCTGTAGGGTTTCTCTTTGAATCTCTGATAGCACACTGGGGTTCTGTCAGGTCTTTCTAGAGCCTTATGTCCTAATGGATTCAGTAATTGTGTGTCTTATACATGTATGTGTTTCCTAGACTTAATAATCGTTTAATCCAATACTTGGACATTAGTCTGAGGCTTGGACAATCTTCTATAAACACCTCTATCGCCAGGACAAGCAACCCCAAAAGTTAGGACAACCAGGAGGAAACAAAGAAACACCATGCAGGCAAAGGAGCAGGAAAAAAACCCACAAGACCAAATAAATGAGGAGGAAATAGGAAAAATGCCTGAAAAAGAATTCAGAGTAATGATAGTAAAAATGATACAAAATCTCGATAATAAATTAGAGAAAGTACAAGAAACAGTTCATAAGAACTCAGAAAAACAAACAGCAATGGATAACAAAATAACGGAAATTAAAAATACTCTACATGCTATAACCAGCAGAATGACTGAGGCAGAAGAACGAATAAGTGAGTTGGAAGATAGAATGGGGGAAATAAACGCCACAGAACAGGAAAAAGAAAAAAGAATGAAAAGATTAGAAGACAGTCTCAGAGACCTCAGTGATAACATTAAGCATACCAACATTCGAATTATAGGCATCCCAGAAGAAGAAGAAAACAAGAAAGGGTCTGAGAAAATATTTGAAGAGGTTATAGTGGAAAACTTCCCCAACATGGGAAAGGAAATAATTCACCAAGTCCAAGAAGCACAGAGAGTGCCATACAGAAAAAACCCAAGGAGAAATACACCAAGACACATATTAATCAAACTAACGACAATTCAACACAAAGAAAAAATATTAAAAGCAGCAAGAGAAAAGCAACAGACAACATATAAGGGAAAACCCATAAGGATAACAGCCGACCTTTCTACAGAAACTCTGCAGGCCAGAAGGCAATGGCAGGATATACTGAAAGTCCTGAAAGAGAGAAACCTACAGCCAAGAATACTCTACCCAGTGAGAATCTCATTCAGATTTGAGGGAGAAATCAAAAGCTTTCCAGACAAGCAAAAGTTAAGAGAATTCAGCACCGCCAAACCAGCCTTACAACAAGTGCTAAAGGAACTTCTCTAAGTAGGACACACAAGAAAAGGAAAACACCTACAAATACAAACCCAAAACAATTCAGAAAATGGTCATTGGAACACACATGTCAATAATCACCTTAAATGTCAATGGATTAAATGCTCCAACCAAAAGACAAAGACTGGCTGAATGGATACAAAAACGAGACCCTTCTATATGCTGCCTACAAGAAACCCACTTCAGACCAAGGGATACATATAGACTGAAAGTCAAGGGATGGAGAAAGATACTCCATGCAAATGGAAGTCAAAAGAAAGCTGGAGTAGCAATACTCATATCAGACAAATTAGACTTCAAAGTAAAGACTATTACAAGAGACAAGGAAGGACACTACCTAATGATCAAGGGATCCATTCAAGAAGAACCTATCACAATGGTAAATATCTATGCCCCCAATATAAGAGCACCTCAATACATAAGGCAAATGCTAACAGCTATAAGAGGGTACATCGACAGTAACACAATAATAGTGGGAGACTTGAACACCCCACTTACATCAATGGACAGATCATCCAAACAGAAAATAAATAAAGACACACAAGCTTTAAATGACACATCAGACCATCTCGACTTCATTGATATTTATAGGACATTCCATCCAAAAATCACAGACTACACTTTCTTCTCAAGTGCACATGGAACATTTTCCAGGATAGATCACATCTTGGGTCACAAATCAAACCTCAGCAAATTCAAGAAAATTGAAATCATATCAAGCATCTTCTCAGACCACAACACCATGAGACTAGATATCAATTACAGGAAAAAAACTGCAAAAAATACAAACACATGGAGGCTAAACAATTCACTCCTAAACAACCAAGGAATCACTAAAGAAATCAAAGAGGAAATCAAAAAATATCTAGAAACAAATGACAATGAAAACACAACAACCCAAAACCTATGGGATGCAGCAAAAGTAGTTCTAAGAGGGGAGTTTATAGCAATACAGTCCTACCTTAAGAAACAAGAAAATTATCGAATAAACAACCTAACCTTACACCTCAAACAACTAGAGAAAGAAGAACAAAGAAACCCCAAAGGGAGCAGAAGGAAAGAAATCATAAAGATCAGAGCAGAAATAAATGAAAAAGAAAGGAAAGAAACCATAAGAAAAATAAATAAAACTAAAAGCTGGTTCTTTGAGAAGATTAGCAAAATTGATAAACCATTAGCCAGACTCAACAAGAAAAAAAGGGAGAAGATGCAAATCAACAGAATTAGACATGAAAAAGGAGAAGTCACAATGGACACCTCAGAAATACAAAACATCATGAGAGACTACTACAAGCAACTATATGCCAATCAATTGGATAACCTGGAAGAAATGGATACATTCTTAGAAAAATACAATCTTCCAAGACTGAACCAGGAAGAAATAGAAACCATGAACAGACCAATCACAAGTACGGAAATGGAGGCAGTGATTAAAAATCTCCCAACACACAAAAGCCCAGGACCAGATGGGTTCACGGGCGAATTCTATCAAACATTTTGAGAAGAGCTAACACCTATCCTTCTCAAACTCTTCCAAAACATTGCAGAAGGCAGAACACTCCCAAACTCATTCTACGAGGCTACCATCACCCTGATCCCAAAACCAGGCAAAGAGGTCACAAAAAAAGAAAACTACAGACCAATATCACTGATGAATATAGATGCAAAAATCCTCAACAAAATACTAGCTAACAGACTCCAACAGCACATTCAAAAAATCATACACCATGATCCAGTGGGGTTTATCCCTGCAATGCAAGGATTCTTCAATATACGCAAATCAATCAATGTGATACATCATATCAACAACTTGAAGGATAAAAATCATATGATCATTTCAATAGATGCAGAAAAAGCTTTTGACAAAGTTCAACATCCATTTATGATAAAAGTTCTCCAGAAAATGGGCATAGAAGGAAATTACCTCAACATAATAAAAGCCATATATGAAAAACCAAAAGCCAACATCGTTCTCAATGGGGAAAAACTGGAAGAATGCCCTCTAAGAACAGGAACAAGACAAGGGTGTCCACTCTCACCACTATTATTCAACATAGTTTTGGAAGTTTTAGCCACAGCAATCAGAGAAGAAAAAGAAATCAAAGGAATCCAAATTGGAAAAGAATAAGTAAAATTGTCACTCTTTGCAGATGACATGATATTATATGTAGAAAACCTTAAAGACTCTACCAGAAAACTGCTAGCACTAATTGATGAGTTTAGTCAAGTAGCAGGATACAAAATTAATGCACAGAAATCTCTTGCATTCCTATACACGAACAACGGAAGAGCAGAAAGAGAAATTAAGGAAACTCTCCCATTCACCATTGCAACCAAAAGAATCAAATACCTAGGAATAAACCTGCCTAAGGAGGCAAAAGATCTGTATGCAGAAAACTCTAAGACATTGATGAAAGAAATCAAAGACGACACAAACAGATGGAGGGACATACCATGTTCCTGGATTGGAAGAATCAACATCGTGAAAATGTCTGTACTACCCAAAGCAATTTACAGATTCAATGCAATCCCGATCAAATTACCAATGGCATTTTTCACAGAACTAGAGCAAGAAATCTTATGATTCGTATGGAAACGCAAAAGACCCCGAATAGCCAAAGCAATCTTGAGAAGGAAAAATGGAGTTGGTGGAATCAGGCTTCCTGACTTCAAACTGTACTACAAGGCCATAGTGATCAAGACAGGATGGCACTGGCACAAAAATAGAAAGGAAGATCAATGGAATAGAATAGAGAACTCAGAAGTAAGCCCAAACACATATGGGCACCTTATCTTTGACAAAGGAGGCACGAGTATACAATGGAAAAAAGACAGCCTCTTCAATAAGTGGTGCTGGGAAAATTGGACAGCAATATGTAAAAGAATGAAATTAGAACACTTCCTAACACCATACACAAAAATAAACTCCAAATGAATTAAAGACCTACATGTAAGACCAGACACTATAAAACTCCTAGAGGAAAACATAGGCAGAACACTCTATGACATACATCAAAGCAACATCCTTTGTGACCCACCTCCTAGAATCATGGACATAAAATCAAGAATAAACAAATGGGACCTCATGAAACTTAAAAGCTTTTGCACAGTGAAAGAAACCATAAACAAGACTAAAAGGCAACCCTCAGAATGGGAAAAAATAATTGCCTATGAAACAACGGACAAAGGATTAACCTCCAAAATATACAAGCAGCTCATGAAGCTTAATACCAAAAAAGCAAATAACCCAATCCACAAATGGGCAGAAGACCTAAATAGACATTTCTCCAAAGAAGACATACAGATGGCCCACAAACACATGAAAAGATGCTCAACATCACTCATCATCAGAGAAATGCAAATCAAAGCCACAATGAGGTATCACCTCACACCAGTCAGAATGGCCATCATCACAAAGTCTGGAAACCACAAATGTTGGAGAGGGTGTGGAGAAAAGGGGACTCTCCTGCACTGTTGGTGGGAATGTAAGTTGGTACAGCCACTATGGAAAACAATTTGGAGGTTCCTTAAAAAACTACAAATAGAACTACCATATGATCCAGTAATCCCACTCCTGGGCATATACCCAAAGAAAACCATAATCCCAAAAGAAACTTGTACCATAATGTTTACTGCAGCACTACTTACAATAGCCAGGACATGGAAGCAACCTAAATGCCCATCAACAAATGAATGGATACAGAAGATGTGGCATATATATACAATGGAATATTACTCAGCTATAAAAAGGGATGAGATGGAGCTCTATGTAATGAGGTGGATAGAACTACAATCTGTCATACAGAGTGAAGTAAGTCAGAAAGAGAAGGACAAATATTGTATGCTAACTCACATATACGGAATCTAAAAATGGTACTGATGAACTCAGTGACAAGAACAAGGATGCAGATACAGAGAATGGACTGGAGAACTCGAGGTATGGGAGGGGGCGGGGGGTGAAGGGGAAACTGAGACGAAGCGAGAGAGTAGCACAGACATATATATAGTACCAACTGTAAAATAGTCAGTGGGAAGTTGATGTATAACAAAGGGAGTCCAACTCGAGGATGGAAGATGCCTTAGAGGACTGGGGCAGGGAGGGTGGGGGGGACTCGCGGGGGGGGAGTCAAGGAAGGGAGGGAATACGGGGATATGTGTATAAAAACAGATGATTGAACCTGGTGTACCCCCCCAAAAAAAAAGAAAAAAAATAAAATAAAATAAAATAAAATAAAATAAAATAAAATAAAATAAAATGCATAGAATATGTTCATTTCACCTTGATGTTTTCCATCCACTTGTGAAAATCCTACCTGATCTATTCTAATAAGTAGAATTTAGGTTAACTGTAGATTTAATATATTTTCATGGGAAAATTAGAACAGAAAACAAACAGCATGCTACTTATTCCAAGGAATTTTCCAGCAATCTCCTGGGCAAAATTAATTTCTTTTTCCTCTGAAATTCCACAACCTTTCCTTGGAAGTCTTTTATTACCCTCTTTTCATACAACTCACATAATAATCATGTAAATTCCTATCTTCTACTCTAAAATGCAGGCTAATAAGGCCATGTATTAGTAGCCACTGACAGCCCACAGTACTTAACACATATATTCTGATTTTAAAAATAATGCAGTGGCTTTATATATTCCTTAATATGATTTACAATCATGTTTGCAAAGTAACAGAAAGATTCCCCTAAAAATCACAGAGTGGGAAGCTGAAAAAGAAAAACCCTCTTCCAAATAACTAGATATTCGTATGAAGAAGAAAATAAGGCTAAGTAACCAAGAAAAAGAAAAATGTGATAATGCCAAATTCAAGCTTTTTTGAAACAAAGACTTGCCATAAAATCTCCAACTAGCTTTCAGTTTTCATAAAACAGAGCACTTCATTAAAAATGAACAACCTTAGTCTGCTCCCAAAATGGAAATTTAAGCAAAAATAAAGAGTTGGAAATAAAAACCAATTCTAGAAGCTTGTATCTAAAACTGGAAAGGAGTCTTGGGATAAAAAATAGACTAATGCCTGATGGTAGTAAAACCTGGATGGTTGTAGTGTATGTTGTAGGTCCAATTAACTGTCAGCATCGTGAATTAGGAATCCAAAAGATAGTTAGCAGTTGGTATTACTACTTGGAGAAGAGTACTGCCATACACCATAAACAAATAACTGCCAATGTCTCCATGTGCAGAATTAAAAGAATGAGAAGAGAAAGTTGTTTACATCATCATGGTTTACATACTTGAAAATTTATTGTTGGGTGTCAGCAGAATGGAGCGCTAAAAAGCATGGGTTTTGAAGTCAAAAAGACCTTGATACAAATCCTGGTTCTGCTCATGTAATTGGACAACCTACTTAACCTGTTTTTCATCTGTAAAATCAAAATATTGGTACATTTTTATTAGCATAGTATGCAAGCTACTTACTAGAGGGGCTACATAGATAACCATTAAATAAATAGTCACTATTATTAGGAAACATATGACTTTTATCTGATACTCCACAATGTAGCAGGTACAAATAGGCTCATGCTGTTACTCCAAGAAAGATCCCATTAAATAGACGGAAGAATTTTCTGATCATGTGGTTAATGAAACACTTCAGGACAATAAAATAAGAGGTATAACTTCATACTTAAAGATCACCTCCCACACTCCATTTCTGTAACTGGCAGTCATCTCAGATTCTTCTGGGTGCATCAAGTTTGAGAAAAAAAAAATTTCGATCAATTCTTACTGCTGTCAACTAGAAAATAAAAACAAAAACAAAGTGTCAGTGTCAAACTAAGCTGAAGATCAAAATCCTAAGGCTGACTTTAAAAATGTTTTCTATCATATGAATGATTAATTTTATAAAAAAAATGAAAATCTTCTGCCCTGAGCACAAAAGAATGTAACCATTACTGAGCTATAAATACCCCAGGCTGAATTGGGTGATAGAGAAGAAAAGGACAGTGAAACTCATGACATCTTTAAAAAGCCCTTTTCTTACAGGGTTCTAAATCAAAAACAGATTATTCACCAAAAGCTTTTTGATACCTTGAAGGGTTTCTTGGCTGTTTCTTTGGAAGCTATCTTTCACTAGTTCACACTGATGCAACATTAGCTGTCACTCAGAGATGAACTTAAAATTGCTGCCACATGGATGGAAAATCAGTACCAGGAAGAAAGTGCCTTTTGTAAACTCAGAAAACATATTTTCTTTAAAATGGAAAGGCTGACCATGTGATAAATGCTTCTCGTATAATGGATAAAACCACTCTCTACTTGAAGAAGCATGCACAAGCCCTCTGAGACCAGCAGCTCTCAGATATTTTTCTTCAGATCACATGCAACATTTAACTTTACTGGATGCCTTTGTAGCATCTACATCTTGCATTTCTTTCCTTCGTCTCCCTACTTCATGTTCTGCTTCAAGAAAGAGCAATTAAAGTAACTTGTAAGTTAGGAAATAAGGCTTTGAATACAGATTAAAAAGGAGCTAGGGGTTATTTGGCAGGCATTAGAGAAATAACGTTTGTTTTTAAAAGTATAAAGCATTTTACGGTTGATTCCATTTAATTCAACCAATGTTTGTTGAACATCAAATGTGTGCATGGCTTTGTGCTAGGGATCATAAAAGAATATGAAGAAGAAACAAACAAGAAGTTGACCTTCAAGGGGCTTTAATGTAGAAGGCAAATATTTTAAAGTGCAAAAATGATTTGCAGTTTGTTGCCAATGCCTCAATAGATCTAAAAACAATTCAGACAGGCCATTGTCAGGGGGAGGAGTGTGTGTTGTAAGAAATGAACAAATACTTCTCAAGCTCTCAAGCTCCACTCAGCTTTCTCTGATAAAAACCATTATAGTAGTGGACGTCAAGTGGCAAGAAGACATTCTAAGTTGAGAGAACGATCACAGGTGATAAATTCTGTGAAATTTCAAGATTAGTTGTAATATAAGCTAAATGAGATGTTATGGGAAAGATCTAAAAAGGTAAATTTGGCATTCAATCCTAGATTTACATGCTAGGCTAAGAAATTTGGATTATAAGAAACAATTCTGGAGCTGTGAAGTTACATCATCAGATTTATAGCTTAAGCAGATAGACTTTCACATAAGAAATGGAGGTAGAAGATATTGGCAAGGCCAATTTGAAGATTATTTGCAGTAGGGAACATAAAAAAATAGGACTGAAGCATGCAGGCGGGATGGAGAGGAGGGAACATATTTTGAAATGCCTTTTGAGGGTATAATGGACATATCTTGGTTCCACAGGGAGATTGATTTGAAGATGATTCCAAAATTTTAAGGTTAATTTCCTGGAAAGGAGTAATTTCTAACAAATAATTAGGGAAGAAAGTAGGAATAATAGGCCAAGTTTTTGACAGATTGAGATTTATAGCAACAAGAGGTTATTAATTAGTAGGTTGTTCACTCATTCAGCAAAATTTTGGGAGAGATTCCTATGTGTCATATCAGAACCAAACATCAGGTATAAGAAAAGGAATGGACATAAAGAAAAATATTTTAGGTTACTTCATCAAACTATATTATACAATAATCCCATTTATTGACTGTTATAATTTTTCTAGCATATGATTAATTAATTAGACATTAAATGCTGCTGCTTTCACCCAGTCTAGAATTTCTATAAAAATATTTGCTTTGCCTCAAGTTCAAATGATCACAGAAATGTAAACATTGAGGACAAAAGTTTGACGTGATTGCTTTAGGTCTTCGTAATCAATAAAATGTACAATGAACTTTGTGTGCAAAAGAAGAGCTAATAATTCGGACATGCATTATTTTTAAAAATTATGTAATAGGAGTATATGGCTAATATGTTAGATCCTGGACTTCCCTAAACTTAAAAATTTTGATGAACTAAAATTAAGGACAATGAAGAGAAAAACATATAGTGTTGCTCTTCGGCAAGTGGATTATATTTATATATTTGACTAAACATGGAACTTTATTTTAGGGCTTTCATTGTGAACTTTGCCAGCATGATTTAATAAAACTGTAGTACGTGAATATACAAACTAGCGTAAGAGTCATTACTTTCATTAAGAATACTACAGTGAATAAATTAACCCAAAACAATAAAACCTGAGCTGTTGATATATGTAAATCATTTACATCTTGTAGACTCATTTTGGGTAGGGAAGAATAAATGTGTTATTGTGGAGGTTTCATTAGCCCTTGCATTTCAATTGACTTCGAAAGCACACAATAAGAATACAAAAGCAATAAATATCATTCATAAACAAGAATATCATACAGGGTTGTGGCTTTTTTTTTTTTTTAACAAGATGTTCTGTGCCATTACACTTTAATAGTCCTGCTGAATTTTCAATATGAAAAAAGCTAAAGAGGGCTGCCATGGTGCCATCACTGTATTCTGCAGCCATATTTTATCCTGCTTTATTACATCACTCTGCATTCAAAGCTACATACATGATGATGTCTCATGGGAAATGCCAAAGATGCTGCAGGAAACCTTAAATGTAATATATTAGCATCTTTCAGCATTCTGTACCTGATGCTAAGGAGCTTGGCTTAGGTGATGCAAAATAAATACTCAGTGTAAGTCACCTAATAACAGCATGTCATATCCACTGGCTTTATAAGTTTGAGTATTTGACAGATACAGATATTTTAAAGGTGTTTTCATTTAGCATCTTATTAGTATTCCAGTAGATACATACTGAAAGGACCAGCTCGCTGCACTCTTGGAGGTAGAATAAAGCCAAAGAGATTTCCTTTGACAGTTGGCCATGCACTGCTCTATTTACACTATATCCTTTGAGGGATAAGATTTCTTTTTAATACTGTCTAGATCAGTATTATTTTTCAAAAGATGTATATCTCCTATATCAGAACAGAATGAAAATTCCAGATTTTAGTGTAGACAATGGTGAGTTAGAATCTCATTGGTGGTCCAACAAAGAGCTCTAGAGATCAAAACAGCAAAAAACAAAAAAGTCTCCTTGTAACAAATATTAAGAAAAATTTGAAATGCTCCTTAAATATAGCAAGACAAGGCCTTTTAAGGCACATTTGGGAATGGGTGAATCAATGCATGGTAGGCCCCACTTGTCATAGTTGATGGTGTCTCCAGAATAGAAACTCTGTGTTAGCCTTCTAGAATCACGTAATAAAGTACTGGCAGACATTCAGGATAAGACTGATGAGCACAACCCTGAAAGCCTCTTAGCTACCTGAAGAGGCTGTGATCCAGATTCAATTCAGGTACTTCAACCTGAAAGACCTTAGGGGCTAAAACAACTTACGCCTATCTGTCTGTAACACACCTGCCTACCTCACTAGGCCCCTCACTTGACAGATTCTCCTCTTCCTTCAGCTCTCTGATTTGCCACTTCCTCAGGGAAGTATATCTTGACCATTCTGCCTAAGGTAGCCCCCACTCCCAACTCGTTTTCTTTTCATCACACTGCCTCATCTGCTTCTTTATAGTATCAAAATCTGCAGTCATTAGGTTTATGGATTTGTTCTCTTGCTTACTTGTTTATGACTCTGACACTAGTATATTTTCTCCAAAGAGGGAGGGACCATGTCAGCATTTCATGACTCCATACCAGCATCTTGCCCATGGCACATGGTCAGGTTTAATTCATTCTTTGTAAAGGAGTAAGAAAAAAAAGATGGAAAAAGGGGAGAAGGAAGGAAGAAAAGAATGGAGAAAGGAAGGGAGGAAGAAAGAAATGAGGGAGGGAAGAGAAGAGAGACAAAAGAGAGGCAGGAAGGGAGGGAGGCAGGAAAGGAAGGAAGGCAGGGAGGGGAAGAGGGGAAGAAACCAAGGAGAAAAGAGCAGCACACTATATGATTTGTAACTCTTTGTTTTATTAGACTTATACTAACTGGCACTGGTGTTTGTCTAAGGTTGAATGACAACTTCTTTTGGCTTCATTTTTTTTAAATGAAAATAACAGCCGGAGTTGCCTGATCGTTGCTAAATATAAAAGGCACAATTGTGAAGCTCTTTGCACACTGCCATGCAAAGAAATTTGTAATCTATAAAGCCCTAAAGAAATGTCAGGTATTACTGTTCACTGAAGTTACCGATCTCTCCACTAAGCATAACTGCATAACTAATGTTTTCATTCTGGTTTCCCCTCTGTCCTTAAGCATACCTGATATAAGGAAGTTGAGGATCATTATTAAACATATTATAATGCCTTTATTCAATTAACTGGTTGTTAATATAGTGCTTGAGTATACCCTTACCACAGGGCCACATAATAACAATAATAACTTACATTTCTGAACAGTTATTATGAGCCTGAAACTATTCCACTATTCTAAGCTCATTGTATACTTTGTCTCATTTAATCTCTATAAAATCCTATAAGGTAACAATGAGTTATCCTTATTTTTGTTTTACAGTGAGTAAACTGAGGCACAGAGAGATTAAGTAACCTGCTCAAGGACCCAATTCAATAAGAGACAAGACATGGTTTTGAAGAGGGTTTCTGGTTCCAGGTCCAGGCCTCTCTACATAGGCTCTGCAGGTCTCTTAAAAGGCAATCTACATATGATTCTGCAATTATAAGGCCTGTGGAATTGTTCCTGGAAATGGATATTGGATATAGAACTGTGTTCAGTCAATAGGCATTAGAATGGTTCTCTTTTCGTATTCAATAAGAATATAAAACAGCGACAGGGAGATATCAAAACTGAAAAATGTACAAAAAGTTTTTTAAAGGATATTCAAAATATTTTTAAAGACTTGGCCTTGAGTTTAGTCCTGAGATTTCTTACTCTCCTAAAGTCCTCATTTTGTATTTGTTGTTTCACAAACTGGCCCCCATACATGAATGGCAAGGAGAGATGGAAGAAAGTGACAGGCCACTCTGGATTGGTAGGTGGCAGTTTTAACAAGCACCTTTGCAGGTCTTACATATGAGGCTTGTCTTGGGCAGCTGCACAATGAATAGATTTCCATATCCACCTACCAGTATCTTCAAGGTTTAGATAGAGGCCTTAATTGGGTCCAATCACATATTCAATTAGGATGGTCTCAACAGCACCTTGCTCTATCAAGGCTGTGTCCTTAAAATGGGAATAGTAGATGGAACGTACATTCCAAGGACAGAGCTGGGAGAGAGAAGCCCCCAATTCCCCGGGTTCAGCGTGCAGGTCAACTAGCAGTCATGCCATCTCAGCAACCTCCTCCAACAATACTGTGCTTATAGTTTCACAGAGGAATGAATGAGTATCAGAAATTCTAAGGGGTTTCTGCACACTACACAGGTTTCGATAACTCACCCCACCTTCTCCTACCCACCCCGGAAAAGGTTCTCCCCTTAGTATTGGTTGGTGAGTCCAATTACTAGCAGGTTTGCTCTTTTGGTGTGGAGAGGATGAGGAAGGCAGATAGAGAGTGGATTTTGTTCTATGCTGCTCAAATACAAACTGATCATTGTTTTCAAGGCTATCACTAGAACTACTGTGCTAACAAAGATGATAATAATAAGGGCTAAACTGTATTAAGCTTTTACTCTTTGCTTACCAACACTCTGTTAATCATTTTAACAAGATTTTCCAACAACTAATCCATGTAATATGTACTCCAGTTACCTGCATTTTACAAAAGAAATTGTTTCAGAGTTATTTGGCCAAAGTCTCTATATGACTGGCGGATCTGAGATTAAAAACCCAGTCAACCTGAATTCAAATTCAAAGGTCTTATAGTCACTTGCAGTACTGCCCTACCATGGACCAAAAAGCACCCTCCACCACTACCTCAAAACATCTCCCTCCTCACAAGAATATGGGCCACACACACACATTTTCTCTTCCTCAGATTTCTGCTTAGCTGTTAGGGACATGTTGGTTCTGCAAAACTAGAGAGGAACCACTCATGGGCACTCTCTTTGCTTAGATTTGGTTTATTGCTGAAATACTCTAAAAAAATACTTCGCTATTTCTGTACTAACATAATGAACTACAGAGTTCTTTTTCAGCATATTTTATGTACAACAGTCTCATATTATGTAGAATCATAAAACAAAAAAGTATTCCATGTTCAAAATCTTCCACAGTCTGAAACTAAACCCTTCAAGTGCTACAGCTTTCACACATTTAATCCTCAATTATTGTTGATGGATGTGCTACTAAAGAATTTCACTAATGTCCCTGCTTCTTTTGACAGGCCATAGAACACAGCAGCATAACCATCACCTAGTGTACTAAAATTCAATAATATTTGTGTCTTTACCCTCTCTTATACCATCAAATAGCATTTCTCCTGTTCTCATTGTGCTGGTTCCAAGAGCTTTTGTACATTAACAAATAATTAACTTGCTACAAATTTTATAAGAAGTGAATACTAACAAATTGCCCAAAGGAGAGCGATGTTGGAAATAGGATATCACAGGTTTGAAGTGAGGAAAAGGATGCTGGCCAGTGCTTTCAGACACTCAACACTCTTTGGATAAGATAAATGGGATGCTAATGCACATGGATTCATGAATTCTTCATTTCTCATTTGCAATAACTTTAAAAAAAATCTCTGCTCTGTGATTGTTAAGGATCAATGAAAACTTGATTTTAACCTCTCCTCAATCCTCTAATTAAAAAAAAATTATATAACAAATATGCTGCATATTTTCGGTATCTCCTGAAATTAAGCAACTATATTCCAATAGTTTAAAGACTTCTCCTGGAAAATTTCCACATTTTACAACTAATTTAATAGACAAAAACTCTTAGCTCATATGGCATTTTGTATCTTTAAAGACTTTTATAAACATCCACTTAATCCCCACCACACACTAGCAGCCAGGTATTATTTCCTTTTTATAGATGAAGAACATGGGTTGCAGAAACACCTGTAACTTTCCCCAGACACTACACTTATAAGACTCTCTGGACTGTAACCAAGAAGCTTAGAGAACAGTCTGCACCCCCTAAGATTCATACAGGATTTTGAAGGGAGGGACATTTTCAGGATTATATTTGTTTTCTTTTAGGTATCACCCCAAATAAATGTTTGTTGTTATTTCACTGCCACAAGACAACGAGATTAAAATTCTGCTGAATTTATTCAGAAGTTGTAACAACCTACAAATTTCAATTCTTGTGAAAATCCAACTAAATAGTGGGATGTTAACATTTTTCTTTACCCTGAAACAAATTTACTACTACTTATAATGTTCTTAGAAACAATAGGAGATATCTGATGAATTGCATGAACAAGTAAAAGCAAGGCATCTGCTCTTACAACTTTCCATCAAGAATTAGTTTTGTAAGAGAAAATAGAATATTTGTGAACTTTGGAAAAACAAAGGTTATATTATTAAAGTAATATCTATTGAATATACCATGGCTTAGACAAAGTGTCCAGCATTTTCACCAATGGAAATGTGAACTCATCTCCTTTAATTCTCACAATGAGGTAGATTCTTCCCTTTATTAGATGGGACAATGAGACTGGAAGAGGTTAAGTAAATTGCCCGCACTCACATAGTCATCTAGTGGCAAAGCCAGAACACAAATCTGAGTCTGCTAATTTCACAAAGCCCAGGCCCAGAAATCACCACTCGCTAATATCTGGGGTTTTTTGTATTTTACATCTAGATCACAGGACTACAATACTTCAAACCCTCTAGATTAAGTAAAAATTAGCAATATCAAAAGGAAAGAGTATTTACAGTGGGTAATCATCTCCTTTTTCTACATACATTTTTAAATCAGCCTTTTTAGTTTCATAAATTTATCCCACTGGCATTTTTGTTGGGATCACATTAAATGCATAGATTAATTTAGAGTGAATAGACATCTTTATGATTTCCTATCTTTCTCTACAAGAACATGATTTCCATTTGTTAAAATATCCTTTTAAGAATTTCTATAGTATGTTAAAGTGTTCTTCATTTAGGTCTTGACCATTTTCTTTTTTTTAGTCCCAGGTAGTTCATCTTTTGGTTGCTGTTATAAAAAATGTTGTTTATTTTGTCATATCTTGTAACTTCTTGTGGTTCCAACATATGAAGGCAATTTATATGAACTGATATCACTCTGTGCCCATCTTATGAATTCTCTGTTTTTCACAAAAATTAAGGTGATTATTTTGGGTTTTCCAGATAGCAGTCTACTTTTGACTCTCTAATTCCAATGTCTCCTTTCTCATTACTAATTACATTAGCTGGTAACTTAGAACAATGTTAAATAACAGTAGTATGAAGAATATTCTTGTCTTGTTACTTGTTTTAAAGGGAAATATATATCTTATAAAAATAAGTATATTGTGAACATGAAGAAACCAACTAGGCTAGAAGGATAAGAGGTTGGGAAAGGAGAATTGCAAAATTAATTATAAGACTAAAAGTGTAAGTTGAAGTAATTGGACACTGCCTTGTAAATACAGGAATCCACTGAAGGTTTGTTAATGAGAAATGAAGTAATGTGGTAAAAAGTGACTAAAAAATATTGTAGTTATAGTTTGTGCGAAGTGTGAGTGAAGATGCAGACTAAGAATGGAGAGGGTAAGCCCAGTAAGATTAATCTAGGTGTTTTTTGAAAAGGTTAAACTTCTAAATGGATTTTAATAAATGCATTTCTATGAAGATTAATGATGTTGAGCATTTTTCATGTACCTGTCGGCCATCTGCATGTATTGTTTCGAAAAAATATCTAGTTAGCTCTTCTTCTCATTTTTTAATCAGGTTCTTTTTCTTTATTTTGAGTTATATGAGCCACTTATATATTTTAGATATTAACCCGTTATCAGTCATATCATTTTGCAAGTACCTTCTTCCTCTCAGTAGGTTGTCTTTTCATGTTGATAGTTTCCTTTGCTGTGCAAATGCTTTTAATTAGGTCCCATTTGTTTACTTTTGCTTTTGTTTCCTTGGCCTTAGGAAAGGAATCCAAACAAATATTGTGATGATTTATGTCAAAGAGTATTGTCTGTGTTCTCTTCTAGGAGTTTTATGGTTTCCAGTCTTACTTTTAGACCTTCAGTTCATTTTGTGTGTTTTTTTTATATGTTGTGAGAAAATGTTCTAATTTCATTCTTTTACATGTAGCTGTCCAGTCTTCCTAGTACCACTTATTGAAGAGACTGTCTTTTCTCCATTGTATATTCTTGTCTCCTTTGTTGTACATTAATTGACCGTAAGTATGTAGGTTTATTTCTGGGCTTTCTATCCTGTTCCATTGATCTATATGTCTGTTCTTGTGCATGTACCTTATGGTTTTGATTACTGTAACTTTGTAATATAGTCTGAAATCAGGGAGCATGATACCTCCAGCTTTGTTTTTGTTTTTTTTTTCAAGATTGTTTTGGCCAGTTAAAAGTTCTTACTTTCACATTGCCATGTATTTGTGTGAAGTATTGTCATTATTCAGCTAAATTTTAAAATTAATTAGTAGGTCTCCTGAAACTTAGCACCAAGTGTCCTGCTTATAAGGTCTACTCTCCCATGCAAGTTGTACATTATTTTCTCTTCAAGATAAAATCAAAGCAACCTAAATGTCTATCAACAGAGGACTGGATAAAGACAATGTGGTGCATATATACAATGGAATATTACTCAGCCATAAAAAAGAACAAAATAATGCCATTTGCAGCAACATGGATGGACCTAGATTGTCATACTGAGTGAAGTAAGTCAGACAAAGACAAATATCATATGATATCGATTATATGTGGGTTCTTTAAAAAAGGGTACAAATAAACTTACCTACAAAACAGAAACTGAGTTACAGATGTATAAAACAAACTTATGGTTACCAGGGTGTAAGGCAGGGGGAGGGATAAATTGGGAGGTTAGGATTGACACATACACACTACTATATATAAAATAGAAAGCTAATAAGGACCTACTGTATACCACAGGAAACTCTACTCAATACTCTGTAATGGCCTATATGGGAAAAGAATATAAAAGAGTGGATATATGTATATGTATAACTGACTCACTTTGCTGTATACCTGAAACTAACACAACATTGAAAATCAACTATACGCCAAAAATTTTTTTTAAAAAATAGCCCATATTTTAATTTCTAAAATCAAACCATATTGTGTATATTCTGCTGACACATAGGTAGAATTGCCACTGAACAAAAATTCACACTCTTAGACATAACCTGATATATACATTTGTTTAATCAAAGAGGAAAAACAGGAAGCTATTCCCAGAAACTGTATGGTAGCTATAGCATGACCACTGCATCTCATAAGAATAGTTCTTATATTTTCAGTTTCTTTTGTAAAAATTAAGAGTGAAGAAACAGACTCAAGCTTTTGATAACCACCACAGCAAAAGACTGAAAGAATTTTCTCTGTAACCCTGGTCAGGTATGTTTGGAAGGGAAGAGAAGAGGTGAAATAGAACTTGGCTTCTCATGACCCCATATTCTTCTCCCATAGTATTTCCTCCAGGAAACCATGACTTAAGCAGCTGAAGGGCAAATGGCACCAACTTTGTGCACACTCAGAATCCTCATGCTCATAGCAAACTGTGTTTGAATTGAGGTCCTACTGTGTCCCTACTGTGAGCAGAGCAGAGGAGTGGCAAGTGACCAGGACATGGGTCCCCTTGGACAATAGGAATAGTTACAAGTAAGCTTGTTTTTTTCTGTCTCCACTGAGCATAGTCTATTCACAGTGAAAGCCCAAAGTATTAAATGGAAATTTCACTTCTATGTAAGAGAAGCTTTAGATATATTAAAAAGGGGAAAAAAAGTGTTCTTCAAAGGCTCCTTTTCTTTGAAATAGACACAAAGGAAAGGTGAAATTCATCTGAGGGCTGTTCAAAGTCATCATAATCTCAGTAAAAGGGGAAAAATGAAAATAAGTTCAAAACCACCTTTGTTTCTTCAGAAATATTTTACAAATGAAATCAAGGAATATTTGCTTAGAGCAATAAAGCCAGACTCACCAGAGAATGAAAATGATACACATGGATGTTTACAGAAAAGTGTTCTTCATTTGAAGCAAATTTACTTTACAGAACATTGAATTTATAGGAGTAAGGTGAATAACTATTAAGTTTCAGGAAATGGGCAGTCATGAGTGCAAGAACTTTCTACCTAAAATACATTATAAGACATATTTCTGAAATATCTTAAAAAATGTGATTCCACGTAGTACAATGATGTAGTAATTCATGAATAATCAAGAAAAACACACTTCTAAAATACTGAGAGTATCATGAGCCAGAGGAATGAATTGGCTCATCAACTTTTCTTATTAATTTGTGGTTACTTGTGGTCATTTGGCACTGGTGCCAATTTTATGTTGTAATACAGTAAGATAATAGAATTTCACCAATTTTGTTAAAGCATTTTTAAACTGATAAGAAGGGATTCTTGCATTCTCAAGAAGTATCTTCTAGACTCTTATCACAAAAGAGTAAACCTACGGAAAGCTAGTAATGCTTGGGTGGAGTGAAGCGTGTTTCAAATACACATGATCACTAGATTTAATGTAGGAGAAGTCACATATGTATTCAGAGTGGAGAATGGAATTGGCTATACTCTGCTTAAGTTTCCAAACTGGGAAAATGATGTCCTGTCTCATCCAACCCAAATAGTTGATAAGAAACTCTTCTCAGGCTTGGGCATGGGAAAGAAGACTAGAATGCAGGAGCCTATTCTAAATTACAATTTTATCATCTTTGGCTAAAATAGTGTCTGACAATCAGATGAAGTAGTGTAAGCAGCATTTACTTATAAGAGAAGAACCTGTAATTGGAATCTTGTCTGTACTATTAAGCTGAGTAATTCCAAGAAAGTTATAATTTCTTGAAGCCACTGTTTTTTCCTCTGTGAAATGAGGATTGTAATATCTATCTCTCAGAGTTCTTCTGAATAGTAATTGGTACTTAGTACTACTTACCAGAAAGAAATTGAACAAAAAGAATACACACATGTAAATAGACACATATACATATATACATATGTATATATTTATGAGCACAGAAAAATATATTAGCTATCTTGTATTCAGTGTATTCAAAGGATAAATATTATGTACATGGGTAGAAAACTGCTTTAGTGTTAAATATTACAGGGAATATAGAAGTATACCCGAAATACCATATGCTCCTTCCTTCAAAGAATTTATATGTATATTACTTTTTATTTGCTAAATTAACCCAAATAAAAATTCTAGGTACTAGATTTACCATTCCTTTTTTATAAATGAGAAAACAAGGCACTGAGTAGTAAAAAGTAGTAATAGTAGCAGCAGTAGTAGTTGTTAATGTTGCTATAGTCCAGTAAACAAGATATGATATATAAAGTTTGTGACCATGAAAACAGGAGCTATTACAAGGAAGGAATGGGCCTATAGAATGAATGGTTTGAGTGAAAAATTAAAGGAGTAAAAAAAAGAATATTTTTGCATAGGGAATGAGGATTGGGCTTGAGCCTAATGGATCATAAGCTTTAAAAATGGCTACTTTGAGATATATCTGGGTTAAGATACAGCGGAATTGGGTATGAGTATTTTGATATCAATAGTCAAGCATGTGTAGTTTATTATTATTGTTTATTGGTGACACTATCATATAAGAGTTTTTAAAGCGGCATGAGACATTTGGTACAAAATTCGACTCCAAAAAATCAACAGATAAAATTAGAGAGAGCCTGAAATTGTGGAGGCCCATGAGGAGGAATTTTCAACTATATTCTTTCAAAAGGGGAAGAAATTTTTTTTGGTGGCGGGGGGGGAGAAAAAGTGGATTCTTTAGTGGTATATAGACAGGAATACAAAGTTTTAAAGAATGTTTAAAGATAATACTTTAAAATATTTTATCTTTTGAAAGTACTTTCACACACATTAACAATAAACTCTCAAATAACATAAAACATGCAGCAAGACAGCTATTTCTTTCATTGCCAGGGAAAACTAAAGAACACAAGAACCACAGAATTTGCTTAGTCACAAATATAGCCAGTCACAGACACCAAAGTACAACTCATATTGCCTATCTCTTAGTTAATTACTTTTACCCCACTGTATCATACAATCTCTCAAATATATGTGTCATTGTTCCCTTTCCCATGTCAGGTAATTTTCTAACTTGCAGTATACTGTACTTTCTCTGAGGGGGCTTTTGGAAATTATAGAAATGATAATCACAGAATATTTAAGCCTCATGAAAAGTAGAAATGTGCTTTATAAATATTAAGTGGTAGGTGACTAGGAGTAGTTTTGCTCTAAGCTGCTAGCAATGATTAAACATACTTTTTAAGAGCTGCTCTTCTGAAATTCTACTTATTTTTAAATCCAGTACTTGGCAATACCCTCCTTTTAATGTTGCCTTTTGTATTGCCTGCTTCCTCCTACCCATAAAGTCTGTTACATTATATTGACATAAATAAATGCAGGAGACACTATGCTTAAAAAAAATGGTGTTAATTGCAGACCACAGAAAAGAAAAACAGGGGGAATGAATTGTTGTGAGGATATTTTAAATCCAAGAGAAGATCTGGCTTCGTTGATTGTTGGGAATAGTCTGTCCATAAGGAAGAGTGATTCCTAATGAGGATGGATGTATCACCTAAGTGTATAGGAAACAGCAGCAGCAAGGAAGAAATTGTGATGCATGTAGAGAGCCTTTTCTTTGAACCATGCCTGTTATAAGGCTATGTTTGAAGCCAGCAGAAAGCATTCTCCTATGCATTGTACAATAAGTAAAATGGCGTGATGGAAACAAATATCATTAAGCTCTAAAAGGCTAGAAATTGTGAGTTCTTTGTTTTCCGAACAAAAGAATTTTCCACTGTCCAAATGTCTGACAAACAGACACGGAATTCTTTACTCAGTCGAGAATTTGTTTCAGTTTCATAATCAAGATGAACTGATACAGGATGAGAAAATTATTTTGTAGGGGGATAAAACACATTTATGCTATTGGGTATATTAATAACTAATGATTTTAGTTCAGATTTTATTGAAAAAAATTGAGACATATAAAACAATAAATGTGAGAAGCATGATTTCTGTCTACCCAATAGAAGCCTATAAATAATTATGTATACTTATTTGTTTTACTTTCCGTAATTTCAAAGAAAATGTAAATATCAATATATAGGAAATATTCATTCTCAAGATGAATATTGCACTTAAAATTTGCACAGAGAAAAAATTACGGTATACAAGTTTTTTGTCTGCCATCTTATTATGAAAGGATAAGAAATTCTACTTAATTTCCAAATAACAATAATACCACCTTACGGTTATATGACACATTTTGTCTGAGAGTGTAAAAGGTCAGCTCAATGCAAGGTATAACAGGATTTTATCATTAAAATTAATGACATTTCTGGTGGTGAAAATTCAAAGGTGATAAATAGCATCTGATTTTTGCTGTATTGGCACAATGCAGACACTGAGAAAAATTTAGAAATTTGTGACTTTGTATTTTCAGGTATATAAAGAGATAAGGAGAATCATCTGGAAACTTCTACAAATTTTACATAAATTTTTCAGGAGTTCAGTGTGAATCCTAAAGATTAAAAATATATCATATATAAAAGGTTCATTTCAATGTGAAGTACTCATTTGAGACCCTTTAAAATCTTTTCTTGGATTTGGAAATCTGTGAGATGGATAAATCTCTAGGAATATCAAAGACAAAAATACTGCAGTATAATCTGAAATTCTGACACATTTCATCTGTCATATTTCATATATATTTCAATATATTCTCAATATGTTGGTGAAAACAGAATTATACTTTGGTGCAGCCACTATGGAGAACAGTATGGAAAGTCCTTAAAATAATACTAGAGTTACCATATGATCCAGCAATCCCACTTCTGGGCATATGTCGAGAAAAAACTATAATTTGAAAAGATACATGCACCCCAATGTTCACTGCTGTATTATTTACTATAGCCAGGACATGGAAGCAACATAAATAGCCAATGACAGATGAACAGATAAAGAAGATGTGGTATAGATACACAATAGAGTATTACTCAGCCATAAAAAGAATGAAATAATGCCATTTGTAGCAACATGGATGGACCTAAAGATTATCATACTAAGTAAGCCAGACAGAGAAAGATAAATACCGTATAAAATCCCTTACACATGGAATCTAAAAAAAAATGATACAAATGAACTTATTTATAAAACAGAAATAGACTAATACACATAGAAAAAAATTTATGGTTACCAAAGGGGAAATGTGGGGGAGGGATAAATAAGGAGTTTGGGATGAAAATACAAGTATACACAATACTATACATAAAATAGGCAACCAGTAAAGACCTACTATGAGCACAGGGACTATTCAGTATCTTGAAATAAGCTATAAGGAAGAAGAAGCTGGAAAAGAATATGTGTGTGTGTGTGTGTACTTATATGCATAAGACTGAATCACTTTTGTACACTTGAAACTAACATTATAAATCAACTATACTTCAATTTAAAAAGATTATACTTTGGTCCCAATCAACGCGTTATCTGTGATCACTAGTCCCCTGATTATTTTATTCATTGTTATTCTCCTGAAAAAAAAAAAAAAAGATGTAGTGATATATTGTCAGCACAAAAGATGAAAGACAAATGATAATAAGTTATATGTGCTTCATGTAGTTGTCACTTATCAGTAAGCCTTAGCATTGATTACACTATCCTTTTAGATGACATTTTCAAATATATAAACATATTCTCAAAATATATAATGGTGGTCATATAATATACAAAAGGTATATTATATAACCACCACTTCTGAGAATTTCGGAGGAATAACAGACCTTGGGAATCATCTAATCCCTTTGCCTAATTTTATAGCTAAGGTAACTGGAGCACAGAGAAATTAAAGTGACTTTGCCTTAGGTTATGCAATATAAGTTGCTAGTAGAGCTAGTTCAAAAATTTAGGTCTACTGATTCACTTTACTTACATTATTCCATTGATTTAAAAGTAAATTAAGACTTGTAATTTATTTGTGTATATTACACAGATGTCTCAGAGAGCAATGAAATTTTCAACATAGAACTGTGATTTTGATACTTTCTTGTTATTAAGTAATAATTAATAATTAAATCAGTACTAACACTGCAACTGAAATCTGTGACCTGAATAAAATGTGAGTGACCTTCAGTGAGAAGTATGTACCCATTCATTCATTAAATCACTATATAGTATGTTTCTACTAAGTGCCAGGCAGTGTTCTAGGCATTCAGAGTACAGAGGCAAACAGAAATAAACCAGTTTTTATGCAATTAATTTTTATTTTTTAGAAAGAGATGGCACAAAATAAGTATGTTAGTTGATGATAAACACTTTGGAGAAAAAAAAGAAAAAAAAACACTGTGTTAGCAAGTCTAAGGCAGTTTCATTTGAATAGGGTGTACAGAAAAGCCTCAATTTAGAAGCTAAAATTTGATTGGTGAGTGCAGAATCCATGAGGAAGAACAATACTGGCAGCAGGAATACCACGTGTGATGATCCTTAATACGAAGCATGCCTGGTGTGTTCAAGAAACAGAAAAAGGTCTAAAACAGTGGAATATGGGAGCAGATTAATAGTAGAGGAGACCAGAGCAGGGAGGTTAGCAAGCCATGGACTGGGGAAGATTGTTAAGGGTCCTGAGGCCACACAGATGTCTTGGACTTTTAGATTTAAAGCACTTGAAGAGCTCTGAGCAGAGAAATGATATGATCTTTCTTATATTTTAACAAGATCACTCTGGTTGCTGTGTAGAAGACAGACTTTAGTGGAACAAGAGTACAAGCAAGAAGAACAATAGGAAGCTACCACAACAAAGCAGACAAGAGATGATGTTGGCATTGAGGATTACTACATCACAACTAAATACTCTGGAAGATCCATTTCCTATAGTGTAACAGATCAGTCAGGAAATGGATGGATCATTCAAATGGGGTAATTTGAGAGATTTTAATAAAGGGATTCTTTCTGAGGGTGGGCCAAGGTTTAAAGATGTTATTTATTTTTATTTTTTTTATTTTTTATTTTTTTGGGGGGGTACACCAGGTTCAATCATCTGTTTTTACACACATATCCCCGTATTCCCTCCCTTTAAAGATGTTATTAATAAATAGCAGAATACACTGATGCTAGTTATAAAAGGGAAAAAGTACTACCTTCTAGGTCTAATGGGCAGAAGCATGGGAGCAAGCTATTACTAGAACCTAAAGAGGATAGCTATATAGAGAGGGCTTCTCAGTGGAAGTAAAGGGACACTGGCAGAGAGACATACGGGGGAATTAATACCCCTATATCACTCTCCTATCTCCCTTTGGTCTCCTGTTGGTGCAGCCTGTTGACCAAACCCAAGGAGAAACCAGAGGAAAAAGAAATGTTTTGATGAGGCTCTCACAGGTTAGACTTTTGAGAATGGAATGGGGTGGAGAGTAACCTGGAAGCATAAACAGAAGATTGTAATAACACACTCCAAGTACATGCACAACACTGAACTGTTAAGAACTTACTATATATTTAGAGAAAACACAAACATGCAGAAATTGGAAATATATGTATATTTCTGGTAATAATTCATGAACACAACTAATTCATCGAAGTTGTTAATGTGTTCTATTCTCGGGCAATGATGTATTAAGTTTAAATATTATGGATTTTTAATGAAATTATTCTATTCAGTACGTCAGTGAAAAAATGATGTATTATACTATCAAACTAGTATGTAGTTTGGGCTGGGCACCTTCTCTTCAGTCTCATGGCATTGTGGATACTGCAGAGGCACAACTGTTCCCTTTCCTCCCCATTTTCTGGGACTATTTTACCCAACTGGATAGACTTTGTTGTGAAGACCTAAGCCAGATGACATCCCAGATATCTGCTGCCTCCTTCTCCAGGCTTAAAGGAAAACCAGAGAGTCCTGCAGAAAATTGAAAGTATGCCTTTGCCTTTTTTCAACTGGTCATGTTACTGCCTTACACATCACCTGGGTAGCCACGTTTTACACTGTCATTCCCTCTAAAGGAAACTTGAATTTTTTTTCTAATATGTAGCTAGGAAAGTGAGAAAAAGAAACCTTTGTTCAGAACTCCTGAAAAATTATCTGGTTGTTTCTACTGCTGGAATTATGATGTTGTGGACTGAACAAGAGAGGAGGGGAGGAGTAAGAGGACTGTTTTATCCTTCACTTTCTGTCTTTGCACAGCCAGCTCCCCTCTGGCAATGGGAATAGCCACTTTTATTTTCATAATACATTCCTGAACTTACAATTAGTTCTTCCCTTTCCTGCGGCTAAGCTATAGATATAGCTGATATAGATACAGATTTGGGACTAATACAAGTTCCATAGGTCCTTTAGTGCCTGTTGATAGATAAAAGAATGTTAAATGAGACAGAGAATTAACCATGTTTCTAGCTCTGAGGAAGTGTTCCTTAGGGTAATACGGGCCAGTATGACCAGTATCAGTGAACTCTGACTCTGTCCACTTGATCCACCAGACTCTAGGGGAGAATCTGAAAGGAAATATTGCTAATACTCTCTATAACACAAAAGGTTAACCAAGTAGAGGTTTGATGCATAAATTCACTAAATCTCCAAAGACAATTTTAATGACTTCTACTGCAGAAGTTTGAGATATAACATGATATGATTTCTGATTATGCCTTTCTGTGGGATTCTGGAATTTGTGGTAAAGATCACTGAAAGGTTGAAAACGGTATCTCTAAAATTAAAATTGAGTAGCTACGGTCATGTTTATTTGCCAAAGGCATGGTTGATGATATAAAAATATGATCTATTTCAGCTGGCTAGGCAGCATCTTAATAAATGCACTGACTCATGCTGTGATTTCAGTCACTTGAGATGCATTTTTTGGATTAAACCCTTTCCCCCCAATTCCAACTCATTTTTTGTCTTATCTTTACTACCTTCAACAAATTTACGTAGACAGCCTGTGCAAATGGTGGAAGGAGGATAAAGAAACCTCTTTTGCTTTGTAAATTTCCATTTTGATTTGTGTGATGTTACAATTGTTCAGAGGTGGTTAAAATAGGGAAAGCATTTACCCAGAGGTAAGAACCTGAGTGAAAATGAGAAACAGCTGGGGGTATATAGCTAAATGGTTTTCTTATAAATATCCATTGGAATTATTCAAGGCAAAAGAAGACAAAGATTTTGAAGTCTGATATACCAAAGGGCTCTAGAAATTGCTTAAAACACATCTTTTCATGCTAAAACTGGGAAATAGAGAAGTGTTAAGAAGGCAATTATCACCTGTAATCTAAATATCAATTGACTACACTTGGTAACTAATGGGTTCGTAAACTATGAAAGTGAACTATAGCTTCTGCAAAGAGTGAAAATAGCATATTCATTCATTTATTCGAAATTATTTATTAAGAATCTGATATGTGACAGACACTGGGGTTTCAGTGACAAACTATAAATCGGTGAGACAAAATAAGCAGTGAAATACATGGATAAGCAAGATACCCAAAGTTTATGATAGGTTCTGTAGAAGAAATAAGCAGATGTTTTGATAGAAAAAAGAGAAGTTCAAAATGGGGAATCTATTCCAGATAGGATGGTCAGGAAACACCTCTCAGTGTGTGATGTTTCATCTGAGATCTAAAGAATAAGAAGAGCCATGGGAAAGTGGTCCAGATAAAGGTGAGAGTGGATAGAAGGATCTAAGGCTAGAAAAGCTCCATGTCTTCAGAGAAGACAAAGAACAATGCAACTAAAGAAAAAGCTAGGGGGAGCATGATGGGTAAAAACCCAGACAGGAGTTAAAGCATGCAGTATCTTATAGATCAGGATAAGAAGTTTCAATTTTATTCCAGCACAACAGAAAGCCAGTAAGAGGTTTTAAGTAGGGAAGTGATGCGATCTGAATGATCTTTCAAAAATATTTGTTTTGTGGAGAAATTATAAGGAAGAAATGACAAAGTCCTCAGACTAATTAGAAAACTAATAGTAATTACAGGCTAGAGATGACTGGGGCTTGGACTAGGGAGGGGCAAGGGAGACAAAGAAGAGTGGATTGAATAGACATGTATTTCACAGGTAGAACTAACAAACTTATAATTGAGCAAATACAGTTCATAGAGAAAGACGAATTAAGGATGATTCTTGGCTTGAGCAAGTGATGGTTCCATTATAAAAACAGAAGACAGTCTGTGGATAGAGAGGGTAATCAGATGATCTGGATTTTTTGTTGTTGTTTTTTCAATAGAGGTTTTTACTGCATCTTTAAAATGTCACAAGAAGGTTTTAGGAGTCATCGGGCATCTTGTTTCCATAGCTAGACAACTCTTAGACTTTATTCATCAGCCTGCTGAACTTTTCCTTTTTCAGAAACAGATACCATCTCCAAATTTTCTGATATTCTCATGTATAACTGTTGTGGTTTGCTGAATCAAAATAGCTAATTTTGATACATGTTCAGTACCATTTTCTTCAAGAATTAACTCATCATTCTGGACTCGAGATCGTGAACAAGGAATGCCTTGCCTCTTTCAAACCCTGCAGGTGTAGTTCTCAACCTAGAAATTTCTAATTTCAACAAGAGACCCATTCTAAATAATGAGGTTGATGGGCAAGTGGCACAAACCTCATCTTGTAACAGAAGCCCAGTATGACACCGTTGGTCATGTTCTATGCATGACTATAGATAGTGTGAACAGTAGCTACTTCCTTTCTATTTCCACTATTTGTCAACGTTGGAGTCTCTTCATTCCAAGCAGACTGAATGAATTCTACATTGATGTGACTGAAGTTCCTCCACAGAGTTCTTCTGGGGTCCTTGAAAATAACTGTGCATCATTTCAGAGTGATGTTGACATTTTCTGGAATGTCAACAATCTGATGAGAATCATCTCTGTTCTCACAGCAGAGGTAACAGAAAGTATAAATGATCTGTTTTGAATGTATTATGCTTGAATTACCCCAGGGGAGATGTCAGGAAGATAGCTGAATATATGTGATTGAAGCTTACAGAAGAGATCTTGACAAAAGATATGAAGTTGGGAGCCATCAGCATGCAGGTAAATATTACTGATGGTCATAGGATTAAGTAAGATCATCTAAGTGCCACTTGTTAGATACCAGGGCTAAGTAATGTGTGTGGAAAACCTAAAAGTCTTTTGAGGATAAAATTGGAAACAAAATCATTTCTGCTAAAGAAATCATCACAGAGGACTGACCCACACTAAATCTGGGTTTTGTTTCTTGATTCATTTATGCCTAAAATTTATTCTATTTAGTTGTACAAGGCTTCTTGCATTGTTCAAAGAAACTCCTGTAATTCTATCATTTTATATACCATTTTCAAAGAATAAATTATCATGTTAAAGATGTTGGTGATTTACATGAAGACTTCATCAGAATAGTTAAATCTACAAAAGACAAAGAGCTGGCTGATGAAAGTGTTGACAAAGGTAAGGCTTACACAGCTTTCACAAAAATGCAGTTCAGAGTGACGACTTGGACTGTTAGAAATAAATGACATTAGTTTATATTAAAAGTTATATATTTCAGCTGAAAATTATTCAAGTAGAAGATTGGGGATACATATCTATGTAATAGTTTACTTCTTTTAAATTTGGAGGTCAAAAAAATAAAGGGTAAACTTCATTTAACCATGTGATGTAGGAACTCAAAATAAAATGTAAATTTAAGCTGTGTGGCAATCAGCTAAAATCAGATAGATCTGAAGTGTAATCCATGCCATCATTTCTCAGCAATGTGTCTTTGGAGACTTACTCTCTATGCCACTTGTCAAATTGTCATAATAACAGTCTAGAACATAAAGAGCTTTCCTCAAACATTGTTTGAGGGGATTTTTCCATGTTACTCAGCACATTAGAAAATTATTTTAATAGTTGCACAATGGTCCATTTTCTGAAAGTTCTAAACCATAAACTTATCTATTATCCTCTTATTGGATATTTAAAATCTTTTTCATTTTACATTATTATCATAACTTTTTGTTTTGAATCTTAGCCCTTGGTATTCTGTAGAAACTCTGCTATACACCCTCCAGTCTATTCACTTGACCCTCTCTTAGAGGATGTTTAGAGAGCCTCTACTCCTTCACTGTCCTCTCATACGTCTAAGACTTCTTTATTTTCCCCCTCAGCTTGCTGACCTTGCTTCCTATGCGAAGGAAGGAAGGAAGGAAGGGAAAAAGAGAAAAAAAAAAAGAGAAAAAGAAGCAAACAGAAGAAAATGTTCCAAGCTGCTACAATCAAGTCACCTATTTGTAGCTGTGCCTATACATTCTGTCTTCCCTTCTGTTACTCTGAATGAACAGCCTGTGTTTTCATTGAAGGACATTTCTTCCACTTGTACACCTGCTCAAACACATTGCTCAGGGAATTTTTCTTTGTCTTGGACATTATAACTTTCCCTCTTGACTAAATTATCCCAAGAGCATACAAGCTTTCTGCTATTTCTCCCATCTTAAAAAAAGTAAGAAAAAAATTCTCAATACCACATCCTTTTTCTACCTTATCTGCTCTCCTTTAGAAGAAAACTTCTCAAAGTTTTCTTTATAAGCTGTCTTCAGTTCCTATCTTTTCATTCTCTTGAATCCAGTCCAATTAGCATTTCACCCCATATGCTAACAAAACTTCCCTCAAGGTTATCACTACCTCCATATTTTAAGCTAATAATAAATGTACCATTCTCATCTTATTTAAAAGACCAGCAGTACTAATAAGGCTGAGGATGGTCTCCTTAATATACTCTCTTCAATCAGCATCTAGGTTTTCATGCGCTCTTCTTTCTCTCCCAAATTTTCTAGCTGCTCCTTCTCATTCAGTTTTGCTAGGTTTACAGTATCTCATGACCTCTAAACACTAGAAAAGCTCAAACTTCAGTTCTAACCTTAAAACCTCTTGATTTTATACCATCACTTCCCTGTGATCTCCTCCATGAAACTTTTATGCTGAAAACTTCCAAATTTATATCACCAGCTCAGACCTCTCAACTCTAGACCTAGATGTACAACTTTCTAGTAGATATACCTCTTGGGAATGTGTTATCTCAAAGACTAAATTCATGATCTGTACCTCCAAATCTGCCCTTCCCACGATCTTTCTAAAAATCAATAAAATCAGTCTTCCTAAAATTAATCAGTAAATCAATACTCTGTCTTTCCCACTGCTCAGGTCAAAAAAAAAAGTCATTTGCAATTTCATTTTTTTTCCCTCTTATACTTTTCCTGTCACCACATTCTTTCCTTTCTACCTTTAAAATATATGCAGTGTCTGAACATTTGTCATTATTTCCATCACTCCTCTCTTAATACAAGCTACCACTATCACTCACTTAGATTATCATAATAACCATCTAGCTCAGGAGTGTGCACTTTTTCCCACAAGGATCAGACAGTGAGTGTTTTAGGTACTGCAGGTCATAAGGTCCTGTTGCAACTACTTACCTCTGCCACAGTGTTAAAGCAGTCATCAACAATATGCAATTTAATAAATGTGGCTGTGTTCCAGTAAAACTGTATTTACTAAAACAGGAAGCTGGCCAGATGTGATCTATGGGCTCTAATTTTCCAACACCTATTCTAGTTTGTCTCCCTGCCTCATCCTTCTTTCCTAATATCTATTCTCAACACAAGGCCCACAGTGATCCCTTTGAAATGAAAACCAAAGCACGTGATACATCTACTCAAAATGCTTATGCTCACATTTCACTCACAGTAAAGGCCAAAATTCTCAGTGTGGCATACAAAGTTTCTAAACAAAACGTTTCTTCAATTTTTCTCCGTGTGATCCAGCCACATTGATCTTTCTGCTGGTCGTTGAACTTGCCACATGCATGAGGGCATTTGTCCTTCCTATGTCCTGAGAACCCACAGAATTGCAAAGCTCACTCTCCACCTTTCTTAGGTCCCTGATGAAATGTCACATTTTCAATGAAGCCTTTCCTCCCTAAGAAACTACCATCACCTTCCTCCCAACATGTCCCACTCTCTTTTCCTCCTTTATCCTTTTTCCACCATCACCAGCTGATATGCTAAAAAGTTTAATTTTTGTTTTTCCCTCAGAATACATCCCATTAGAATATTGGGATATACTTGTGGATGAGTTCGTTTTAATGGTTTTCTATTTTATCCCCAGAGTCCAAAACAGTTTCTGGTATATAATTTGGGACCAGTAAATAAATATTTGTTAAATGAAACATTGTAAACAAACATGGGGAGGGCAAGAGAGGGTTCCTGGCCTAGATGCACTGAAGAAAAATTACTGTATCACAAGATAGAAGTTGTTTAAAACTTCAAATGTAATATGCCAAGGTTTATCTCTAAATTTTTTTACATTAGGTTTTGATGTCCTTTCTTCCCCTCTTTCTCTATGATGCTTAATTTTTTGTGTCAACATGATTGAACTAAGGGATGCACTGATAGTTGGTAAAACATTTTTTCTGGATATTTCAGTGAGGGAGTTTCTAGAAGAGATTAGCATTGGAATTGAACTGAATAAAGCAGATGTCCCTCCCCAATATGGAAAGGCTTCAGCCAATCCATATGGAGGCCCATATAGGGCAAAAAAGGTGGAGGAAGAGTGAATTTTCTTTGTCTCTGGTTGATCTGGGACATCTATCTTCTCTTGCCCTCCTGGTTCTCAGACTTTCTGACTCAGACCAGTACTTACATCATTGGTCTCCCAATTCTCAGGCTTTCAGACTCAGACTAAATTCCACCACTGGCTTTCCTGGCTCTCCTGTTTGCAGACAGCACATCCTGGGACCTCTTGGCCTCCTTAACTATGTGATCCAATTCCTATAATAAATCTCTTTTTATCTCTTTCTACATCTATATTTTTATTTACTATTGGCTCTGTTTCTCTGGAGAACCTTGACTAGTATAGTCTCCAAAATGAAAATGACTGTTCAGTTGTGAAGCTTTCAATATTACTCAACAGAACTACATGTACACAGTCATATGTATACTATTTCCAGTTTACATATTAATCTCATATTTTCTCTTATTATTCTCACAAATGAAACAGATAGGTCCAGTATTATACTTAGGAGCAAAGAACTTCAGTGACTACTTTAAAGCATTCTGTGTATTACAGCACTTATCCCTCTAAACTCAAACCATTATTTTCATTGTTGACAACTCCCACTAGATCAGCATGCTGTTGAGTATATCTAATTTAACTAGTAATTTAGTAACTAATTTAACTGGTAATATACAAGATCTCCCAGTTTCAGGTGTGCGAAAAGCACTGAATGAATGAATGAACAGATGAATCAATAGTTAGCAGTACTGGCATGAGGGCTTGGGCTCTCTTACTTCTAGGATGGTCTTCTCTCCACTACAGCATACTTCCTTTATGGTAACTTCACAAATACTTGTTAAAAGGGTAGAAAGTCTCCTGGACTTCAAGTTTAAAAAACAAAGACAGAAAAGCTAAAAACCCTACACACCCAACTGCTATTCTAACTAGACAACAGATAAATTCATGAAATGAAAAGACTAATAGAAGCAAACCATAGAACTGGTTTCACAAGGTTATTCTGAAAACAAATGCAGCAATAAATTAGTCAGTGGCTGGGTCTGAAAAGAGAACCTAGACAGGATAAAGAACGGCTGGTAGATGACTCTATAATAGTAATTCTTAACTGTATTTAGTTTTGGTTCCTGAACCCCTGGCATCAGTATCACACAGGATGCTTGTTAAGAATTCAGAGTTTGTGACCCCCAAACCAATCCCCGAATTTCTGGAGAGCTAATCCTGGAATCTGAATTTTTAACTATCCCTCATATTCTTATACGCACTTTAGTTTCACAATCAGAGACTTGCTACTAAAAATGCGTGCTGGAACCAGCAGCAAGGACACCACTCTAGAATGTGCTTGTGATAATGCATATTCTCAGGCCTCTCCTCAAACCTACCAACCCGAGCCTGCATTCTAACAAGGTCCCTGGGTGATCTGAATGCAAATTAAACTTTAAGAAGCTCTACTCTTGAGAGCATCTTTCCATAAGCAATGAAACATAAAGGAACTATCATTTCCCCTATTAGCTGGTCTTTCTTTACACTTTCCCTTAATCACTCTCCAATGTTACTTTAGAGCCCTACATGGAACCTAGACCATTAATTTACATAAGATGGAATTATGTAATAAATAAAAACAGAACGTTCGAAGAGGAAAGGACCTTAGAGAGCACCTCCTTGAACTCATTCATTTTACACAGGCATAAACATCAGACCCAGAGAGGTCATCTGGGCTCACAAAGATAAGTGATGGTTAAGCCAAGAAGATATTTCAGGCCCCCTGATTCTGATTTCCTGGCTACTTTAATTATATGCTCCTTCCTTCCAGAAGAATTTTACTCATAATTTGGATTTTACTAAAAATTTGGCCTTTAACTTACAGTTTTTTTCAAAGCAAAGTGAAATAGCATGTAAGAAATCCACTGTTAGTCAAGTGTGACATCATCAGTCATCTTAAAAAGGGACCAATTAAAAAAGTGGACTAGCCTTCCCTATAATCAGGAAGATTATTTTTTAATCTAATTCATTTTTCAGAATATTTACTCAAAATCAATCACTGTCGGTTTATAACAATAATCAGAGAGGAGTTAGAAAACATTGGTGATATTGCAGGGTTCAATTTCTTCCCAAGATAAGAAGATCAAATCAATCCAACAACTGGGAATTGCATTACAACTATTTCTAAGTGGAGTTTAGCTGCATCATTTTACATTCCAGGCCCTTTGGTCTCCAATGTTCAATTTTCTTGTGTGAAAAGTATACACACAGTGGATATAAGATGGTATTTTAGAACTAATTACAGCCCCTTTCAGCTTCCTAAAGGAGGCTTTCTTAGCACAAGCAAATGCCTTCCTTCGTTTCTTTCTTTGCTTTTTGTCTAGTCAAAAAGGAATGACAAGTAACTCAGACTTGAATGATTCTCTTTTGAGTTGTGAAAGGGACAAATAAGAAAGATGTGCCAGTAAAGCAATAATACAGTGAATTTACATATTAATGATGATCCACTCATACAGGATTTGTTTCTCAAATAAACAACCTAAGCTGTTCTGCCTCTCCACCCTAACATGTGTGAAATCATTTAGCACAGTGCCTAACACAGGGGTTCTAAATAAACATTACTGTCGTTTTTTATAAACCCCAAACCATAACATAAGCATTTCGCCCAAGAATTAAAGCAGATTTTTAAAGCCCAGTTAACTCTTTCAGAAGAGAGAATGTTACATGATTCAAAATGTAACTGTTTGTACTTAGAAACTGTGAAAAAATGTTGGTCAGGACACAAACAGTTTTGACAGAGGAACCCAATTGAGTGGATTCAGATTGTGTGCTAGGGGAAAAAACCACGCTGACTCATGGTCCATCTGACACTGTTTTTCTAGCCAAGTGCTTCATTATATAAGAATTTCTCTGATATGGCCACTTGCTATTAAAACTGCTCACAGTGACCTCAAATGTCACAAGAAACAACACAAGCATACTGGGTTCCTATATGCAAGACAGATAGATGACTCAATTGGGTCTAGAATGGTTTTAGAGGAATTGATCTTGAGCTAGGATTGGATAGCCATTTGATAATCTTTTAGCCTAAGCCTCAGTTCCTTCTCTAAGTTGGGGACACAAATATATACTTCAGAAGCTTTCTGGAAAGCATTAATATAATGCTGTAGGAAAGGTTTATATCCAGTGCCTGACCTAAGCTAGACACTCAGTGTTACTGATTTCCTTCTCCCTTTACACATGCTGGTCGGGTGACTTCTTGTCTACATCCCTAAAAACAGCAAAAACTATAGAATTTGGCAACCTCTGTTCAATCCAAGCCAGCTTACACATCCAGGAGTAGACCAGCCCTATAGTGGGCAGAACTGCCACAAAGGATAGTTGGAAATCAGGAGGACAGTACCTCTCGATTATGTCTAGCTCTATGTATGCAAATATATTTGGAATTCAGTCAAAAAAAAAAAAAAAACGACACTAGAAATTTGAATTTAAGAGTCTTAATTTCAAAGACTAAATGATTACCAGAGCGTCTATTTTGCCCAGAGATTTTTCACATGAAAGCAATAGGTAATTACTTTCTCAGCAGAAATTATAAGATTTTGGAATTGCAGACAAACTTGTAATTTTTCAGTGATCACCAATACTCTCAAGTCAAAACCTAGTAAAAGTAGATAAATAAAAAGAAATCCTACAAGACTGAATTTAGCCATCTTTCTATTTCATACACATGTATTTCACTTAATTGAGCTAAGAGGATACAGTATTCAACTGATGGTTTTAGTCAATATAGGCTTTAGAACAATGATTCAGTCAAAGGTTCATATTAGGAAACTTTGTAGCCTACTAACACCGTGAAATATATTATTGAAATCTTTGGGAGTATGTTCTCAGGCTATGTAAGCACCATGAATTTAATTCAGTACATCTTTTTTTTGTTAGATTTTTCTCTGCTAATAAGAGAGCTTCAACAGGTGGCACCTGAATTTTTAGCATACCACAAAAATCAAAGTATATGTTGTAGAATTAAGGACTGGGTTCTTAAGTGACACAGCAATAGTTAAGCCACTGCATGAATGTAGTATACATGATACTGTACTGCACAAGACACTCATAAGCTTGAGAAATTAGGTACATTGCAAATAGTGGCTTGATTGTACTGTGAAAATGATCTAATTCATACTAAGAGGGTAAAAAAAAATATTATTATGAAAGAGAAACTCTTGGGAAGATGGGAATTGTATTAGTTTGCTAGTGCTGAAATAACAAAATACCACAGCTGGGTGGCTTAAATAACAGAAATTTATTTCTCACACTTTTGGAGACTAAAGTCCAAGATCAAGGTGTTAGCAGATTTGGTTTCTCCTGAGACCTCTTTCCTTGGCTTACAGATGGCAGTTCTTTTGATGTGTCCTCACATGGCCTTTTCTCTATATGTGTGCATCCCCGGTTCTCTCTCTCCTCTTATAAAGAATATCAGTTATATTGGATTAGGGCTCTACTGGTCTCATTTTAACAATCACCTTTGAAAGCCCTATGTATAAATATAGTACATGAATTAAGATCACCCAAATAACCTCATTTAACCTCAATTATCACTTTTACTATTGCTAAATATAGTTACATTCTGTGGTACTGAGGGTTAGAATTTCAACATAAGAATTTGGTTGGTGTGGGAAGGGTGGCAGTAGGGGACACAATTCAGCCCATAACAGAAATATATCTGCATGTGGCCAGGTCCTGTTTCCTGCTGTGAATTTTCCACTGTTTAAACTGAGTTCCCTTTATGAAACAGTCAATTAGGAAATTCTTGCATGTTTTGTTACATATCCATCATTCTATTATCACTCTTGTAGGTCTTTAGGTTAGCTACTGATAGGACATAGATGGCATATTTTTCAGACCCTTTTATTATGACTAAGATTCTCGTAAAAATCTTTTACTTGGAATGGAGTTAATAGCTGAGCATAAAACTAAACACCACATTTGGCATCCAAGCTTCCTTTAAAATTTTCATAGGAACAAACTGCCAGGTTCAAACAGTACAGTTTAGTAACTTTCTTTTTTCCCCAAATCAAAGTAAAGACTTAGCAGTGTTGTTAGAGAAAATGTAATTGCTACTGTTACATAAGGATTCTCAAAAAGAACATTTAATTGGTATTTCTGTATACATTTAACTTCTAATAAATTGTAAGTCAAATTGTGAAATGTGAAACTAATGTAAAGAATAGTAAATTCATTCAATCCTCCATAATTTTGGAGCCCTAAAAGGTGAATTTCTCTAAATCCTTTTGCTATGAAGTAAAGAGTAAGTTTTACCAAACGTTTTCAGTATTTGTTTCCTTTGGAGAAAAAGTAATTTGGGTGTTGGATATAATGCAAACTACTTAAAATATTTGTATTATCTTGGCTGAGAAGAGCTATAAGCATTGTTTCATTGGAACTGATGGTATTTCTCTAATCTTCTGTCTGATGCACTAGTTTCAGCCTGACACTATGTCTATGACTTGCTGCTACAGCACATTAGGATAGTACAAGGCACTATCTGCCCTTCAGGGTTTCCCTTCATACAAATCTGGGTTCTATCCTTTCAAAGGCAAGAAGGGAGTTTCTTTGCCTTTCCCAAGACATGCTGAAAAACTTTTACTTTAATACTGCTATGTTTTACCACATATTTCATTTTTAAATCTCTATTTCATTCTTTTCCTATTAATATTATTTCTTACTAAAAAACTTAATACAAGAAACAGTTCCATTCTGAGAACAGTAAAGATCAAGTTTAGAAGATTTATAAAATGATCACAAATATTTCAAGACAAACAATTCATATTGAGCATAACTTTGTAAACATCCAGATTTTTTTTTTTTTTTTTTTTTGGCCAGGGGTCAGGGTAGGTAGGGTGAATCATTTTATTCTCTTATTTGTAAGTGGTTATTTAGTTGCAAGCAATAAAAACTCACCCTCCCCCCCCCAAAAAAAAAGGAAAATATTTTAGGATACTTAGTTCGCAGAATTGAAGTTTAGCATTCACTTATAAGAACAGAAATCAGAGCAACTCTAGAGAGTTTAATCTCTTATAAATTGAGATGTACAGAGACTGGAAATGCTACTAAAATTGGAATTTGCTAGAGATTACCAGATAATAAAGATATTGCAAAGATTTATGGCAAAAGAATGAGAAAACAAACACTCCTTAACTAAAATGCTCTAAAATAATCCATTGTTTAGATCACTGGAAGCAAAAGATAGAAGATAAAGAGAAAAGATTTATCCCATAGAAATAGTGATAAAATAAGCATGGATCAACAAGATGGCATAAAGTTCTAAGATTTTCTTCCAACTTTCAAATCATACTGAGTAGAAGGAAAGCTTTGGAAAAGTTAGTGGCTAAAATGGACTAACTCAGAGCTTTATCACCATTTTTAAAGGATATGCTTTTATTAAAAAAAAAAGAAATGATACAACAAAACAAGACAAAATAGAAGAGACAACATGGCTCTCAGCTTGGTTTATGCCATTAAGAGCCTATACATTATTCTTTATAAAGCAAAAGATGTTTATCCAACCAACATTAATCTATTCATGTAGGAACACTGACATTAGCCAATTATTCAAGTCCATCTACAAAGTTTCACCTATCTTATTATATTTAATATTCATACTGTATTATCTAGCTCTATATCATATAAAAGTATACAATTATAAAAAATTACATAGATATATTTTATTTATAAGAAAAAGTACATAAAGTGTCACTCTGGGGAAAAATATAGAAAGGTAGAGTAAATGGGCCAAAATAATTTAAAAATACAATTGAAGAACATTTCTTTTTTTTTTTTTTTGAACTTTTATTGAGATACAATTGACATACAATAAACTGCATATATTTAAAGTGTACAATTTGATTTTTTTCTTATTAGTAATGTATATACAGCAATCCCAATCTCCCAATTCATGCCCCCCAGCCCCCTCCCCACCTCCCCACCCCCACTTTCCCCACTTGGTGTCCATATGTTTGTTCTCTACATCTGTGTTTCTATTTCTGCCTTGCAAACCAGTTGATTTGTACCATTTTCCTCTATTCCACATATATGTGTTAATATACGATATTTGTTTTTCTGACTCACTTCACTCTGTACATCTCTAGGTCCATCCATGTCTCTACAAATGTCCCACTTTCATTCCTTTTTATGGCTGAATAATACTCGATTGTATATACGTGTCATATTTTCTTTATCCATTCCTCTGTTGATGGGCATTTTGGTTGCTTCCATCACCTGGCTATTGTAAATAGTGCTGCAATGATGAAGAACATTTCTAAAACTAGAGTTGAAATTAAATACTTAAAAGATAAAGCAAATTATGTACAAATGTTTTTAAATGTTTTCTTTAGCCTCTTCCATAATAACATTCAACTTTACAATATAGTAGAATAATATCTAAAAAAAGTTTGAAAGAAAGGATGGTGGCACATCCTTTATATATAGGCAATTTGTCTTTCAAAAATACAATGAGAAATAGGCATTCTTTAGCAAGCTTGGACACTGGGAATATAGCATATGTGAAAATTATATTTGAGGATAAACTACAAGATTAATCAAACTGAAGAATCCTAGAATGGAAATGTTGTGATAAACAGGTTTTAGATCTATAAAGGTAATACCCAGTAAAGGAGACAAGTAAGATTTCACAACTGTAAATAAGCAGTATGTAGCCTGACAATATAAAAATAAAAGTATAATTAAACAATATAGAGATGGAGGAGAAAGAAATAAGTTAATTTCCTTATAATTTTTGTCAAGAATTCAATATAGACTAAAACTGAAATATTAAGAGAAACACAATAATGAATTCATAACCCTAAGTGTCTTCATAATATTCTTTTACAAATTGAGAAGTTTCTTTAAATACTTATGTCATTTATTATAGAGAAATATAAATTAAGCAATTACCTCAGTTTGGTCTTATTTTCTTTTTGTAAATACATTTATTTAATGCTTTATGTTAAAAGCAGGTATAATGCAATCCCAGATTTTAAAATTAGTTCTATTTATTTGCTTTTATATTTTCATAGAGATAAGTTTGGAACAATGTTACCCAGTTGTTAATAAATGACTATATCTCAAACACTTTTCTTTTCTTTATCCATTGCATGTTTTGGACTACATTTTTATAATAGCTGCATATAATCTTAACAGAAAAGTCACCATTCTTTCCAAAAAATGTACTCTGTATGATAACATATATAGAGTATTTAAAATATCAACTCATAGAATTATATAAATTGGAGGAAATCATAGTATCTATCCTAGACTTGACATGAAGATTTATTGTAAAAACTTAGAACTGTCCCTAGCACATAGTAAGCATACAATATGCATTAGCTACTCCTTCGGCTAATCACATTTATGCTAGTAGAGCTGTTATGTTTACTTAAGTGAGAATCTGATAAATTATAATTTGCAAACCCTAACTCATATGTTTTTCTCTTGAAAAACAGAACAATAACTACTAAAGCATTATTATGGGGGTTAAAAAAATCATTATTTAAAGGCAGATGCTGGGTAGTTGCCTAGGCTAACTCTCTAAGTGATTCACTCTTTTATATCACCCCATTGTACCCATTTATAATTAAATACTTGCTGTGACTAAAGTATTCTGTGAGGTACTCTAGACACAGTAGCGAACAAGATAGATTGCAGGTAGATATTCAAGGTTTCTCACCAATAGTAAAAGTTCTGTATGGTAAATCTTGTAATATAAAATTTCTAACATCCTGATTAACATAGTTAATATATTTCAACGTTGATTGTGAAAGAATTCAGATGTTTAAACTACATTAAGCTTATTTGCATCCTTATATAAATTCTGATATGATTTTCAGTCATAATTTTTTGAAAGCATCAAGCTTTTAATATTTAATACTGATTCAAATAAGGTTTTGACTTACATCCTCATATGTTCCATATCCTTTCTTTCAGAAGACTATGAGGCTATGCTAAAGAAAAATGAGTTATAAGGTCAAGAGATCCCCATTTCCCAACAACCACTTCCCAATAGGAACCACTGCACGTTCTAACTACAACTTAATTTTTGACAAGTTTTCTTAGTGTTTCATAAATTAATAAATTATTTTAATTAAGGCAATACATTTTTTAATAAAAGGGCATTACAATACACTGGCTCTGAAAATAATAAATTACCAAATATATAATGTCAAACACAAAAAATTCCAATAATGAACACATTCCCTACAAGTTATCTCTGTTTAATAATGAGCACAAACCACTATCTAATTCAGTTCATAAGGGCCAAATTTTAAATTATCTTAAAAATAGGTAATTCTTTAGATAAAAAGTTGAATACTTAAGCTAAATATTTGCAAACCCTCACACATATGGTAAGAAAATTATATTTTAGATGTTTAAGTCTTAAATATTTAATAGTAATCTGCCAGCTTGATACATGATTCACATAAATGCTTTACTACTGGAATTTAGAGAAATGATGTTACTTTTGTAATTACAATTCACTTCTTTATCTTTTGACACTGAGTGAGTTTTATTGAGTATGCTTGAAAATGTAAAATTCATAGACTAATTCTGAAATGATATTCCAATAAAGTAAGTTCACTCTTGAGAGGAATTTTATCAGAATGATAAACTGGTTTCAGTCAAGATGTGAATCCAAGTCACTATGGGAAAGTGATATTCTCCTTGGTTAGCCAAGAAGGTGTTGGAACTGGGTAAACCAATAAAAACTTAAATATTAAATAAACAGAGAATCAGGAACACGAAAAGCCTACAGTAGAATGTCTTGTCACACCAGCTAGGTAAAAATTATAAAAACTAAACCAGCAATAAGATTGCTAAAGAGAAGTCTTAACGAAATGTTCCAGCTGAGAAAAAGATGCAGCAACTGGAAAGGAAAGCAGGCAGGACAAATTGCCTCTGAAGCAACTTTACTGCCTCCAGAGGAAATGTTTTCAGTGCTGTGGCTTTTTTTTTTTTTTTTTACCAAAAGCATAATGTTCAGACTAGAAGAGGTTTCGGCACTCTCAAATGCCTCTGCTGGGAACACAAATAAGTAAAGATTTTCTAAGTACCAAATTCATAGCACATAAAAAATTTTCAAACATGCCGATATTTTATGATTACCACACATGTAATCTTTACAATTTAATATGAATATGCAAAAAGGATTTTCATCCCACAGTATTTTTGAGAGCACTGATCAGAGATTATTTTAATAGAAAACCTAAATAGTCAACAAAAGCCAGTTGGCTAAATTAATTATGGTAATGCTATGTAATCATAAGAACTCTTGAAAAACTCCAGTAAATTGATATATATAGGCACATAGATGGCTGTCATGTATGGTGAAAAATGCAAATTGCACAACTATATGTATAATATGATTATGTTATATATTCATATAATTACACATATACACTTAAATACAGGTGTCTGCAAATAATTGTGTGCATAAATTATAGATTTTGTGTTTAGATAGATATATATGTTTAGAACAAACAGGTAGATGTTACCCACATGAGGGACTGTTTTTTGCATACTCAATTTCTGTCTCAGTCAAGGTTGAGACAAATTTCGAAACTTTTACCTCTCCTCTACAAAATATATTTATTTCATAAAGCTTCAGACAACTTTTTACTCAAGATACTGTAGAGAAAAAGAAGGGAAAACATTATATGCAGCATAGAAAAATAATTTAATAACCCTCATGGGACATTTCTGTTTTCTTGCCAAATTCTCTTACTTGTTATTTGTCTTCTCTCTCTCATCTTCATCCTCAATCTCTCTCACTCCCTCATTCATTCATTCTCTCTCTCTTTCCTACCAAGGCTCCCTATTCATCCTCTCATATTAGCCTCTAAAAATCATTATTTTTTAAGGAATTTTGCTTTTTTACATTCTCTCATCTCCAGAAACAATGGATATAAAGAGTTCCTATTTCATAAATGGTCATCTCCCTGGGAAAAATAAAATTTCAATATAGTCTTTTGTGTATGAATGTACACGTTTTAAAAAATTACTGCATGGTATTCACCAAGCTGTTGATAGTAGTTATAGGAAGTTTCGAAGAGTAAGGTTGAGAGCAGAAAGACTCATAATCTATACATCCATATGTGATTGGCTTGAGTGCTCTGCAATAAAAATAAACTATTTTGTATATTTTGTGTAAAATAAATATTTCAATCCAATGTTTTCACTCACCCATGTTATTCTTGCAAGCTCCTATCTTGTCTTCTACATCTAATCTTACCTCTTTCAATATACTTTTAATAGTGCAATCAGCATGATAATTTTTAAATGCAAAATTTATACTATTGCTCATGTTATACTCCTAAATTGGTTTGATCTTAGGATAAAGGTCAGCTTTCTTAACAGAACTTATAGACTTCTTATGAACTACTGTTACCTTTATCCTCCTTAACCTCATCTGTTGTCAATTCGTTTGACATATTTTTCTCTTTAGTTCTTTTATAGGTCAATCCTTTCTTCTATGATATTTAACAATTTTTTCATTGCTAAAATTTCTTTCCCTTTTCTTCCAAATCCCCCTCTTTCCTACCTAACTTTTATTCAGTCTTCAGGATTATACTTAAATGCCCTTTCTTTTAATTCTTCCCTGAATTCAGTAAGTGCTCCTCATATACATTCCTACAGCACAATGAATCTTTGCTCTTATCACTCTTGTAACACATTACTTTTTTAAAGTTTTCTATATTCTTCATTAGATACTAAGTTCCCTGAGAAAAGCCACTATATGCACTTTATTCAATGCTACATCCCAAATGCTTGGCATGTAGGAGGTGTTAAAATAGATGTTTCAATAATCATTAAACCATTTGGTAAGTAAACTGAGTATCTATTCACTATTCATGTGATAAATAATGTATCAGACTTGCTCTATCTGCTAAAATGAGATAGCTTGTATCAGACTAACCTTCCCCTCAAAAGCAAAGGTAAACTTTGAAGAACACACACACAAAAAAATCCTTTCAAAGCATAGAAGAGTAACTAAGATGCTCAGGATTTGAGAGACAAGGATCCCAGAAGGAAAAAAAAAAAAATGTATTGATGAGAGCTTTATATTCACCACTGCTTTTTCCTCAGGGCATTTTTTTTCTAATTTGCATTGCAGGGCATAGAATTCAAACAGAAAGTTGTGGCTTGGTGCAGGAGTCTTACTGAGTAAGGAGGTCAAAAATTGGAGTTTGAGGCTCCAATGAAGCAAGAAGGAGGGTAGGAGCTAAGATCCTCTGGAGATAAAGAGACGGGGTCCATTATTTTACATAGTCTCCCTCAAGGCATTTGCGGATTCCTCAACTGTACATGCACTGAGTAAGAATTTAAAAGACAGGTGCTATGAAGATAAAATGAGGTTTTAAAAATATTGTGGTGTTAATGAGACAAAAATAGAAGTCTAAAAGCCCAGCAAAGAAGAGCATTTCTTAATGCTTTTAACTGAGATCCTAGAATCATCTCAATTGTGGTTGGAAAAGATAATTTTCCTACAAGAGGAAAATTAAGTTCTATCCTAGACAAGCATAGTCAATCCTCATTATTCAAGGATTTCATATTTGTAAATTTGCTAACTCACTAAAATTTATTTGTATCCCATCACTCTCCCCTGACCCCAAAGAAAAAAAATCAATACTTAGAGTGTTTTCACAGTCATTTGTGGACATGCATAGAGTGGTAAAAATTCTGAGTTGCCCAACACCTACATTCTCAGCTGAAGTCAAACAAGGTGACACTCTGCCTTCTTGTTTCATCTGTCAAGCTACAAATATCCTTTTTGTGATAATTTTTTTTGCATAATTTTTTTTGCTTTTTGTGATTTCTTGTTGAAAATGACCCCCAAAGCACAGTGCTGTGGGCTGTCTAGTGTTTCTAAGTGTAAGAAGGCTATGTTTGCCTTATGGAGGAAATGTACATTAGATAAGCTACATTTAGGCATGAGTTACAGTGCCACTGGCTGTGAGTTCAATGTTAATGAATCAACTATGTATATTAAATAAGGTCTCTTTCAACAGAAACACACATAAAACAAGGTTATATATTTATTGATATCTATATATCCTCAGTATCTTGAGGGTATTGTGACCAGAGGCCCCCAGGAACCTAACCTTGTATTTCCCCTAAGAGCACTGGTTCCATATTTACTAATTTAGTGACTTTATAGAAC
Organism: Hippopotamus amphibius kiboko; assembly: GCF_030028045.1. Classification (NCBI taxonomy): domain Eukaryota; kingdom Metazoa; phylum Chordata; class Mammalia; order Artiodactyla; family Hippopotamidae; genus Hippopotamus; species Hippopotamus amphibius. Next base: position 63,377,937 of record NC_080189.1, on the reverse strand, counting down.
ATAATTACCAAAAATAGTGAGAACTGACAGCACCCTGATTCAGAAGCCCTAAAATTATTTTATATAAAACATTAAGCATTTATTCAAAAATATAAGTTGAGGCAGGAAAATTACCAAGAAACTAAAAGTCAAAAAATATATATATAAGGCTTCCTAGGTGGCACAGTGGTTAAGAATCCACCTGCCAATGCAGGGGACACGGGTTCGATCCCTGCTTCAGGAAGATCCCACATGCTGCAGAGCAACTAAGCCCATGCACCACAACTATTGAGTCTGTGCTTTAGAGCCCGTGAGCCACAACTATTGAGCCCATGTGCTGTAACTACTGAAGCCCACGTGCCTAGAGCCCATACTCTGCAAGAAGAGAAGCCACGGCAATAAGGAGCCCGCGCACCACAAAGAAGAGTAGCCCCCATTCACCGCAACTAAAGAAAGCCTGCACACAGCAAAAAAAGACCCAACACAGCCAATAAAATAAATAAATAAATAAATTTATTAAAAAAAAAATACACATATAAGCACGTACTAAATGAGACCCTTAGATTATCCAAGCATTGGGGTTATCAGAGAATATAATTTAGTTTTTGTTATGAATATTGACTTTGTCATGATAATGATAATAAACACTGTGAAATCTATATAACACTCACCATCCCCCAAGAGTACCTATAGAATAGCCTTCATCGTCTTAATGGCCCTTTGCCTGAAAGTTTAGATAAGACTTAAAATAACTATTATTAATATGTGCCTATAATTAAAAAAACAAAGAAAATGTGATTAATGAGCTACAATTCATAGAAAGTAATTAAACGGAAACTGAAGAATTGAAAAATAAATAATAATTAACAGATGTATTTAAGAGAAGACCAAACACAGCAGAAGAGAGAATTAGGTAACTGAAAAAGTAGTGAGTAGGTATCTAGAAAAGTGTCTAGACCGAAGCAAACACATGAATAAAAAGAACAGAAAACACAGAAAAAAGTGAAAGAGCTACAATAATAATTATTATTTTGAAAATAAAAAGTAAGATGAAAATTTTAAAAAGAAAAATATAAATATATTACTAACTGGAGTATAAAAAGTGATGAGAGAATATGAGGCAGAATAAATATTAAAGTAGGTATTGGTCAAAATTGTAAATATTGACTAAATTGATGTCATATCTTATAACACATAGCAGAAGTTCTTTGAACTCCACACATGATCAGTACAAAAAAATTACACTCAGGTACATACATCATGGTAAAACTGCTATAAACCAGTGATAAAGAAAAAAATGAGATGTAAAATCAAGAAGGACGGGATTATTGTCAAAGGGCTAACAGTGAGATGGGCTACTGGATTTTCAAAGAAAACACTGAAAGCCAAAAGAACACGGAATGACAGCTTTAAAGGGCAGAAAGTAAATAACTGTCAACTTTGATCTACATTCAGTAAAAATATCCTTTTGAAATAAAATAAAATGTTTTAAAATAAAAACTTTTCCCATTTAAAAAAAATGAGAAATTTGTTGAGGTGAAACTAATGAGAGGAAAAAAAACCTCCAAACAGTTCTTCAAGGAGAAGAAATACAATTCTAGATAAAGGTATTATAATATATGAATAAACAAAGGCTACCAAAAAGGATACATTTCCATGTAAATCTAAATAAATATTGACTGTTTAAAACAGTAATAATGATTTCTCATGATTTCAAATATATGTGGGAATGAAATGCACAAAAAAAGCAAACCAAAGCAGAAAGGTATGAATGAAAAGAAATTGTTAGAGATATTTACAACTATCATAGAAGAGGTGTGTTTAAAATATACTCTTATAAATATGGATGTTATAATCTCTACATTTAGTAATTCATTTCTAATAAATAATGTACAGTGAAATTGACACTGTTGGAGATCTGAGCCTAGGTCATAAAGGTTGATACAGTATTTGTTGGTTTCTCTCTCTCTCATTTCTGTCTCTATCATCTCTATCTTTATTTCTCTGGGTGCTTTCCCCAGACATCCAGGCATCATGCTATGGGGAAGCCACATAGCTACATACAAAGTCCCTATATATGTGTTTCTGTCATATTTCCAGTCGGGATTCCAGCCAATGGGATTCCAGCCAATAGAATCCCAGCATCAGTCACCAAACATATAAATTAGTGAAACTTCAGATGATTCCGATCATCAACATTCAAGTTGGCCTAGGTAATATTGAGTCGAGAAAAGACAATTTGTCCCACTTAATCTTACCTAAATGGCTAATTTCTAAGGAAAATCAATGTTGTTTTTGTTTTAAGGCAATAAAGGTAGATAACAGAATACCAAGTGTTGGGAAGAATATGAAAGAGCTGGAACTCCCACATACTTTTAGTGAAAATATAAACTGGTAAATCCACTATGAAAACTATTTGTAATATATGCTAGAGTAATATAAAAATATCCATGACCCAGTATTTCAATTCTAGTTGTATATCCAAATAAAATATATATGTACATATATATATCACATACATTATGCATATATATACTGAAAGATATATATAAGAATAGTCATAGCAAAATTTTTATAATATCTAGAAACTGAAAACAATCTAAAAGTTAGAATGAATAAATTGGGGTTTATTCATACAATGTAATATGTTGTAATTCATATAATACAATGTAATGTCACTATACCATAATATAAAGTGAAGAACTAATGATACATTCATCAACATGATTAATTTTACAATCATAAAAATGGAAGTTTGACATAAAGAAGTATATTCGGCATGATTTAAAAGTGGAAAAAAAGTGTTTGGTTAGAATCCAGTTTTAAAAAGAAAACAGAAACCATCCTAGTTATTTCATATGAAGTGCATTTAATATAGGAAATTAGATACAAAACTAATGAAAAGGCTTAGAAAGAAACAAAAGGAAACTGGGACACTCAGAGGACAGCAAATGAAGGAAAGTGACATAAACTACTTAGACTAGAAAAATAAAAAGAAAATTAATGTAACTGAGAGTCCAAGACTGCTATGCTGCTGAGCCTGCCTAAGGAACAACCACATGGATGCCACAAGTGAAGCCAAAATACTAAACACCACTGGCACTACAAAAGCCTGCGGAAGCCCATCCATGTCGCTGCTCTGAACCAGAGCCTTGAAAACCCTGCCACTGAGACTGAGAGAGCACTCACTGCTGCTGTGGGCTCAGTGACTGTGTCCAGCTGCTGAGGCTGCTGGAGTGACTGATGTCATGATTTCTCACACTACTGCGGCCCAGGCAGATAGCCAGGTGCCTGCACTTGCCTATCTCAGTTAGTGTTTCCTGAGACTCTACCAGGAGCAAATAAAAAGTGGTTCTCTCTTTCTTCCAGTTTTCAATGACATGTCTGATATTCTGATTTGAAGAATTTAACCAGAAACTTACTACTTTCAGGGAGGCCTGTTTAATCTTACTTCTAGTTCCCTGAAGTATACATACCAGAGAGAATATAGTGCAGAATGACCAGCATGGTCCATCCTGCTACACCCATTCAACCAGGGGGTTTAATATAGAATTAAAGTATTGAAAAGGCTGAGAAACAAATAAAATGTGTAAAATGAGATTATTCAGACATTAACATTAATAACTCAGGAAACTATTTACTACCCCTAAGTCAGGAGAAGCAAAAGGGAAAATCATGTTACCCAGTGCCCACAAGCACCGTGTTCTTGAGGCTGCTGGAACTGGCGGACTGCATGTGGGCATTAAGGAAAGGGAGGATTCTTGCTCACCCAGCCAAGAGGATGGAGGTGCTATTCACCAAAATATGCAATGTGAGAGAATTATAATCAACTTTTCTTTGCATAACTGTAAAAATCTACGCTCCCATTGGTGCTTCAGTGGACCAGGAACCCACAATCATAGTAGAGGGGAGCACGAAGAGACAAAAAAGGTGAAGAAGGCCAGCCAACAAGTAACCGACACAAGGAAAATGTTTTGTCATTAAAATATATATAAAATATTAAGCAATTAACATAAATTACATTACTAGCAAATCAATATTTTTGTGTTAATTCAAAATCTATAGCTATTAAAGGTTTCAGAAATATAAATATTAACAAGCATTTAAAATTATTCCAGTGACATGTACATTTATGTACACAGTAATACCAAATTCCATGCAGGTTGATGAGACCAGTGTTTGTCCTAGAAATTATAAACAGAACTAATGTGGAAATTTAAATATAAACACTGTGGGGTCAAGAGGTAATATGAGATACTAAGTGGTTTCACTAGTTAATCTCTATGAGAGAGTAAATATCTTCTGATAATGATTTAAACAAGCAGCTCTATGATTTAAATATCTAAAATCAGCAGTTTTCCTGTTCATTTGCATCATCCAAAAAGACTTCTTCCTGCTTATAAAAGACACTTTGAGAGTAAGTCTTACTGACCTTGAATGTCTTCTAAAACTATTATTCTATGATATTGGGCAATATCACCATCATAAGAGGTTATATACCATGTCACCTGTATTTTCTCCACAAGTATTTATTGAAAACCTACCACCCACTATGCTCCATGTGTTGTGGGAGGCAAAAACAGAAGAGTGAAACTGATCAACCTTTCTGCACAATACATATTTCAATCCAGTAGATAATTGACTACTATATTTGAAGAACTCAAAGGAAACCAGTATAACTGAATTGTATTGTAATGTGTGAAGAAGGGTAATGCTAAATGAGCCTAGGGAGATATAGCACACCCAGTCATTCACAGCTAAGGGAGCAGTATCAAAGAGTTTGGTCTTTATCTTAAGAAAGACAGGATGGTATTAAAGAATATTTAATTACATAGTGTCAAGATCAAATAAGTGTGCTTTGAAGGATCACTTTAGCTGCTATGCAGAGAATGAATGCAGTGTTGTTATTGCAGTGGTTAATCAGGGAGACACTGGTGGACCTGACATGGACAAAGTGTTATGGGAAAGGAGAGGGGTGGGCAGATTTGAGACATTTAGTGAGTAAAATCAATATAAAGTGTTTATGGATTGGATGTGGAGAGTGGTGAAAAGGAGAAGAGGCACTGACTATAATGCCAAGGATTAAGACTGGCAAGAATGAATGAACATAGATAACAAACACTAGAGCACAACACCTTATATCCTCTTATATTTGATTTTCATCTTCACTGTGACACCAGAAGGGGTTTCTCAAAGGCCCTTAATCATATTCTGTCTCCAAAACCAGCAGTTATTTCTTGATTTTCTTTTTTGGTGTTTTCTGTAGCTATTAATAGGTTCTCTTGGTTTCTCATACCTCTCTGATCTGATTGTTCCCAATATTGAGTTTTCTTGGAGGATTTCCTCTTAGCCAAACCTTTGGCCGTGTTTCCTGTTTTCACTGATGGTAACATTCACTCCCAAGTACTATAGTCAAAACCTTAGACTTGTTTTAACTCCTTTCTCTCCTGTCAAATTAGTTGACAAGTTCTGTAGATTTTTTACATCTAAAATCTCTCTCTCATGTTCTCATACTCTTCATTACATACTTCCATGTCTATAGCAGTTTCCTACTAACAGTTCCCACCAACACCAAAACTATCCCTCTTCATTTCAATTTATACATGGTTGTATTAACTGTAGATAACTTCTTAATTTTCTGTTCAAAGATATTTAGTTTCTCTGAGAACAAATTCTCTACATCATCACCTACTATACAATGTTCTTTGTCATCTGATACTAACTTACATTCCAATCTTGACAGAAACCACCCACTGTACTAGCCATTCTAAGATTTACCAGTCCATATGCCCATGTCCTATAACACAGTATTACTTGTTTTAAAAAGTCATGCACATATACCCATGAAAATATATGAAAATACTAGTTCCATCCATGAACTGAAATCTATGACTTAGGTGAAAGGGAGACATACTCTGTTGTTGAATCATTTATGTTTTGTACTGTGCAGTATGTAATATGTCTTCAAAAATATTCAAATCATCTTTTCAGAATATAAACATGCAATGGTGTCACTTTATTTCAATAGGCATAATATTTAAAGGACAAATTTAACATTCAATAACGTTCAGACAGTGAAATTATACCTGCCTTTGCAAATAAAATCAAGTTATCTTAAACCCAAAGAATTTTGTGCTAAGCAGTCTTGGAAACCACAGAGAAAATATGTGATCTAGGCATTACATGGAAATATTCCACCTTAAAAAAGCTAATCCAATATCATCCATTTAGTTGACTCCTAAATTTTAAGCTGGACCCAAGATTTGCATTTATATTTAATTAGTGTATACTTACATAAAAAGCGAGCAGTAGAATGAGATAACTATCTGCTATGCCGACCTATATCCTTTTTATTTTTTCAATGTTTCTTTTATTTTTTTAGATAACATCTCAGTTTTCTTCTGGAAAATCAACTATTTTCTTTTTTAGTCTGTGTAGTCTGAGATGAGTTGATCCTAGTTGCCTCAGGTGTTTAAGTTTACCTAACAGGAAAACCAAGAATCAGTCTGTGAACTTGACTGTGATCAATTCACAGATGGGCAGAATGTGCCAATGAATCAACTCCTGGGTTTTTGTTGTAATGTTTAAGTAAGCAGCACTCTTTCTATAGTATTAAGCAAGTAGAACATAAGCCTAGAATTGCCCATTTTTTAATTGGGTTGTTTGGGGATTTTTTGAGATTCAGTTGTATGAGCTGCTTATATATTTTGAACATAAACCCATTGTCAGTTGTATCATTTGCAGGTATTTTCTCCCATTCCATTGGTTGTATTTTAGTTTTATTGATGGCTTCCTTTGCTGTGCAAAAGCTTTTAAGTTTAATTAGGTCCCATTTGCTTATTTTGCTTTCATTTTTTGCCTTAGGAGAGATAGCCAAAAAAATATTTCTACAATTTATGTCAAAGAGTGTTCTGCCCATGTTCTCTTCTAGGAGTTTTATGGTTTCAGGTTTTACATTTAGGTCTTTACACCATTCTGAGAGGTTGTTTTTTGTTTTGGTATATGGTGTGAGGAAACGTTCTAATCTAATTCTTTTTCATGTAGCTGTCCTTCCAGCACCACTTAGGAAAGAAACTGTCTTTAATCCATTATATATTCTTGCCTCCTTTGTCGTAGATTAATGGCTATAGGTTCATGGACTCTCAGCATGTATCTAGGGTGCACTGTGGTGGCATGACTGCAGTCAGATATCCGGGCAGTTTCTGAGGTGCTGCCTGATTATGTACGAACAATGGCAGCTGCCGCCCCACTCAGGCTCCACCTCAGGACCAGGTTGCCTCTGCATCCCATGGCTGAGTCTTTTTCCTGGTCATGGCTGCCCCAGATCCAGTACCACACTGTGATATGGAGCGTGTGGGGCCAGAATGTTTGCTTGACTCAGGTTGGGGTGTGCAGCAAGGTGGTCTCAGGACACCCAGCAGCCACTAGAGCAGACGTCTCCTCTACTTGCTTCTGGGATTAGCCTGCACGTGCATGAGCATGTGCTCCAAGTAGAGTCCAGGCTTTCCACAGCCCTTCCATTTGTTCCAGCAGTCCTCCAACAAGCCAAGGCAGCTTCTCTTCTCTGTGTAGTACCCCAGGACTGACGTGTCCAACCTGTGGCTTCAACTGCTCATTCCGCAGGGGGAATCTCCTCCCACATAATCATCATTTTCTTCTCAGTCCCTCCCAGAGGCACAGGTCCTGATCCAATCACTTTTCTTCCCTTCCTATCTGATTATGTGTGTATCCTTCATATAGCCTTGATTGTATAGGAGTCTTTCTGCTGGTTTCCAGTTAGTTTTCCACAAGAATTGTTCTACATGTAGATGTATTTTTGATATATTCTTGGTGGGAGGTAAGCTCCACATCCCCTCAGTCTACCATCTTTATCCTGCCTGCTACAGTGCACTATTTTTCATTACATTTCTTACAATTGTAACGAAATATTTCATTATTTATTATTTTTTGAAAAAATTATCTATAATTATTAACTCTACATTTGTTACTCTTACTAGATTATAAACTCAACGACAGCAGGGATCAAATCTGCATTGTTTACTCCTCTCCCCAGTCCTAGCAGACAGTCAAAATGAATCAAATATTGAATCAATTTCCAATAAACATTAAAATGTCTGGAAAATTTTATTTCAAATTTTGCTGTGCTAAACACTTCAAGTAATGTTGATGGTAAACTGCCTCTTACTTTTTTGTTGTTGTTGTTATAAATTAGCTCAACATCCAATATAGATTCCAGCACCTAAAACAGAATGTCAAGCCTTGATTAGATTTTTTGACCGAGCCAACTTGAGTCTCATTCTTAGTAAGAACAATCTCAAGATTAATAGTCACAAATGAGCTTTTAAAACTATTCTGAAAGTATATTGTACAGAGAGGACACATTTTAAAAAGAAATATCATATATGCTTCCATAATGTGTTCTGAAATGTTAGTTTAAAGAATGTGCAATTTCTGGTATTGTTTTCTGTAAATGTTTGGATACTCTGCTCCTTCAAAACAGATCCACAGGATTACATTTATCCCTTAATGCTTATCTAAACTCCATTTATATGTACAACTTCACTTTTTGGTTTTCAAATACCAAGTTTTCTTCAATGATGTCCATATTAGATTTGATTTTTTTAATTGTGAATTTTAGCAATGGAAATAAGTGCCATGCTTCATGTGATAGCATTTTCACTGTTTATTTCGGATAAATTTTGCCTGCACTTATATCTATTGTGGGAGTTGGGGAAGGAGACCAGATAAATATTAAATATACTCAACATAGATACTTCAGAAGGATTTCTATACAATTTGGTTACTTTTTTAATTTTCAATATACAATCAAATACTCTATGCCTGACCTCTTTTTTTTCAAGTGAATTTTAATAATAGAAGTAGTTTTATCTCATTATTCTTTATGCTACCCACCACCCACTAGGATGAAGCTACAGAGCAAAAGCTTATTACCATCAAAATGTCAGCATTAGTAAGTACTGCTAGAATTTTACCTTTCATAACACATAGCCCTTTATTTAAAGTTGTAAGCAGATTTTCCTTCCTTATTCAGTGGATTTGCACCCTTCTAAAAAACAACTGTCTGTAGATACAGAAGTTTATTTCTGGACTCTCATTTCTCTTCCATTGGTCTATTTGTCTATAAAGACCAATATAGAGACATATGTCCATATCACACTGTTTTGGTTACTATAGCTTTGTAGCAAATTTTAAAACTGGGAAGTGTTAGTCTTCCAACTTTGTCCCTTGTAAAATATTGTTTTGGTTATTTGGGCTCCTTAAGTTCTATATGAATTTGGGAATCAGCTTTTCTACTTAAACAACAACAAAAAAAGCTTATCACTAAGCTTAGATAAAAATTTTCAGTCTTTCATAATTGAGTGTGATGTTAGCTGTAGGTTTTCCATAAATGCTCTTTATCATGTTGAGGAAATTTTCTTCTATTCCTAGTTTATTGAGTGTTTTTTATGAAAGGATATTGGACTATCTTAGGACCCTTTTTAGATGATTTTTTTCCCTTCATACTATTAATGTGTTGTATTATATTGGCTGATTTTCTTATGTTGAATACCTTTAATTCCTGGGATAAAGTGCACTTAGTTATATTATGTAATCCTTTTAATATGCTGTTGGATTTGGTGTGCCAGTATTTTGTATCTGTATTTATAAGGGAAAGTGGTCTGTAATTTTCTTTCTAACTATGTCTTTAACTGGCTTGATATCACCGTAATGCTGGCCTCATAGAATGAATTAGGAAGCATTATCTTCTTTTCTATTAAATGTTTTGTAGAATTCACCAATGAAACCATCTGGTCCTGGACTTTCCTTTGTTTGGAGGCTTTCGATTCCTAAACCCATCTCTTTGTTATAGTTCTGTTGAGATTTCTTTTTCTTCTTAAATCAGTTTAGATTTAATTTGTCAGTTTAACCTGCTTTTTTTAATAAATTATTTATTATTTTACTGGCTGTGTTGGGTCTTTTTTTGCTGTGAGCGGGCTTTCTTTTTAGTTGCGGTGAGTGGGTGCTACTCTTCGTTGTGATGCATGGGCTCTTCATTGCCAGGGCTTCTCTTGTTGCGGAGCACGGGCTCTAGGCGCATGGATTTCAGTAGTTGCAACATGTGGGCTCAATAGTTGTGGCTCACAGGCTCTAAAGCCCAGGCTCAATAGTTGTGGCGTACGGGCTTAGTTGCTCTGCGGCATGTGGGATCTTCCTGGAGCAGGGCTCGAACCCGTGTCCCCTGTACTGGCAGGCAGATTCTCAACCACTGAGCCACCTAGGAAGCCCAGTTTAATTTGTTTTTAAGAATTGATCCATTTCATCCACATTCCCTAATTTGTTGACACACAATGTTTATAAAATTATCTTATAATCCTTTTTACTTTTGGAAGGTTGCTAGTAATGGCCCCACTTTCATTTCTTATATTAGTTATTTGTGTCTCACAAGAGCTTCTGAAGTAATATCCAATGAAGTCTCAATTTTATGTTGTCCTAGCCAGTAAATACTAATGCAATTAAGAACATGTATTTTATTGTTCAGTGATGTAAAAATATGCGATATTTTTACTCCAATATTCCTAAGGAAATCATCAGAAATTCATATATTTAGTGAAAAAGATGCTTGTTTCACAATTATTTACAATAGTAAACACTAGCAATCTAAATTACCAGCATTAGGAAATAAATAATACTAACTATAGTATCTCTGCAATGAAATATTATACAGATAACAAAAATGTAACAGTATATTTAACATTTATTGAAATGGAAAACCTTGAAATATAAAAAAAAAATTTTAAGGGATATAAAATGTTGAATGTCGTATAAAGTACAAAGGTACCCCTAAGTTTTGAAAGATGCCACAGGGCACAGAGATTTTGCTCTGATCTTCCTTGGTCTTACTGTCAGAGAGAATTCTGGACTATGGATAAGCTACAGATCTGACTTCAAATTCTCTACCTTAGAAGAATTGAGTCAAATGAAAAATACTGAATTTTCATAGGCGTGGACAGGAGTCATGGTTCTATGAGCTGGCTAACCTATTTTAGCTTGTGATTGCCTAATTCATATATCAGGCTATCAGGAGCACAGTATTTTCTTACATTTTCAAAATTATGTTTTCCTGTAAACTTGACCAGCCTCATTCAATCCTTCACAATAGTCTAAATTAAAACTGTGGATAGTGCTTTAGTAGAAACAGTGTGACTTTGGTTTTTGCTGATTTTTAAAATTTTAAATAATTGTTGGGATTTTAAAATTGTACTATGCCTTGAGGCCTAATGGAATGTAGCACAATTACAATAAGCAAAAACATGAAATTATCTAATTATGTTACATGTTTAGAAAAATACAAAAATATGTTCTTCTGCTTAGATTGCATCAATGCCAGTGAAGCTTACAATGATCAATCAGTGCCACTCTTGCTTTGGGTCACAAGGCTCTGGGGCTATATCCTCCACCTTGAAGACAGATTTAAGAATTGTATATTATTCACCATTCTGCTCACTCTGCCAAAGCTGCTCACCCCCTTTCTTCCCAGGCACCCTTCCTACATAAGCAGATCTAAACTTCTTTAAGTAATGCTATCTCCACGTTCATAAAACCTAGAGAATTTCCTTGCAGGAACAACTTGGATTTATTCTGCTAACAAATTTGTTAGAATTTTTTAAACCTATGAGCCCCAAGAAAATACTATTAAAAACATTTAAAATATTATTACTACTATTACTACTGCTGCTGCCACTATTAATAAAAAAGCAAACATCTGAAATGATAAACAAGAGACAAAAGAATTCTTAGTTTCTATGATACATACTATCACTACTAAGCAACCGTCTGGTCTATTAGTTTTTAATTCTGGACCACAGACAGCAGAGAATGAGCTATGTACAGCATTTTCCTTTAAGAAACATCAGCACTGGTATCTATCACACCTACAAAGCTCTGAAGTGGCTCTTACGAGCTCTTTAAACTGACGGAAGTCCTGCTTTCCAGTTGAAGACATGCTGCCTTAACACAAAGGCATGCCTTCTTAATATACTAGAGTCAAAGGCCAAGGAGGAATGGCTTTAACTTTATTAACTTTCCCAGGAAAATGCAGGTCTAGAATTTTATAGCATATACGATGAGTCCAGGAATGGGGAGGGATTCCTAAAGGAAGGCCACAGAGATGACAGTGAAAACTGGTGCTGTTAACAGTGGACGTGTTCTAAAATTTTTTGGTTTTTCCTTGACGTAACTACATTTAACATTCAAAGAATAAGCTCTCTAAGCCAGAGTTACGGAAGTTCTAATATATTCTAAGGCGGGGGTATAAGTATTTGCATAATTCAATATTTTTTTCCTCATTTGTTTGCTCTACTCATCCCCATAGAAATTTTGCAAGGTTTACATGAGAAACCCCATTGTAAAGTATCTGTTGTATAAAGACCCAAACATTATCATAATGGTATTTCTGGCTGGTCAGGTCACTGCATGGATGACTGATTGGCAACCATGGCCTTTCTAACTGCTCTGCAATAGCTGAGCAGTTGTTTAACAAACTGCTTAATAAATGGTTTCAAGTATCCAAACTGAGTATTATCAGTTTAGTAAATTCATATCAATGTGGACAAGGAATTAAGCCTAGGTGATTGACCTAAATGAGCTCGTATGATTTAAAGGAAAAGGAAGCACTAATTTTGGGGACATACATTTGTCATTAGGCTGAGCAATTTATTTTGTAATTTATTTCTCACTTAAAGCCTGAAAAGTAATTTTTCCCCCTTATCTAGAAGAGCTTTTGTGCTGGAAGTGTAGATAAACGTACCAGGATAGGAAAGTTTACATTTTTAGAATTTCAGGATCAGTAACTTTTTTCAGAACATTTTTTCCCTTCTGACTGATAAAATATTTGTTAGAAAAAATCTGTAAGTTGGCTTAGACTGTTTTCTAAAGATCTGAAACCCGACTCGATCTGCAGGGTTTGGTCTCCCTTTGCTGCAGCGACCTTCAGATGGAGTCACAGTTCACAGGGCGCCTCCTCCTCGGGCACCGGACGCGGCCTCTGGTGCCAAGAGCTGTGCGATGCGGGGGGTTACGGCAGACCCCCCGCTCATCGCCCCACAAAACTCCACGCGGACTTTTAACTGTATCATTGTGACAAAGACACGGATTTTGCAAAGCCTGATAGAAAATGTTCTTTTTGCATCTACTAGCCTGCTGAGTAAATTCTGTAAGCTAAGTAGGGCTGAACACACTCCAAGCAGGTTTTAAGCTGAGGCAAAGTAACCGTGAAAGGATTGTTCTGGGTCCGTGTCCGCCTGGCTCCCGGGAGGGTCAGCGGCGGCTTCTGGGCGGTGGACCCCGGGAACCAGGCGCAGGAGGCAGGGCGCTGGCGGCAGGCGCGGCGGCTGGGAGCAGGGCTGGGCGCTGAGCACTGCAGGAGCCGCAGATGAACAGCCTCGTTCACCACCGTCGAGTCAGCGGCACCGCAAGTGCCCTGGGATCCTCTCCCCAACGTGCGGCTCCCCAGTCCCTTGGCGTGATACTGACCACCTGTTCGGTTGCCATTTGCCAAAATATCGAAGTTTCCAGGACTTTTCAGTGTGCAGCCGAGATTTCAACACAAGAGCTTGGGGTGCGATTCCTGAGGCCAGCAGAGCCGGGTGGACCATCCTTTGCAGGCTCCTGCCCAGAGCTACCATAGCTGATGGTCTGTCCTTTTGTCTGTGGGTGTGACACAGTATAGTTTTTAAAATTTCAAAACCTGACTCTCACGCAGATACAGAATGAACAAGTATCAAATATTCATTAACTCACTAACGAGGGAAGCAGGAAATTCAGTTGGTTCAAAAAGCATTTTAGGATCCGGGTGTCCACAGCCGTTGGCGGATGTGCGTGCAGGGCTGCCGGGTCGGATGCAGAACTGGTGACTGTGCTTCAAGGTCACTAGTATGTGTATGTGTATTATATATAGAATATGTTATTAAAATGTACATACAGATTCTGAAGTTATCTTTTCTTGTGGGAGGAAATTATTTGCCCCTTTGCCGGGAAAGATCTGAGTTCACATGTAACTCTGGAGCCCCACTCTGTAATCCACAAGGTGCTGGGCTCAGATGAAGAAGCCGGCTTGGTGGGCTGCGAAAGGTGACAGGGTGACAGTGGGTGGACTCACCACATGCTCTCCAGCGAATCTCCAAGTTTGGGGTATTCTTCTTAACATAGATGGCGCTATTCTACCTGTGAAGAGGCCATCAGTATCAAAAAGCGAGGTGTGTTATCAAGTAGCATTTAATCTGCTCTGACGAGTGGCTGAATCCGTGATTCTAAGTAACAGGGAAGACGGTCTACAGGCCCAGTTCCTGCAGTTCACAAGCCCCCCGGGTCGTAGACCACTTAGTGCACCTAGCAGGGCCGGCGTGCAGGTGCCCCCCGGGGACCACGCATCCTCACGAAGGGCCTGCTTGCTGGACAATTCTTTAATTGATGCTTCACTGAGAACAAGCAAATTCTTGTTGAAATTTCTGTTTGGGAGCCAAGAATAGACCCTTAGGCTGTTGTATCCGTAAAACAAATTCCAGGTTCAACGATGAATTTGGTCAAGTTCTTAGAATCCACAGCGAGAGGCCACCAGCCTCTGCTACACTGTCGCTTATGACGTGCTGTGGCATTTGCTTGTGTTTGGTGCTCAGGGCCCCTCGGACCTAGAGCTGGGCCTTCCCGACCTTTGAGGCGGGTGCAGGCCGTCGACGTGAGGCTGAGCATGGCCCCCTCCCCCTCAGTCTAACCCCGGGCCGTCTGAGGGCAGACGGAGAGCCCGTGCTCCCTGGGGCTCTGTTTCCCTCCCTGAAGTCTGTTACGAGGGTCTCGGGACTGGAACATGGAGGTGACTCCACGGCACAGGCTGGCGTCTCCCCCTTTCTTCACAGGCTGCACTGCGTCCCCTGGGAAGCAGTTTCCACCCTCCCATCCCGGGCACCACTCTGCTCCCCTCCCTCCCACCCCTTGACGCCCTGGTATTTAGTCATCCCCACTCCCCCCTGCAACTCGCAAGGTCCAAGGTTGCAATCTGCCTGCTTGCGTGACGTGGAGATCTCCCCGGGAGCTGAGCGGGTGGGGTAACTAGTCTCGAAAAGACCAGCTTCCGGTTAACAGGCCCAGGACCAGTGAGCAACCAGGGTCTGTACGCGGTGGAGGCGCTGACCGCTCCAGGACGCCGAGGCCTTCCTCTGGTCCAGGCTGTCGAGATTTGGGATGTGCGTGATTTATATTCACACGAAAGTGGATCTTCTTCTGCTTTTTATCGAAAAAGGCAAGGGGAACACAACCAATTAGTTATGGTTGGTCGGTGTTGCCAAGTCCTCTGTGATTACGGAGGACAGAGCTGAGCAGCGCCTAGAAACCCACATTTCATCAGCCCCAGAGGCACAGAGGTCGGCATGCTCTGGTGCAGAGGATGAGCTAATGATGTCTGGGGATTCAGCAAAAGAGATGACTTGTTGGACTTACGCTCACTGCACGTGTATTTGCCAAGTGTGATGCAGGCAGCCCTGGGAGCTGCCACAACTTCCGGGGAGGGAGGTAGAGGCCGGATGAAGGCGAGGAACTGCTGCCTGCTCCTCCAGGCCGCCCAGCTCCCCTCCCACGGCTGGAAGGCTCAGCACAAGGGCTGACACCCCCTCGCTACCCGTTTATCAAGAGCCACGGCGATGCAGAGGCACGTGACAGGGAAACAACACAGACAGGCTGCAGGACTGCGTGTAAATCGAGTGCGTCTTGGTGAAAGAGGGGAACTCCAGGCTCCGTAAATGGCTCTAATTTTTATGAAACTCGGGCCGAAGACGTTGCCTTGTTGTTACTGTCACTGTGGTTCACATGTTAAGAACCCAGTCAGTGCATTTCTGTGTAGAGTCAGAAAAAAGGTTTTTTCCCAGAGGAAACTCTTTGAGGACATACTAAGCACCAAGCACATTGCAGGTTCTGGAAGCCCAAGATCCATGGGTGTCTGAGGACCACGGTATCACTGAGGGAGGTGGTGCGACACAGCTATGTCTTGAGGGTCGATTGCATTTTGGGCACTTTCTTTACTTTTTTGCTTTTATTCCCATTTTATAACCGAGGGGCGTGAGGCTTGGAAAGGGTAAGCGTCTCGCCTGATGTCAGAGGCAGAAGTGGTTGAACTGAGTTTGAATCCGGTTCTGTGGGGTTCAGTGTCTCTGTGGTGTTGCAGTGACCCCAGCCCTTTACGCCATCCATGGCGGGTGGGGGATGGGGTGCTGTCATCTTTCACATTAAGAGAAATCTCCACGTCACTGTTAGGAGACGCGTCCTGTCCATGACTGGTCCAGGTCATCCCATCAGTGTTAACCGCATTCATTCTGTGTGTCACACGTGAGTTGCGTCCCCATGGATTGGCCCCTCTGGACATTCCACGTAGCAGGATGCTGCGACCTGTGTCTTGTGTGATGAGCCTCTTACACTCAGCTGGCGTTTCCAAGGATCATTCCGCTGCAGAGGGTGCTGGAGCTTCTTGAAAAGTAATTTTTTATCCCCATTCTACGCTTGAAAAGTTCACACTCACAAGAGTTAAGAAATATGTCTGAGGCTACATTTTTTTTTCATGTGGGAAAACCCAGATTCAAATTGATCTGTTTCTTCCAAACCTTGTGTTTCTTATCTCACAATGCGCCATACCATTTCTCACTAGCACTAATGCTCATGGCCAATGCAAAATGGGATTAATAAAATGAAGACAATGACTCTAAAGCCAAGTTTGAGAAGGTACATCTCAATAGAATCCCCATTATGAACAAAAGAGCAAAAAAGGTGACTTTTTAAAACATGAGCTAAATATTTGACATGCATTATCTCATTCCTCTAACGATTGTATGTGCTCTCACTACTATTAAGTCCACTTTACAGATGAGAAACTGAAACATAAAAAGATGAAACTTACTGAAGGTCTTTTAGCCAGCACGTGGTAATAACCCAAAGCCAGAACTACTAACCATGCTGATGGGGGGGTGGGTTGTATGTATTTGTCTCCTTTTTTTATAATTCTTTTACAGTAAGTCTTTCATTCAATACTGCTTCTTGTCATTACTTTCATTACCTCTTGCCATGCTCTATTATTGTAGTTTCTTGATAAAAAGAGCAGAGATGTCTTCTTAAAATGCCCAAATAATCACCCACAAACAAGAAATTAGATATTGACCTTTATCTCTCCCAATTAAGACTATGTGGGGGGGGGGGGGGAATGAAAGGGAAGCTGGGACAAAGTGAAAGCATAGCATTGACATATATACACTACCAAATGTAAAATAGATAGCTAGTGGGAAGTTGCTGCATAACACAGAGAGATCAACTTGATGATAGGTGATGACTTAGAGGGCTGGGATAGGGAGGGTGGGAGGGAGACACGGGAGGGGAATATGGGGACATATTGTAAATACAGCTGATTCACTTTGGTGTACAGCAAAAACTGGCACAATAGTGTAAAGCAATTATATTCCAATAAAGAGCTTAAAAAAAAAAGACTATGCCAGCATGAGAATTGGGCAACATAACTTTGTCCAATACCTCAGTTTCTATACATTCTACGTCCATATCTTTAAGCATTTTTCCTTGATATAATTACGTTGACAAGTAGAAACTTTAAAGCAAAGAAGCATTTTAGTAAATATTGGAAACAAAACATTCATTTGTTCTGGGGTTAGTCAGAAGCCAAAGTATACTTTAAGTATTCCATCAAAGGTTGAACCCATGTATATAGAGAAGGATAATAAAGTACCCTAGTAGTTAAAATTAAGATATGTTATTTGATATAATCTATCTGCTTATGTCACACTTAATTTTGTGCATGCTCTTTAAAATCTATGTTTTATAGTGACCGCAACTTTTTACTATGGTATGTTCAATTTATTTAAAAATTCTCAGATTTAATGCATTTGGTGTTATTTTATCGCTAGAACTATATAATTGAGAAGTAAAGTAATAGAATATCATTTAAAATAAGAAAGCACTTTCAGAAATCAGGCAATAATGATGTTAGGAGGATATTCAGAAATTTTTAAAAAATACAAATACAAGAAAAAATTAAACACAAATTACATTAATAGAAATCTGCTCCGTTGTAATTTATCAATAAGTCAGAATTAACCTCATCAGTCTTTCTTTGACATTATATACCAATCCAAGTATGTGTTTGATGTGTTTTTTTCTTACAAACAGATTTGTGTATGGTCTTTGCTGGCCAAATAAAAACTATTTCTTATTTATAAACAAAACCTGTATGAAAATTGAAGCTTGCCTAAACCCACTGTAAAATATGATTTTAGAAGTAGCAGCTTAGTTAAGATCGCAATTAGGAAGCAGTAGAACTTTGTGTAGGATGGGAGAGTGGAACAGTAAGTATGTCAGGGAGGATCTGAGGAGAAACCCTTGGCTTAACTTACAAACAGGATTTCTGGGCTAAAAGAAACTGATAGACATATCAATTGAGAGCCCATTATAAATTTCAATAATGTTTATTTGATAAACATTTGTCAACACAATATAATACTTTATAGTTGGAAGAAAGCAAGACATTATAGTCAAAAAGACCATTTGCAAAGATAAGGACATATCTGTTCTAGGAAGCGCAACAGCTGCAGATAAAGTGTGTCTGAGGCACAAGGTTCAAAGTAAGGTGCCATAGCTTATTTGACTGCAAAGTTAGCTTTCTGACATATTAACCTTTCTGACATTTCCATTATACTGTGAGTGACTTGACGGTAAAGACTGCCTTACTCATAGCTGCAAACATAGAATAGCCTGGTCCATCGTAGGAACCCAGTTAACATGTACAGAAAGGAAAGGTTAAGCAGGCTCCTTCTCATGCTAAGAGACAAGCTCTTCTGCAAACAATTTGTAACAAGGTTTTTTTGACAAGTGAATATATTGATCCAAGTCTGGAGAGGGCCGAATAGAAGGAAGAAAGGAACAAGAGTTTGAAACAGTTGTAATATTTTTTAAAAGATGAATGCAAGGCAGTGGAAACAGGGCATAAATTTAAAAAGAAATTGGGGGAACACTGCAAATATTACAAAGGTAAATTTTGTGACTGTATGTTACTTTTAAGAGAATGAGGGAAAACACAAGAATGAGAATGACTCTCCAGTACTGCCCTATAGAAAATCTTTTTCAAAGCTCTGAAGTTATACTTATAACTACCTACTCTTTGAAGATCCCCTGACAATTCTGTCTCAGCATTCCCAAGTTAATTTATTTTTAGACTCTTTCTCCATGTTCCCACCCACACAGTCAACTTGTTCTTTTTCCCATTCTTGCCTTGTAATCGATACCATTGCCTCTTGTCTTCCCAACAAGACCTCTCATTAATCCCATTGAAAAAGTCCATAAGACAGAAAACAAGTCTTTTTTCATTAAGTAAGTAAAGAATAGCTTGTAACAAGTTATATTTTTGAGTGACAGCTTTAGTTTTAAAAGTGTAAAAAAGTTTATATGTACTTATGGAGGTAGTAGAAGTAGAGGAGGGAAGGCTATAAGAGCAAAGATGAAAATACAATAAAATGGACAAAAACAATGCATTAAATTCCCAGGTAAAAATAGTGATCACAAGCAAACAAAAGATTTGCCATTCTCCTTTCCCTTTAGCTATTTGCTTAAAAGAAGAAAAAACTAAGTACCAAGATCTAGGAGAGGAGTACCTAAAGGCCATCTGTGAAAGTTTAAAACGCTTGCTCTTAACACAGACAAGAAGACTTGCACTATAAAGGAAGGGGTCTTGGAAAAGATCATTAAAAACTCCAGAATTTGTGTTTTTCTAAAACCCTAAGAGCCAAACCATTTGGGACACCTATCTTAATGTCTATTAATGACTCTGTGATATATTTGAATTTCAAAATAAACATCATAAGGAAGATACAAGGGAAAAGAAGAAGAATGATTCTAAGAAATAGGAAATATGGGGAGATAATGATAAAGCTGAGATTGTAACAGATGCTTCACCATTATCATCATCAATGGCTTTAGTGATACTGCTAAAAACTTAATATGAAAATAAAATATGGAGGACTTCCTAGGTGGCACAGTGGTAAAGAATCTGCCTGCCAATGCAGGGGACACGGGTTCGAGCCCTGCCCTGGGAAGATTCCACATGCCACGGAGCAACTAAGCCTGTGTGCCACAACTATTGAGCCTGTGCTCTAGAGCCTGTGAGCCACAACTACTGAGCCCATGTGCCACAACTATTGAAGCCCATGTGCCTAAGGCCCGTGCTGCACAAGAGAAGCCACTACAATGAGGAGCCTGTGCATCACAATGAAGAGTAGCCCCCGCTCTCAGCAACTAGAGAAAGCCAGTGTGCAGCAACGAAGACCCAACGCAGCCAATAAAATAAATAAATAAATAAATAAAAAGAAAAAATATGGAAAATAATTCTACTCATAATAACATCAAAAACATAAAACATCTAGGCATAAACAAAACGTACTATACAGGAGCATGGAAGAACACTAGAAAGCAATACTGAGGGACAAAAAATAAGTACAACAAAGAGTCATATATGTGACACTAAATTTAAAACAAGTATTGCAAAGATGTTGTTTCTCTCCAAATTAAACAATAAAACTAATCTAACCTGCCCCCAATTAAATAGTGAATTTTATTGGCATTATGAAAAGCAATTTTACAGTTTATTTGACATAAAAAGGATACAAAAAAAGAGCCAAAAAAGAAGAAATGTGGGAGGAACTGTCTTTCTTGAAACTGTAACTTATTTAAAAACAAGGATAATTAAGGCATAGAATTTTAGCATATGAATGAAAATGGAGTAAGATCGTATGTATGTGTGTATATATACACCCTAGGGAGCGATACACACACACACACACACACACACACACACACACACACAGTATGAATTCACAATATGATTCAAGTGACCTCTCTGATAAGTTCATAATGTGTTACTGAATAAAAGGTATTGAGATGATAAACTCATTTTTAAAAGTAACAAAACAAGCAAACAAAAAAATTAGATCCCTATCTTACTTTATTAGCTTTCTAGGGCTTTTACAGCAATGTACCACAGAGCGGTACCCCTACAGAGCGGATAGCTTAAACAACAGAAATAATTTTTCCCATAATTGTAGAGGCACGATATCGGGGTATCAACCTTATTGGTTTCTTCTGAAGTCTCTTTCCTTGGCTTGTAGATGGCTGCCTTCTTCTCCCTTTTTCTTCACACAGTCTTCCCTCTGTGTGTCTGTGTCCTAATCTCCTCTTCTTACAGGGGCACAAGGTCCATTGGATTAGAGCCCACCCATATGATCTCACCTTATCTTAATTACCTCTCAAAAAAGGCCTTATCTCCAAATGCAGTCACATTCTGAGGTACTGAGGGCTAGGACTTCAACATATGTATTTCGAGGGGACACAATTCAGCCCATAACACTTATATAAAATGTATTTCAAAAGAATAAAGGAATTTTTTTTTCAGAAAAATAACTAAAACAGTACCCTTTTGATCTCAATGCATAGGTTGCAGAGATTCTATGAACTTCCTAAAGTGTCAGGCAAAATTTTCTGTTTGAACATTTGTGCATGTTTCTGAGTGAGAGGCTTTATCTTTCATAAGCTTTATGAAAGTAGCTGTAATTAAAATTTTCTTTAAAGTTTAGAACACTAAACTAGGGGAACATGTAAGTGATATTTACATAATATTGAAGTAGGTAAAGACTCCCTAAGCTTAACAGCAAAAGCATATACCCTAAAGGAAAATGTGGATGGATTTGACTACATAAATATTAAACAATTCTTATGGGGAAAGAAACTGTTAACAAAGTTAAAAGTAAAATCCTGCTGGAAATAATTATAGCATAGATAGGGAGGTAGCATAAAATGGAGTTAAGCACACAGGTTTGAAATGGGATACACACACACACACACACCCTTTAATATCATCCTATTACTAGCTATGTGACTTTCCAAAGATTGTTTTCCTCTCATTCTTTCAAGTCTAAAATGGAGATCACAATACTATTTAAGAATTATTAAGAAAATTACATAGAATAAAATTTGCAAGTTCGTATGACTCATGTATTAATCAATAAATATTAAGAAGGCAAAGATTCTATGTATGTAATATAGATAATTGTAAAGGATTCTTTTTAAAAATATGAAAAAAATATATATCTTGAGGAAAAATTGGCATCAGACACGAACAGAAAACCTAGTTAAGTAGTACAAACGGTGAAAATCATCAGAAACAATATGTAGCCTCACACTCAGAATAGCAAGCAGGCCAGTACAAGTGGTTAGAGATGGTCCTAAATTGAACCTAGTTCATAATGCCTAGCATATGATAAGTATTTAATAAATAAGTATGAAACAAATAGTTCTTTAAAAAATTAGGTAATAAATTTAACTCATATCAATGTTTTAGAAGTTAAGAAAAATAGAATAAACCACATGAATAAATAAGATTAAAAGAGAAATAATTTCAAAGGAAATAAATGCATGAAGCAAATGACAGCAGAATTTAAAAGGAACTTTAAAAAGGAGCACAAATCAAGACAGTAGAATGACTATGATAACTCTAAGTTACCATACACTAAATATTTACAACAGAAACTCAAAATGGTAATGTAGTAAAACATTCCACAAGAAGGAGAAGGGAGGTGGGAAAGGCAGAATCACTGGGGTCAATCACTCATAAAAGTAGAATGAGTTCGGCAAAGTCCCGTGTTTTAGGAAGCCCCACTCCTACAGAAGTTGGAGAACCTCAGCTGCTTTCCCCAGTTGCACTCACCCTTTCCCCTTTCTGCTCATATTGTCATCACAGGTGCTATGGCTTTACAATTAAAATAGGGTCAGCTGTGTCACTTGCAGATGGTACAGACAGCCAAGGCTCTCCCCAGGCTCACCTTCCACTATGACAACCTCCTCCTTCATATGTTCAAAAATTATCCTGTCTTGGTTCATTGTGAAAAGGAAATTAGATGCCATATGTGAATGCACGTCAAAATTACAGTGCAACAGAATATTTTAACATTATAAATAATTCTTTAGAAGGGGTGATTCAAAAAACATCTGACCTTTGTGGTTTGAAAGGGTTCTGTTTAATGACTCAAAACGCCTGTGACTCTCACTAATGTTTAACCTTACCATTTTCCTCACAGCAATGCATTATCATCACTTCACTTACACCTATCTGGAGAACTGGGATGCCAGCCTTCCATAAACACAGTAGCAGTTCAGGGACCAGTGAAATCCCAGCTGACAAGAAAGGATAATGAGGCCACAAAACTGCTAGTATTCCTATGCTGGAAGATTGAGTATAAATCGATTAAGCATCAATGTCTAAGTTTTTGGTCCAATCACTTAGAAGAAAATACAGAATGCAAGAAAAAGAAAGAAAAGTAAAATATGTGGCCCCACATCACAATAGCAAGGTTATGATCCAAGCCACTAATACGGGAGCACGATAATTGAGAGCTGTCACTCAGGAGATCAGAGGAAGAAGGCACCTTAATTACATCACTTAAGCCAGCCTCCTAACTCCCAGACTAGCTTCCCTTCCCCTAAGGAAATGCCACTTCCCATTAGCCCCTATGTTTGTTAGTCTGAGTGTTTTACAAAGTGGACCATTTCATGCAGGAATTTATGAAACACATTTTTGTCATAAGATTGGATCACAGTAAGCAGACAGGGTTATGTGAAGCTTCAAGTAACAGAAAGAGAGCTCATTCTAAATTATTCATAGGAAATATGCCTCCAGACTGAAGAAATATCCCACGTGAGATGAACCTACATCAACACACACCTGCCCTATTTTTATTTTCCACTTTGGCTTGGCACCTTACATACACAAAGTCTTTCTGAGATTACTGTGGTTTGGTTGATTGCCAGTCGCTGATATTACATCATTGAAATGAGAACTACATTAGCTGTGCCTTTGATGTGCCCTGCATAAAGTGGAGACGGCAGAATATGTCCCTGAATATATGTAGCCTACATCTGGCTGTGACAAGATACAAATTTCTTCTACACTCTGAGTTGCATTACTTGAAGTGTTAATTTTCATAAGCTGAGATTTTTTTTAACTCACCAAATTAATTTTTTCAAATGGTAAAGTGCAGTTGATAATCTTAATATAAAACTCTCATTATTTTTCCAAGTTTAATTTTGCCCTATTTACAGCCCATTTAGATAAAGCAAATTAAAGAGGCCATTCTGCTTGTGTATGTGTGCTAGACTGTACACTAGCATGTAAATGAGGAATATCTCAGCTAGGTAGGCAATTTTCATACTGAATATGTATTTGTGTCTATATATTTATAAATGCATATATACCTTATTGCCACTTTGCAAAAATATACCTGAATTTATTCTTAGGTGGGCTCAAGAAGACATTTTTCTTTTAATTTCTCTCAGAAGTAACAAATTGTCTAGCTCCAGAATGTTGCTCACCATTACTGGTTGTGGCCTTAGGGACTGTTACTTTATTACCTTTCTGAACTGTACTTCAAAGGAATTAATTAATTGATGCTCTTAGCAGCCTCATCCTGACAAAAACATATGATACTCAAATGTTAAACATGGAACCTCAGATGAAACTGTCAGGAAAAAGCTGAAAGTGGTCATTAATATGGCTTTTGATAAATATCTGTTCAGCCTCACACTGTGCCTCGTCTGTTTTCATCGGGGAAAGTAGTTAATCTGATTGATGAAGATCCTGGTTCAGATTGTCTCCCATGCTGAGTTTAATAACAGCACATTTCCTCCCCCCCCCAAAAAAAAAAATCCTTTTTTTTCAGTGGAGATGTTTGTGATTTCTCATTTGATTGTCTTCAGGAGCACAAACTTTAAGTGGGGTCCCTGGCATTGCCTAAGAAGGTAAGAGTTCTTTAGTTTCACACAGCCCCATAAACTCAAGAGATGGGGCTGGTTTCCAGGCCCTAGCTCTTTGCAAGTTGAGGGTTAATGGGGATGCTGTCAAATACTAATGCTAACCCTCAAGGCATAGAAGAGCAAGCCCATCAGGACAAATCAGGCAGCCGGCACAGACAGGCTACAAGCTTGCCTCATTATCATTACCCACCATCTCCCATGAGCCGTAACTTTTTTTTTATCATAATTCAAATAGTTCCACTTGTAGATTAAGCACAGTCACAGCAATTGCGGACACAACAGAGAATGGGCTGTGCTTCATGGCATTCATGTTCAAACTATGGTGGAGCCTCCTAAGTTCCCTCTTCCCATCTGAATTGCTAAGTGTTGGCACACATCACTGTCCCCATCTTAGTGACAAATTAAGTGCAAGAAGATAGTTCAAACACTAGTCTGACTGGAAGCAGTAAAAGATCAGTTTTGAAATAATTTCTTAGTGTCAAAGTAATCAGCCACTATGAAAATTCAAG
Source organism: Hippopotamus amphibius kiboko (assembly GCF_030028045.1). Classification (NCBI taxonomy): domain Eukaryota; kingdom Metazoa; phylum Chordata; class Mammalia; order Artiodactyla; family Hippopotamidae; genus Hippopotamus; species Hippopotamus amphibius. Next base: position 63,352,552 of record NC_080189.1, on the reverse strand, counting down.
AAAAGAATGGAAAACTTCTCTTTTTCGTAGTCAACCACTTTGGATAACAAACATGATCAAATTATGAACCAACGCGTGAGTGAAAGAGAGAGCTTGGCGCTAAAGTCTCCATCCTTTTGGTAGAAGGCCTCCTATCATGCAGGCAGCTATACTGCTGCATTCAGTTCACTATCACAGATCAAGCAGAATGATCACTGTCATTTTATTTGTGGATGCAGACTTCAACATGCTCGTGCACCATCTAGACATATAACTGGGACCTTCAAACTCTGGAAGCTATTCACTCTCAGTGGTTTACCAGTACCTTTTCTGCAACAGTTAATAATAGGTTGCTGGATAAGAAGCTTCTGTTCAATTATTTTCTAAATGCCCTTCTAAATGGTATGTGTGTATAGAGACTTGCACAGTCTCTTGAAAAATGTGCTTCTTAAAGAAATCAGTACTATTTTCTATTAACCAATATTGAGTGGATAAGGTCAACACACTCTGAAATGAAACTGGCCTCTTTCTTAAATACATCTCTTGCTCATTAGGACTTTTTGCCCTTGATATTAACCTTCACCATCTGGCTGGAGATAGTGTTTGTTAGTTTTCTCCACTATAAAGTCATTTTTTCCCTCCTTTCTACAATGTATTCTTTGGAAGGAAATCACAATGTATATTCCACCCTAAGTGGGTGGGGAGTTATTCTTCATCTCCTAGAGGGCTAAGTATTGGGTAGGCCAAAAAGTTCATTCAGGTTTTTCCGTAAGATAGCATGGAAAAACCCAAGTGAACTTTTTGGCTGATGCACTATCTACAAAAATTATCTGTAATTTTTCTGCATTGTAGCTTGTCTACTCTCCCCATTTATTTATTCAATCATCCATTTATGTTAATACAAACTCATGGACATTTATTTTATAATTTCAGTTGTAAATTAATTGTAGTTTTTTTTTTTGCTCAAATTATTTCAGCTTTGGCCATTGGGAGTGCTTTCAATTTATCTCTGGCCATTAGAAGTGCTTTGAATTTATCTCGGTGTCATTTTGACATAGTTCTGTCAGTGTTAATTTTGTGGGTTTTGAGAGGAAGTGAGACACACTCCCTTACTTTCTAATACTATAAGATGCTTCAGGCTCACCTTGTATATTTTCTACCCCATTCCTAAAATCAGCCATATCTCCAAAGAGATCTAGTACCATTTTTGGAGACTGGTATTAGAAACCAAGATCTATATACCAGGACTACTGGAAATTATGGTTTAATTGGAAATCTCCATTCCAAAAACCAAATTATTTTGTATGTCTCAAATGATATCATCTTAAAATAAATTGGGCATGGGGAGCAGCGTGAAATCTTAGGGAAAATTTAAATCATGTATTTCAATGCTATGACAACCCATAAAAACTGTATGAGTGTTTCTCCTAGTAGAAGAGCATTTAAACACTGAAATACTATAGCCAAAAAAGAATGTTTTTTGAGGTATTGTGTCATTTTAGCATTTGACTGTTTTCTTAAATTAAATGTTTAAATGTTATTCCATATTTTAACTCAAAGTTAGTAGAAGAGGGAGGGGGTAGTGAGTAAGGCAGGATGAACATTAGTGACTATCAGAGAAATTAAAAACTGAATTAAAGAACCTTGATAATGCTTTTTTAAAATTAAAATCAGTAAATTTAGTTGCATTATAAAGATGTTTTACAAAAAAAGATAATTTGGAGAACTTTTCTTTACAATTAATTATTTCTTAATTAAACGTACAAGATCCCATTATTCCATCAGAGTAATTTAAATTCTGAAAATATAAAGTATATATCAGTGGCATCAAATTCCTTACTTTCATTCAAAAAAGGATACCCTGTCCCCAAAACCCAGTCTGTTAAATCAAACGTTGTTCATTCAAGAATGCAGAATTTAACAAGTGATAAAAAGGCCAGGACACTTCACTCAGGAGTCAAAGGAGGTTTCTGGTTTTCATTCATTTTTTTTAAACAAAAGTACAGCTGATGATATACAGAGAAACGCATATAGACAGAACCAGTGTCAAATGTTTATTAAGAATGATGTACATTGGGGGCTTCCTAGGTGGTACAGTGGTTGAGAATCCGGCTGCCAATGCAGGGGACATGGGTTGGATCCCTGCTCCAGGAAGATCTCACATGCCACGGAGCAACTAAGCCCATGTGCCACAACTATTGAGCCCATGTGCTGCAACTGCTGAAGCCCATGCACCTAGAGCCTGTGCTCTGCAACAAGAGAAGCCATGGCAATGAGGAGCCCGCGCACCACAACAAGCAGCCCCCACTCACCGCAACTAAAAGAAAGCCGGCGCACAGCCAAAAAAAAAAAAAAAAAAAGACCCAACACAGCCAATAAAATAAATATAAAAAAAAAAGAATGATATACACTGTATTTTATGAATACTTAGCTAAATAAATTGGTAAGGCAGAATAAGAACCTAAGAGATGATTCTGAGGAAGATATAATAAATTTTATTTTATTTCATTTGAACTAAGAATGTTTCTTAAAAATAGTATGAATTCTGGTTCAAAATGTTCTTGTTCTGTGAAGCTTCTTTGACTATTTCAAGTGTATATAGTGTATAAATAGTATTAACATATACAGTATACCTTGTATTTACTGATTTTATATTACTTAGCACATTGAATTATAATTGTGCTTTACATGTCTATTCTGTCAATTAGATTTATTTAATATGCTTTCAACAATATTTATAAAGAGTTTAGTCTATGATAGTTTTATGTAATGATTACGAGTACAAGCTCTGTAATTAAAGTGCTACATTCGGATCCTGAATCCACTACTTACAAAGTGTGTATTGACCTTGTGCAAGTTGATTCACCTTCCTGAATCTTAATTTCCTCTTCTAAGAAAGGATATCATATCAGGATATGTCATATATTTATCATTTATATCATATGATGTGTTGTTACCATCATAGTTCTAGATAAGAAAATGTCCTGTATATTCTGGAGATTCAACGCTAACATAATAATTTCTGCCCTCAGTGAGTTTTCATTCTATTGGATAGCACACAAGTAAAGAGCAGTTTTAATATACTATTATGATAAGACATACACAAAATACTAAGAACATACACAAATGGGCAAGTCATGTAGAATTTGAGGATTTAGGGAAGACTGACCTTCATTTCTTTCCTATTAATAGACAATTGGGCTAGTTGACATTCAGGTCCCTTTCAGCTCTCTTTGCATATATCATAATATTAGGGACAAAAGCCCAGGAGTACAGCCACAGTTGTTGAGATTTTGGTTCTCTCCCTTGTAAATAACAAAGGTTACCAAAACTACACACTTGTGGGGCCTGCAAAATTGCAAACTTCCCTTGATTTTGTTTTTATAGAAGCATTTATACCTCTAAGATGAGAATTTTCACTTGGGCACTTTATAAAATCCATCTGGTGATGAGTTAATGCCTGGGACAGCAGATAGCAGATCTCCAGAGCTGTTCTCTATCAGCTCATCATTTTGTCCTATCAATTTCCAGTTTCATGATCCTGCACAATTTTACAGGATCTGCAGATTCCGGATTGCTGAAATAAACTTTCAATGTATAATGTAGAAAGGAAACATTTATAACTTAGTGATTTTAAATACAAATATTTATTTAAGTAGATGTAAGTCTATTCAAATTGCCTCTTATGTGAGTTTTGGCAGATTCTGTCTTTCAAACAGTTGGCCCATTTCATCTAGTTATTAAATTTGTGATCATAGAGTTGTTTACAAGTATTGCTATTTTGTTGATAATTTTTTGCATCTATTAGATACCTTCACTGTGGTTTTCTTTTCTTGTAATGCCTTTTTCTGGTTTTGGTTATCAGAGTAATGCTGACCTCAGAATGAGTTAGCAAGTGTTCCTCTGCTCCTATCTTCTAGAAGAGATTGTAGAGAACTGGTATAATTTATTCCTTAAATGTGTGGCAGATTTCTCCAGTGAACCCATCTGCTTTATGTTTTGGAAAGTTATTAATACTGGTTCAGTTTCTGGAATAGCTATGTCCATCAAATTGTCTATTTCTTCTTGTATGAGTTTTGAGAGATTGTCTCTTTCAAGAGATTTGGTCCATTTCACCTAGATTTTTAAATTTGTAATCATGAAGTTGTTCCAATTATTCTATGATTCTTATAATGCCCTTAGTATCTATAGTAATGTCCCTGCTTTCATTTCTGATATTAGTAATTTGTATTTTCTCTTTTTTTTAGCCTTAATATAGGATTTTCAATTTTATTGTTTTTTTTTCAAAGAACTACCTTTTGGTTTTGTTGATTTTCTCTAGTGATTTCCTGTTTTCAATTTCATTGATTTCTACTCATTTTTATTATTTTTCTTCTGCCTACTTTGGATTTAATTTGCTATTCTTTTTCTAGTTTCCTAACATGGAAATTTAATTTTTTTTAGATTTTTCTTTCTAATATACGCATTCAATGCTATAAGTTTCCCTCTTAGCGATTCTTTTACTGCATCTCACAAATTTAATAAGTTGTGTTTTTATTTTCATTCAGCCTCAGTATTTTAAAATTTCTCTTGAAATTTCTTCTTTAAGGGATTTTTTCAAACTATCTTTCTGTTACTAGTCTCCAGTTTAATTCTACTATGTTCTGAGAGCAGACGTATAATTTTTGTTCTCAAATTTGTTGAGGTGTATTTTATGACCTGGAATGTCATTTATCTTGGTGATTGTGTCATGAGCTTCAGCAGAAAGTATATTCTTCTGTTCTTGAAGTAGTCAATAGATGTCAATTATATCTAGTTGATTGATGATGCTGAGTCCAACTATGTCCTTACTGACATGATTTTCTGCCTGCTGAATCTGTCCATTTCTGATAGAGAAGTGTTAGAATCTCTAATTGTAATAGTGATTCATCTATTTCTCTTTGTAATTCTATCATATTTGCCTCACAATGTTTTTAATTTCATGTTTTTTCCTTGTGGCTACACTTATAAAACTTTTTTTTTTTTTAAGTATAGTTGACTTACAATGTTATTGCCTCACACGTTTTGATCCTCTGTTGTTAGGAGCATACGTATCAATGATTCTTACGTCTTCTTGAAGAATTGAACCCTTTATCGTTATATAAGGCTCCATTTCACCCTGCTAAATTTCCTTGCTCTGAATCTTCTTTTTCTGAAATTGATATAGCTACTCACACTTTCCTTTAGTTAATGTTAACACGGCATTTGTTTTTCTATCACTTTAATTTTAATCTATATGTAGAGTTACATTTAAATTGGGTTTCTTATGAACAACATATAATTAGGTCTTTTTTTTTTTTGGCTGGGCCTCATGGCATGTAGGATCTTATTTCCCTGACTAGGGATCAAACCTGTGGGCCCTGCAATGGAAGCATGGCGTCTTAACCACTGGACCTCCAGGGGTTTTTGATTTACTCCAACATCCACTGTATTTTAATCAGTGTAGTTAGATCATTGACATTTAAAGTGGTTATTGATGCTAGCTCGATCAATATCTACCATATCTGCCACTGCCTTTATTTGTCGCCCTTGTTCTTCATTTCTATTTTTTGTCTTCTGCTATCTTTCTGTCTTTTGTGGTTTTAATTGAGCACTTCAAATAATTCCATTTTCACTCCTTGTTTAGCTTATCAGTTATCTTTTTCTTTTCACCTGTTTTATTGGTTGCCCTAGAGTTTATAATATGCATTTACAATTAATTCAAGTCCTCTTTCAAATAACACTATACAACTTCATGGGTAGTGCATGTCCCTTATAATAATTCTAATTCCTCTCTCTTATCTCTTACATCATTACTGTCATTCATTTCATATACACATAACCTTAAATAGGCCTACTACTACTATTCATAAGTATAGATAGTTGAATACAGTGTTGCTTCTATTTTGAACAAACTGTTATCTGTTAGATCACTTAAAAAAATAAAAAATTATTTTACCTTTCCGTACTTCTTCAATGCCCTTGCTTTCTTTATATAAACCCAAGCTTCTGACCTATATCATTTTCCTTCTCTCTTAAGAACTTTTTAATGTTTCTTAAAAGACAGGTCTACTAAATTCCCTCCCATTTTATTTGTCTGTGGAAGTCTTTATTTCTCCTTCACTTACTTGAGTGAAATGTAGTTGATGTACAATATCTCCTTTGCTTCTGAAGAATAATTTCACAGGGTAAAGAATTTTTTAATTATTTAATTCCTCAACACTTTAAATACATCATTCCACTCTCTTCTTGCTTATGTAATTTCTGAAAAGAATTCTTATCTTTGCTCCCCTATAGATAACTTTTTATTTCCTCTGGTTTCTTTCGAGATTTTATATTCACCTTTGATTTTCTGTAGTTTGAATTTGATATGTCTAGTTATAGATCTTTCTTGCACTTATCCTGCATTTATCTTAAGCTTATCCTAAATCTATGGTTTGGTGTCTGACATTAATTTGGGGAAATTCTCAATCATTATTGTTTCAAACATATCTTCTTTTCCTTTCTTTCTTCCCCTTCTGGCATTCTTATTATACTTATGTTACATCTTTTGTGGTTGCCCCACAGTTCTTGTGTAATCTATTTAAATGTTTGTAGTATTTTTTTTTCTTTTTGCCTTTCAGTATTAGAAGTTTCTACTGACATATCCTCAAGTTCATAAATTCTTTTCTCAGCTGTGTCCAAGCCCATCAAAGGTATCCATCATTTCTATTAGAGTTTTTAATCTCTGGAATTCTTTATTCTTCCTTAAAATCCCAGCTCTCTGCTTAGAATGCCCATCTGTTCTTGCATACTGTCTCTTTTATCCATTAGAGCCCCTAGCATAATAATCATAGTTGTTTAAATTCACATTCTGATAATTCTAACATTCCTGTCTTATGAGTCTGCTTCTAATGCTTTTTGCCGTTTCAAACCGTGGTTTTGACCTGTGGTATGTCTTGCCTTGTAATTTTCTTGATAGTAAGACATGACGTACTGAGTAAAAGGAACTGAGGTAAATAAGACTTTAGTAACATGGTGGTAAGTGTGGAATGAGGGGAAGCATTCTATAGTGCTATAATTAAATCTTAGTCTTTTAGTGAACCTGTGCTTCTTAACTGTGAACTTCACAATTGCGTCTCAGGTTTTCCCTGTCATTTTGTGGGACAGTAGGCCTACAGTGGTCCTCCCCCACATGGAAAGTTACAGTGCACTTAAGTTCCTTATTTCCCTCACCTGATGTGGAAGCATAGAGTGAGCAGGAGTTGGGCGTTTCCCTTCCACTAGATCAGTTTGACTCTGATAATACTTCAGTAGTCTAGCCTCTTGAATAGTTTCTTCTGAGGGTAGGCTTTGTTAAAAAGGACAAGATGCTCTGGCATGTTTCGAAATGGTTCCTGTCCCCTCCTGCTAGAAGCATGAGGGTTTTTTTGTTTGTTTTCCCTCTAATATTCACCATGGGAATCTAGTATAGCTCCTGGAGGTAAAACTCACAAAGGTATATAGTCAATCCGTACCACCTCCCACTCCCTTGACTAGGTCCCCCTATGGTTTTTACCTCTCTGAGTTTTCTACCCTGAGCCCCAACAACTTGTCAACTACAGTTCAGGTTTTGCTATCCCAGTACTGTTTCCTGTGGAGACTTCTCCTTGAGAATTTAGGCTCCAGTCAGTTGTGATTCTTCGTGTTTCCCTGTCTGTCTCTCCAATTTGGTGGCAGTGTTTTTTGCCCTGTGACCTCACTTCTTGGAATGATCTGAGAGTTGTTGATTTTTCAGTTTGTTCAGCTATTTGTTAAGACAGGATGACAACTTCTAAGCTCCTTATGTACTGAACTGAAAACGGGAAAATTATCCTTATATTTTTGTTAGTCTCTTTAAGATTGAATACAACCAAATTTTTAAATCCTATCTAGAATCACTATCTTTTAATTGCTATTTTCTGTGATTACTGATACACTTAGATTATTTCTAACATTTTCCCTACTCTTTTTCTTGCTCTTTTTTCCTTTCTTCCTCCTCTATTTATTTTGATGTATTTATTATTTTTAATTTTCATTTTTCCTCTTCTTCATTTTGGATACATTCAATTTCTATTCTTTTAGTGATTTTGGCATTATATTTAACAGTAGTTATATTTTTTAGTATCCACATGGTCCTTTCAAGCAATACAAGAAGACAAATCACTCTCTCTCACCACCTCCCTAACTTACAAGGCAATGTTATTCAGCATTTTATATCTTTTTTCAATTAACACTGTAAACGCTAAACTTTTTTTTTCATGCAAAGTTTATGTATAACACACATATTAACCAGTTCCTGTGTTCATCATTTTTTCTTCTCAGTCCTTCTGAATTAAATCAAAATCCTTTTCCATGAAATATATTCTACAGGAAGAATTTTTGGTGTAAGTTCTCTTAGTGTTAAATGCTTTTTACTTCTGTTTGTCTGAAATCGTTTTGATTTTAAGCCCTAATTCTCAAAATATAAATTTGGTTGTTATATAATTTTAGGTTGTTATTTTTTTTATCAGCACACAGAAAATATGATTTAATGATCTTCTGCTATGAGTAGTTGAGTTGCCAGTTTACTTACAAATAAAATCTGTGGGGTTTTTCTCTTTATTTTAATTCCTCTGACTTCTAAGAACTCAATTTTACGTTTGGTGTTCTAAGTCTATGATACGTTTATCTGAGTATCCTTTTATTTATCTTGTGTGGAATATTGAAATCTAGTGGGGCTCCTGAATCTGTGTTTTGCTGTCTGGGTCATCACTTTTTACTGTGCATATTGCCTCTCATATGTTTTACCTATTATTTGTTGATTAGATACATTAGACATGCTCATTCTAATTTCAGTGTCTTCTAACCTCTCATTCATATTTTCCATCTCTTTATCTTTCTGTACTGTTTTGTAATTCCTCCCTCTCAATTTTGCAAGCTTACTAATTCTTTTCCTTACCTGTGTCATTTTGCTGTTTAATCCATCCATACCATTTTTAATTTTTGTACCTTCCATTTTTTATTTATATTTTTCTTTTTAAAATATTGAATTTATAGTGATATTGCAATATTTGAATGCTTCACAGATTTATTTCAGTTATCAATTGTTTTTGGCAGCTCTAGTCATAGAGGCTAAGTTCCTCCCATATTTTGAGATTCTTAGCTCTGGTTTCTTTTACTTGAAGTTTATGTTAATATTTTAAGTTGTGTATTGAAAATGCATTCCTCCAGAAATGATATGCTTTCGCGTGCCAGGCTTCTGAGAGCACAACAAATTCAGGTCCATTTTTAAAAATATTTTAGATTACAGTTGTTTTTTGTTTTGTTTTTGTTTTCACCAGATAGGCACAAATCTCAATTGAGATCCAGAAACTGCTTTCAAATATTCAAAGCAAAATCCCTCCCACAACATCACTATCTAGCATCAAGTTTAAATAGACAAGTTTTGTTTATTTTCCATTTTGGGCATAAGGTTATTTTTAGTTCTCTCTTATACTGAGTTTGTATCCATCTGCAGTTTCAGCTTTATTCCAGTGTCTTCAATTAGGTTTTCTACTTGGGCAGTTTCTAGGATTAGTCCCTGACCCCTGCCTACCTTATGGTTATCAAAATAAGCTCCTTTTATCACCAGAGTTAAGGAGGAATCTACAGGTTCAAAACTGGCTTGATGCACTGTTTATGGATTCCAACATTCATGCTATCTTTGCCTTTTGAGGATTCTTCACTGTCTTCACTAAGCAATTTATTAAATTTTCTTCCAAATTTGTTTTATTTATTAGTATTTGTTGTTTATGTTACTGTTTCCTGGGAAATGCTTATTCAGAGTATCAAGTACTTCAAACTGCAGAAACAGAAGTTCCCATTCTTCCCTTAATCTCTCTCTTAATCTCTCTGTATCAGGATTTTTCACACACAAGTCCACTGAAACCACCCTTTTCAACTCCAAAGATTCCCGTGTTGCCAAACCCAAATGTTATTCATACTTGTTACTCAGTACTCATCATCACATGACACTGTTATGCTTCATTCTTTTTGAAACGCTTTTTTTCCATTGGTTTCCAGGTATTACACTTCCCTGGTTCTCCTCTTTCCACACATATTGCTCCTTCTCAGTCAACCCTTTCATCCTTCCCCTTTTATCTTTTACAGCATAGTCAATCATAAAATGGAAAGTTATTTTCTTATTTGTTGGAAGCCCCATTACATTTTGACTCTTAACCATCTTGTTCATCACTATATTCTCAAAACCTAAAATAATGTCTGACATAAAAATAGTGCACCAGTGTGAAAAACAGCTTAGGTAGTGTTTAAGGACAGTGGGGACTCTAGGGCCAGACTGACTGAGCTCAAATCCTCATTCTGCTGTGTGCTATGAGCAAGCTACCAAATCTTCCCATAACTTACTGTAAAATGTTACTTAACTGTAAATGGAAATAATCATAGTATCCACCTTGGGACTAAATGGAGTCAATAAAAGTAAAAGTGCTTAGAGAATTTCCTGGCATAAAGTTAACACTCAATAAATATCAACATGCTATTGTAGTAGCAGGGAGCAAATAAATGCTTGTTGAATTATCTATGAAATAAATTTAAAACTTAGGAACTAGTTATTTTTAAGAGAGAATAGTTCGTATTAGATCTATTTTTTTTTCCTCTATGAGAATACACTCTATAAAAAGAGGATATACTGGGACTTCCCTGGTTGTCCAGTGGTTAAGACTACACCTTCCAATGCAGGGGGTGCGAGTTCGATCCTGGTCAGGGAGCTAAGATTCTATATGCCTCACGGCCAAAAAACCAAAATAATGAAAAACAGAAGCACTATTGCAACAAATTCAATAAAGACTTTAAAAAAATGGTCCACAGCAAAAAACTTTTTTTTTTTTTTAAAAGAGGATATGCCAAAAAAGAAAAAGAAAAAAAATGTATACCATTAAGGAGTTAATTATGGGCATGCTTACTTCAGAATCATAAACTAGGGTTTTTATAAATATTTTAAATAAAATAAAAATGTTAACACATTTTTACCATTGATTCTATGTCACATTTGATCAGTTACATTTCATTTTGATAATATGTGGCAAAAGTTATTGTCAAATAATCAGAAATAAGTGGGTTGAATAAACATTATAACATTTCTGTCTATTTTTATTCAAAATATGAGAAAATAGATATCATTGAATGGCCTTCTTCCTATTTCAGCAAGTTGAAATACTTTTAAATTTGACTTGCTCACTGTATTAGTCAACTTCAGATAAGTTTTTCTGCAGTAACAAATCCACATTCTTAATGAGTTTACCTTAAAAGAGTAAAGGATTCTCACTTCCTGTCATATAATCATTATGGGTTGGCAGCAGTGTAGCTTCTTTCCTCCTAATTTTGGGACTCAGGCAATCTGGAATAAAGGAGCAGCCCTAGCTAGAGAATTTTGTCTTATGACAGAAGGAAAAGACACTATGGCAGAACCATACAATGGCTCTAAGGTACATACTTAGACATTGGCACAAAGCCCCTTTACTCACATTTCATTGGCCCAGGCAAATCATACATCAAGTGTGGTGTCAGTGAAGCAGGAAGCCATAATCGCCTTGTGAAGAGGGGCAATGCAAGTCACATGTCCAAACGTGATATTAAAAGCATGGGGATGTACAACCTCAAAATACAGAGGAAAAAAATTATCCTTAAAGATCTCCCACCCCCAAGTTAGAAGGAGGTGGGGGGGGTGCATGTAATCTAAGTATCTAGTTTAAATCATACTTCAAAAGCCATTTCCATAAACAATAAAAGAGTAGTTTTCATTATAATTAATTCATCAATTTAGCCAGTCTTTATGATAATACATATTATTACATTATTTGCCTACAGTTATTACCATTAATTATGAAACTGGCAAAAATGGACAATTTGTGTATGCCATAGTCTGTCATTCATTGGAAACAGAAGTTAGGGCTCTTTGCTCAATGAATTTAGACATTTAGTAAGACTCACCTTCTAAAATGTTCTTATATAAACTGTACACTATTTTCTCCTACTGTTTAATTTATGACATTAGCTTCTTGAATAATTAGCTATACCAGGAACTGAGATACAAGAAAAATTGACTCAGTCTCCTTTATTTTTCCAAGCAAGATATTCAGAGACAAAGATGCAATAATTTTTGCAATTTCATGGAAATTTTCCAAGGGAAAGTACCAATTTCACGGTGACATCTAGGGAAATGTGATGATTTCATGCGGATTTAATTCTCTGTTCCTAAACCATCCACAAACACAGCTCACATGAGTGTAAAAACAGAGTTTTCTGTAGAATTTTCAGTATCCTCAATACGAAAATAAATGAACAGGTGAAGTAGACAATTTTGAAGGTTAGAGAATTTTATCTTAGAAAAATTAGGGGAATAATCATATATTCTCTTGAAGAAAACTATTCAAAAATGTGAATTTAGATTAAAAAATATTTCAAATCAAATTCCCCACTGACAAATATCTAATTTAATTTTCACACAAAATTGCCAATTTTTCCACAAATTACACAAATTGTCATCTGACAACAGCTTACAAAATTTTGTAAATGTTGACTATTGACGTAAAAAAGATTTTTAGTTAATTTTTAAATATGTTTTAAAAATAATAATATATCATGATATGACAACTTACAGTTCTGTGTACAAATGGATATTGTTGTGTATGATCTTCATTAATACATCAAGACATAAACAGCCAGGCCTTTAGTTTCAGTTTTTGTCGCACATAAAAATGATAAATTCTCACTAAATCAATTTAAGACATAGAGTTCTTGTGACAGCTGACATTTAATAAAACCAACACACCAAAAAATGATGTAACCAAAGCTTAAGGGTCAAACTACTTCCTGCATAAAGATTTTCTTCAAGCCCTCTACTTAGTGTGCCTCCAGAAACTATTTTCTTTCTTTTTTTTAAGGATTTTTATTGAGATATAATTCATGTACAATAAACTGCATATATTTAAAGTGTACAATTTGATTTTTTTTCTTATTAGTAATGTATATATGGCAATCCCCAATCTCCCAATTCATCCCACTCCAACCCTCCCCTCCAACCCCCTCTTTCCCCTCTTGGTGTTCATATGTTTGTTCTCTACATCTGGGTCTCTATTTCTGCCTTGCAAACTGGTTGATTTGTACCATTTTTGTAGATTCCGCATGTATGTGTTAATATACAATACTTGTTTTTCTCTTTCTGACTCACTTCACTCTGTATGACAGTCTCTAGGTCCATCCATGTCTCTACAAATGTCCCAGTTTCATTGCTTTCTACAGCTGAGTAATATTCCATTGTATATATGTACCACATCTTCTTTATCTATTCATCTGTTGATGGATGTTTAGGTTGCTTCCATGTTCTGGCTATTGTAAACAGTGCTGCAATGAACACTGGGGGTGCATGTGTGTTTTTGAATTATGGTGTTCTCTGGGTTTATGCCCAGTAGTGAGATTGCTGGGTCATATGGTAATTCTATTTTTAGTTTTTCAAGGAACCTCCATACTGTTCTCCATAGTGGCTGTATCAATTTACATTCCCACCAGCAGTGCAAGAGCATTCCCTTTTCTCCACACCCCCTCCAGCATTTACTGTTTGTGGATTTTCTGATGATGCCCATTCTGACTGGTGTGAGGTGGTGATACCTCATTGTAGTTTTGATTTGCATTTCTCTAATAATTAGTGATGTTGAGAAGATTTTCATGTGCCTCTTGGCCATCTGTATGTTTTCTTTGGAGAAATGCCTAATTTGGTCTTCCACCCATTTTTTTATTCGGTTGTTTGCTTTTTTGATATTGAGATGCATGAACTGTTTGTATATTTTGGAGATTAATCCTCTGTCTGTTGCTTCGTTTGCAAATATTTTCTCCCATTCTGAGGGTTGTCTTTTTGTCTTATTTATAGTTTCCTTTGCTGTGCAAAAGCTTTTAAGTTTCATTAGGTCCCACTTATTTATTTTTGTTTTTATTTCCATTACTCTAGGAGGTGGGTCAAAAAAAAGACCTTGTTGTGATTTTGTCAAAGACTGTTCTTCCTATATTTTCCTCTAGGAGTTTTATAGTGTCTGGCCTTACATTTAGGTCTTTAATCCATTTTGAGTTTATTTTTGTGTATGGTGTTAAAGAGTGTTCTAATTTCATTCTTTTACATGTAGCTGTCCAGTTTTCCCAGTACCACCTACTGAAGAGGCTGTCTTTTCTCCATTGTGTATCCTTGCCTCCTTTGTCATAGATTAGTTGACCATAGTTTATCTCTGGGCTTTCTATCCTGTTCCATTGATCTATATATCTGTTTTTGTGCCAGTAAGAAACTATTATCTTTTGATTCTATTTTATCTCATTGAAATACCTCATATGACTCTTCTTATCTTGGGAAGAAAAGGAAATAAAAGAATTAAGTTAAGGGAGTCATAGAAATATACAAGGTAAGACTGTTACTAGTGTTCTTGGAGTCTCCTAACCAAACTGCAGCAACAACCTTCCTTATCTCCCTGCCTTGCACACAATGCAGTTATTCCCACATGAAAAGGTATTCAGTAAATACTAAGTTACAAAACAAGGAACTGTGTCTATGAATATAATGTAATGAGCGGTATCCTGATGATGGTAAACCAGACCAAAAGTGATGCCAAGAAAAAAGTACTAAAAATGACTTGAATATGTAACTATTTTAAAGTTAACTAAGATCATGGAAAAGTTAAAATGACTACTTTAAAATCTGCTAAAATTGTGAAACACATGTATTTTTTCCTTAACTCATTTTAAGTGTAGGGACAACCTGTATGTACTTATAATATTTGCATCTTGACTGTGTTCCTACGAATGAAGTTATACATTTATATCTATATACCCATACAAACTCATAAATTATGTCAAAAATCACAACTCAACCATTTTCAGAGTTTTATGATAAAACAGAAGCATACTAATGAAAATTCCTAGTGATTATGACTGCTTTGGTTTTCTTTATTAGCAGTAATGGGAATTGAATTATAGCAATTATTCTCCATATAATTCTCTCCTTTCCCTTTAAGTTGGCAAGACATTATTTTCTCTGCTTTACCACTTAGTACTTTAAAAATACCTTATTAACTATGTACTTTTGATTATCAAAGACAGTGTTGCTAGAATCAATCAAAGAATAAAGAGGCACAAATACAGTGTGGGAAGGTAGGTAGGTAGGTAGTCAGGGCTAAATCATGCAAAGCCCTTTGGCTGTGGAATGGAGGTTAGATTATATTTCAGAAGCAATAGGAAGCTTACAGCATTATTGAGCTTTTTTTTACAAGCAGTATTGAGACATGCTCTGATTTATATTTTGAGTATGTCTCTCTGGTGTATGTGGAGAATGGTCTGGAAGTGGGCATGAGTAGAAGCCTTGCATGTCAGGCTAACGTGTCTGGAGATAATTGTTAACAGTAAAGAAATTGGACCAATTCTATACATTTTTGAAAGAGAATTCTGAGAAAGTGTATGTTGGAAAACTGTTGTAAATAGGCAAATGTGTGTGGAAACAATATGACATGAAGTAGAGAAATGGCAGTAGGAGTGAAAAACAGAACACCTAAATGAGAAAAGATAGAAAAATTTGCCCATTTTGGTAACTTAGAGATGGAGGTTAGGTTGAGAGGACAAAGCCATTACCAATATTTTATGCTAGCAACGTGAAGTGGACAGCAACTTAAGAAACAGAATGTTGAACAGAATTTGGGAGAGCAACTCAAATTTTGAAGATGTTGTAATAAAAAATAAAGAACACGAAGATATAAAACAAACTTGAAAATTATCTTTAGTAAAGAAGCCTAGAGTTGACAGCCATTAAAATAAAAGTCATAAGAATACACAAATTCACTCAAAGCAAATATAAAGATAAAAAGAGATGGTGATAGAACCTTGAAGATCACTTATATTTAAGTAATGGGTCAAGGATGAAAGCATGGTCCAAGTCTCTCCAAACAGCCTATGATAATATCTTCTGTAATCGTGTGAATAATGCATCATGTGATTTAGTGCTAATTACTGTCTCATGATTCTAAATAGCAAGCTGAGGATATTTAATCCCTTCAATATCTTAATAACATCTGATAATCTATATACCCTGAACTACTTCTAAATGTCTCTCCAGTATTCTTATCAATAATGGATATTGAACTTTTATATTTTGGCTAATGTTTTCAAGATCATCAGATAGCACCAGCTGCTGGTAGCCAATTTTTTTTAAACTGCAACAGTATGAACACAAATCTGTTAAATACACTGACATTATCAATGTGGAAACAGCTATTATGGAATAGCAATTGATCATCACTACTGAACCCAAAAGACAATGGCTGGTTCAGGGAAAATGTTTCAATGCTCAGACTAAATTATTGCTGTGTGCATTATTTATTTTCTCTGCACAGCCATAACAATAACAAAGCAGAAAATAAACAGGAATGTTTTAATTTTCTGAGGGGGACATTGGGGTCTTGTAAATGAATATGGATTTTTGAAAAGCTCTCAAGCAACAGCTTGAAGTCATAAGAAATGGAATTATGATAAAATTATTTCAGTGCTTCTAAGGTAAAATTTGGACTTTCTGATTCTAGGTAAAGTTATATCCCAAATGGTAAAGCTGACTGTAGGTGTAAGAAAACTTGGGTCACTTGATGACACTAATTATGCATTTTTTTGTTATTTTTTAATTAATTAATTAATTTCATTTGTTTACTGGCTGCATTGGGTCTTCGTTGCTGCACATAGGCTTTCTCTAGTTGTGGTGAGCGGGAGCTACTCTTCATTGTGGTGCGTGGGCTCCTCATTGTGGTGGCTTCTCTTGTTGCAGAGCACAGGCTCTAGGCATGTGGGGTTCAAAAGTTGTGGCACAGGGGCTCAACAGTTGTGGCTCAAGGGCTCTAGAGCACAGGCTCAATAGTTGTGGCCCACTGGCTTAGTTGCTCCACAGCATGTGGGATCTTCCCAGAGCAGAGTTAGAACCTTTGTTCCCTGTGCTGGCAGGTGGATTCTTAACCACTGTGCCACCTAGGAAGTCCTGCATTATTTTAAAGCAACACTTGATATAATGTGACCCTTATGAAGGCAGCAACCAAATATTATTTTGCTCAACACTGTGCCTGGAACTGAAGAAAGTTTTAAATTATTTATTAAATCTATATATGAACAAATACATGCATGCATAAAATGCAGTAATTTAGCCATAGCACTAAATTCATGCTAAGAAAGACGTTCCCGACAAAAAACAAAAAAACAAAAAAAAACCAGGGAAGCAACAGAGAACCCAAGAAACTCTAATTCCAGTTGAAGAGATTAACTTACATTTTTTTGTATACACTCATAACAATGCCTCTAACTCAAAGTTATGTTTCACATTTTATGACTTTCTGGGGAAAATAATACTTACTTGTTTGTTTCTCAAATTAAATTTTATCCTCAAAATAAAATACAAATTACAACTCTACAAATACAACTTACAACTCTTTAAATGGACTGGGTATAACATGTTGATAACAGACATACTTGACTAGACAGTCTAGTTAACAGATAGTGCTGGCTAATGCGATCAGTGCATATAGTTGAAATAGTCAACTATGAAACTGAGGAAGACAAAATGAAGGCCAACATTTCAGAGTTCTATTGCAAAGTGAAATAAATGAATAGTTATCCTGGTGTTTGGATTCTGTTTGAAATGTTACATGTGGCATTTTCCAACAAAAGATGCAATTAACGTCATGGCTGGCACTGTCATATTGCATCGGAAACACTTCACTGGATGTCTGTCAAAATCAAAGCAGCTGTCACAATTTAACATAAAAAAAAAAAAAACTATTTTAAAGAATTTCCTGTATACTGATGTGAAGTCAAACCAGTAATTACACAGATAACAGCCAGAAATTCAGACTAGAAAATTAATATATTTTGCCCGAAAAATAGTTTTGCTTTACTCTTTCTTGAGATTTTTTTGAAGGTGTGACTTTGAAAAAGGAGCAACTCACAAAGTTGGTAATACTATTATGACATTAACTTGCCATTCTAAGGAGCAAAAGGCATTTTTTTCTACTAAGTGCCACCTCAGTTGCCTGCCATAAAAATGTAGCATTTTATTTCTTAAAACTTTCCTATCCTTAGGAACAATATGTTACTCCTTTCAGTCTCAAGATTATTGGGCTTCTACAGAGACATTCATTTCAGTGATTGAGAAGAGGAAGCATAGATAACTCACAAAGCAAGCAAGTGACCTTGCAAATAAACTTCAGGCACCTAAGATTGTATATATTGTATATTTGTGAAAACAAGTACACAATTTCCTTTTTTCTTTCACTATTCTGCAAATAAAAAGATTTTGAACATGAAATCTAAGAGAAAATACACTTATGGATGTTCTTAAAGCTTTCAATTAGAATAACGATTTCTGGAATGTAGTTAGCAATTTGCAGGTGCCTGTCTGTGAGGCTCTTAAAGATAAATTGTAAATAGGCCCAGAACAGAGCTTTTGATATGACCTTGAGAGGGTCATTTTACCTTCCTAATTCCACATTCCTTTGCTTTCAAAAGCAGGATTTTTTTCCCCCTTTTTCTTTAATTTAAGCTTTAGGAAAATAAAAAATTATACAGATATTTAAAGTATACTATCCCCAAGAGATACTGATTTTAAGGTCAAGTAAGTATGGGAACTGTATCTACTTCATCCCCTTCTCAGAGATTAAAGCATCTTTCATCTGAAGTATATGCCAAAGATTTTTTTTTTAATTTGAAGAAAGCCTTGAACCGTAGTTTACTGAATAAGAACAAATCATCTTTGTATCTGTGAGAAGCCTTTCTTGGAAGGATGGATTGAGAGTTTGTAGCCCAACTACCTAGGAAAGAAGTTCCAAAGACTTTTGTGTTTTCAGATTTTAAAAGATAATTTACCAACTCCTTGGTTAAAAGACTAACTACAGACTACAAGGATCTGAACCTGCAAAGACTCATTACCTATTACCACAGGGCACAGGCTTCATCTGTCAGGTCAATCTCCAAACATAATTTTGTTTGGTAGTAAGATGAAATAATAGTAATAAACCAATCACATGCCAATTCACTTGAAAGAATCCAAAAGACCCTAATTGAACTATGTAAATTATGTTTTTGACAATAAATATATAAAATATAAAACACATAAGCAAGTTTAAAGGGTAGAGTTGCTGATATCTCTGTTAATAAGTGAGAATTTAGGTAACTAGAGAATGGTCACCAATTTTGTGTTTTGTTTTGTTTTGTTTTTGTCTGGGTGTAAAGTCATATGGAGGCATAGAGTATGGGAGGAATCTGAACAAACTGCCCACCTCCCCCAAAAAACAAAAAACACTTTAGTTTGGAATGGGGAGCTAAACTCTGTACTTCATTTGAAATTCTGTCACTTAAAAAAAAAGGGGGCTGCACAATTCAATCAAAGAAACTTTTCAACAAATGGTGATGAAGCACTTGGATATCCAAATGCAAGACAAATTAAACTTAACCTAAGAATCACATTTTGTACAAACATAATGAATCACAAATCTAAATGTAAAAATAAAACTTTCAGGAAAAAAACATAAAAATCTTTGGGATTTACAGCTAGGCAAAGAGTTCTTAAACCTGACACCAAAAGCAAAATGAAATTTTAATAAACTGGACATCAATAACATTATCAACTTGCTTTGCTAGAGTCCCTGTTAAAGGATGAAAATACAAGCTACAGACAGGACAAAATACATGTTTGCAAATCACATATCCAACAAAGGATGAGGCTATAGAATATACAACTACCAAAACTCAACAATTAAAAAAAAAACCCAATTAGAAAATGGGAAAATCACTGGTGTGAATGTGAAAAGGTAGAGCCCTCTGGAAAACAGTTTGACAATCTTTTTAAAAACTAAGCGTGCAATTACCATATGACCCTGCAACTATACTTCTGGGTATTTATCCCAGAGCAAAGAATAGTTACATTCACACCCATAAAAAACAGTACACAAATGTTTATAGCAGTTTATTTGTAATAGCTAGTAACTGGAGACAGCCCAGATGTCCTTCAACTGGTGAATGATTAAACAAACCACAGTAAATCCATAGCAGAGAATGCTATTCAGCAATTTAAAAAAAAGAAGTACTGATATACACAAAAACTGGGATCAATCAGAAAATTATGATAAGTGAAAAAAGTCAATCCCCAAAGGTTTGATATTATATATTATAGGCTGGATGTTTTGTGTCCCTCCAAAATTCCTATGTTGAAGCCCTAACCCCCAGCGTGATGGGTTAGATGGGGTCATAAGGGTGAAGACGTCATGATGGGAATAGTGCCCTAAAAGAAGAGATACCAGAGAGTTTGCTTATGCTCTCTCTCCATAATGTGAGAACACAATTAGAAGGCACTCATCTCCAAGAAGAGAGTTCTCACCAGGAACTGAATTGGCCAAAACATTGATGTTGGACTTCCTAGCCTCTAGAACTGTGAGAAAATAAATTTGTTGTTGAAAGCATTGAATCTATTATATTTTGTTATGGCAGCATAAGCAGACTAAGACACTATATGATTCCATTTATATGACATTTTTGAAAAGACAAAATTATGGGACTAGAGAATTGATTAGTGGTTGCCAGGGGCGAAGGAATGGGTAGGGGCAGGAGAAAAAGTGTGGCTAAAAAGAACCTATATGAGGGATTGTTATGGTAGGGAAAACGTTTTGTATCTCCACTCTATCAATGTTAATATCCTGGTTATTGTATTATAGCTTAGAAAAATGCTGCTACTGGAGTAAACAGAGTAAAGGGTATGTAAGATCTCTCTGTATTATGTCTTATAATACATTTGAATCTACAATATCTCAAAAATTTTTTAAAAAGTTTAATTAAAACTGGATATGAACCTCAAAGAGAGAAAGAGGGAGACAGAGAAAATAATAGGGTCTAGTATTCCCAGCAAGAATCAAAAGATATAGATGAATCAGGATAAAATTCCTATTTCAATAAAGGAGACTCTGCCTTTTTCATACCTACTAAAAAGAGTAGAATTTAGAATGGATTTGGTTTGGAGAAAATCCCCTCAAGCAAAGAATATTCTTTATTTTCAAGATGAATTGCTTTTTAGAATAACTCATCAAACATTCAAAATGGTCTTCTGCCCTTACAAATTGGCAGGGATTTTATTGTTAGTTCAATGTTCTCTTTGCTAAAGTATTTCATGTAACAACATTTGCTTTATGGGTTTTGTTAGCCAAAGTATTGATAAGAAAGAAGTTCCTGTGTCATAGACAAAAATCTGCCAAATATTTTGGGTTATTATGATAAATAAAAAGGACTTGATTCTACACTTCAGAAATGAAACTGAATGCCAACTTTCTTCTAATGAAATAAATAAGTTAAGAAAGTAAGTAAAAAAAATAATCAGATAGAAAATTACATGGTTTCCATTGCAGGTATTATCACTTGTCAAAGGTAAAAAGGGAGAGAAACAGCTGAACTCTTCACTGTTCTGTTTACTATTTTATCCTTTTACCAAGTAAATTTCCATTAAATCTGGGTGTTATGGGCTGATTTCACAGCAGGAACACCCAGAAACAGACTTTAGAAAGGAAAGAACTGTCTTTTTAAAGTGTAAAGGAATCTATGCATTTATTGATTTTCTTGTCTTTCCCTTCAAATCCTTTGAAATATGATCAAAAAAGTGTCTCCATTTTATATACCACAATCTCCTTTTAATAGCTTTTTCTCCACAACAGAGTCAGAACTCTGCCTTTCTAACTAAAGAGGAAAAAGCTGTCACAGTGGAAAAAATAACAATAAGTTAAGCCAACTCTAAACCACCATTAAACGTGTGAACATTTGAAAGGTCAGGGAAAGGCTGTCTGGTGGCTCAATACTGTCTTGGCTGCTCTGCCCAGTGGAGCCCCACCAGACACAGATCTACCTGACCTGGTTTATGGTTTTTTTTTCCCTCTCATTTCCTAGGCATCACCCACCTACCTTGTTTCCCTTTTTATTTTTAATTTTCCTACATCACTTCTTTTTTGTTTTCCATCCCTGATACATCCATGATATCCCAGTCCCAGCAGCCAGAAGAAACAATCTTCTAAGAAGTCATGTAATGTTTAGGCCCTTAAAACGTGTGTGTTTTAACTGGCTCCTGATTTTTGAATTCCACCAACAAAACTCTTGCCAGAATATGTCAACAAACATAATGTGGGGAAATTTCCAGATATGGAAAATTTGTTCCCTCACAAAAGCATTTTGAAACTATTTTTAGACAGCTCTGACAGGTAGAAATAACTTTTTATATTTAGGTGAAAATATGTGCCAAATGCTTCTAATTCTAATCCTCAGGGCTAGTCAAGATAAATTAATCCCTCCCTAATGTGACAGCCTGCATAATACCTGAAGACAGTAAACATATCCACCCTAAATTTTCTCTTTATCATGTCTTTTCCCACTTTGTTCTGAAATGGCTTTCGCATTATTGTAAGTTTCTTCCCATCTTGGTTTTTACCTGTTGGGTAAGCAACCACTAGACTGCAATCTTTTTAAAGAACCATAGCCTTTGTTAAATATAGTGTGATGGTTAAGTATGAATTCAAATCTTGGCTCTGACACTTACTAAATCTATGGCTTTTGCAAGTACCCTTGTATTGCCTACCCTTGTATCGCCTCAGTTTCTTCATTTGTGAAATACTGAAGATGCAAGTACATATCACATAATGTTTTCATGGGGATTAAATGTGTGCATACATGCAAAGAATCTAAACAGTGGTTGGCAGATACTGCTCATTAAATGTTAGCTACAATCATAATCATCCCTAACATACTCTTAGAAGAGTTAGGTGAGACAGGATGGCCACTACACTCATTCTTCACTTTTCTTTAATGTGGGCTAAGCTCTGATTTGACTTTTGATACTTAAATAACATATAACCCATTAAACCTCTAAGAATTCATCAAAATGAACAAAGGACAAGCACCTAAGGCTTTGGAGAAGAAGTTGGTCTTGAAGTAGATATTAGAACTAAATTTGAACAAAGCAACGCCAGGATTTTTTTAAGTAGGGGAAGTTGGAAACAGGGTGTGTGCTTGTGGACCATCACATAGCCTGCCTAGTTGGAACAGAAAAAACAAATGATCGAATAGAGAAAGATTATTTTTAAAAGGCCCACTGAAATCAATGCGATTAAGAAAGACATTGGACTCTGTTGCAGTGGGAGTTTCAGGTGGAGTATGGTCTGTGCTCACTCTAGGTTTCTGACACAGCTAGAAACAGGAGGAAATTGGATATAAGACTAGTATTAATGTTTAATACACTGCCTCTGGAGTTTTCAGTTTTTTAACTAGGAAACAACCCTTGTTGTCTAAGTTACTTTAACTTGGATTTTAAGGTACTTACAACTAAAAAAGAGTGAGAGGCTATAGCAGGGTTAACAAAAAGCATGGGTATGACACCAAATAGAATTGAATTCAAATCTTGGATCTGCCATTTAAGAGCAAATTATTTAATCTTCCTAACTTCTTCATTAAAAAAAAAATGGAGAGAGAATTTCAAAGGATTGTCATTGGTTTTAAACAGAAGACATGGAATGACATTTTTCTAAAGAAAAAAATAAAAACATCTGAATTGGCTGAGATGGAGACAGAAATATAGAAAATTGCCTTTTTGGGGGGGTCACATTTACCTTAGCAAACAGCTTGCATGTAACTTCGACATTCTAATCAGAACTACAGAAATGACTATATTAGTTCTATTTTCCTATCCATCCCCAACTCCCCTAAAATTAGATATTTTGAAGCAGGTCCCTGCCCTTTGGTTTATAGGGAAGCTCTCTTTTAAATTATATTCGCTGACTTTATATATATATATATAAATACATATATAATATATATACATAAATACACACACACATATATATTTATATATATAAAATCATATTCAGTTCTACCTCTTCAGAAAATGTTGAAAATGTTATGTGATTAGGAGTGTAGTGGTATTGCAGGTTTTATGCAATGTGATTCAAAGGAGCATAGACACTATCCTTTTGACAATTTTGCCTAGGAAAAACTTCAATGAACTCATTAATTCCTTTCTGGTACAATGGTTGAAGAAATTCTCCCCCAGAGTTTGGCAGTTGCAACCACAGTGTAAGTTACTACATTCTCATCTGAATATGAAGAATTCTCATTCTTCCACCATTACCATGGCTACTTAGTTTTAGGAATTACAGAGTAAGAACAACTCTGTCACAGATAAAAACTGTACTTAGCAGCAAAGCGAGAAGAGGTCCATCACCAGCTGATTTCTACCTTCTGCAAGGGAGAGACCTAGAGTACATTCATGAACGACTTTAAAATGTGAAACAGAACAGGGAGCTTTCCCTCACCACTCCAAGGTTCCACTGGGGTCCTGACAGCCTATCCCTGAACTGGGGAATATCCTAATGAAGGAAAGGAGAGAAGCCCTGTTGGTGAGATCATCATTACACAAATCACTGTTATTTACAGATGAGGCAAACTTGCACTTCCCCACCCTGTCAGCTCTTTCTCCTAGCTTTACTTCCTCAGACACACTATTATTAGGAATGACATCTTGGCACAGAAAATGCCAATTCTCTAGTGCTATAATGACATTTCTGGAAGGACTGTATAAGAAAATGCTCTATAAAAGTGTGTTTTGGGGGCCAGGTCAGTGACTACAGAATAAAAGAGATAAAATATCATTTTTGTGAGTTTATTACATGAAAAGAAATCATCATAACTAAGAACCTGAAACTGAAGTTGATAACACTTTCTATTTACTTATCAGGAAACTAGAATAAAATGGAAAGGAAGTCACAGTATTTTATTTCATTCTTTACCCTGTAAAAGAAAGAATTCTAGCTATAAGCAAGCTGCAGTTACGCAGTACTATTTACGGAACACAAAATAATGCAGTGACCACACATTAACACAGGGGATTACATAAATATGAGGATCATATCATGGCATGATTTTTAAAAGCTAACTTCATAGTCATATCTATATTTGTATGTAGATATGTATATTATACTTTACCTAAATTTGCTAGCCATCAAAATAATTTGCTAAGTACTTGGTTATAATATTTTAGGACAGCTGCAGATAAGCAAGCAATTTCTTTGCATTATAGAAATTGATGCTTTCAAGTACACTTATACAAAACAATTAATGACTGCATTCAGTGCTGTCTTTGTAAAATATATATATAAGTTCTGGAATGTACTCATTCCTCATCTCCTGATACCTCATGATTCTTCTCCAGTAAAACTGAATTTAATGATTTAGATTTAATTTGATTAATGTTAAATTTTAAACTCTAATGAAATATTATCAATTTAAATAAATCATAATGCTTAAGTATTAATGAGGATTCAAAAGTTAAATCATAATATTTAAATATTAATGATGAGGGAAAATGTATAATCTATTGAATTCCTTAATACAATGAATATATTTTCTCATAAAACAATGCCAAAATCCACTACCTACATAAAACTCTGTACCTTGGCCATGTTCTCATTTCCCTCACTGTCAACAACAGAGGACTAGCAGTATCCACAATGATTTTACGTATTTTATTTTGAGTGTAGAAGAACTGCAAAGGCACAGTAGAAATTCTATTTAACTACAATCTCAGAATCTAATATCACACATCCTCCTTTTTTGCTGGTATTCTTCTGTGATAGGCAACAATGAGATATTCTGTATTCACTCACATAAAGAGAAATGAGAGAATGATGCACTCAGAGGAAGTGTGTTGCAAAAATACTGTTTATATTATACAGGAATAAATGAAAAGGACTGTATATCTATTTTGACGAATGGCAATTTTTCCAAATTTGAAAGTAATAAAACTATTCTTGTTGAATAAAACAGAAATCCATAAAGTAAAAATTAAAGTCTCCCATGATCTTTGACCACTCCTACACTTCACAGAAAGGACATATCTACCATATTTTAACTAATCCCCTATGATATATACAAATCATTTTTTAACTTCTTTTTTTACATTGTTTTGGTATTTCTTATTTTCAGTAATGTGCTTAGCAACATTACTGGACACAAATATTTGCATACAATGTTAATCAGCATCTAAACACTGAATCCCTGGAATTAGAGTTGCTGAGTCAATGAGGTTTGCACTTTAAGAAATCTTGATAGATATAAACCAAACTTAAAAAATTTAATTACCACAAATAGTCTGAGTTTTTCTTTTTTTTAACTTACTGAAAACTGTCTATCAAAAGTATTCTTTTTCTTTGCTAAGCTAGTTAACCATTTTTTGAAGTGTTTCATTATTTTACATTTAACTAGGAAGACAGCAGCATTTCATATATGTAGCAGTTTTCACATTACTTCTGTGAATTATGTTCTTTGTTCAATTTTTCTATATTTCTATGTTTTAATTACAACTACATTTAGAAAAGTGAAAAAGGTACTATGACAAATACATTAATACTGCTCCCAGTAAACAAAAAATTAATGGCGACATCTGTCAATATTTTCTTATTTTTAAGAAATAAAAACAGCACTGATGAGGCTGAAGTTCTTTGCCCTCTCCAAGTTTCCATCCCTCCTCTTTTCTTTTTTCCCAAATATAAATTCACTGACCCATATTTGTGTATATATTTTCTATCTACATATTTCTACTTATATACCCTTAGCGGTTTTGTTTCATATAAATGTCCTCGAGTGGTACTTATTGTACTATAACTTAGTGTTTTATTCAACATTATATTTTTTAAATGATCAGTATTGAGACTAGCTCTAGCTTGTGTATTTTAACTGCTAAATATTTCGTTGTATGAATATATCTCATTTTATTCATCTGTTTTTTAAAAATTGATATGTGTTAATTTTCTATTTGTCTCTTTAAGAATAAATGAAAAATTTTATGCCTATTTTCTTGAAAGGTATGTGACAGTCTCTCTAGGGCAAGGCTTCTTAAATTTTAACGTTCACAGAAATGACCAGGGGATCTTGGTAAACTCTAGGTTCTGATTTAAGATCGGCAACATTTCTAACAAATTCCCAAGTGATGCTGCTGCTACTGGTCCTAGGACCTCACTCTGAGTTGCAAGGGTAACATGTAACTAGAAAAACAATTGCTGGGTACACCATGTACCTAGCAGATGTCTAGGAGACAGTAAGTAATTTTCAATACTGGCAGATGTCTAAGAGAATTTCCCCCCTCATTCTCACCAATACTTAGCATTGAGATACCCTTTCCTTAAAAGTGCATAGCATGTCATGCCTGGGATTTTCTTTCAATTAATTGAAGCCTATTCTGCAAATTTTAATTCATTTTACTTTTTGACTTGATCCTAGTTTTTTTCCCCTTTGATTGAATCATACATTGTTAGAAATTAAACACTTTCTCAAACAAGAAATTACTACTAATGTCTGATGCTTTAACAACAGGTCTATTCAAATCACTCTAGATACTAATCATGTTTTCATTTACTCCAAAAGGTAAACCACTTTCTCCTGCCTTGAGTTGCATTGCTTGATGAGTGGTATCAACATGAGTAAAAATAAAAATGGATATTACTGTGTTGAGATGACAACTATTACCTAGTTGATGGTGACTGTAAGGTGCCATTGCCTTTAGGACACATCATGGTTTCAAAAATGTCTAAATGAAAACAGAGCATTTTATAACTTCTTATGGTGAAATGTGGGTTACCTCAACACTCCTGAACAGGTAATTATTTTTCCACTGACCTGTGCTATTTCTTATATTCTAAGATGCATGCATACTTGGGTCCTCCTTAGGAATTTCTATTCTTTCCACTGATCTATTTCTTTAACCCTGCATCAGCAATAAAATAGTATATTCTATTTTATGTATGAGGGTATATGTCTTGAAAACTAGATGAGATGTGTGCATAACCACAACACTACTCCCTCTTTCTTATTCCCTATTTTCTTTATCATCTTGGTTCTTCTTAGACATTTATTATTGCATATGAACTTTAAACTCAGCTAATCAAGTTCCATATGCAAATCATATTGGGTCTTGACAGGAATTGTAGTGAAAATTTGGCATAAATTGGGAAGAACTGACCACTTCATAAATTGAGCCTTCTCATACCTGAATATTTTTCATGTTGTTTTATATATCTTTCAATGTCATTTTAATGTTTTCCTTAATAGTGTGCACATGCCTTGAAAACTCATTTCTGTAAACTTTACTAGTTTTATGGCTGCTGTGAATAGAATTTACTCTATACATTCTCATTGAAAATGCTGGTGATGATATATTTTTAAATCTTAATCCTTTTATACATCACAATTTCTTAATTATCTTTTTCTAATTATATGTCTAGATTCTTTTGGATTTTCTATATAGAATTCATAATGTCCATAAGAATCAACAATCTTATTGCTTCTCCCCTCCATATCCCTCTCCCTCTCACATTTTTCTTCAATAGCTTTGACCAGTACCTTTGGTACAATATTGAATGGAAAGAGTGGCAACAGGCATCCTTGTCCTGTTTCTTACTTTGCTGAAATGCTTCTAAAAATCATGATTAACTTGCCACAGGTAATTACACTTTATCAATTAAAAGCATGTTCTTCCATTCTGAGTTAATTTAATTTTTTTATGAATGCATGTTAAATTTCATTAAATACCTTTTGTTTATCTTTTAAAATTATTACTGGGGTTTATCTTTCAGTTCATTAACATGGTGGCTTCCATCAGTAGATTTTTCTGACATTGGTTCACCTGTCCATTTGTAGAAAATGCTCAATTTGGTCAAGATTTTATTTTTATATACTATTTCAATTTGCTGGGAGTTTATTTAGGAATTTTGCATCTATGTTTCTTTATGAAGCTAAGCTGTAATTTTAGAGTCTATCAAGTTCTTGCAATGATTTCCTGTCAAGGTAATAATAACCCAATGAAAAGTTCGGGAAGATTTTTCCATATTATTCTCTGGAAGAGTTTGTGATATGCATCATGTGTTCCTTTGATGTTCAAAAATAAGAATTTCTGACTTCAAGTTTTTTAAAAGGAGATTTTTAAATGTTAATTTAACATATAACTATACAAGTTCTATTTAGATTTATATTACTTATTAAGCCATACTTTCCTGGGAAATTGTCCATTCCATCTGGGTTTTCAAAAAAACTGACTTAAAGATACAGAAGCCATTCCTTTTTTATTAATTTATTTTACTTTTAGGCTTAAGGTATAATTTTTAAGTAAATTGTAATATATTTTAAGTGTATATGATGGTGATTTGATATATGTATACATTGTGAAAGGATTCCCCCATCTAGTTCATTAACACATCCATCACCTCACATATTTATCTTTTTTTGGTGAGAACACTTAAGTCTACTCTCTTAGCAAATTTTAATTATAGAATACAATATGCATCAAAAAGAGTACCTGGGAATAAACCTACCTAAGGAGGTAAAAAAACATGTGCTCTGAAAACTATAAGACATTTAAGAAAGAAATTGAAGATCACACAAACAGATGAAAAGATATACCATGTTCTTGGATTGGGAGAATTAATATTGTTAAAATGACCATACTACCCAAGGCAATCTACAGATTCAATGCAATCCCTATCAAAATACAATGGCATTTTCACAGAACTAGGACATATACTTTTAAAATTTTTATAGTAACACAAAGACCCCAAACAGCCAAAACATTCTTGAGAAAGAAGAACGGAGCTGGAAGAATCATGCTCCCTGACTTCAGACTATACTACAAAACTAAAGTAACCAAACCAGTATAGTACTGGCACAAAAACAGACACATAGATCAATCAACAGAATAGAGTCCAGAAATAAACCCACTCACTTATAGTCAATTACTCTATGACAAAAGAGGCAAGATTATATTTGCAAATGATATGACCAATAAGGGGTTAATATCTAACATATATAAACAGCTCATACAAGTCAACATCAAAAACACAAATAGCCTGATTAAAAATGGGCAGAAGAACTGAATAGATATTTTTTCCAAAGAGGAAATGCAGATATTTTTCATGTGTACATAAAAAGATACTCAAACATCACTAATCATCAGGGAAATGCAAATCAAAACCACGATGAGATATCACTTCACAGCTGTCAGAATAGAAAAGAACACAAATAAATGTTGACAGGGATATGGAAAAAACAGAACTCTTGTACATTATTGGTGGGAATGTAAATTGGTGTTGCCACTGTGGAAAACAGTATGGAGATTTCTCAAAAAACTAAACATAGGACTACCATATGACCCAGCAATACCACTCCTGGGTGAGTGTGTGTATATGTATATATGTATACATATATAGTAATATGTATATTAGTGCATATATATGACAGTAATATAATATAAAAACACTAATTCAAAAAGATATGTGCACCCCAATGTTTATAGCAGCTTTATTTACAATTGCCAGTTTATGGAAACAACCTAAGTGTCCATCAACTAATGAATGGATAAAGAAGATGTGGTATAGAGAAGCTAACAATGCAAATAGCATAAGTATTTTTACAAACCAAGCAAAGAACAGTTAACAAAGGCTCTGAGTTTGGAGTAGGCATTTTAGGGCAATGTGAGAATAGAGGGCTATCTGTAGCTCAGCCACTGAGAGTGGATTGAAATGAGGTAAGAGGGTTATGCACTGCCAGATCATGCAGAAATGTATGTCCCACAGTAAGTAGTTTGCATTTTATTCTCAGGGTCATGGTTAGTCATTCAAGAGTTTTCATTAGCTTTGATTTGATATCAACCTGCAATGATGTAGAGAGTCAACAGTAAGGCAAGATACAGACAAAAAAGAGAATTAGAGGCTGTGGTAGATTTGGTGGCCTAGAAGGGAATGAAAGCAATAGAAATGGAAAAAAGGGGATAAATTTGTGAAATATTCTTGAGGTAAATATATCACTGAGGTCAGAAAAGGAGAGAATCAAAGCAATTAGAAAGATGGTAGTTTTAAAGATTAAACATAATGAATATAAAATATCTGGTGCATAGTAGGTATTTAAAACAGTAAATTATATTTTCATTACTTCCAAATTCATTATGTTTTCTTTAGTAACATAATTTCAATTGCTGTGATTTTTTTTAACACAAAAAAACTACTGCAACAATGTAATTCTTGCCATTTATTAAAATTATGTTTTTCAATGACCAGCACAGTTTATAGATCTATGACCGCTCAAAGCATAAAATTTCAAATAATAAAACATGCCCTCCTAGGAACATTTTGTTCCCAGGGAACAATTTGCTATTTTCATAGCAAAATTAGGGGTTTGTCTGTGTCTGTGTATAAGACAGAGAGACGTATAACATTACTTATTTTTCCCCTGTGATGAAGATTTTGGAGAAAAAATTTTAATATTCACTTTTTGTCATTTTGAATAGAACTCCCCTAATTAGCTGAATTATACAGATATATTTTACTACCTGCTTGCACTTGGAATTATTCTCTAAACCCATTCCACTAATCACCAGTAATTTGAACTTTTTCCAATGGAGGTGTTTTCTATTTTTTTCCAACTCTCATTAGGCAATATTTCACAATGAAAATTTTTGATATAGACATTCTTCCTAATAATTTGATAAACAGAACAGTCTGGCAGGCACCCGTGTGCGCACACACACACGTATGCTTTGTGCTTTTTGTCTGAAATTGTTCATTCTATGCTAAGAAGTAAATGTGTATTATTCTAATAATATAGAAACATTAAATAACAAAGTAAAGGTTTGTTTTTATTTTGCATTTTTTGGCGTTTATTTTTGTTGTTGTTTTTTTTAACAGAGACTGTTAAAAGACTGTATTAGGTGTCATAACATTTCCCTACCACTTCTTCAGTCCATCCTCAGAGTATCACTGAGTATTGTACAGAAACTGCTTGGGTTCTCATTAACAAGCCTCACTGCTGACTCACTTTCTGATAAGGTTTTGTGAGGTTTTAGGATTAAAAGACTTCAGAAACTAATCCTACCATTTCCACAACAATGCCATTCTACAGTATTTCCTCTGCCAGTTCCTTTTTCTTAGATGTGACATGTACAAGTAAGAATAACTTGCCAAAGTATCATACTGCTTGATACCTTAATACAGTGCTGTTTTTATTATTTAATTTCTAAATAGATAATATATTCACATGACACAATCTGAAAGATTTAGAGTCACACATTAAAATAAACAATATGATTGTTCTTCCTCCTTCCCCTGTTCCCTAAACACTCATTTCCCTTTTCTGGAGGCAACCACTTTTATACATTTCCTGAATCTCCATCCAGAAATATTTTATTTATTTACAAACACATACATGTATATGCATGGTTTTGCATAAATGCACACATACAAATCCATTTTATATATTTGTGTGCATCAGTTAACTAATGCTACAGCGTACAACACCCCAAAATTAGTGACTTTTAAAATAACCATTTTCTTTACTTGTCCTTTAGTAATTTGAGCTGGGCCGACATAACCTGGGTAGTTTTTCTGCAAATGTCCTTCAGGATCATTTAAATGGTTGCAATCATCAGGAGCTTAAATGGGCCTGAAAAGTCAGACATGACCTCACTTCCATTTTTGTCAATTGGTGCTGGTGTCTCAGCTGGATCTTTGTTTCTACATGGTCTCTCATCTGAGAAGAGGCAAGCCTGGCTTCTTCATATGGTGGTCTCAGGATGTCAAGAGGGCAAGAGCAGAAGATACAAAGACTTTTTAACCCTAGGCTTGGAATTCATCTGCATGCTGTTGGTCAAAACTAGTCACAAAGTCAGCCCAGACTGAAGGAAAGGGGAATAGATGCCACCTCTTTTATGGAAAAATATGCAAAATATTGTAAATATGGTTTCATAAGCATGTGTGTGTGTATACATACACACACACATTCATACAAATGGTAAAATATCATACAACTGTTGTACACCTTGCTTTTTTTCTTAAAAGTATAACTTAGTAATATTTCTATGAAAACAGATAGACCTTTACTCATCGGTTATCTATTAGTGGTCATCTATTAGTGTTTCCAGCCTTTTACTATTATACTCAATGCTGAAATTAACTTCTATGTTTATTGCATCTCCACATGTATGAGCCTGTTTACAGAATACCTAGTGCTGACTTCACGGCTCTGTGCATTTTAAATTTTGACATATATTTGTAAATAGCTTTCTGCTATGAGTTGAAATGTGTCATCTCCCCCAAATTCAGTACCCCTAGTACCTCAGGATATGACTTTATTTGCTAACAGGGTCAATGGAGATACATTTGTTGAGATGAGATCATACTGGAGTAGGGTTGGTTCCTAATCCAATATGACTGATGTCATTATAAAAAGGCAAGTTTAGAAACAGACACAAACACAAAGGAATGCCATGTGAAGATTGGAGTTGTGCTACCACAGGTGTCTGATAGTGCCAGGGAACTATTAGAAGCTAGGAGAAAAGCCTGCAATGGATCCTTCCCTAGTGGTTTCAGAGATAGCATGTCCTTGATTTTGGACTCTGGGCCTCCAGAATTGTGAGACATTAATTTCTGTTCAAAGCCACCTAAATTTATGCTACAGCAGTTGTTAGAAAACTAATATACTCTCCATGAATACGGTATCAATTTATATGTTTGCCAGAAACATCCATGAGTATACCCTTTTCTCCACTTCCTTGCCATTTTTTTTCTGTACATCAAAGTGAATCAGCTGTATTTATACATATATCCCCATATCCTCTCCCTCCCATGACTTGTTCCTATCCTCCCTATCCCAGCCCTCTAAGTCAGTACCCATCATGGAGTTGATCTTCCTGTGTTATGCAGCAGCTTCCCACTATTTATTTTACATTTGGTAGTGTATATACGTAAATGCTGCTCTCTCACTTTGTCCCAGCTTTCCCTTCGCCCCCAGCCCTGTGTCCTCAAGTCCGTTCTCTACATCTGCATCTTTATTCTTGCCCTGTCACTAGGTTCATCTGTACCATTTTTTTACATTCCATATATATGAGTTAGCATACGGTATTTGTTTTTCTCTTTCTGGCTTACTTTGTTCTGCATGACAGACTCTAGGTCCATCCACTCAATACAAATAACTCAATTCATTCCTTTTTATGGCTGAGTAATATTCCATTGTATACATGTGCCACAACATCTTTATCTACTCATCTGTTGATGGGCATTTAGGTTGCTTCCATGACCTGGCTATTGTAAATAGTGCTGCAATGAACATTGTGGTACATGTTTCTTTTTGGATTATGGTTTTCTCAAGGTATATGCCCAGTAGTGGGATTGCTCGGTCATATGGTAGTTCTATTTTTAGTTTTTTAAGGAACCTCCATACTGTTTTCCATAGTGGTTGCTTGCCATTTTTTGACTTCTGCCAATTTGATAGGTAAAAAAAAAAAAAAAAATTGTAGCATTTTTTCTGTTCCTTTTAAATAAGATTGATAAGATTGAGTGTCTTTATCATATTTAATAGCCATTTATTTTTTTTTCAGAGAATTAGCAACTTGGAATAAACTAGGTCTTAGAAATAAAATTTCAACATTGTTTTCTCTAAACATTTCTTAGTGATGTAGTGGCTCTATGGAATAAAAGTGTACTTAATTATATAACTTTTTTTTCAAGCTATCAATTCACTTGAGAACTTTGAACTTTATTTCTCAACCCATCCTTTTCCTTATATTCTTGCTCCAGAGTAGTTCTGCATTTTTATAAATGTTACCTATGCCTCCTCCAAAGTGTCAGAAAATAGTTTTGTGTGCGTGTGTGTGTGTGCATATACACGCATGCCAGAGTGATGCTGACCAACCACAGAGAGGTAGAGGTATCTGATAATTATAGAATAATTATCCTAGCAGGAAGCAAAAGGAGGCTTTATTCTAAAGGAATGAACTTCTGTTCTGAAGCCTACCCCTTGTTAATTAACCAAGGTATGCAAAGGGTTAATGAGTTCTGAAGGCAGTAGACTATCCCAGAGAAAGCACTATACTTTGGAAGGAGACAGCAGTAAAGTACTGATGAGGGGCAGGGCTTGTGTCCCCTTGGAATGAGATGTAAAAAACATTTCTGTGACTCACCGGTCTTCAGTGGCATCTGTGCAGTGTGTCATGCCTAATTCACTCTTTGTTACGTATTGTTAAATAATACCATATTCTCATTGCATGGACTTGTATTTAAGACTTTTATGGAACATGGAGAATTGTTCAGTCTAATTAGATTTATAATCTAATGAAAAAAAATGACAGATTGTAGTCCAAGTGTTGAGATACTGACTTTTCAAAAAATCATTCTATAGTTTTGGGTGGAAATTCTGAAGATTATGTGTAGTGGAAATCACTTAGTGATTCTGAACTGCAATGCAGCAAATATTTTGTTGCCTGAAGTATCAGTGACCCCCATGGAAAATCACATAAAATTCTGCCCATAACTTATTTTATCCTACTATTGCAAATGTTTCTCCCCATCCTCTCTCCCTAACTATTCCTTTTAAAAAGACTAACACAACCTAATTAACTGATGTTACTTTTATTTTTCATATTCCCAGTATAACATTAATAGGGATATAAAATTCATGATATGGGCGGAAGAAGAGATTTGAAGAAGAATAAAAGTGCATAAATAAATCATAAACTGATACTATTTCCTAGATAAGCAAGGACTGAATTAATCAATGCCATGCAATTTTAAGTGTGTATAACATCTTTTTTATTGTTATCAAATGATGTGTAACAAATCACTCCAAAGTTAAGTGGCTTAAAACAGTAACAATGTTTAGTGTCCTCACAGATCTGCAGTTTGAGCAGGGCTTAGTGGGGGCTGCTTGTGTCTATTCTACTTAGTGTCAGCTGGGACAGCTTGAAAACTGGAGATGGAATCATCTAAAAGCTTTGCTCATTCATATATCTGGCAGCTGATGCTGGGAAGACTCAAATAGCTGGGGGCTTGAACTGCTCAGGGTCTTCAGACAGCTATCTTTTTGTGGCCTCTAATTGTGGTCTCTCTAGCATGGCAGCATCAGGAATCCCAATTTCTTACAATCTTACAGCTCCCTAGATACATTTCCTGAGGGAGAGCACCAGGTGGAAGCTCAATCCCCGTTTTACGACATAATCTTAAAAATCACATACTGTCACTTGCACAACATTCTATTCATCAAGGCAGTAACAAAGCCCCACCAGGTTCAAAGGAAGACAAAACAGACTCCACTGCTTTTGTGGTTTGATGAGGTTCTGGAATATGTAGGACCAGAAATATTACTGTAGCCAATTTTTAAAAATACACTCTGCCTCATATCTCAAGTTTGTAACTAATTTTACCCTGTACCACTTTTTACCCTCTTTACAATCCTAGCTCTTATGTACTGCTCCTCATGGAACTAAATAAACACAAACCACTGCAATAAATTGGGCTCTATCACAAATACGGATGTTTTGAAATAATACATACACAGACGAGATAAAATGGAATTAATGTATTCAGTGTATCTTCCTACTACCTATTTTCTTCTGTTCCTTATTAAATTGCTACTATATTTACACAAAATCATTTTTTAAAGCACAAGCTTCTTAGCAAATGTGACTAATTCAATCTGGTTTATTATAAAGAAGATAGAGCTCAGAAATTTTTACAGTGTTAGTTAAAAACAGAGCTCGACAGAATGGCAGATTTCACTCTAGCTCCTAGCTTTTGTTTATGTCTGATTCAGCTAAAACTCAGATTCACATTTCCTTCTGCTTCCAAAGCATGAATACTAGGTAGTGGAAAAGATCGATTAAGAAGTTCAAATGGAAAATAAGAAACCTATTCCAAGACTGCTCTGGGAGGGCTTTGAAGTTCATGGCTGGGGGGAGTTATGAGACTACAGATTTAAGCTATTTGTAATGAAAGGAATGGTTTTCATTTTACCAGTTAAACTAAATTCTTGCCTTTAGAAATAACTTTTCTCCAGAACTAGTGTCATGATATAAAGACTTTTTTTTCTTTTTTTGTTTTTTCCTATCATTTGCAGTCTCTCTTGGAGTAGAAAGTGAGGAATTTTTAATATTAGAACTCTATAAAAAGAAGTTATATAATTAATATTGTGTCAGGAAGTCAACGCTTTTCTCTAAGATGACTGACAGAGATATATTTATCAAAGGACATGAATGAGCATCTATGTTACTTCAAAATCATATATAACCTACATGCATAAGAGAATGTTAAATGGTTACAATGGGATATCTAGTAGTATAGCAGAAAAATCCTTGGATTTGTAAATTAGAAACCAGAATTTGATTCCTGAGTCAACCTTTGAGTTGCTCTGTGACCTTCAACAAATCGTTTTAATCTTTCCACCTGTAGAATGGAGATATTAACTGCCTTATTTCTTGAACTATTTTGCTATGATGATAAACTGGCATCCTTCAAATACATTGAAATTGCTTTGAAAAGTACAAATACTGATATGATTGCATGGTTATACAGCTAATACCGGAGTTAATATCTTCCTTTTCCCAATCTGCCTATACCTGCACCTTGATAAAGAGCATCATCACTCACCCAGGCACCCAGTCCAGACACCTAGGGTCACACTAGACCTTTCCTCTCCTAGGTGCTCTCTATCCTGAGTGCCCTTCTGCATGCTCTCCCATTGCCAGGCCTGCACTTTCCCTGCTTTCTGGTGCTGACTGAATCAATTCATCCTGTGCAACTTAATTATGAAGCTTATTCTCTGAGAGACATTTTATGACATCCCACTCCTATTAGAGAAGTGGAAGTTTTGGTGAATTTTAAATCATTTCCCTGGATTTCCTTTTGTAATATGCTCATTGATTTAGGGTAAAAATTACCTTTACATCATTACTCAGCTGATAAAACTGATATGTTAAATGTGAGAGGCAAAAATAATTAACCTTTTATTGTTAACAAGTTTTCACCCTGTTAAAGAAAATCTTAATAATCAGATTAGTATATTATGCAGTCTATATTCTCCCACCATAATACAGTAAAACCAGACATTAATTTAAGAATATGAACAAAAAAAAAAACTACTGATATTCTCAAAAAGACTATCCTAAATAAAAGTTCAAAAATAAAACCCAGAATACAAAATCACATAGAAATATAACAACTGAAATTTAGAACCTATATTTTAAGTAGTACTTAGCAAAAAATCTTAATTTTAAGTATTTTCATTCTAACAAATAAATCATAAACTTAAAAATATTTTTAAAATACAAGATAAAAGGAAATCACATAAGTTAAACATAATTTGCAAAATTAGAAATTATTAAAAGAAAATAATAAATGTGAATTGTAAAAATCACCAAGGTATATTAAGTGTAATTGTATTCTACTTAAACCTGATAATCTCTATGAAATCAATGTCATTAATATAAAAAATTAAGAGAAAATTAACCAAGGCAAAGTATTTCTAAAAAGACCAAGAACTTACAAAGTGATTGAGAATATTTCCAGAAATCAAATCTATTTCCATAAATCAAAAAAAAAACAGATTTTCATATTTCATAAACTTACTGGAAAAAGGTTACTAATGAAAAGCCCTATTTTATTGTATAAATAGACTAAGTTACTTTTGATTTTTTTTATATGCAAAAAATTTTTGTCCAGATAAAAAGTAGCTTAATAGCAAACCCATGCCTCACATCTGAACATCTGACTTTCAGTTTTTGGGGACTGTCCACATGTGGCCTTGCTCTCCCTGCCAACATTCACATAGGCAACCTCCTCCCTCAATCCCTGAAGCATGACTGCCTGAGTCTTTTTTTTTTTTTTTAAAGATCTCCTTGGCTTTATTCAATGATTCTTGAATTGGGCAGCATCCAATCTAGCAAAGAGGAGCTCTGAGGAGCTATACAAAATAAAAAACTTTTGTAGGAAGAAGGGAGTGGGAGCAAGAAACTTATTCTAGGCAAAAAAAAAAGCCAGTTGGTTATTGTAAGGTTACTTTCCTTTAGGGGATGGCAGAGGTCTATCAGGCAAATTGCCTAGCTAGTGCTGATCAGACTGCCTGAGTCTTTAGGTGTCTTCTGGACTCCAAAATATGAATTCTACATCTGCAAATATGACTATTAAACAACCAACACCATCTCTATAATAGTTTCCAAACTTTAAATACCCAACCATTTTGAGTGATATTATAACAGATAGTTACAGATAGTGTTTGTTCTGTTTACTCATTCATTCACTTATTATTTCCAGGCATTACAGCGTTATAAAGCCCCATTTTAATGTTTATAATGAATAAAGTGTCAGAAAAGTTCCTGGATGGCAAAATGTAACAGGATGTGTAGGGGAATAAGTTCTGAAAATTTTGGGTCAACAAGCCCAGTCACTACTTTTTTTGGAAAAGCCAAGCATCTTCCTAGTAAAAATCCTCATGCCAAAATTTTACAGAAGTCTGAAACTCTATTCTTTTAAAACAAGCAGATAACTCTGAAATAATTTCAGATTCTCAGATAAGTGCCTAGCAAACAGTTGGTGTTAATATCACTGAACATCAAGACAAAATACAAAATTTTAATAAAGTTTGCCTCAACACACCTTTATTAATTGGTGAATAACTTGAAAAAGAACTCAACTTTTATGTTGTCCTCACTTACCTGCAGGCTGCATTCCTTTACCAATTATATGTAGTAAGTCGGACATGAGTACTATGCATCTGAATAGGTGAGTCAACTGTGCATGGAAAGTTGTAAGCTCAATTCCAATTTAAATCAATGAGCAGAGCTCAGAAGGTCACGGAAAAGCTTACACACAAAGAAAGCACCACAATATAAACTTGGCTCTTACACACTAAACTTTTCTCTTTACAGTGCCAAATTGTCTAATCAGGAAGGTCAAAGACTGCAGAAGAGGTGAAGGTCAGAATAATGGGGTTAACACACTAGAAGCGTGAGACCCATTCCACACATTCATTTCACGTGATACAGCAGGCATATTCCCAGGCTTTCACACTGATTGTTAAACCAAATAAAGAGTGGTATATACTCTACATTCCTGAATAGTAGTAATTTTATATAATTTTATAAGGGCTTTCAAAAAAACTGTTTCCTAGAAACAGTTTAGTTACATTACCTCCTTGCTGACAATTCCTTAGACATGAATTTGTAAATCATAAAAAATCAAATCCTAAAGATGAGCAGGTTCTTACACAAGACTAGCTTTATATATGGTATAATCAAAAGCAGTATAATACTATCACTGGGAAATAATCTCTGTAGAAAATAATAAAGCAGAAGAAACTCAGATAGCTGTATATTATTGATAAATTTAAAGTATGTGTCAAGCTGAAATTCCAACAGAACATGGTAGTCGTAATGCACAGCACTGATTTTCATCCACAGAAATTGAGGACTCACACATAGCAGGGTTGGAAGCACTTGTGAGATCTTAATGCTGAATATAAAATCTGAATAACTGACTATGACGTCTCAGAATTCTAACACCTAAACCTTTGTCCTTCAAACTATTTCATTATTATACCACAAACGTTCCCTTCACCTTATACTAAGATCTCTTCTCTTTGAAATCCAGATGCTGATACTAAAGGATGGTTTGGTTTGATTATGTCAATCGTAATCATAGCCTAAATCCCATCTCCTCTTTCATCTTCAGACACTACTGGATTACAAACTGAAAAAAATTGACATTCTCTCTCTGTTAACCTTTAGAGATGCTCAAGGAACTATTCCTTGTTTGTGAAGCTATCTAATTGCTAATCTATAATCCTTTTAATATGCTCTGCTTTTTGGATTGATCCATTGCCAGCTGACCTAACACTGCCCATAGCTATATTAATCCTATTACTCACATCCTATTACAGAGTATCAGAGAAGCGCTTTAATGAATCCTGAAAAGCTTGCTTGCCAGATACCAATATTAAGGATGATTACACATGTATTCATTCTTTTATTCTTAATTATACAGCTTCTGATTGTATTAATTGTATTCAGTGGGATTCAGAGTTTCTCTTCTCCACAGCTATCTGTGAGCTGACACTAGGTTTTGAGAAATATCACTTTCTAAATGTCATTACCATATATATTGTTTTGATCCTTCTTAATGGTAAATAAATTCACAAGATAAAATGTTGTAGTATATTCTGAGATTAAATCCTGTTGTAAGGTAAATAAAGTGTGTTGGGTATGGTAGAATTAAATAGGGTTTATCAAGAGTGGATAAAATATCCTAGAGAAAGGTCTGCATTTTGAGTTCCTGATATATTCACAGTACCATTAATCCCCTAATAGGATGGATAAATC
This sequence comes from Hippopotamus amphibius kiboko, assembly GCF_030028045.1. Classification (NCBI taxonomy): domain Eukaryota; kingdom Metazoa; phylum Chordata; class Mammalia; order Artiodactyla; family Hippopotamidae; genus Hippopotamus; species Hippopotamus amphibius. Next base: position 63,311,331 of record NC_080189.1, on the reverse strand, counting down.
TGTCTTGGATGATAAGCCTACTTGTTAAGGGAAGTACATTCTCTATTGAATTAATCACCCCATATGAAAGTGGAAAGTATCATCAGCCTGAAAAACTGATACCTTATCATCAGTTTTGGTCTGATGAGTGGCTAAAGAGAATGGATTTTTTAAAAAATTGAAATATATTGGCAGACTCCTTTTATTTAAAAAAATCTGAAAAAATACTTTTGTAGAAAAAAATCACTGTTGTTGTTGATGATGATGTATCTGTATTTCATGAAAATAAATAGATGAGGCTTTAAGGTGATTAAAGGTCCCGGGGACTGGAGCCTGTGGTTAGATAAGGAGTTTGAAATCTGCAGAATGGAAGCAAGTGTCTGTATAATGTGAGTCAAGCCAGTACCAAGGAGCCATGGATCTTGAAAGTACTTAGAACCTTGAGAGATAAAGACAAATATGCACATACATGGGAGTCATTGCAACCTCCCTCTAGAAATGCTGTCATGTAGAACGTGTTCTATAATATAAAGCCATCATTGCCCTCTAATATATACTCATTGCCCTTTGCCAAATCATGATGATACCATGAGTTATATTTAAAGACTACGGTCTTAAGCAAAATTTTACATTGGTCTATCTTCTAGTCATCGATCATTAGAAAATACCACAACCACGTTTCCATCTGGGTATTCAAGTGTAAGAAAAATATGATGCCAATAAAATATAGGACATCAGGTTGATTCAAATGTATATATTTTAAGGATAAGTATGTTTCTAATATTACATGGCACATACTTATACACAACAAAGTATCTATTGTATATCTAAAATTCAAATTTAACTTGATATTATGTATTTTTATTTACTAACTATGGCAACTCTAGAAAAGGGGCCTGAAAGTTTGGGGGAAAAGATAGAGGAAACAATCTATACCAATACTGCAGGTGCTTCTTCAGCTATGGTTCTTCCTGTGCTGGCTCAACAATAAGGAAGATACATCCAAAGATGTGGCTTTATAGATAATGATATTAAAATTATCCACCTTAGTGTTTCACCATTTTGGTGGACATTTGCTTTTTCTCTCCCTGGTTTTACTTTTTAATTTTCACTTTGAAGCAGTATTATTTAACTGGGCCTTTTGGAACATGATTTAAAAGAAAGACTATATGTAAAAGTAATATTGAATTAAATGAGACCTTTCTCTGTGCAGGTGCAATTTTCAAAACAGCAAGAGAGAGAGATTTTACACAGTAAAGTAAAAGCATTTAGAATTAAATCTCAAACCAACTAAAATAAATTCACACTTCAATTGTGACCATCATAGCCCCCTAAATGCATTTTAAACAGTAGGTTGCTTTTCTCTTTATAGTGTAGAGCTGCTTGTAATCGTAAAGGAGAATGGCAAATGTATACACTGAGCCAGTTATGCAGGGAATATTCCAGGTCCACATCTGCCACCTGCCAGCCCTACTTCTTTTCTGATGTGTTTTGGTGAAGTAGGCAAATAAATACAAGTACCCACGCTTGTACATAGTCCACAGTCACTCAAAGTCACTAGCTCTGGTAGAAAGAGAACTGAGGTATAAACTGAATAGGAATAGTGAGTTTTATATCAGGTTTTTAAAAAAAAACAATCTAAGAGTTTCACAAATTCCTCTTTTATGGCACTGTTGTTTATTTTATTTAGCAGTTTTGCCATTCCTAGCTTTTTGCAAGTCCTTAATACATAGAAATTACCTTAAGTCCAAGCATCCAAAATACATGCTCTTTCTCTCTTACAGATACATTGAGACTTTTTTCTACTTCCTTTGATTTCATTCACATTATTTCCCAACCTTCTATTATAATAGTAATTATTTTATCACAGTATATCATTATTATAATTTTCTTTTGTTTTATTAGTAAGTTGTTATTATAGATATCATTAAATTCTGTAAAGTTCATAGCATCCTACAATTTACTCACTAATGTTCAAACATTTTAAACACTTTTCAAGGATATTATAGAAACTTAGAGACAAAGATCAAATGCATGCTTGGTAAGGAAATCAATACATATCCCGAAAGACTCTTCTGAAATAATCAGAGTTCATGTATATCGAAAAACAAAACAAAATAAAATCAAGCTGGATTCAATGCAATAGGCCAACAGATGAGTGGTAATATACTAGCCGCCCTACCCATTCAATTTATATATTAGGAAGTCAGTGAATAAAACATTAATAGCAAGATACTTTCTGAAAAATAAAAACAATAATTCAGATCATTTGCTGAAGGACAAGTCATCATCTTTTTTCAACCAGTATTCAAAATTAACATTTTACTGGACCAAAAACAAAATAAAACAAACACAAACCCTATATGGTCAAAAGTAACAGATATTTAGAATTCTAAGAATAAAATACTTTCCTATTGCTTTTTTTGTTTCTATGTTTTTTTTTTTTTTTTGACTGAGAAGAATTTACTTAATGGCTACATTTTGATTATAGAACTGAGTTTTGATGTGCACACACACTGCTGCAACAACTACCGAAGCAAAATACATAATATTCCCATCACCACAGAAAGATCTCTTGGACTCCCTTCTAATCTACCCCTAATAACAAATAGATAACTGACGAACCTAGGTGAAGGATAAGAATAAAGATACAGACATAGAGAACGGTCTTGAGGAGAGGGGGCGGTGGGGTGGAAGGGGAAGCTGGGATGAAGTGAGAGAGTAGCATAGACATATATACACTACCAACTGTAAAATAGATAGCTAGTGGGAAGCAGTTGTATAACATAGGGAGATCAACCCAATGCTTGGTGATGACCTAGAGGGGTGGGATAGGGAGGAGGGGAGGGAGGCTCAAGAGGGAGGGGATATGGGGATATATGTGTAAATACAGCTCATTCACTTTGTCATATGGCAGAAACCACATAACATTGTAAAACAATTATACTCCAATAAAGATCTGAGGGGAAAAAAAAGATGGCCACTGTTCTCATTCTAGTAAACATAGATTAAACTGGCCTGTGTTTGAACTTCATATAAATATACTCATTCAGTATATCTGCTTTAAAGTTCTTGTATACTAGTTCCAATATTTGAGGCATCTTGTAGTCCAATTCTATTGAGTACTTTTTCCCTTGATCTTGAATCACTCCCATGTCTTTGTATTGGACATTGGTTTGTTTCAAGTTATTTTTGGTACATCAGACATTGTAGATGAAGCATTATAGGAGCTTTGGATTCTTATCTTTTGAAGTGTATGGATTTTCCTTCTAGCAACAAGTTCAATTATTGACTCATCTTCCTTTACACATTTCTAGAAAGAGTCTGTTTTGGTTTTGGTCTTACTCTGAAGCAAAACTTTTAGTCCTGAAATTTAAACACTAATCCTAAAATGTGGTCATTTTTGAGGTTCAATATAAAACCCAAAGTATTTATTACCAAATACCTCAAATATGGGAGAATTCAAACTGCAGTGGGAAGATGATCAAATTCATGCTCAGCTAGTCAGAGTTCAGCTGTTGTTTTTTTCTTGGGCTTTTGGATTCCCCTCTACATGTGTGTACGATTTTAGGAGAGCATATCACAGATGTCTTGGTTCTTCTTCTGTGAATCCTTACCATTTATAATTCTCTCTCTTAATTTATAACTGTTTTTACAGCCCTGAACTCCGTACTCTGAGACCAAAAGCTTTCTTCTTAAGTTCTAGCTACTCTTTACACACAGTATTGGGAATGCTCTCTGGGGGAAAGCCATATAAATATTGATATGTATTTCACCCTACGGTGTTTTCTTACTTTAAGGGTTAGATGCCCACCAGTTTCTGCTTGCTGGAGTTACTTTTCAATGTCTTAAAATATACATTTTAATATTTTTACTAGAGATCACAATTGTTATCACCATGGAGGATAGTCTAATAAAAAATCAGTTTTCCATTTCCAGAACTAAAACTCCAAATAAACTATTTTTGAATGCATTAAATTAACATGTAACTCTACCTTATCAGTTACCACAAGAGGTCATAAAGTTGTAGGGGTGAATCAGATATTATACATTATTTGGTGAAGAAAACACACATGAGGCTTTTTAAAAAGTAAATTTATAATCAATGATATATATACAAATATTGATGATAGATATCTCACTTTTGAGTAACTCATCTCCTTAGCTGAAAATGTACTAATATTCTTTTAACTGCAAGCATTTGCTTTTACAAAACGTGTAACAGATGCACAAGATATACAGTCACTATTTAGATGAATCTTACTCTTGCTCTTACACAACATAAATATTTGTGTTGAGTGTGACACAAACAATAGAATCTAAAAAGAAAGCAAAGTGGCTAATTTTGTTGCACAGTACTGAAAATTATATACATGTGAACATTAAGCTGTTTTAGGAGGGTATTTGACAATACAGAAACAAAACTTAGAAACAAATTTTCATATATATTTAATGAGGATTTTTGTGTATCTATATATAAGCCAGAGATTATGCTATAATTATTATAAAATATGAAAAGTGTCAATAGAGGATTACATACACTGCTATGCTAACCCAGAAGAGTGGCTGATCAAGTGTGCTTTGGTAAGCTTGATAATAAGCTGGTCAGTGAAGCTGTCTCAAAGAAGATAACGTTAATGCTAAGCAAGCAATCCTGTGAGCAATCCCCCAGAGTTTATGATAATGATTCAGAAATAGTTCCCTTGGCTTTCCAGTGATGTGTGAAATGCTTCTGTTGTACAGACTCAGTAAAAGCTGAAGCGAGTAACTGAATAGAACTACAGGTTCTTTGAAGTATTGCTAGCGAATAGACACACCATAGTATGGTGTCATCTCAGGAGGTGATATAGCTAATAGATGCTTTAGGTCTTACTTTTTAAAATTACTCACAGTGAAAAAAATAACACCGTCATTGACTACAATTTTCGTATGTGCTACAATTAATTTTGGTGTGTGGCCAGTGCATGACTTGAATTCCTTGGCTTTCCCTGAAAAAATATCTCAAGAGGGAAAGGAGAAATGGTTCCTAATTTTGTGGCATTTAAAAAGATCTATGGCATCTAAATTATCCTATAAAAAGCTATTCTAAAATAAAGGTGAACAGAATGATTAATATTTATTATACAATATATGAAATAATAATACTATATGTTCTTTATGCATACTTCATAACAAGTGTATTTCATCACTTCCTGTAATCAATGTAATGAACATAGCATATTTATACCTATAACACTCCTACTTTTTTTAATGATTAAAGATACACATATTAGTTGTTTCTCTACTTTAAAACATTTATTCATGACTATGATCTATTTAACAGTGAACCTGGCCAGAAACACAGAAAGAAAAAATAGTTTTATTTTGGGGAAAAAAAAAAAAAAGCGTCACCCATTAAAATAACATGCAGCACTGAATAACTGAAATTGTCTCCATGTGTATTGATATTGAGTGGAGGAAGAAAGAAAAGGATATTATATTTAAGCATAATAAAATATTAGCTTCATTTTATGGAAGGAAAAATTTTTAATTATATTTAATGGACCTTTTTTCTGAAACTTAAATATTGCTTTGAGATTAACGTAAATTATATTATTTTTATCTTATCAAATAATCATCCATTTATTAATTAAACAAATATTTGTTTAATGTTTCCTTTGGGGTAGGCATTGGCCACACACCAGTGAACAAAACAAAAAACTCTATCTTCATGGCAATGTCAAAGTCAGAGGAAGACAACGAGTAAAATAAAGAAATTATAGTGTTTTATATATTGATGATTCATATGGCAAGACCTAACATGGAAAAGGGAAGGAGGGTACAGGGTCAGTGAGGAAGATTGAGATTGTATTTAAGACAGCCAGAGATGGTGGTTTTTAATCAAATACTAAAAGAAAAAGCAAGTTTAAAGGTCCTGAGGTGGGTGCATGTTTGGAGTATTCAAGGAATAGCAAGGAAATCAGTGTGCTTTTAGTGGAATAATTTTGTTGGATCTTATAGGCCATTTAAAGAGAAGATACTGAAAGGTTTTGAACAGAGACTTCTTGGCCTGACTTGGCCTCACTTATTTTTAAGAGATTTACTATAGCTACTCTGTTGAGAATAAATGTTAGAGAATTAAGGACAGAGGCAGAGAAACAAGTTAGATCGGCACTGAAATAAATGGGCAAAAGATATCACTTGCCATGTCCACGCAGGTAGCAATGTTGATTACGGTGGGATGTGATGAAACTTTGGAAATGTTATACATGTAGAGTCAACAGGATATGTTAAAGATTGGATTTTAAAAGTGAGAGATGGCGTATTTAAGGATGATTTTGAAGTTCTTGAACTCAGTAACTGGGGTGATGGAGTTGTCATTTAATGAGATAGGGAAGACTTTGGATAAAGCAAGTTTAAAGGAAAGGTCCAAAGTTCAGTTTCAAACATGTTACCCTGAGACATCAATTAGACATTCAAATGAAGATGTCAGGCAGGCATTTGGATAAAGTAGCCTGCAAGCATAGGGAAAGCGTAGGTAGGTAGGTAGGTAGGTAGGTAGGTAGGTAGGTAGGTAGGTAGGTAGATAGATAGATAGATAGATAGATAGATAGATAGATAGATAGATAGTTAGATAGATTAATTAGAGAGTGAGACCTATAAATACAGAATATGAAAAAATATACATAGGTAGCTATAAGTATCTGTATGTGACACTAGCATATTTGTCTCTTGCCAGCTGGTACCAGGAAACACTTCCTAAGCGCAAGGTTCTGAAGGGTAGCTGGCGAAGGAGTGGGTTTTTTTTGCCAGGCTTCTGCAGTGAGGCATGGCCACATACACTCCAGTACAATCTGGACCTCATTCCTGGGAGAAAGAAGTCCTTTTCCATATTTGTTTCTATCTTGGGAGCTCTGTCTTAACCTTAGATAAAGTGGCCACTCCTTATATTTGCTGTGTTATATTCTTTAATTCTCTTTTTCCCTTAGTAGGCTATCCTCTGTTATATATAACAATTATTTATATTAAACTTTCTCTGTTCAAATTACTATGTGGTTCTGTGTTCTGATTTGATTTTGCTAATTCAATGGTATTTAAATCCATGAACCTAAAAGAAATAGAGGGTGTGCTGTAAGAAAAGAGCCTTGCACTCTCCAACATGTAAGGGTTGAACAGATAAGGAAAGCTAAGCACTGGAATCTAATAAAAAGGTGACACCAAAATAAAAGACCATAAGGAGATGGAAATCCAAGTGCAGAAATTGTTTCAGTCTAAGGAATGATCAGTTCTGTCAAATGCTACTGATAGGTCAAGTAAGACCTATCAGTTGAGAATTCAGCATTCCATTTCACAATGTAAGTTACTGTGATCTTGACAGTAGTAATTTCTAGGACTGCTTGGTGAGGAAGGCAGACATGCACAGGTTTAAGAGTGAATAAGAAGAAAGGAATTGAAGATTGCAAACATAGATATAAATTGTTAGAGGATGTTTTCAATTATGGGAAGTATTGTAATGAAGTATCAAGTGAACAGAAAAGCACAATCTAAAGAAGATCATTCCAATTGTTATTGTTTATGATAGGAGAAATAACATAATATTTCACTACTGATGTAAATAATCATTTTGATAGAAAAAATTAATGATGCAGGGAGGGGGGGCAAGCATTATTGTTTCACAAAATAATTTAGTTAAGATCTGAAATCATTTGTAATGGTCATCCAACAAGTTAATGGAGCATTTAGGATTAGAACTCAAGATTTAGGCCAAAGTCCTGCCTGCTACAAGAAAACCTCTGATGAATCAGAATTCTGATATGAGTGATACAAATTCAAATACATACATATATGTATATATATAAAATATTTTTAAGAACTTTTATTGAGATACAGTTAACAGACAATAAACTGCATATATTTAGAGTGTACTATTTGGTATCCCAATCTCCCAATTCATTCCCCACCCTCAACCCTCCCCACTTTCCCCACTTGGTGTCCATATGTTTGTTCTCTACATCTGTGTCTCTATTTCTGCCTTGCAAGCCGGTTGATTTGTACCATTTTTCTATAGTCCACATATATGTGTTAATATACGATATTTGTTTTTCTCTTTCTGACTCATTTCACTCTGTATGACAGTCTCTAGGTCCATTCATGTCTCTACAAATGTCCCAGTTTGTCAACTAACTTTTGGCTTTGTTTGCTCTTCTTTCTCTAGTTTCTTTGGGTGTAAGGTTAGATTGTTTATTTGGGATTTTTCTTGTTTCTTGAGGTAGGGTTGTATTGCTATAAACTTCCCTCTTAGAACTGCCTTTGCTGCATCCCATAGGTTTTGGATCGTTGTGTTTTCATTGTCATTTGTCTCTAGGCATTTTTTGATTTCCTCTTTGATTTCTTCAGTGATCTCTTGGTTATACATATAACATATATATTTATATATGATGTTTATATATAAAATTAAGCAGTTAAATTATGATATAACTTTCTACTTAAAACAGCACATTTTGAAAACAGTTATAAACAGAAAATTATTTCAAAAAAATTTATGAAATTTTTTATCATTGCTTTGGACATTGTCAGTATTCAAGGAACATTCACTTTAAGGCTATTTAAACTATGCATATTTTTGTGATCACAAATGTGAAAAGAAATATGAATAATTTAGGTTTGTATAACCAGGTATATACACATGAGTAATGAGTGATAAAACAGCACCAACATTTAGTCTGTCTCCTTACCATTAATCACAATATACTTATGTGTGAATTATCTCAGGGAAAGAGTCATTGTTCAAGTTATGTAAGAATTTTGAAAGCGACCTTAATATGGCTACTGCTTTGTTATATTTTCTATTAGTGGACATTATAGAGAATAACTAGTTAATTTTTTTCTGACTATAGCACTTCCTTTCATTTCACACAAAGGCATAATTATCAAATATGGGGCTCCATGTTTCTCCTCCCCCCAGCTTAGCTACATAGTGCATCCACTTCTCCTTCTCTGAAGAGTATTATTATGTGTATTATGGACAAAGAATCATGGAGTTCTGATTGATCTGAGCCACAATCATTATTGAGCCCCTCCTGAGTTCTTGTGTGTTGCTCAGTCCTGATATTTTCAAAATCACCACTGTGTGAGGAAATAGCCAGTAGTACTTACAATCAACATGAATATTGTTCTATCAAGTCATGTGAATCTTCCAAAAGAGTCTCTTAAAAGAGTCTCTTTTTCTTTCTATCTAACATACACTACCAATTAAACCATAGGACACTGACAGAAAATAATAATAATACTGATTTCCTTAAGTCAACAGTGTTCTGCACCCAGAGGGCATATTAAACTTTTGTCTTGCTTTTTCTTTCTAGATGATATAAAATCTTAGATCCATTTTTTATATCCTTTGTGAAATATGGTAATGCTTTATTTATTGGCAATCTGACTCATTTGATTAATACGCTACAATAAGCACTGCATATGCTGACAAAGTTTCCAGGCAAAAGTAGCTGATCATTCGTATTTGGCTATGTTTTTGTTTTTATCAGTCAATTTTTGCATTAATTACAAAGTATTTATACTGATTTATATAAGCCAGTATCAATAGTGCTCAAAGCTCTCCTCTGGATTTCTGACATCTTTCTCAGCTATGTGCCAAATGAAATCATCCATCTGAAAAGTTTAGTTATGTGGACACCAAAACGTATCTCTCCAAATATTAGTCCCTTTTCAGGTTCAAAGAAGCACTCACTAACTGCATAAATATGTACAGATTGCAAATGACCTTGAGTTGTCTGCATTTGATTGTGCTTGTATTTATCTTTGAACTCTAAAGTTACATTTTATATATAATATATTGTACACAAAATGAAAATATTTTGAGGATCTTTACCATGCAATGCCTTTTGTCTTAAGAATAATGAAAGGCCTCATATAGAATTCAATAATACACTAATCCATCCACCATGTAATCTTTCAACATCTTATAAACTGCTGTATTGAATGAAAATATTCAAATATTTTTATAAAAATAAATAGTTTCAGATACTTGGACAGCTGGCTAGTATGAGTTACACTACAGAGCCTCTGAAATATATTATGTAACTTTTAGATTAAAAGATGTTTGTAAATATTTATGACTATCTGATAGGGGAATTGATCAATCTAACAAGCTTAAACGGCATTATGTTCCACAAAACAGTTATAACCTTGAGGCAAAGCCATCAAATAGAAATAGCAACATTAATCAAAAAAACAGCTCTCCACAATAATTGGAGCTTTAATAAGTGTATTAAAGCAAAACAGTTGGTTAATACCGTATACTCTGCTGAATAAGCAAGCCTATCTTCACATTTGCTGTAATAGCGAGAATCTTCCTCAAAATGATGGACTCTAATTCCTTCTGGGAGCTAAGTTTCACCATCAAATCAGCCTTGCTTTTCTGCTGAATATTCCAATTCAACAAGTAAATACATAAAATGTGCTGAGTGATATGCTGAACTCAAGTTTTTCTTTTTTCCTTAGATGATAAAAACATCAGCCCAATGAAATTATTACTTGTAATACTGAATGTAAACCAGTCATATTTTCTAAATTATCAAATGGCCAAAATTTGTAACTGTTGATTAGTTTCTGTGACAAGGACACTTTTAATTAGAAAATTATGAGGGTGTAATTATTAAATACATATTGATTGGATAAAAATATGGCCCATCTATATTACTGTTTTATTGCCAACAAGTTCAACACAAATAGGCATGTTCAACTATATAGAGCATGAGAGAAATCAACCATTGTATAACTCATTACTCATTTTTTAACTAATGTTTGAGGACTTTATCTATACTAGTATTTCAAGGCTTCCAAATGTTCCATGGCTAAAATATGAAAAGCCTAATTCTAGATTTCTAGTGCTCTCTGGATATAGATAGATACTCAAAACATCTCAGATTACTTTGATATCAGCCTCTTTGCAGTCTCCTTTGATGTACATTACTTTCCACTTCTTAGCAATTTTGCTGTTGTCTCCTGCATATAGTAGTTTTACACCATCTTTCCAACCACCAAATATGTTCATTCTACTCCTTATATCTCTTTGCAAAATCACTTAGTTGTGAGATTTTCTTCAGTTAACACAAGCCAGGCACTCATCCATACACTTAATTTTAAGACTATCTTTGTTTTCCCAATGTAAGTTCACACTTATATTTTATACGAGTGTGTCTACATGTCATTTTCTTGGACAACAAAAGAACAAACATGAGTTAATGTCCAAATACATGAAAGAGTATAAGCAAAGTTCATCATTGCTGTTTCTTTTATTAATAGCCATACTATAAGGCATAACTCTCCAATGAGCTAAGTACAACCCTATCATGTTGGAGAAGTGTCATGCTGTGAAATATTGACCAGGATGAGTTCCTTCTGCCAAATGTAAGCCAGAATTATTCACATATTTGTATAATACTGAGAGGCAGTAATGAGAGTAATATAACAGGGAGATCTAAATTAGAACTCATATTTTTTTCATGACAATAGAAATGCAAATATGATCCTAATTAATTAATATGCTAATAGCTCTTCTCTATTTATGGATATTAACTCAAGTCTGGCTTGGACTAATACATATGAAATATGTTTACATTCTGTTCTCCAATAAATAAATACGATTCCTGAGGGTAGGAACAAAGTCTAATCTATATTCTATAACTTTTACAAAGAAAGAAAATGAGCTGTTCAATAAAGATGTGATTGTATTAATGTAACTGTGATATTGCTTAAATCTATTAAAATCTCAGACTTTATTATCAGGTGCTATGTCAGTTGAGGAAAAAAGGCTGGAAAAACACCTTTGACTTTTTTAGGCAGTAGGGTTATCAGGTAACTTTGTGGTTACTTGTGAAGCTAGTCATTTATTCACTTAGATTAGCCACTTATATAATGTCAGAGTTGAGTTTCTAAAGATAGTGTACACAGAGCTTCACTGCCCTATTCTTTCTACTTGTGTGAGTGAGAGAAATTATCTACAATAAAATTTTAAAATGAAAAAGAAGGAAAGGCCATTCTTCTGTTATAGACAAATAGATATGCCAAAACAAAAAAACCTCTTGGCACAATATAGATTTTTTAGGTGTCTTAGAATAAAGCTAATATTTATAGTCTAGGGATGCTACCTGATTTTCATTCTGTCAAGACCTTTTCACACAAGGATATACCAGCATCTTCCTTCAAAATATGTAGAAACATATTTTTTATTGTGGTTGACAGAGTATAATTATCAACAGAATACATATTGTCCTGGTAATTCCTAAACAGAAATCTGATATGAGCTCCAAGGGATATTAAGAAAATGATTCCCTGGTAATAGAATTCGGTGCCAAGTTACCAGTTACCAGAGAAGGTAGCAAGAATACAAATTCAGTAAAGAAAAAAACACTTCCTGGCAAGCCATTTACCAAAGGGAAAAAATCTGAGGATTTAATTTTTTTATGTTATCTATAATACAATGACACCATTGTGTTTTTCAAGGCAAAAAACTGGACTAACAACAAAGCAAAGTATACTCTTTGAGAATGACAACCAACTTAACTAGGAGGGGTGATCCTCTTCTGTTTGGAGGAATTCTAATTTTCTCCTATGAAATAGCTACTATCTACTCTGATGAAGAATTCAATTTCAAGCACACGAGGAATAAAACATCAGTCAGTAATAGATTTCAATCTGGAATGGAAGACAAAAATAGGTGAATATATTAAAATGTTAATTTTACTGTTCACATAATATCATAATATGTTTTTAATGTACTTTGACAAACTGGAAACAACCAACATTCACAGAAAATAACAAATGTGGTTAGTCTATGCGTCCAGTTGTTAATTTACAAGCAGTGATTATTGTACTTCTTGTCATGCATACATTTATAATGAAATAGCAGCCAAATAAATTAATCTTCAAAAAGTAAAGAGTGGGCACTGCAGTTGAATTTATCAGCCCTCCAGAACCTAAAAGAAATAAATGGGAAACAACAAGAAATCCATTTTATATATATTCAATTACTAGCACAGAAGAGTTTAACTGAATACATGGAAAAGTTGCCAGAGCTCTGGGAAAATGTATTCTATTTAATCTGTCAATAGCAAACCCCATCAGCTTAATGGAACTCATGTTCAAGTTTCCAAGTGGACTGAATGACACTGGTAACTCCATTCACAAGGAATGGTCAATGTAAAATATGATTTTCGTAATATAAAGGGGCATAATACTGATAATTAAATAAACTTTTAATAATGAAAATGTCACAGATATAGAAGTGCCATGAATCATTCATACTTGACTTGAAGTAAAAGGTGAAAAATGGTAGACTCATTTATAGACTTTCCTTTGCCTATTTTGGAAGCATTTTATCAATTTGATTTAATTTGTAACCACAGTAATTTCATTCTGTCCTTAAATGCTATAGAAATTGAATAAATGATAGTCATGATCAAATGATGAGCCAACACAAATAAAGCCAATCTTTTAGAGTATATTTCTCACTAACTAAGCATCATTTCCCAAGATGCCATGGGTGTTATTTAGTAACAGTGGTTCCTGAAGCACTCCATCTTATTTTCACTTTTCATGTATTCAACCAATCAATATTAATTACTTGTTTACTAAGTGGCAGACAATAGTTACGTTCTATGTATAAAATAATCTATTCAATAATTTATTCTTTAAACAGTTCAATCATTTAAAGTGGGTGTTGAAAGTAGTCATGAGTATTTTGGGGAAGAGCAGAGATTCAATTATCGTTTCTTAGTAACTTTGGATAAGATTGTTTTTAAAATATAATTCTATTAATACCAATATAGCAACATGATCTGTCATTCATCTATTATTCTTTTATGCTTATTAGTGCTTAGATGTTTAAATGTTTCTTAACTGAATATTTTACCAAAAAAGGGACATGTATTACAACGGGAAGTTCTAAATATGAGCACAATCCTCTGCATAGAGGCACTGTTAAATCATTTGTGAACAAAAATGTTTTAAATAAATCTAACAGAGAAACTTCAAGTTTCCAGAGCTATGAAATATTATGCAATTTGCTATAACTTGGGAGAAGAAGCCATTTTGGTTGATTTACATCATCATCCTTCTCCTGAAGGGAAAAGGGGGGTAATCCTACTCTGCTGCTTTCTGACTCTATAACTTTTAGTTTCTTAATGACTCAATTTCCTAAATTAAAGTAGAATTTTTTTCATCACAGAAAATTAAAGGACTAAAGCAAAAACAGCTGATCCATAGATGGCATTCAATATATTGTAGGGTTTTTTCTCTCAAATTTTCACAACTGTCCAAATTTGTAATGCGTTGAAAACCTTCACATTCCCTAGAGATGGGTAGCAAAAGGAAAGAGTATCTGCTTTAGTATAGATTTGGCCCTCTTGGAATTGCTGCATTCTTTACATAGAGTCAGTAAATGCAGTGTGACTTAAGGCTTAGATGGAGGCCATAAAAAGAGAAGCCATTGGAGTAGAATTCTAATGGTTTTAAATGCTGCATCTAAAATAGTTTCATGTACTTAATAGCTTTTCATCCCTCCCCTACCAACTAAATTTCAGAGAAGAGAAACTTATCAACTCCCTGCCATTTCTCTTCTTGCTTCTCCATCCATATTCTTTCAATTCAGCTAGGAATAGGTGGTTCTCCTCAAATTAAAGCCAGTTCTTCCATCTGGACTCCCTGCTTCCTCTTATATTTTTTTGTTTCTCTAGTGGATTTGGCCCGAGACCACAAAATATTCTGAAATCTATACCATTTACCATCTTCCAAAAAATATATTCATCAATTGCTTCAGTCCCACTCTAACTACTGTTCAATAGATTTCCATTTCAGATTCACATTCCAACTTCCTGAAAAAGCTCCCTGAACACACCGCCTGATACCATTTCATCACCTCCCATTCCCTCCTAAACTACTCTACTATGGCTTCTTCCTCCCTACCCATGTACCAAAATTGTTATAGAGAAGATCACCAGCAACCTCTATTTTGCTGAATCAAATGGATGCTAAATCAAATAGAGGCTTTTCTGTCCTCATCCTTCCTATCACTTAGCATTGGTGAAACATAACCGACCTCTCACTCCTTGAAACATGCTTCTTGGCTGCCATAAAACAAAATATCCTAGTTTTCACTTACATCTCTGATTTTTCTCACATTTTATACCTGGATCTCTCTTATTTTATCATTAAATGTTGGAATTAGTACATAGCTCTGCAACTCTTCGGCTTTATACCTTCTCCCTAAATAATACCAATCAGCCTATAGCCTTCAATACCACACCTTTGCTAATAACCCGTTATATCTTCATCTTGAATATCCATTCTGACCTACAAAATCATATAGCCAGTCACTTTGTGTTGTGAATTATCTCTGCCCCATCTTTCTTCGTCTTGAGAGAACATCCTCACTTTTCAGCTGGCTCTTCTCTAAGGCATGGATTATACTTCTCCTTTCCCCCCAACCTTTCACACAACGGATATATCATTGTAAGTAACTCTTTATCACAACCATAAATAACCTAAAACTCATTTCTCTGTGCTCAAATCTGAGCGCAGACTTGATCTATCCATAGTTAGCCCAAGCTCCTGGGCCTGAGCGTTTGATCTTACTTGCTCAAACACTTGCCTCTTCTGGAACTTCTTAAGTGCACCTTCTTGGTAGCGAGCAGCCCTTGAGCATTGTTAACTAGGACAGTATTAAGATTCTTCCTAGTTTAGAACATGGTTGCTTAATCAGGAATGAGAGAAGCCACGTGTTTGGAGAAAATCTGATTCCCATCTATTAGGGATTCTGAAGGAACTAAAGTATGCAGGAAAAAAAGCTGAGTTGATCTCATGTTTGCTTGATGTACATTTTAATCCTGTTCCTCTTCCCTATTTCTACCCAAACTAGCTGCATAAGAATTCTAATGAGAGACATGAGGATATCAAACTTTCTCAGGTAGTATGCTAAGCTTTTGAAATGAAGTCATGTTTTAAAGTAGAAGTTAATTCTAAGTTAGCTTATGCTTTTTATCCCTAGAGTAGGATAAGCAAGTGTGCAATTGATTTTAATTTAATATTCATGGTGTATTACAGCTGCCAGAGAATATAAGAAAGAACTTTTTTTAAAGAAAGAAAGCTCAGACTGGACCTAATCTTAACCTTAGAATTACTGTCAGAGTTGCAAGGACATCCTGAAATACTAAAGAGCACATATATAGGAAATAACTGTTTAAACACAGTTTTAAGAGGCAGAGCCCACACCAAACATTCAAAAGCAGGTATGTGCTATGGAGACCTTAAATAGAGTCTTTTCCCTTTGTCATGATCTACTTTGTACAAAAGTAATGCTGCAGTGTCTCCTCATACAAATTTTTACCTGGAACATTACCACCCAGATCTTGGCTGACTCTTCCCAGTTCAAACATCACTTCCTCAGAGGGAACCTCCCTAACCACTTATTTAGGCATATGCCCCCCTTCCCTCTTATAGCATTTATCACTATATGAAATTACCCTGTTTATTCATTTGGGGTTTCCTCTCCCTCCATCATAGGAGCACACTCAAAAATAAGCTCCACAAGAACACAGACATTGTCTACATTCATCACTATAGCAATGACAAGCATTATCTACATATATGTATGTATTACACATACCTATAGCACTATATGACACACAATTACTCAACTCTTTCTAAAAGTCAGTGTCCTCATCTAGAGAGAGAGTCTAAATCTTACTCTACAAGATTGCTGGAAGTTAAATGAAAGTAAAATGTGTGAAAATGTTTCATACATAGAAAAATCATTTACATATAAATTCAAATGGCAAATGCATATTGATCCTATAGTAATATATAAAATGAAATTTAAACAGTCGTTACTTTTACTAAGTGGTACCTAGAACCAGTGTGAAACTGTCTGGTTAACACCTCTGAGTTCTTGGCTCACAAGGTACAATTTAAAGGCTATATTATGAACTTCAGAATTTTTTAAATTTTATTTTTCCCATAAGGGTTATCCCATGTCTCAAGTTCTCCTCCATTTCTTTCCATTAATCTGCTAACTCACATACTGCTGTTAAATAAATGATGAATTAAATGTTGCATCTGGCTGTGGCAAATTCTATTGGCTCATTTTACAGAAAGGGTTTGACATTTAAAATTACATTTTTTCTTCAATCAGGTCTAATACTTTTATATCATTTTCCTAAAGGGCTAGTACTTTGATGCCAACTTCATTTCATTTTTAACCTAAAAATTTCTAGAGAAAACAAGAACATATATGATAGAGTTTTCCCTTTGATCTTCACATTGACAGCAACTTCATTTTTCTCAATAATAAAATAAGTTGGTTAAGGTCATTAAAAGGCAAGTAAGAGGAACATAAGAATAAGTTTATAATGGCATATTTTGCTTTTATAAGTTTTAGTCCAAAGGTCCCAAGCATATTTTGCAAATGGAGACTAAAAGGAGTCAAAGGGATATATGAAGACAGAAATTTTAGGCTATATTTAAGTAGCTTAGCTGGATAAACAAATCACAATTGTGAAGGAGTTTATCAGGTGTATCACAGAGGATCTCTCAGTAGTCTCTCAGATCAGGACACATTCAATCTCACAAAAATGTCACCTGCCCCAGAAGCCTTGCCTGACCTAAGCAAGATGAAGCATTTTCACATTCATGTGGACACAAAAATCTCTCACCTTTCTGAAAAAAATTTCTTAAGACATTTCTTTCTCCCACTTCACTGAGAACTCCTGGAAGGCAGGAAGTTTATATTTTTAGGTTAAATGGTTATTGAATGACTAAAGTTTTCATAACGTACATCTATTTTATTATGTTCTACATAACTGGCTTTAGAGCCTATGCAAATATGAGTCATTTTTCCTTACTACTTCATATACCCCTGGGCTTTATTTTCTGAGGCCTTATATTTGCTTGCAGACATTTTTCCTCTTCTATCTCTGCTGTTATACATACCTGTATTCCCTTCCCCCAAGGTCAACCACAGAGAAACAAAATAGAGGAAACACCAAAGAAAGAAAACTTATGAGAAACCTAAGGGTTGATGGGACAATTTTGTTCTGGTATGATTTTGACTTGGGGCATTTTTTACAAGTAAATAAGTACTGTGCAAATGTTCTTTGCCTTTGAGAAACTGTGAAAAAAAATAAAGACATATTTCCTGGAAGCAAAAGAGAGATGAATAGTCAGTATTTACTGAGCATATTTTCCATGCCAAATTACAAAGTGCTATGTTGTCTTTCTCTTATTCAATATTCTTCTCTGTTCTTCCCTTGAGTGGAAACAGGAGTTAGAGATGTCAGAGATGAGTAAACTAAGACTCAGAAATTACTTAACCATATCACTGTATAATAAGGATATAAATAGGATATAAACTTATTTATATATAATTGCAAGGCACAAGCCTTTTCTAATACATCAAAATTTTGTTAAGATACTCAAAGTCATAGTACAACACATAACACCATCGATTGTGTGGTGTTCTAAAAGTCAAGTATTGCAAGTAAATATCCCATAAGCACACAGAATTTTTTGTCACAGACTGGTTTTTGTTTTTATATTTGAGATTGTTAATGAAAATTCTATCATCAATAGACATGACTAGCCAGATCCTCTAGCATTAGAATGTAGGTGACAGAGCCAGATAGTCACATAATTTACACCTAAAAACTTGCTGACTTGAATTAAGTTGGAAAATAAATTATTTCTCTATATCCAGGAAAAAGTGATCTATTTCAATTACCTTGTGTTTTTCAATAAGGGTGTAGCTCTTTGTTATATTGTTTTGTTTTAAATAAATCTATTTATTTGGCTGCATTGGGTCTTCGTTGCTGTGCGCAGGCTTTCTCTAGTTGCAGCGAGTGAGAGCTACTCTTCATTACGGTGTGCGGGCTACTCTTGCTGTGGAGAACAGGCTTCAATAGTTATGGCACATGGGATCAGTTGCTATGCAGCATGTGGGATCTTCCGAGACCTGGGATAGAACCCCTGTCCCCTGCATTGGCAGGCACATTCTTAACCATTGCGCCACCAAGGAAGTCCTGTTGTATTGTTTTTTAATAGCACCTACAAAAAAATTGTAGGCACCACTCAAAACATGCCTGGGAACTATAACTATCTATTTGACTTATGGTTTTATTAGAAATGCAAACAAATGTGCACAAAAGTTAAGAGAAACCAAGATTACCAACAGAAGAAAACCTCTTTGCTTACCAGGGCTACTTCATGTTTACATTTTTTTCCTGTCTTGACAAAGCGCTAAATATTAAAGAAAATGACAAACACGGGTGAACTAAATTTAAAAAGGTTGCTGGATGCGAACATAGTGATTTATTAGGTGACAACATATGCAAAGTAAGACTTCCCTGAAAAACATTTATAATAGTGATAACACTAACTTAATATTGTAAGAAGTGCACACATGCATTTGCTAGAAATTTAGGTGCCCTTTTTCTACTTTTCCTTCTCCAGTTTTTCATTCTTCCAAAATGGCACTGTATATACTACAATGTGTAGAGGACACAAAACCTTGGTGATTTGATTTTGTCATTAGCAAATGAGCAATTGTCCATGCTGCAGTCCTGTCATTTCAGAAGTCTCATTTGACTAACAAATCCAATTTTCATTTCACACTGAAAATGAAAAGGGGAATCAGTTTTCCTGTCACACCATCCTAAGGTATTTAGTCACTTACTCATTTTTAGAAGAAAAATTCATTCGTAATTGTTAAGACTACTATTTAATTCTGTTCGCTGCCACCATTTTAAGTGATGATAAGTCACTTGATCCTGACTCAAAATCTTCAATTAACTTCAATAGCAATTTGGTGTATGTATTTAATACCAGGATCAAGGGGGATGGATTCTGTTCTCATTTCATAGCATCATCTGCTATCCTAGGAATCATTTCCCCCAGAGACACCACCTAGTTAGACTGAAACAACTGTTGTGAAGGGTTGCTTTGTATCAAATTCATTTTTAACTACTAATCAGAAAAACCTAATTAGATGTTCCATTTTATTATTCCTCAATTTTTGAAAATAGAGACTTAAAAAAGAATTCTTCCTCACTTGTTTCAATTATCAAGTCTGGTTTTAGTACTGATATAAAATTTGGGTGTTGATTTCCCTGACATCTCAAACTGAAAATTTCAGGGGAAAAAAAAAAACTATTAGAAACTTAGTTATTTGTAATAAAATTATGCTAGCTCTAGTTGACTAGATTGCTTTAGAACTAAAGCTTTGAAACCTGTCACAGGTCTTAAAAATAAAATTGCTTGTGTAGCTGAGGAGAACTGTATTAAAATGCAAATTTCCAGCTGTTAATATTTCTTCAAAAACCAATAATCCCTCAAGGCCACCAATATGTCATAACACTTAATGGAAAAATACCCCTTAGGCAGAATGGCCTTTCTAAGTTGACTTTTGATTAAACTTAAAATATTATATGGTAAAATATTTAAAATAAAAAAAGAACATAAGTATAGGACTCAACTGAAATGTCATTCGGCATGCAACTAAATGGAAGGGAGGGGGAGACCTATTAAGATAGGTCACTAATTTATGAGAAATACACCTTGCTTGAAAATTACCCATAATAATTGGTAATATAAAGTATATTCATCTTCCAGTACTACTCAACAATTATACATTTGTGTTAGTTTAGTGTATGAAAGGATGTTCCATTTTGGAACTGGTAATAGAATTATTTTTGGCAACATATACTCATTGGACAGAATGACAAAAACTAGATATAAGAATTAAATAGCTATTTTTTATATAAGATTTCTATAGGTATTAGAATACAAATAGTGGAGTTTTGTAAGACTATCTATTCTGTGATATTTATGGAATTTGTAAAGAAATGAGACCTAATTATTTTATTTTTAATATTTTATGAAAATTTTTGTATGTTCAGAGATGTTGAAAGAATTGTACATTGTACATCTATGTACCTCCTACCTAGATTCTACAAATAACATATTTTTACTTGCTTGGTTACATACATAATCATTTGTACTTTTTAATGAGAGATTCTTACTCCAGAATAATTGGTCCTGCATTGGTAGCAGTCTAGCCAATTCAGCAGGCAATTAACTGGGTGGTTAAAGACTGAAAGATTCTCCTTGACGTAAAATTTTCTAAAATTCACATTTTAAGTAGCTGTATTAGAACAATATGCACATATGGTGAGAGTAATTCAGTTAAATCTGTGTGAAATCCAAATGTGTCTGTGAATCTATTAAAAATAATAACCCAAATAAAGCATTAGTTAAAACATCTTTAAATTTCTTCTACTTTACACTAGATCAAGGATTTTCTTTTAGTTTTTTAATGTCTTTGAGAAATTAAGTAGTCCAATTCACTGCTCTTCAATCCACCATACATAAACACCTCTAAATTTTTTCCTGTCATCCAAAGTGCTTTCTGTCACATCAACTGTCATTACTTTGCTCCAAGGTGTTATTTGCCTATCAACAAATGGAAACAAGGGGAACTAGTTGTAAATGTATATATGCTTGTTTGTGTGTGTTGATCAATGAAAACTCACACATCCACTATGTGCCAGACAACCTCACAGGTGCAGCTGAATATAAGCAGTCCCAGATTGCAAATAAATGACAAGTTAGTATGTAACAAGTAATGTTTTAGATCTGAAAAACTCTGATTAATAAGGCATAAATGGTGTTTACATTTCAAAAAAAAAAAACTATCTCTAAAAGAACTAAAACTTTCCATTTTGTTTAATTAATATTAAACTTGGTCAAATGAACAAGTTTTTATATGACACCTCAAATTTACTTAATACTAGAGTGATTTTTAAGACCTGTCTCTTCTAACTATTGATTCTCCCTACATTTTTTTTTAAAACAAAGTTAGAGTTATGTATGCCTTACGTAGTAAAAAAAAAAAAAATTAATAACAGAGTAAATCAGAAACCATACCACTTTTGATATAAGTGCAATAATGGGTCTTTAAAAAAACAAACTAGGATTAATATTTGAAAGATTCTTAGTTTACCAAGATTACTTGAAGAAAACAGTAACTGAAATAATTTACTTTAGAATAACCCCCAAGTCCTAAGATGAAAACCTTGTGAATATGACAGCTGTGCTTTCTCATGACTTTCCAATCTGAAAACAATATTGATATTTAAATAAATCAAAATAAAAATAAGTGTGCAGGAAATCAGAGCATAAATAGCATTACATACTATTCCTACTTCCGTAAACTATATTCTAATTAACTAATAAAGCCCATTGAGCTACTTCCAATCCTCCGAATTACTGTGAATAGTTCCAGGGAGTTGGGAGAATCATGACAGTTATTCACATATTTCATATCTCTGACAATGAACTCTAATCACCGCTTTCAGTAAATCTGATAGAACTGTCCTGACACTTGTCTTCTTCTCCTCAATCTTCCATTAAATATACTGCTGAAACAATTTTCCTATTTCTGATTCATTTCAAGAATGAATAGAAACCTTGGAACAATCCCTAAAAACAAATTCACTTTTGTTTGTGTTTGGAGCATCCCTTCACCTTATACTGTGGACTCCAGTTTCCTTAGAAAACCAGTTTATTGCAAAGCCATATGCTTTCTACAAGAAATGCATTTTAAAGACTAACATATGTTAAAAGTAAATGATGGAAAAGTTACAACATGCAAACATTAACCACAAGAAAACTGGCATGTCCAAGTTAATATCAGGAAAGGTAGATTTCAAGATGAAGAATTTTACAAGAGATAAGAGGCACAATATATAATATTAAAAGGAATAATCACCAGGAAAACAAACATCCTTACTGTATATGCATTTGATAAAAAAGAACAAAAATTAATGAAGCAAAAACAAAAACAAAGAACTGTTGAAAAAAAAAAAACCAACTCAATAAATCTTTTTTTTTCAGCATACATGTACCACTTGCCAAGATAAACCATGTGCTGATCCACAAAGTAGGTCTCAAAAAATGTCTAACAATTGATACCTTACAAAATAGATTCTCTGATTGCAATTTAATTAAAGTGGAAGTCAATAAATATTAGATACCTATGAAATCTCAAAAAGTTTAGATACTTACAAAAAATACTTCTAAATAACCCATGGGTCAATGAAAAGATCACAAGAGAAATCTAAAATTTTTTCAAACTGAATGACAATAAAAGCACAATATACACAAATTTGTGGGATGTATGTATAGAGAGAAATTTTTCATCTTAAGCGCAGCACATAGAGAGAGATTTTTTCATCTTAAGAAGCTAGAAGAACCAGAACAAATTAAATCAAAGTAAACAGAAAAACATTTGAGAGCTTCCCTGGTAGTGCAGTGGTTAAGAATCCACCTGCCAATTCAGGAGACACAGGTTCAATCGAGAGCAACTAAGCCCGTGCACCACAACTACTGAACCTGTGCTGTAGAGCCCAGGAGCCACAACGATTGAGCCCATGTGCCACAACTACTGAAGCCTGCCAGCCTAGAGCCTATGCTCTTCAACAAGAGAAGCCACCACAGTAAGAAGCTTGTGCACTGCAATGAAGAGTAGTCACCATTCTCCTCAACTACAGAAAGCCTGCGCACAGCAACAAAGACCCAATGCAGCCAGCAAATAAAAAATAAAATGTAAAAAAAAAAATTTTTTTTTAATTTGAGACAAGAAATCAAAATAAATAAACTAGTTAATAAGATGACAAGAAATGAATGAAAAAGAAACATGCAATGGAGAAAATTACAAAGCCAAAAGCTGTTTTAAAAAAAAATCAAAAATAAACTCAAAATGGATTAAAGACCTAAATGTAAGGCCAGACACTATAAAACTCTTAGAGGAAAACATAGGCAGAACACTCTGACATAAATCAAAGCAAGATCTTTTTTGACCCACCTCCTAGAATAATGGAAATAAAAACAAAAATAAACAAATGGGACCTAATGAAACTTAAAAGCTTTTGCACAGCAAAAGAAACCATAAATAAGACAAGAAGACAACCCTCAGAATGGTAGAAGATATTTGCCAACGAAGCAATGGAAAAAGGGTTAATCTCCAAAATACAGAAGCAGCTCGTGCAGCTCAATATCAAAAAAGCAAATAACCCCATCCAAAAAATGGGTGGAAGACCTAAATAGACATTTCTCCAAAGAAGACATGCAGATGGCCAACAAACACATGAAAAGATGCTCAACATCACTAATCATTAGAGAAATGCAAGTCAAAGCCACAATGAGGTATCACCCCACACTGGTCAGAATGGCCATCATCAAAAAATCTAAAAACAATTAATGCTGGCAAGGGTGCAGAGAAAAGGGAACCCTCCTGTACTGTTGATGGGCATGTAAATTGGTACAGCCACTATGGAAAACAGTATGGAGTTTCCTTAAAAAACTAAAAATAGAACTACCATATGACCCAGCAATCCCACTACTGGGTATATACCCTGAGAAAACCATAATTCAAAAAGATACATGTACCACAATGTTCACTGCAGCACTAGCCAGGTCATGGAAGCAACCTAAATGTCCAATGACAGATAAATGGATAAAGAAGATGTGGCACATATATACGATGGAATATTACTCAGCCATAAAAAGGAATGAAATTGAGTTATTTGTAGTGAGGTGGATGGACCTAGAGTCTGTCATACAGAGCAAAGTAAGCCAGAAAGAGAAAAGCAAATACCGTATGTTAACTCATTTATATGGAATCTAAAAAAATGGTGCTGATGAACCCAGTGAAAGGGAAAGAATAAAGATGCAGATGTAGAGAATGGACTTGAGGACACGGGGTAGGGGGCAAAGGGGAAGCTGGGACAAAGTGAGAGAGTAACACTGACATATATACACTGCCAAATGTAAAATAGCAAGCTAGTGGGAAGCTGCTGCATAACACAGGGAGATCAATCCAATGATGGGTGATGACTTAAAGGACTGGGATAGGGAGGATGGGAAGAATTCGCAGGAGGGAGGGGATATGAGGATATGTGTATAAATACAGCTGACTCACTAAAAAAAAAATTGATAAACCACTGACAAAAGACATCAAGGGGAAAAAGGAGGGGAAAAAAACAATTATTAACATGAGGAAAGAAAGTTTGGATATTACTAGGTACTACAGACATTAAGAGGAAAACTAAGAATTATTTAAAACAAACTGGTGCCAGTAAATTTGCCAGCATAAAAATGGACAAATTCTTTGTAAAACACAGCTTACCAAGACTAATTTATGAAAACAATAGGAAATATCTGTATCTGTTAAAGATATTCAATTTGTAATTTTTAAGACTTCTCAAAAGGAGAAAATTAGTAAGTTTATGGTAGATAAATCTGGAAAATGTGACCTTAACCGAATGATCAAGGTTAGCATCACCAGTAATAAGGTATGTCAATATTATGAATCTCCTGATATGATTAATGAGAAAGATAATTCATCTCTGTGATATCCTTCACCAAAACTCAAACACAAGTCTAATTACTAGAAAACATCTGACAAACCCAAATTGAGGAGCATTCAAAAAGCACCTAAACAGTACAGTTTGAAAGTGCCAAGGTTATTAAAAACAATGAAAGACTGTGTACCAGATTAGAAAAGATTAAGGAGCCATGATGCTTAAATGCAACGTGGTATCCAGAATTGGACCCTTGAAAAGAATAAGATATTGCTGGAAAAACTGGTAAAATCTGAGTAAACTCTGTGATCTAATTGAAATTGTCTTACCAATGTTAATTTCTGAGATTTGATAAAGGTACCCCAAGTATGCAATATGTTAGCATTAGGGGAAGCTGGGTGAAAGACATACAGGAATTCTGTTGTATCTTTGCAACACTTATAAATCTAAACTAAACTTATTCCAAAATTAAAAGTTTTTATAATTCCCACAAAGAAAACTCCAGGTGCAAAATGTTTTACTAATGGGTTCTACTAAAGAATACCAATTTACACAAACATTTTTAGAAAACAGAGTATAAATGAATACTTCCTAAATCATTATTTGAAAACAGAATACAAATGATACCAAAACTTGACAAGCATTTACAAGAAAAACAGATTAGTATCCTTTATGACCATAGGTCTAAAAATCCTCAAAAAATTTAACAATGTATATAAAAAAGATAATATATCACAAGCCAATAGTTTTTCCCTAGATTGCAAGTTTAGAACATTTGAAAGTCAGCTGATGTAAGTAACCACATTACCAGAATAAAAGAATTCTACTCCATATTATGTAATAATTTATATAGGAAAAGAATCTGAAAAAGAATGGATATACGTATAACTGAATGTCTTTGCTCTACACCTGAAACTGAATGACTTTGCTGTACACCTGAAACTAACACAGCATTGTAAACCAACTACACTCCAATATGAAATAAAATTAAATAAAAAATTAAAATAAATAAAAATTAAAAAGAGAAAAGTAAAAAAAAAAGAGATGAAAATAACATTTGACAATAAAACTCATTCATGACAGGAACCCTCAGAAAACTAGAAACATAATGAAACTTCATCAACTTTATAAAAGGCATCTATGAAAAAAACTACAACTAGAATTATACTTAATGGTGAACTACTGAATGCTTCTTAATAAGATCAAAAATATGGCAAAGCTGTCCACTCTATTTCATTACTTATATTCAATAATGTACTATAAGTCCTAGCCAGTGCATTAAGTAAGAAGGAGGAGGAGACTGAGAGGGAGGGGGAGGAGGAGGAAGAGGCAGAGGGGGAGGAGGGGGAGAGGAGGTGGGGAGGAGGCGGAGAGGAGGTGGGGAGAGAGAGAGGGAAGGGAGAAAGAAAGGGAAGAGGAAGAGGGGGAAAAGGAAAAGAAGAGGGGGAAAAGGAGAGGAAGAAGAAAGAAACAGAAGGTAAAGTAGAAGAATTTTATTATTAGTTTGGTATATGTCTCAATGTCTTCTTTTTCATCTATTCCTTTTTTATTACCTTCTTTTTGTGTATAATACATATGCTCTAGTGTACAATCTTAATTCCTCTCTTTCAGTATTTTGTTGTTGTCGTTTGTACTATCGTTTTAAGGTATTTTCTTAATGGTTGCTTTAGAGATTACAACATGCATTTTAATTGAAAAAGTCTACCTCAAATTCATATTAACTTTAAAATATAGAAACTTTGCTATAGTAGTTACATACCTCCCTCTGTGGTAATATATTTTTGTAGGTTATAAATCCAACAAAACTGTTTTATAATTATTGCTTTATGCAACTGTTTTTTAATCAGTTAAAAGAAGAAAAAAATATATTTATATTGGGTTATATTTACCTACATAACTACTTTTATCAGTGCTATATATTTTTCTGCGGACTCAAGTTACATTCTGGTATCATTTTCTTTCAGACTGAAGGACTTCCTTGAGTATTTTTTGTAGGTAGTTCTACTAAAAATAGCAAATCTTCAGTTTTTGTTTATCTGAGAATGTCTTTTATTAACCTGCAGTTTTGAATGATAGTTTTTCTGAACATAGAATTTCAGGGCTTTACATATGTTGTTGCATCTTCTGGCCTCCTATGTTTCTGATGAGAAGTTAACTGTTAATGTGTTTCTTCCATGTGTGATGAGTTGATTTTCTCTTGCTGCTTTCAAGATTTTCTCATTATCTTTGGCATTCAACAGTTTGATTATAAGTTTAGGTGTGGAGATTATGTTTTCCTACTTGGATCTCATTGAACTTTCTGGATGTGTAAATATTTTTTTCTCAAATTTGAGAAACTGTCAGCTATTATTTCTTGAAAAAATTTTTTGTGCATTTCTCTCTCATCTTCTGGAGCAGCTACTATAAATAGTTAGTACCCTTGATGACGTACCACAGGTCTCTAAAGGCCTATTCATATTTTCAGATTTATTGCTTTATTGATCTATTTTCATGTTTTCAGGTTTCCTTCTGATCAAATCTGTTCTTCGGTGTCTCTGGATTTTTTTCATTCAGACTTGCACATGTGCTCAGTCTTCCAGACCAAAGGGATATGTAGGAGTTTATTAGAAAATATGTCATATTCTGAGAGAACACATCACATTCTGATCCTACATTATATTTCCTTTATCACTTCTGATATATAAGCTAGCAACAATCTTATATTTCCATTTATTTTCTTTTCTAGTTATCTAATTCATGCAGAAAACTGTATGTATATATGTATATGTAATATATACTCAATATATTTTATATCTTATAAATATTATACATATATTTAATGCTGTGGAAAATGATCACCTACTCAACCGATGGAACTGGAAGAATTGGATGCCCCCACAAAAAGAAAAATGAACCTCAACCAATATTTTAGTCTATATGCAAAAATTGATTTGGAATCTATCATAGAACTAAGTATAACAATGAAAACTGATTGTTAGACCCATTAAGCTTTGTGTTCTAAGTCCCTTCTCCTTCAATCTGGGTAGGTTTCTGACTTCTTGACCCATAGATGTGTCTGAAATGGTGATTCATGACTTCTGAAAACAGGTCATAAAAAGTGCTGCAGCTTCTGCCTTAATCACTAATTGGAGCGCCAAGCCATTATATAAGAAACTCAACTGTAGCCATCACACTGTAAGGAAGCCAAAGCCACATGAAGAGGTAATGGGTTATAGCCCCAGCTGAGCCCAGCCTTTGAAATATCTTAGGCCTTGTGCCAAGCCTCCATGTGTTTGCAGCCCCCAGTTTTTCAAGTCACCCCCATTCTATTCTTCCCAGCTGAGTCTCCAAATATTATGCAGAAGAGACATGATAACATCATGATATCATTACTATGCCTTGCCTGAATTCCTGTCCCACAGAATCCATGAGTATAGAAAACTGTTTTTCTGATGCCAATTCCAAGATAGTTTGTTACCAAGCAATAGATAACTGGAATATATATATATGCACAAACTTCATATTTATAAAAAATTTCCTGTTTAGAAAGCACAGGGAGAGTGCTCTTTAATTATACTAACATAGAAGAAAATTGCTGATAACTTCAAATTTTCATAACCTGTTTAGACTGGGTTCTGTGTCATAATAGAATTTTAAACTTACTTAGCTGCACCATTTACTAAGATAAATTGTTTTAAGATAATTTTTGTAAAGCCTGGCAAAACACCATAGTATCTTAATTACTTTTTAATTTTTCTCTCAGCCTTAAGAAATTAGTTTTTACAATAGCTGAGAAGTTTTGGGTATTTTCCTCCCTCACTTTATTGATTAAAAACAACCAACCAACCCTACGATCTTCTAAATCTTTTAAAGAAGCATGAAAATGTTTCCTTATATCTATTCAATAAGGAAGGATAAGAATCGGTGACCAATATAATAATTATTTTTGTAGTTTACACAGTCCATCTATATGCATTTTTATTTGTTCTTCATAATTATTAAATAAAGTAAGTAGAGTAAGTATTTATTTCCCCACTTTGTAAGTAAGCTTGGTCTTCCCTGGTGGCTCACTGGTTAAGAATCCACCTGCCAATGCAGGGGACACGGGTTCAAACCCTGCTCTGGGAAGATCCCACATGCCATGGAGCAACTAAACCCGTGCTCCACAACAAGAGAAGCCACTCCAATGAAGAGTAGCTCCTGTTCATCACAATTAAAGAAAGGCCACACACACCAAGGAAGAACCAACACAGCCAAAAATAAATTAAAAAAAAAAATTTTTAAGATAATTCTATCAGTGAGTAAGCTGAGGTTCAAAATGATTAAGTGATGTGACAAGGTGTCAAAATTGTTCACTAAGACAACATTTGATTTCAGGTCTCACTCTAACAACTTGTGAATATAACTTAGAGTAACTTCAATATATTTTACCACTTTTGTGTTACTGCTTTTGCTACTGTTTTTTTTTTTTTTATTTTACTTGTATAAAACTGTACAAAGCACTGTTATTTAGAAACAGCACTGTACTCACCATAAGATGTGATTTCGAGGAGCAGGAGGAACTAACACTCATTGAGTACTGACTATGGGCCAGGAACTGTGTTAAACTAATAGTATCTCCATTTTGGTAATGATAAAATTCATTAACATGAACATGTCAAATTTTAGAAATAAAGAAGCACAAGAAGGTTTTGTAATTTACTCAGGATTCCACAGGTAATAACAGGCAAAGTTTGAATTAATGCACAAATCTTACTAAAGCCAAAGTTTTCCTCTTTTTCTACACCAGAAAGTCCTCTTGAGAATCACCTATGTGTCCATTTCACATGTCAGTGAAGCCAGGTTATGGTCCTCAGTTATTCAACCAAACACTAATCTAGGTGCTGTTTTGAACATATTTTACAGCTGTGATTCAAGTCTATAACTAGTTGGCTTTAAGTAAGGGAGACTACCCCAGATAATTTGTGTGGGCCTGATTCAATAAGTTGAAATACATTAAAAGCAGAGCTAAGGCGTCCCTTAAGAAGTAGGAATTCTGCCTGTGGACAGCAGCTTCAGCCCATGCTTGAGTGTTCCAGCTTGCCCTTCCTGACAACCTGCCCACTGGATTTTGGACTTGCCTACTCAGAACTCACAATTCTGTAAGGCAAATCTTTGAAATAAATTGTTAATATGTATCTCCTACTGATTCTCTTTTTCTGCTTGGACCCTGACTGATACATTCTCAAACACTTAAATGTTCAGGAGACCTTTGTTTCGTATAGTGAATCTCTGTACTAGGAAAAAATTCTTTCTAAAGGTGGTTTCTTGCTGGCTCAGTATTGGTCCAGTCACAGTTACTGGCCACCTCTCCACAGTTTGCTAATCACCCAATAGGTGTTATTTTCATATTTACAGGATCGTCAGCAATATCCCGGATGTTTGTGGAATACACTGAAGGTCTTATCTTCTTTTCACCCAAAAAGAAATAGAAAAACTAGAAGAGTACAGTATCACCTATGCCAAGGGAATAAAGAGTTTTAGTAAAAAAAAACAGTGAAAAGTATCAGTAAAAATTCATTTATGATTGCAGAGTGAATTCATGATTCCTAAATTATCCTAGATTTGTAATTCAATTACTCCTTCTGCCATTAATAGTTTTCATTGTATGATATACAAATTGGAAATCGACAAAAGTAATAAAATTCTTGAAGGTTTTCTAGACTATTATCTCTACCCAATAAGCATGGGCTTCTGATATCCTGGGGGAAAATTATGCCTAAAGAGTTTAGAAATAAGGGGATGAAAAAAGAATTAAAATAAAATGTGGGACACAAATCAAGATGGTGGAATAGGAGGACGTGTGCTCCCTTCCTCTTGCAAGAGCACGGAATTACAATTAACTGCTAAACAATTATCGACAGAAAGACACTGCAACTCGACAAAAAAGACACCCCACATTCAGAGACAAAGGAGAAGCTGCAATGAGACAGTAGGAGGGGCACGATCACATTACAATCAAATCCCATAAATGCTGGGTGGGTGACTCACAAACTGGAGAACAGTTATACCACAGAACTCCACCCACTAAAGTGAGGGTTCTGAGCCCCACGTCAGGCTTCCCAACCTGGGGGTCCAGCAACGGGAGGAGAAATCCCCAGCACAATTTGACTGCAGGACCTCCACAGGACTGGGGGAAATGGAGACTCCACTCTTGGAGGGCACACAAAAAATAGTGTGCTCACCAGGACCCAGGAGGAAGGAGCAGTGATGCCATAGGAGACTGAACCAGACCAACCTGCTGCTGTTGGAGGGCTGCCTGAAGAGGAGGGGGGCGGCTGCGGCTCACCGAGGAGACAGGGGCACTGGAGGCAGGGGTTCTGGGAAGTGCTCATTGATGTGAGCCCTCCCAGAGTCTGCCATTAGCGCCACCAAAGAGCCTGTAAGCT
This sequence comes from Hippopotamus amphibius kiboko, assembly GCF_030028045.1. NCBI lineage: Eukaryota > Metazoa > Chordata > Mammalia > Artiodactyla > Hippopotamidae > Hippopotamus > Hippopotamus amphibius. The sequence continues at coordinate 63,279,542 of NC_080189.1, read as the reverse complement.
CCAGTGCTAGGTAGCCTCAGGCCAAACAACCAACAAAGTTGGAACACAGCCCCAACTGGTAGACAAGCATATTAAAGATTTACTGAGCTCCACCCACCAAATCAGATTAAAGTTTTACTGAGCTCCACGAATCCAGCCCAGCCCACCATCAGTCCCTCCCATCAGGAAGCACACATGAGCCTCCTAGATAGCTTCCTCCACAAGAGGGCAGACAGCAGTATCAAGCAGTATCAGAGTATTTCATCCTGTGGAACTGAAAACCAAAGCAACAGAAAGATAATGAAAAGGCAAAAGACTTTGAACCAGATGAAGGGACAAGATAAAACCCCAGAAAAATAACTAAATGAAGAGAAGATAGGCACCCTTCCAGAAAAAAAATTCAGAATAATGATGGTGAAGATGATGCAGGACTTTGAAAAAAGACAGGATGCAAAGATTGAAAGGTTGCAAGAAAAGCTACCAAAGACTTAGAAGAATTAAAGAAAAAACAAACAGAGATATGCAACACAGTAACTGAAATGAAAAAAAACACTAGAAGGAACCAATAGCAGATTAACTGAGGCAGAAGAGCGAATAAGGGACCTGGAAGACAGAATGGTGATCATCACTGATGCGGAAAAGAATAAAGAAAAAAGAATGAAAAGAACTGAAGACAGCCTAAGAAAACTCTAGGATAATGTTAAACGTACCAACATTCGCATTATAGGAGTCCCAGAAGGAGAAGAGAGAGAGAAAGGACCCAACAAAATACTGGAGGAGATTATAGCTGAAAACTTCCCTAACATGGGAAAGGAAATAGCTACCCAAATGCAAGAAGTGCAGAGAGCCCCAGGCAGGATAAACCCAAGGAGAAACACGCCAAGACATATGGTAGTCAAACTGACAAAAATTAAAGACAGAGAAATGTTATTAAAAGCAACAAGGGAAAAATGACAACATCCAAGGGAACTCCCATAAGGATAACAGCTGATTTCTCAGCAGAAACTCTGTAAACCAGAAGGGAGTGGCATGATATATTTAAAGTGATGAAAGGGAAGAACCTACAACCAAGAACACACTACCCAGCAAGGATCTCATTCAGATTCGACGGAGAAATCAAAAGCTTTACAGACAAGCAACAGCTAAGAGAACTCAGCACCGCCAAAACAGCCCTACAGCAAATGCTAAAGGAACGTCTCTAAGCAGGAAACATAAGAGAAGAAAAGGATCTACAAAAACAAAAACAAAACAATTAAGAAAATGGTACTAGGAACATACATATCAATAATTACCTTGAATGTAAATGGACTAAATGCACCAACCCAAAAGACACAGACTGGCTGAATGGATGCAAAAACAAGCCCCACATATATGCTGTCTACAAGAGATCCACTTCAGACCTAGGCACACATACATTCGGAAAGTGAGAGGATGGAAAAAGATATTCCATGCAAATGGAAATCAAAAGGAAGCTTAAGTAGCGATACTCATATCAGATAAAATAGACTTTAAAATAAGAAATGTTAGGAGAAAAAGATGGCGGCGAAGTAGAGGGACGTGGAATGCATCCCTCTACACAGATGCATTGGGAATGCACAGAAGGATGCAATAATGCCCACAGAGAATCAGCTGGACACCAGCAGACGGCCTCGGACACCAGAAAGGACCGCAAGGAGCCCGACATAACCGGTAGGGAGGCATCTACGAGGGCTCAAAGAGGGTGAAGCGGCGGAGCTGTGGCAGATGGGAGGGAGTGAGAAACATACGGAGGGTCCGCACCGCAGCTTAGCGTTCCCGGATCAGGACGTCGATCCACAGCTAAACAGAGGGTCCGGAAGCAGGAGCGTGGGAACCGGAGACCTGGTTCAGGGTGAGAAACATTGTTGCCAGTAAGGTGATGGACTGAGAGGACAGGAGGGAGGAGATCCACGGCAAGGAGTGCCTGCCCCTGAGAGCTGCCCGGCCATGATGGCGGCGGGAGGCTGCAGGCTCATGGGCTGGGGGGAGGAGCCGCGCGCATAGCCTCTCTCTCTTTTTCAGCGCCTCTGCAACAGGCAGTGGAGAGGCGCCCTGCGGGCCACCTAAGGGGCTCAGGGATAACAAGCACCCTCAGGCACTCGGGCGGGGAGAGATTAAAACCCCTTGGAACACCGGCAGCAGGGAGGCTGCCAAGAAAAAAAAAAAAAAAAAAGAAACAACAACAACAAAAAAAACCCGAGAGAGGCCCAACTCTAAGACTTTCTGTTTACCCCTGAGCCACCAGCGTCCCTCTGCAACAGGCACCTCCAAGCCCGACTGAAACAACAGTGCGCCACTGCTCACTCACTCCCAGGAGAAGGAGCCACTATTGTACCCTCTCCCTCCCCACACACCAACGCTTACAGACGAACAATAAAGGAACTTCTGCTGGTCACAGAGTAATGCAAAAAAACACAAGGCGAAGAGAAGGACACTTACAGCTGAGACACTAAGGAAACAGAAATATTAGTATCAATTCCTATTGAACAGGTCCATTCTGGGATCAGTTCTGGATTTTTTTTTTTTTTCTTCGTCTCTCTCCTTTTTTTTTTTTCTTTATTAAATACGATCTTAGCCCTAAGGGATCTACAAGTTTTATAACATAATTTTTTAATGATATTTTTTATTCTTTTTTTTTCCTTTTTATATATTTCTATATCTAGCTAAGTTTTTGGTAGTACGGACAATATATCTCTCATACTTTCCTTTCATCCATATCTTTTATACATTTCTATTCTTTTCTTTTTATCTGCATATTTCCAACCACACTACGCTCTTCTGTTCCCCTTTCTTCCAGCCTTTTTAAGTTTATTTTATCTTAACATACTTATAAGCAACACTATCAGTCTGCTCAGACTCCTTGCTCTATTCTCCAGATGATGCACTGCCTTGGTATTTAATATTAGGCTTTTGTCTTTATCTTAATTCTTAGTACAGTTGTCTAATTACATTCTGAGAATCTCCATTCTCTCTGGTGGTACTCTGGCTCTTTTCTATATTTGATCCTAGCTTACAAAATCTCCCTGGATTCATGTTTGTATGTGTAAGGTGTTATTTGTTTGTTTGTTTGCTTTTGCTTTTGTCTCTGATTTGTTCTGTTTCAGTTGTCAATCTCTGTAGGGTTTCGCTTTGAATCTCTGATAGCACACTGGGGTTCTGTCAGGTCTTTCTAGAGCCTTATGTCCTAATGGATTCAGTAATTGTGTGTCTTATACATGTATGTGTTTCCTAGACTTAATATTTGTTTAATCCAATACTTGGACATTAATCTGAGGCTTGGACAGTCTTCTATAAACACCTCTATCACCAGGACAAGCAACCCCAAAAGCTTGGACAACCATGAGGAAACAAAGAAACACCATGCAGGCAAAGGAGCAGGAAAAAAACCCACAAGACCAAATAAATGAAGATGAAATAGGAAAAATGCCTGAAAAAGCATTCAGAGTAATGATAGTAAAAATGATACAAAATCTCGATAACAAAATAGAGAAAGTACAAAAAACAGTTCATAAGAACTCAGAAAAACAAACAGCAATGGATAACAAAATAACTGAAATTAAAAATACTCTAGAGGCTATAACCAGCAGAATGACTGAGGCAGAAGAACAAATAAGTGAGTTGGAAGATAGAATGGGAGAAATAAATGCCACAGAGCAGGAAAAAGAAAAAAGAATAAAAAGAATAGAAGACAGTCTCAGAGACCTCACTGATAACATTAAGCATACCAACATTCGAATTATAGGCATCCCAGAAGAAGAAGAAAACAAGAAAGGGTCTGAGAAAATATTTGAAGAGGTTATTGTGGAAAACTTCCCCAACATGGGAAAGGAAATAATTCACCAAGTCCAAGAAGCACAGAGAGTCCCATACAGAAAAAACCCAAGGAGAAATACACCAAGACACATATTAATCAAACTAACGACAACTAAACACAAAGAAAAAATATTAAAAGCAGCAAGAGAAAAGCAACAAACAACATATAAGGGAAAACCCATCAGGATAACAGCCAACCTTTCTACAGAAACTCTGCAGGCCAGAAGGGAATGGCAGGATATACTGAAAGTCCTGAAAGAGAGAAACCTACAGCCAAGAATACTCTACCCAGTGAGAATCTCATTCAGATTTGAGGGAGAAATCAAAAGCTTTCCAGACAAGCAAAAGTTAAGAGAATTCAGTACCACCAAACCAGCCTTACAACAAATGCTAAAGGAACTTCTCTAAGTAGGAAACACAAGAAAAGGAAAACACCTACAAATACAAACCCAAAACAATTCAGAAAATGGTCACTGGAACACACATGTCAATAATCACCTTAAATGTCAATGGATTAAATGCTCCAACCAAAAGACACAGACTGGCTGAATGGATACAAAAACAAGACCCTTCTATCTGCTGCCTACAGGAAACCCACTTCAGACCAAGGGATACATATAGACTGAAAGTAAAGGGATGGAAAAAGATATTCCATGCAAATGGAAGTCAAAAGAAAGCTGGAGTAGCAATACTCATATCAGACAAATTAGACTTCAAAGTAAAGACTATTAAAAGAGACAAGGAAGGACACTACATAATGATCAAGGGATCCATTCAAGAAGAACATATCACAATGGTAAATATCTATGCCCCCAATATAGGAACACCTCAATACATAAGGCAAATGCTAACAGCTATAAAAGGGGACATCGACAGTAACACAATCATAGTGGGAGACTTGAACACCCCACTTACATCAATGGACAGATCATCCAAACAGAAAATAAATAAAGACACACAAGCTTTAAATGACACATTAGACCATCTCGACTTCATTGATATTTATAGGACATTCCATCCAAAAACCACAGAATACACTTTCTTCTCAAGTGCACATGGAACAATTTCCAGGATAGATCACATCTTGGGTCATAAATCAAACCTCAGCAAATTCAAGAAAATTGAAGTCATATCAAGCATCTTCTCAGACCACAGCGCCATGAGACTAGATATCAATTACAGGGAAAAAACTGCAAAAAATACAAACACATGGAGGGTAAACAATTCACTCTTAAACAACCAAGGAATCACTAAAGAAATCAAAGAGGAAATCAAAAAATATCTAGAAACAAACGATAACGAAAACACAACAACCCAAAACCTATGGGATGCAGCAAAAGCAGTTCTAAGAGGGGAGTTTATAGCAATACAGTCCTACCTCAAGAAACAAGAAAATGATCGAATAAACAACCTAAACTTACACCTCAAACAACTAGAGAAAGAAGAACAAAGAAACCCTAAAGGGAGCAGAAGGAAAGAAATCATAAAGATCAGAGCAGAAATAAATGAAAAAGAAAGGAAGGAAACCATAGCAAAAATACATAAAACTAAAAGCTGGTTCTTTGAGAAGATTAACAAAATTGATAAACCATCAGCCAGACTCATCAAGAAAAAAAGGGAGAAGATGCAAATCAACAGAATTAGAAATGAAAAAGGAGAAGTCACAATGGACACCTCAGAAATACAAAACATCATGAGAGACTACTACAAGCAACTATATGCCAATCAATTGGATAACCTGGAAGAAATGGATACATTCTTAGAAAAATACAATCTTCCAAGACTGAACCAGGAAGAAATAGAAACCATGAACAGACCAATCACAAGTACAGAAATTGAGGCAGTGATTAAAAATCTCCCAACACACAAAAGCCCAGGACCAGATGGGTTCACGGGCGAATTCTATCAAACATTTAGAGAAGAGCTAACACCTATCCTTCTCAAACTCTTCCAAAGTATTGCAGAAGGCTGAACACTCCCAAACTCATTCTACGAGGCCACCATCACCCTGATCCCAAAACCAGGCAAAGAGGTCACAAAAAAAGAAAACTACAGGCCAATATCACTGATGAATATAGATGCAAAAATCCTCAACAAAATACTAGCTAACAGACTCCAACAGCACATTCAAAAAATCATACACCATGATCAAGTGGGGTTTATCCCTGGGATGCAAGGATTCTTCAATATACGCAAATCAATCAACGTGATACATCATATCAACAAATTGAAGGATAAAAACCATATGATCATTTCAATAGATGCAGAAAAAGCTTTTGACAAAGTTCAACATCCATTTATGATAAAAGCTCTCCAGAAAATGGGCATAGAAGGAAATTACCTCAACATAATAAAAGCCATATATGACAAACCAAAAGCCAACATCGTTCTCAATGGGGAAAAACTGGAAGAATTCCCTCTAAGAACAGGAACGAGACAAGGGTGTCCACTCTCACCACTATTATTCAACATAGTTTTGGAAGTTTTAGCCACAGCAATCAGAGAAGAAAAAGAAATAAAAGGAATCCAAATTGGAAAAGAAGAAGTAAAATTGTCACTCTTTGCAGATGACATGATATTATATATAGAAAACCCTAAAGACTCTACCAGAAAACTGCTAGCACTCATTGATGAGTTTAGTCAAGTAGCAGGATACAAAATTAATGCACAGGAATCTCTTGCATTCCTATACACTAACAACGGAAGAGCAGAAAGAGAAATTAAGGAAACTCTCCCATTCACCACTGCAACAAAAAGAATAAAATACCTAGGAATAAACCTGCCTAAGGAGGCTAAAGATCTGTATGCAGAAAACTTCAAGACATTGATGAAAGAAATCAAAGACGACACAAAGAGATGGAGGCACATACCATGTTCCTGGATTGGAAGAATCAACATCGTGAAAATGTCTGTACTACCCAAAGCAATTTACAGATTCAATGCAATCCTCATCAAATTACCAATGGCATTTTTCACAGAACTAGAACAAGGAATCTTACGATTTGTATGGAAATGCAAAAGACCCCGAATAGCCAAAGCAATCTTGAGAAAGAAAAATGGAGTTGGTGGAATCAGGCTTCTTGACTTCAAACTCTACTACAAGGCCATAGTGATCAAGACAGTATGGTACTGGCACAAAAATAGAAAGGAAGATCAATGGAACAGAATAGAGAACTCAGAAGTAAGCCCAAACACATATGGGCACCTTATCTTTGACAAAGGAGGCACGAGTATACAATGGACAAAAGACAGCCTCTTCAATAAGTGGTGCTGGGAAAACTGGACAGCTACATGTAAAAGAATGAAATTAGAACACTTCCTAACACCATACACAAAAATCAACTCCAAATGGATTAAAGACCTACATGTAAGGCCAGACACTATCAAACTCCTAGAGGAAAACATAGGCAGAACACTCTATGACATCCATCAAAGCAAGATCCTTTGTGACCCACCTCCTAGAATCATGGAAATAAAATCAAGAATAAATGAATGGGACCTCATGAAACTTAAAAGCTTTTGCACAGTGAAAGAAACCATAAACAAGACTAAAAGGCAACCCTCAGAATGGGAAAAAATAATTGCCTATGAAACTACAGGCAAAGGATTAACCTCCAAAATATACAAGCAGCTCATGCAGCTTAATACCAAAAAAGCAAATAACCCAATCCACAAATGGGCAGAAGACCTAAATAGACATTTCTCCAGAGAAGACATACAGATGGCCAACAAACACATGAAGAGATGCTCAACATCACTCATCATCAGAGAAATGCAAGTCAAAGCCACAATGAGGTATCACCTCACACCAATCAGAATGGCCATCATCACAAAATCTGGAAACCACAAATGTTGGAGAGGGTGTGGAGAAAAGGGAACTCTCCTGCACTGTTGGTGGGACTGTAAGTTGGTACAGCCACTATGGAAAACAATTTGGAGGTTCCTTAAAAAACTACAAATAGAACTTCCATATGATCCAGTAATCCCACTCCTGGGCATATACCCAAAGAAAACCATAATCCCAAAAGAAACTTGTACCATAATGTTTATTGCAGCACTCTTTACAATAGCCAGGACATGGAAGCAACCGAAATGCCCATCAACAAATGAATGGATAAAGAAGATGTAGCATATATACACAATGGAATATTACTCAGCTATAAAAAGGGATGAGATGGAGCTATATGTAATGAGGTGGATAGAACTACAATCTGTCATACATAGTGAAGTAAGTCAGAAAGAGAAGGACAAATATTGTATGCTAACTCACATATACGGAATCTAAAAATGGTACTGATGAACTCAGTGACAAGAACAAGGATGCAGATACAGAGAATGGACTGGAGAACTTGAGGTTTGGGAGGGGGCAAGGGGTGAAGGGGAAGCTGAGACGAAGCGAGAGAGTAGCACAGACATATATATACTACCAACTGTAAAATAGATAGCCAGTGGGAAATTGTTGTGTAACAAAGGGAGTCCAACTCGAGGATAGAAGATGCCTTAGAGGACTGGGGCAGGGAGGGTGGGGGGGACTCGGGGGGGGGAGAGTCAAGGAAGGGAGGGAATATGGGGATATGTGTATAAAAACAGATGATTGAACTTGGTGTACCCCCAAAATAAATAAATAAAGTTAAAAAAAAAAAAAGAAATGTTACAAGAGACAAGAAAGTACATTACATAAAGATCAAGGAATCAATTCAAGATGAAGAGATAATTATAAATATATATGCACCCAATATAGGAGTACCTCAATACATAAGGCAAATGTAACAACTATGAAAGAGGAAATCGACAGGAACACAATAATCGTGGGGGACTTTAACACCCCACTTACACCAATGGAGAGATCATCCACACAGAAAATTAATAAAGAAATGCAAGCTTTAAATGACACAATAAATCAGCTGGATTTAATAGATATCTATAGGACATTACATCCAAAAACAGCAGATTACACTTTCTTCTCAAGTGCACATGGAACATTCTCCAGGATAGATCACATTTTGGGTCATAAATCAAGCCTTGGTAAATTCAAGAAAACTGAAATCGTATCAAGCATCTTTTCTGACCACAACACTATGAGATTAGAAATCAATTACAGGAAAAAAAATGTAAGAAACACAAACACATGGAAGCTAAACAATACGCTACTAAGTAACCAAGAGATCACTGAAGAAGTCAAAGAGGAAATCAAAAAATACCTAGAGACAAATGACAATGAAAACACAACGATCCAAAACCTATGGGATAAAGCAAAGGCAGTTCTAACAGGGAAGTTTATAACAATACAATCCTACCTCAAGAAAGAAGAAATAAATCCCAAATAAACAATCTAACTTTACACCTATAGAAACTAGAGAAAGACTAGCAAGCAAAACCCAAAGTAAGCAGACGGAGAGAAATCATAAAGATCAGAGCAGAAATAAATGAAATAGAAACAAAGAAAACAATAGCAAAAATCAATAAAACTAAAAGCTGGTTCCTTGAGAAGGTTAATAAAATTGATAAACCTCTAGCAAGACTCATCAAGAAAAAGAGGGAGAGGACTCAAATCAATAAAATTAGAAAGGAAACGGTAGAAGTTACAACAGACACCACAGAAATAAAAAGCACCATAAGACACTACTACAAGCAAAGATATGCCAATAAAATGGACAACCTGGATGAAATGGACAGAGTCTTAGAAAGGTATAACTTTCCAAGACTGAATCAGGAAGAAATAGAAAGTATGAACAGAACAATCACAAGGAATGAAATTGATACTGTGATTAAAAATCTCCCAACAAACAAAAGTCCAGGACATGAATTCACAGGTGAATTTTATCAAATATTTAGAGACAAGCTAACACCCATCCTTCTCAATATCTTGCAAAATATTGCATAGGAAGGGACACTCCCAAACTCATTTTATGAGGTCACCACCACCTGGATACCAAAACCAGACAAAGATACTACAGAAAAAGAAAATTACAGACCAATATCACTGACAAATTTAGATTCAAAAATCCTCAACAAAATACTACCCAGCAGAATCCAACAACACATTAAAAGGATCATACACCATGACCAAGTGGGGTTTATCCTTGGAATGCAAGGATTCTTCAATATATGCAAATCAATCAATGTGATACACCATATGAACAAACTGAAGGATAAAAACCACATGATCATCTTAACAGATGCAGAAAAAGCTTTTGACAAAACTCAACACCCATTTATGATAAAAACTTTCCAGAAGGTGGACATAGAGGGAACCTACCTCAACATAATAAAGGCCACATACAACAAACCCACAGCAAACATCATTCTCAATGGTGAAAAACTGAAAGCATTCCCTCTAAGATCAGGAACAAGACAAGTATGTCCACTCTCACCACTACTATTCAACATAGTTTTGGAAGTCCTTGCCACAGCAATCAGAGAAGAAAAAGAAATAAAAGGAATCCAAATTGGAAAAGAAGAAGTAAAACTGTCACTATTCACAGATGACATGATGCTATATATAGAAAATCCTGAAGATGCCACCAGAAAACTACTTGAGCTAATTAATGAATCTGGTAAAGTTGCAGGATACAAAAATAACACACAGAAATCTCTTGCATTTCTATACACTAACAATAAAAGACCAGAAAGAGAAATTAAGGAAACTCTCCCATTCACCACTGCAACAAAAAGAATAAAATACCTAGGAATAAACCTAACCAAGGAGGTAAAAGACCTGTACTCAGAAAACTATAAGACACTCATGAAAGAAATCAAAGACAACACAAGCAGATGGAGGGACATACCATGTTCTTGGATTGGAAGAATCAACATTGTGAAAATGACTATACTACCCAAAGCAATTTATAGATTCAATGCAATCCCAATCAAATTACCAATGGCATTTTTCACAGAACTAGAACAAGAAATTTTACGATTTGTATGGAAACGAAAAAGATCCTGAATAGCCAAAGCAATCTTGAGAAGGAAAGATGGAGCTGGTGGAATCAGGCTTCCTGACTTCTGGCTATACTACAAGGCTATAGTGATCAAGACAGTATGGTACTGGCACAAAAACAGACATATAAATCAATGGAACAGGATAGAAAGTCCGGAGATAAACTATGGTCAACTAATCTATGACAAAGGGGGCAAGGATATACAGTGGAGAAAAGGCACCCTCTTCAGTAAGTGGTACTGGGAAAACTGGACAGCTACATGTAAAAGAATGAAATTAGAGTACTCCTTAACATCATACATAAAAATAAACTCAACATGGATTAAAGACCTAAATGTAAGGCCAGACACTATAAAACTCCTAGAGGAAAACATAGGAAGAACATGCTTCGATATAAATCACAGCAAAACCTTTTTTGATCCACCCCCTAGAGCAATGGAAATAAAAACAAAAATAAATAAGTGAGACCTAATGAAAGTTCAATGCTTCTGCACAGCAAAGGAAACTATAAGGAAGATGAAAAGACAACCCTCAGAATGGGAGAAAATATTTGCAAACGAATCAACAGACAAAGGATTAATCTCCAAAACATATAAACAGTTCATCCAGCTCAATATCAAAAAGACAAACAACCCAGTCAAAAAAATGGGCAGAAGACCTAAATAGGCATTGCTCCAAAGAAGACATACGGATGGCAAAGAGGCACATGAAAAGCAACTCAACATCACTAATTATTAGAGAAATGCAAATCAAAACTACAATGAGGTATCACCTCACACAGGTTAGAATGGGCATCATCAGAAAATCTACAAACAGTAAATGCTGGAGGGGGTGTGGAGAAAAGGGAATGCTCTTGCACCGTTGGTGGGAATGTAAATTGATACAGCCACTATGGAGAACAGTATGGAGGTTCCTTGAAAAACTAAAACTAGAGTTACTATATGACCCAGCAATCCCACTGCTGGGCATATACCCAGAGAACACCATAATTCAAAAAGACACATGCACTCCAATGTTCATTGCAGCACTATTTACAATAGCCAGAACATGGAAGCAACCTAAATGTCCATCAACAGATGAATGGATAAAGAAGATGTGGTACATATATACAATGGAATATTACTCAGCTGTAAAAAGCAACGAAACTGGGACATTTGTAGAGACATGGATGGACCTAGAGACTGTCATACAGAGTGAAGTGAGTCAGAAAAACAAATATCGTGTATTAACACATACACAGAATCTCGAAAAATGGTACAAATCAACTGGTTGGCAAGGCAGAAACAGAGACACAGATGTAGAGAACAAACATATGGACACCAAGTGGGGAAAGCGGGGAGGGTTGGGGGGGAATGAATTGGGAGATTGGGAAACCAAATTGTCCACTCTAAATATATGCAGTTTATTGTCTGTTAACTGTATCTCAATAAAAGTTCTTAAAAATAAAAAAAAAATAAGAAAAATAAAATGTGTTTCCCTTTTTTTTCCTTAGAAGTTGTGTAGCTAACTCAGGCCTATAAATAAAGTATATACCCTAATTCATGTGTTAGAGCTGCTCAATTATTTGAAACTTATATTGGGTTAGCCAGAAGGTTCATTTGGTTTTTTCCATAAGATGGCTGTAGTAGCACTTACTTTAACTTCATTTGAAACAATTTTGTTAGATTGTATTGTGACAGCTGTCACATCAGCATGAATTTTTTTTTAAAAAAAAGCTTCTCAAAAATTGGTGAATTTTTGTGTAGCCATTTTAATACTGAAGATGGAAGAAAAAACATTTTCAGCCTATTATGCTTTAGTATTTCAAGAAAGGTTAAAACACAACTGAAACACAAAAAGAGATTTGTGCATTGTATGGAGAAGGTGCTGTGACTGATCGAGCATGTCAAAAGTTGTTTGCAAAGTTTTGCGCTGAAGATTTCTTGCTGGACAGTGCTCCACGGTCGGGTAGACCAGTTGAAATTGATAGCAATCAAATCGAGACATTGAGATCAACGTTATACCATGCGGGAGAGTCGACACACTCAAAATATCCAAATCGAGTGCTGAAAATCATTTGCACCAGGTTGGTTATGTTAATCGCTTTGATGTTTGGGTTCCACATAGGTTAAGCAAAAAAAAAAAACCTTCTTGACCGTATTTCCGCATGCAATTCTCTACTGAAACGTAATGAAAATGTTCTTTTTTTTAAAAACAAATTGTGACAGGCGATGCGAAATGGATACTGTACAATAACGTGGAAGGGACGAGATTGTACCGCTAGGAAAATGAACCGCCACCAACCACACCAAAGGTTGGTCTTCATCTGCAGAAGGTGATGTGTATAGAGTGAGACTGGAAGGGAGTCCTCTATTATGAGCTCCTTCCGGAAAACCGAATGATTAATTCCAACAAACACTGCTCCCAATTAGACCAACTGAAAGCAGTACTCAATGAAAAGCATCCAGAATTAGTCAACAGAAAATGCATAATCTTCCATGAGGATAATGCAAGACCACATGTTTCTTTGATGACCAGGCAAAAACTGTTACAGTTTGGCTGGGAAATTCTGATTCATCCACTGTATTCACTAGACATTGCACCTTCGATTTCCATTTATTTCAGTCTTTAAAAATTCTCTTAGTGGAAAAAAATATCAATTCCCTGGAAGACTGTAAAAGGCACCTGGAACAGTTCTTTGCTCAAAAAGCTAAAAAGTTGTGGGAAGATGGAATAATGAAGTTGCCTGAAAAATGGCAGAAGGTAGTGGAACAAAACGGTGAATAGGTTATTCAATAAAGTTCTTGATGAAAAAGAAAAATGTGTCTTTTATTTTCATTTAAAAACTGAAGGAAACTTTTGGCCAACCCAATATTTATATTTTGATTTATTTTTACTGGGTAGATGTTTTTCCCCCACCTATCCTGATGCTTCAACTCCAGTAAAGACTTAGAAAATACAGATTCATCAATTATTATAGATGTCTAAATATCCAGGAATATTGTCTAGATTTTGAAGTTAATTGGTCCATCATGGCCTTATCAATTGCTCTGTAACAAATGCATAGCAATTCATAAGATTCTTCACTAAGTGCAGGCTACCATAACGAGTAAGCACATCATACAATCTTTACACAATTTTCTAATGCCAGAAAATAACAAATCTCCCCAAACAGACTTCTAAAATTACAATGTAATTCACTATGAAAGACTCCAAATCCTAAAGCTGCTTTTAAGCATAGTTTTGTGCTGCCAGCTGAGTAGCTGACTTTTCAGTTCTCTCTTATAAAATATTTCTTTTTTCCTATTTCTGATCCTCTACCTTGCTGGGCAGCCTCAAGCCTGGCAGGATTCTTTAGTCTCAAACTAATTGGCAAAAATCCTCCCGGGAAGATGGATTTCCAGCATTTTAACATCTCAGACTATGTCTGTGATCTCGCCTATATAAGGGCTGTTGGACATAAGCAACTCAATGTTCAGTTTGTCAAATGGCATAATTAATGTGAAACTTGATTTTATTGTTATATTTTTCGTATAGCCCCCCTGGTGCTTGCATATTAACATCAGAGTGAATTTCATTATTTTTCTGAGTTTATTATGTTCAGAACACTTAATCTTTTTTATACATTCAAACTAGAATACCTTTCTTTTATTTTCCAAATTGTTCTCACAGAGATTATCTACTCTCAATGTCATATTAAATCCTAGAGCAAGGGATAAAGTTTGGTTTTTTTCTAATTAATTCAATTTGCTTATGCATATTTGCTCTGTCTACATGTGTTGGGTCTTTTTTTTTCTGCTTCCCCTTCTCATTCTATTCTTGATGACACCTCTCTAAAAAGAAATTAGCTCAAAGAAAGGAAAAATAAACGTGTATGTCAAAATAAGTACTCTGACACTTTTGTGTAGGTGACCCCTCCCTCCCCACCCCATATCATTGGCTGGCATGTACACCATGCAAAACAGCTCACAGTTTTGAGGGGTTAAGAGGTTCTCAGCAGCAACGTATAATTACAGAGCAATAATAATGCTCTTCTGTCACACATCAATCTGGACTAGTACTAAGAAGGACTGAGGCACTTGATCTAAATTGTTTTTAATATCCTCTCAGTTCTTGTTTATTGTCCTCTCTTTAATTTTCTACTATTTTTTAAAGAATTTTATATTCCACTCATAAAGTATTTCAAAGTGATATTCTATGTAACTATAAATCTGTTTCTGATATAAATCAGATCTGTAGCTAAATGTATTATACTAAGCACTCAACAAGTGAATGCTGCTAGCTTTGGTGAGATACCCAAGTGACGTGTCTTCCAAAACAAAACAAAGTCTTGTTTCCATAAAACATTTATAGAATATGTAATACCAAAAATAGAATCCCTGAAAACAACCAACCCCTTGTTTTATAATAAATAAACTGCAATTTATTAACAAAGTTTCTCAAAAATCACTTTAAGGAAATTTCACAGAAGCTCAATCTCCAAAAATCTTATTTTATACATTGTAAATCTTTGAAAGTGACTTACAACTAATAGAACACAAAACTTATTTAAAATTAAGTTAGTATTAATTTATATTAACATATCACAGTTCAAATTTTCCAAACTATAGAGTAAATGAATTCCAGATTTCAGATAGAAAGCTTCCAAATAAAAATTTATTTTATTTTAATTCATAAAGTTATATTTAAAATTTATATACTTAAAGCAACTACGGTAGTCTAGACCTATATGATAAATAGCATTTCAAAATCACTTTCAACTCTACACACTTATGTATAATAAATATGCACATATAAATGCATACATTGGCTAAATTAATAAAGTTGTTATGAGTTCCTACAGCAAAAGTCTATTTCACATCTGCTTTCCAAAGATTTGTTGGGTTTATGCAAAATTAACCCACATAATTTTATGATGACATCACTATCCCTAGAGTTATTTACCCTTACTAATTCAAGTAAGGGCTATGTAAAAGAAGGAAAACAAATTCTGTCATGGAAATACACCAATTTGCAGCTAGAGGTGCCTCCAGTTTGTTATAATTTAGATATATTTGGAAAAAGCTAGTAAATATTGGCTATTGCCTAAATATGATTTTATTCAAAGTAATATATCATGATAAATGAACAGATCATTTCACGATAAGATTTTACTGGTGTAACTGTGAAGCAAACATTATCAATCATTTACTCTGGGCTTTGGTCATTAGAAAGAAGAACAAAATCATTGAACTATTGTTGCTTGAGATAACACTGCTTGAAATTAAGGGATACTTTTTTTCATTTTTGTCATTTTCAGGAAGCAATGCTATTTGAACAAAAAACTTTTTAAAATGCTGTTCATGTGGCAAAGAACTACTATAATTTTAAAATTGCCATTCACTAATCTTCTGTGGGTATGATATCTTATATCCAATACTAAAGGCTGGTGGCCCAAGAAAAACAAAAATCATCCCTGTTCCATCTGAACACTGTAGCTGATTTATTACTTCATGAGTTTTAATCAAAGCCCTACCCTCACTCTATAGCTTAATTTTAAAAATCAAATTGCTTCTCGGTAATTGTTTGTTCTATAATACACTTAATCAATAGTTACAGCCTACCTATTTCTCAATGAAGAAAGGAAATTTTAGTAAGAAAACAGGAATTCAGTTCTTGTATTTATTGATAGTTGCATGGCAAACACCTCTGGCAAGAAAATCCACCACTAAAGCTCATGTTGCTAATTTCCCAAGCCCTTGGGTTGTACAGCACAAAAGGAAGTGAAGAAAAATGGTAACAATTTACATTGGTGAGTTCTATTCAAATTGTTCCTTGTACCTTTGCTCTCTCCTCATGAGGAGAGAAGGTGCTAAACAATAATAGGAAAACCAGGCTGCAAGCTAAGAATCTTGGCTTTAATTGAAATCAGATATGTGGTTACTACACAGTCAAGATATTATTGGTGATGTGGGGGTGTACAGCATTAGACTAAAATAGACTAACACCCAGAAGTGGTCTCAGGGTTGAAAAAACAGAGATTCTTTACTTCCTAAGGATTTAAGTCTTTAACTCTGGGAACTTTTCCTAACACTTAATTTAGTCATGTCTTTGATAATCCTACTTCACATTTCCTTAATACCTGTGAGTATGCATCCTAATAAATGAAATTCTTCTACAATGCAACCTGGAAGTAGCTATGAAAGTAAAGGATCAGTGAACAATATTAAATATAAGGGACTCCAGAACAACCAGTCCTTACTGAAGTAAGCCAATTCCTTGACCTTGAAAAATACTGCTGATCACTAGCCCAGAAGTTGCATAACTTTTATTTCCATAAGTGACATTTTGGTCATTGTTAGTGCTTCTGATAGATATTACACTTTAATTTATAAATCATCTGATAACTGAGTTTAAAAGTTAGCATCTGATTAGCACCATAGCAACACTCTGAGAAAAAGAAGCCCTTAGGTTGTTTTTATCTTCTCCTGGCAGAAAGTGGCCAGATGCTGAAAGCCAAGGCTTCAGGGAACCTTGTTCATTCCAGTGAACCTTGTTCCAGTGGCTCCAAACAGGATTTTCAAGATGTGACAGTTAACTAACGGTATCATGGACATTGAGCATCTCCTAATTCATCTAATCTATCCTCTTCTTAATCATCTAGAGCAACAACAAGCTAACTAAAAAATACAAAGAAAGAAAAAGAAGAGAAAGATAAAAAGACAATTGATTATTATGATAGTAACCAACATAAAAAAGGCACAGTCATTTGAGAGCATGAAAACATGAGAATTCAGGGAACAAAAGCTTCAGCATCAAAGTAAGGCCAAACTAGTCAGTGACCCAGGTAAGAGGAACATGAGAAAGATTATCAAGGTGAAGCTGAATTTCCAAAGAACAATTTGGTGTCAGGAGCATATGCATTACTTTCAATTTGTCAGAATACATGACATTTATATATTAGTTTAGATTTCCTCTGGAGTAGAACATTGGCAATGGAATATTTATGGACTAGGTATTATTCTATTTTATTTTACCTCAAAGGTACTGGAAAGTAAACAGGTTTGGGGGGTAAACAGAATGAGTTTGAATTCAAGTCCTTCTCCTCTGTAACCATCCTCTCAAACAAATTATTTTTCCTCCCTAAGACTTTTTTTTAACTTTATGAAGTATTTAATGTCCACTTCACAAAGCTGTTTATTAGGATTAAACGAGATAATCTGTGTCAAATACTGAGCATTTGCTCAGTAATCTATATTCTGCTTCCACAATTTAAAATGAATATTAAAATGATAATGCCAAGAATACCAATATTTGACTTTGCACTCCAATATTCCCTAGAATCTTAGCTTTTAATAAAACAGTAGTTTTCATGAGAAAAAAAAAACATGATTTTCTATCCTAAAAGATGGGGAACAGTATCTGAAAGGTAGGCCTACTCTCAATTTTATTGACTCCCCAACACTAACCACTGCACCCTGTGCACCTTCTGAAATCTGATGGACAGTTTAGCTCCAAAATGCACAATAAAGATGAATTTCTCATATAAACAACCTAACTTTACACCTCAAAGAGCTAGAGAAAACAAAGTACAAAGTTAGCAGAAGGAAAGAAATAAAGACTAGAGCAGAAATATATGAAATAGAGGCCAGAAGAGTCAATAAAACTAAGAGTTGGTTTTTTGAAAAAACAAAATTGACAAACCTTTAGCTAGACTAACCAAGAAAAAAGATTCAAATAAATAAAATTATAAATTAAAGAGGAGACATTATAACTGATACCCCCAAAATACAAAGGATCATAATAGACTACAATAAGCAATTAAATGCCAACAAATTGTATAACCTAGAAGAAACAAATTCTAGTAATATCGAATCATAAGGAAATAGAAAATCTGAACATACCATTAATGAGTAAGAAGATTGAATCAGTAACGAAAAATGTCCCAACCAAGAAAAACCCAGGACAATATGGCTTCATTGGTAAGTTCTATCAAATATTTAAAGAAGAATTAACACCGATCTTTCTCAAACTTTCCGAAAGAAAGATGAGGGAATGCTTCCAAACTTATTTCACCAGGCAAGCATCACCCTGATAACAAAGCCAGATAAAAACAGCTTAAGTAAGGAAAATTATAGGCAAATATCCATGAAAAATAGAGATACAAAAATTCTTGATACTAGCAAACTGAATTCAACAGCACATTAAAAAGATCATATATCATGACCAAATGGGATTTATGTCTGGAATTAAAAATAGTTCAACATATGCAAATCAACAAATGTGATATACCACATTAATAGAAAGAAGGATAAAAAACACATAAATGTCTCAATAGATAAAGAAAAAATACTTGGCAACATTCAGCCTTTTTTCATGATAAAACTCAGCAAATTAGGTATAGAAGAAATGCATATAAAGGCAATATATGACAAGCCACAACTAATATCATTTTCAATAGATGATCATATTGATCCTCTAAGAGCAAGATCAGACTTATTCTCTAAGATCAGGAGTAAGACAAGGGTGTCCACCCCAACCACTGCTATTTGACATATTACTGGAAGTCCTAGCAAGAGTAATTAGGCAAGAAAAAGACATAGAAGGTATTCAAATAGGAAAGGAAGAAGTAAAATTGCCTCTGCTTGCAGATGACAAATTAGCAGGAATGTAAAAATGGAATGTAAAAATAGTTCAATATATGCAAATCAACAAATGTGATACACCATATTAATAGAAAATAGGATAAAAATCACAGTTTATTGGTTGTCTTTAGCATTTTCTATGTGTATAAGATAAAAAACACTAAAGAGCACCAATAAACCATTAAAACTAACAAATCTGGTAAACTTGCAGAATATCAAATCAACACACAAAAATCAGTTGCATTACTATACACTGACAAGAAACTATCTGGAAAAGAAAAAATAATTCCATTTACAACAGCATCAAAACAATAAAATACTTAAAAGTAAATTTAACCAAGGATGTTAAAGACCAGTACACTGAAAACTATAAAATATTGATGCAAGAAATTGAAGATGACACAAATAAGTGAAATGATATCCTATGTTCATGGATCTGAGTAATTAATATTGTTAAAATGTCCATGCTACTCAAAGCAATCTATAGATACAATTCAATCTCCATCAAAATTTCAATGGCATTTTTCATAGAAATAGAAAAAAAATCCTGAAATTCACATGGAACCATCAAGTTTTTGAATATTCAAAGCAATCATGAAAAAAAAGAACAAAGCTGTAGGCATCATACTTCCTGATTTCAAACTAAACTACAAAGCTATAATAATCAAGACAGTATGGTACTGGCATAAAAACAAACACATAGACAAATGGAAGAGAATAAGGAGCCCAGAAAAAGACCCATGCATATATGTTCAACCCCCTTTTGATGAGGCAGCCAAGTATACACAATGGGGAAATGGTCTCTTCAACAAATGGTGCTAGGAAAACTGTATATGCATAACTTGCAAAAGAATGAAATCAGACCCCTATGTTACACCACTCAGAAAAATTAACTCAGAATGGGATAAAGACTTAAATGTAAGACCTAAAACTGTAAAATTCCTAAAAGAAAATATAGGGATAAAGCTCCTTAACATCAGTCTTGATACTGATATTTTTATATACAACACCAAATGCACAAGTTATGAAAGCAAAATCAAGAAGGGCTACATCAAACTAAAAAGCTTCTGCACAGCAAAAGAAATAATCAAATGGTAACCTGTGGAATGGGAGAGGATACTTGCAAAACCATATATCTGATATGGAGTTAAAATCCAAAATATATAAGGAATTGATATAACTCAATAACAAAAAAAATGCAATTAAAAAACAGACCAAGAACCTGAATAGACATTTTCCCAAAAAAGACATACAAATGGCCAAAAAGTACATGAAAAGGTGCTCAATATCACTAATCATCAGGAAAATTCAAATCAAAACCACAAGACATCACCTCACACTTCTTAGAATGAGTATTATCATAAAGACAAGAGATAATACATGTTGATGAGAATGCAAAAACAAGAGAAATCTTGTGCACTGTTGCTAGAAATGTACATTGGTACAGCCACTGTAGGAAACAATATGGAAGTTCCTCAAAAAATTAAAAGTGCTAGAATTACCATATGATTCAGCAATCCCACTTCTGGGTATATATTTAAAGGTGACAAAATAACCATCTTGAATAGATATCTGTACCCCTACATTCATTGCAGGATTATTCACAACAGCCAAGGCATGGAAACAATCTAAGTGTCCGTGGAGAGATGAATAAAGACAATATGATATATAGACACATAGATATAGATATATACAATGGAATATTTTTTAGCCATAAAAAGAAAGGAAATCTTGCCATTTGCAACAGCATGGATGTGTATGAGGGCATTATTGTAACCAAAATAAGTCAGATGTAGAAAGACAAATATTGTATGATCTCACTTATATGTGGAACTTTAAAAAGTTGAATTCATAAAAGCAAAGATTAGATTGGTCATTTCCAGGGGCTATGCGGTGAGGGAAATGGGGAGATGTGAGTCAAAAGATATAAACTTTCAATTATAACTTTAATAAATTCTGGAGATCTACTGTATATAATGGTAATTATAATTAAGAACACTTTATTGTATACTTGAAATTTGCTAAGAGAATAGATTTTAAGTGTTTTCATCACAAAAATAAAGTAACTATTAGGTGATAGATGTCATAACTAACTTTATTGTAGTAATCATTTATATATAATCTTTGAGCTTTACACCTTAAATTTACACAATGTTATCTGTCAATTATACCTCAATAAATCTGAAGGAAAAAAATGCATGTCTTTTATGAAATTAACTCCATGGCTCAATGTACAATTGAGTGAAAACTGACACCCCATGTTACAGACTCAATTCATTTACCACTCAGATTTGGTCAGCTATACCTGCTCCATAGGCATTGGCCACTTGATCAAAGGTGGGTCCTGGCCATAATCACTTTGTCCTCATTACTGTCACCCCAGCTTGCTCAGGCCCCTCTACAGTATGCATACATTAATGCACTCCCTATAAGGTTATTCACTAAGTTCTTATTTTGAAAGTAGCTCATGTTCTCTTTGTATCTTAAAATATTCACTCTCCCACCATCACATCCAACTTTTTAACTATGAAACACTGACTTAAGAATACTAATGTGTTCATTTGCTATCATATATTGGGTTGGCTAAAAAGCTCGTTCAGGTTTTTCCAAAACATCTCACCCGAACAAACTTTTTGGCCAGTCCAATACCTTCCTTTAAAACCTATTCTCATTTTTAAATTTTTGATTATTGTAAAATTATCTATAATAAAACTATTTCAATTTTCTTTCTTTTATGCTTTTTCTTTTTTCCTAATTCTGTAACAATACTACATTTTGGCTTTAGAAATATTTGAAAATCCTGAGAACAGGCACAATAGCATTAAAAGGTTTAAAGAAGCTACACAATGAATAGATGCGCAGTGAAATTTACAAAAATGTGCACTGACATTTTATGAGGCCAAATTGTATTTTTTAAATACAATAACTAAGGAATATTAAATAATCTGACTCTCATTCTGCCTGCCTCACACTTAAACTTCTTTCTCATTATCTCAAGTGAATTGTTTTGTGAACTCTTGTCAGGTTCACTCAAGCTCTGCTAATGTTTTACTGATGTTTTGATTCAATGCAGCAGATATTTGATCTTTTCTCACATTTTCAAACATCTATTTGAGCCACATGAGCTCTGTTTCCATTACTTTTCCCAGAATATGCTTGCATATGTGTAGTAAAAAGAAGGCATTCTCTTGATTATCTCATTAATAGAGAGGAGGGCACAGACAATTTAAATTATGGTTAATCCCAATGCTATGTAGATCTAATTTTATAAAGTAGCTTGATAATTATAGTCAAATATAAATAAAGATGGTTTTCTGTGAATTTTCTTCAAATGAAATGACCAGGTTCTGCATGGTCTGACCTTACTTGCCTTAACCAACTCATTTCATGGCACTCCCCTCACCTCCCTCTGCATTCATTCTTTGAAGATATAGTGTGTCTTCCCACCTGAAGGCCCTTGGACATGTTTTTACTTCTACTAGAATGCTGCTTCTACTCCTTCCTCTTTCACATATTAATCCCTTCTCCTCTTTCAAAGCTCAAACCAAATATCACTTCCTCAATGTTGTCTTTCTACAGCTATATATTAGGTTGTGCAGAGAAGAAGAACCGAAAGGATGTAAATAGAGATAGACTTATTTTAAGGAACTGGCTCACCCAATAGTGGGGGATGCCAATTCCAAAATTTGCAAGGCAGGCCAGCAGGCTGAAGAGTCAGAGAAGAGTTGAGGTTGTGGTACTGAGCTCAAAGGCAATCTGGAAGCAGAATTCTTTCTTGCTTGGGGACCTCAGGCTTTTTCTCTTAAAGCTTTCAACTTATTACATGCGGTCCACCTATATGTGGAAGAGGTAACCTGCTTTATGCAAAGTCAACAGATTTAAATGTTAATCTTAGCCAAACCTTCAAAGCAACATCTAGACTAGTGTTTGCTCAAATAACTGGTACTGTGGCCCAGCCAAGTTGACACATAGGATTAGCCATCACAGATTGACAATCCTCCAGTCACAATTTGTCCAAGATTCCCTGTTTTAAGTGTCTATTCCTGTCATTATTTTTCCTTGTAGCACCTATAAAAATTGTAATTCAATGACCCCTTAGGTAATTACTTGTATAATGTATTCTTCCAACTCTGAAATGCTATGTCCATTAAACCAAAATCCTACTTATAAATTGTGTCATGTTTATAGATGAATACTCAGTAAACATTTAGTCATCTACTTAGTAAGTTTTATAGAGTGTCCTCTTAGTAATAGGCACTGAGGACTTAACATTAAAAAAGACACAGTCTCCACCCTCTTACAGGGTAGTAAGACAGAAAATAAATAGGTAGTTTTAGTGTAGCATGACAAGCGTCGATTGGGTTCTATGATAACTTACAGAGAAGAGGCACCGAATATAAGCTGGAGGTTTAGGGAAATCTCTCAGAGAAAGTGGTATCTAAAAGGAGACATCAAGAAATAATAGGATTTAACCAGACAAGGTTACATGCAAGGGAAGGGAAAAGCTACCCATAGGTGAAAAAATACTTGGAAAATTGATGAAATTTTAGAACTCTGTATGAGACGAGTATGTTAGGGGTAAACAGAGTGGCAAGAGAGAAAGCTAAAGTGAAAAGCAGGCACCAGGCTAAAATCACAGCTGCTAACTTTTACTAGGTATTAACTCTGTGCTAAGCTGGTTTTTCAAACATTATTTCTTGTTCCAAAGTAGTTTATTCCATTTCAGTGCTAAAACTAAAATGATTAAGGTTATAGAACTAGTCAGTGATTCAGTCATTGGTTGAACCCAAGTCAGCCTGATTTCAGAGCCCTTATCCTTTCCATCTCAATGCAATGCCTCAACAATGCCCAGTTTGGGACATATTGGTTATCTAGTGTTCCCATTTGAAACTTTATCCCAGTCCCAGCTATACTTGTCTTCAGTGTAGAATACAATTTCAAAGTAGACAGAATGCTACCCTATTCCAGGAATGAGGATACTTTAATATCCTTATTTCGATGACATCTAAGGAAATAATTACATTAAAAGAGTGATGTCAATAACCTCAGTTACAAAATTTATAGCAGATAAACTAAAACATGGAACCTAGATGAAGTTTGCTCTTAGACTTCGTGGTAATATTGTTGTCTTGCTCACTATTAAGAGTTCCAATTTCTTCTATTCCTGGCTCCACTTCCTCCGTATGTAGTCCCTCTGACAACTCTACTAGGTAGGGTTCACATGCCTGTAGGTAGAATGTACTTTTGATTCATTAAAACTACCAAATATTTGCCTGCATTAATTTTTTCACAGAGTCCAGAACTCTTATTTGATATTCTCAATGAATTTTTTGCCATGGTAGTGAAGACTCATATTGTACCCAGTGAAATAATAACTTAAATAGTCCCTAAAATTAACCTTAGAATATTTGTTATGTAGAGTGATTACAACAAGTACTTACGCAAATATATGATATTAATTCTTAATATTCTTATTTAAAATATTCAAAAATTAAAAAAAACACTTGCAAACTTTTTAAAGAGTCTTTTAGTCAACAAGATAATTACCTGATGCATAGCAAGCACCTGGCTAGGTAGTGAGCACAAAAATAAAAAAGATACAGTTGAATTCCAGTGAAATTTGTTCTATTAATCACATTAATTTATCTATTTTATACATTATATGCCACTCCACTCTCATCAGTTTTATTCAACATTATTTTTCCATACCCCCACTGTAAAAGGCAGTTAATTCACATTGGAAACACTAAAAGCTCAGTGGATTGGTGAGGTACAGAATTAAAAACAAGAGGATTGGTAACTAACTGGTATATATAGTATGGCAAGTAAAAGATAAAAAATTTAGTTGAATTATTAGTATTAATAATAAATTTTAAAAGTCCACTGAATTCAGATTCAATTTTTCAGTCAACTGTATTTCTAAATACTGTCAAGCAATATTTAGAAAAATAAATTTAACATACCATTTAAAATATATCATTAAAAACAAAGCAATAAACCTGATAAACAATGTGCAAGATCTCAATAAATGGGGTAATATATATTTTTATGGTTTTGAAGATACACACAAAATCCCATCTCCTCTTTCTCTAGAAACTATAGAAAGATATGCAGCTTGTGCAAAATGAGGGCATATAGCAGCAAGGAGGAAAACTGAATACCAGACACAGAACACAGTGCTCCAACCAGGGAAAAGAATAAGGAAGTCCCAGAATGACAACTGGAGAACATCGGGTCCAGACTGAAGCAGAAAGATGGAGGGATTCCAGAGAGATGTCTCCAAGGAAATGGGCATGGGGGAGCGCAGGGGGCAGAATTTTAATACATTTGGATTTATATAAAATATTTACAATTTTAATGGAAAATTTGGTAAAAATAAGTGATGATGACATTAAACCTGAGCAAGGATAAAAAGCAATAATTATAGGAAAACTGAACAAAAAACAGAAATGCAATCTATAATATATATTTGGGCAGGAAACATACTTACATACCTTTAATAATGTGAATGGGGAATACTGATTTAAACAACTGGTTTCAAGAGAGATATCTTCTCTAATAGGAAGTCAATTTTACATATAAAATTGACAAATAAGTAGTATAAGTAGAAGCACATTATTTAGCAACTTAGAAATATGAAGTTGCAAATTTGGGAAGGAGTCTTGGAAATACTGATGACTGCATCAAATATTATACTTTCCTATAAAGTAGATATATGTATCTATAATTATATGTGTTTATTTATAGATATGTACATTATAAAATATAATATACATGTATTACTTTGATACAAATAATAATCTTAAAATAAGACATTGTCCCTACTCTCAATTTGACTACAATTTTATAAATACTTCTAAACCTCAGTCTTCAAATTTTAAAATCTCACTAATGTGAATAACATTTAACACCAAACATTATAGATGTTTCCAGATATTCAATTAAAGTCCCAGACGGGGCTCATCTCTGAGATGATGTACTTGCAATTCAGAGCAGCTACCTCCAGTTGAAGGCTAGTTATCCAAGGTATGGCAATATAAATATATCTTTTGTTCCCTAATTTAAAATCGTTTCCCTATTTACTTTAATGAATGTGGGATTTTGATTTCCATTTATTCTAGAACAATTAGGACTCAGATGTCACATACTGGCAACCAGCATCAGAAGTACTGATTTGGGGAAAAGTCACTATTACTGTTACACCCACCTTTTCAATCCCTATCCTACCACTATTCCCCTCTTCCTTTATGTATTTACCTTAACCTGCCTGATCCCTAAAGATCACTGCTTTTAGAATTCCTGTGTAAGTATCAAAAAGTAACCCTAGGTTTAGTCTTTTACCTTTCCTCCATTAATGCCACTTCGATGGGAGAGTCTGTTTTTCATCATTAGCTTTTTCAAGCTAGGTATCATAACTGCTGTTTCTCTGGAGTGTGAGGCATAACTATGCCAGTTGCATTGTACAGTTAGATTTTATTTATGTATCCAGCACACAGAAAGGGGAATCCCTGCATCGGGCTTCTTGCTCTCAAAATCAATTACTAATCTATCCTTTCTTCATGCTTGCTTTCCTCTATTTTATTCTGCTGTTTATATCTATTTAAATACTAAACTCCAAGTCCTATAAATCTTCTGAATTTTGCCATAGATATAAGGAATTAGTGATTTATACCCACAATTATATATTTTTTTTCCACAATTATATTTTAATCAAAAGGTTCATTTTGGTAGGAAAACTAAGTCAGTCAAAAGGCATTGTTTCTATCTCAAGATTCACCTTCAGTGCCACAATTGTCTACCTGCATAGTTTAGTAACCTACAAAGCATTATTTCCCTCTAGTCCCAAATGCAGGTACAGAAGCCAACATCAATGCTAACAGACGTGTCTGTGAAGATGGAAATGTTCTATATCTGCACTGTGTAACACAGTAGCCATTAGCCACATATGGTATTAAACACTTAACATGTGACTAATGCAACCAAATGAATTTTAATTTAATTAATTTAATTTAAATAGCTGCATTTGGCTAGTGGCTCTCATATTAAACAGTGCAGGTCTACAGACTAAAATCAGTATGAAAGTTATTCTTTCCCAAAGTGTGACCAATAGAGGAAAACACTGAATACTCTCCTGGTCTTGAGCTCTACAATGTGTATTAGCATGATAAAAGCCCTGAGAGGGCCTAGTAAAAGAAACTGGTTTGATTAATGAACCCATCAATTCCCAAACATATTCAGCCAAGGACCCCCCTGTGTGAGTTACTATCCCACGAAAGTTTTATTCCAGGGAATAGAGTTTAGAAAATGCAACTGTGGAAGCTGAATCTAAAAAATTAATACTTTTTTGTGACAAATACAGTACGCTCAAAAATTTATCTAAAAAGAAACTAATTAGGTGGTACATAGGCTTTGACATCAGACAACCTGGGTTCAACTTTTGACTGTCAATTTTGGCAAGTTGCCTAAACAGTCTCCACAGCTGTAAATATAAGGGAAGATGAGTAACTATTTCACAGGACTACTTTGAAAATAAATATGATACCATATAAATTACCTAGAACTATTGCTGTTATATTGAAGTTTTCAATACACACTTGCCATTATTATAATCTGCTGTTCTTTGGCAAGGTCTTTTCTTTATCATTCACTATGGTATCAGTGTGCCCATAATAAACATAATTACATTGATACCAACACAATATTAATATCAAAGACAGCAACATACTAGTTCACTCCACCTTTGCTACAAACACTTGAATTAGGTAAAGAACCAGAACTTTTAAATGTAGAAAGAGAAAAAGTTACATAAAGGCTGCTGACACAGAAATGTTATGTAGAAAGTTAAGAAATTTCTCCTATAGAAGTCTTTAAAATGATAACTAACAAAGGTTGACTTAGAAATGCAACTAGATCTTCTTACCTTGGCTCTTACATGTGTGAAGGCACATATTGCAGCTATTTAATTTTGGGTAGAGAAAACCAGAGTAAGTAAAGAAATAACAAGCTGGATGACATACTATTTTTCCCTTTTTATCTGCACCTCAACCCTCCCAAATGCATTCTAGAAACTGGGATTGTTAGTTATAGGAAGACCCAAAGATGTTCTTCATATTTTACAATGATTAAATTTCACACTTAGGTACACAATGATAATAAAAATAATAGTTGGCTAATTATTCTGATCAGTAATTGATAATAATTTTTGACCTTGAGTAGTACGATACACATATAGATTATATTGATATTCAGCTTGGAAGACAGTAATTATAGGTTTTTTTAAATTTTGTTTTTATTTTGTATTTTTTCCCATTCTACTCTTATACTAACTGCCATCTTCTCTTAGCCACTGCCTCCTAAACCATAAGACATTGAGGGTAAATAGGAATGTCCTTGCAAATATTTGTATTTACTTCATTTATGAGATGCTACAGTTGCTTGGCTAAGAAGCATCTTTATTAAAAATAGCTAGCTAGTGGGAAGTTGCTCCATAACATAGGGAGATCAACTTGATGATGGGTGATGACTTAGAGGGCTGGGTTAAGGAAGGTGGGAGGAAGTTGTGAAGGTGGGGGGTATGGGGATATATGTATAAATACAGCTGATTCACTTTGGTTTACCTCAAAAACTGGCACAACAGTTGTAAAGCAATTATATTCCAATAAAGAGCTTAAAAAAAAAAAAGAAGCATCTTTATTAAATTCTCATGATTCAGTGATTCTTAGATCAACATGATTCATGATTCTTAGATCAATATGTATTAATAGCTTTTTCTAGCTCTCTAGATCATGGAAAACTGATATTTAAAGGTATTAATTCTACAGAAGTGACACAAAAAAAAAACCTGTAATAAAAAAGGCTCCTTACTCCCTCTTGCAAAAGCACCTGCATTACAACTAACTGCTGAACAATTATCAACAGAAAGACACTGCAACTCACCAAAAAGACACCCCACATCCGGAGACAAAGGAGAAGCCACAATGAGACGGTAGGAGGGGCGCAATCGCGTTAAAATCAAATCCCATAAATGCTGGGTGGGTGACTCACAAACTGGAGAACAGTTATACCACAGAACTCCACCCACTAAAGTGAGGGTTCTGAGCCCCACGTCAGGCTTCCCAACCTGGGAGTCCAGCAACGGGAGGAGAAATCCCCAGAGAATCAGACTTTGAAAGCCAGCAGGATTTGATTGCAGGAGCTCCACAGGACTGGGGGAAACAGAGACTCCACTCTTGGAGGGCACACAAAAAAATGTGCTCACCAGGTCCCAGGGGAAGGAGCATTGACCCCATTGGAGACTGAAACGGACCTACCTGCTGGTGTTGGAGAGTTGCCTGCAGGGGTGGGGGGCGGCTGTGGCTCACCGAGGAGACAGGGGCACTGGCAGCAGGGGTTCTGGGAAGTGCTCATTGATGTGAGCCCTCCCAGAGTCCGCCATTAGTGCCACCAAAGAGCCTGTAAGCTCCAGTGCTAGGTAGCCTCAGGTCAAACAACCAACAAGGTGGGAACACAGCCCTACCCATTGGCAGACAAGCAGATTAAAGTTTTACTGAGCTCCACCCACCCAGCCCAACCCACCATCAAGTCCCTCCCATCAGGAAGCACCCATGAGCCTCCTAGATAGCTTCCTCCACAAGAGGGCAGACAGCAGTATCAAGCAGTATTTCATCTTGTGGAACTGAAAACCATGGCCACAGAAAGATAGAGAAAATGAAAAAGCAGAGGACTTTGTACCAGATGAAGGGACAAGATAAAACCCCAGAAAAACAACTAATTGAAGAGGAGATAGGCACCCTTTCAGAAAAAAAATTCAGAATAATGATGGTGAAGATAATCCAGGACTTTGAAAAAAGACTAGATGCAAAGATCGAAAAGTTTACCAAAGACCTAGAAGAATTAAAGAGCAAACAAACAGAGATATGCAACACAGTAACTGAAATGAAAAAAAACACTAGAAGGAACCAATAGCAGATTAGCTGAGGCAGAAGGGCGAATAAGTGACCTGGAAGACAGCATGGTGATCATCACTGATGAGGAAAAGAATAAAGAAAAAAGAATGAAAAGAACTGAAGACAGCCTAAGAGACCTCTGGGACAATGTTAAACGCACCAACACTCGCATTATAGGAGTCCCAGAAGGAGAAGAGAGAGAGAAAGGACCCAACAAAATATTGGAAGAGATTATAGTTGAAAATTTCCCTAACATGGGAAAGGAAATAGCTACCCAAGTGCAGGAAGCGCAGAGAGTCCCAGGCAGGATAAACCCAAGGAGAAACACACAAAGACATATGGTAGTCAAACTGACAAAAATTAAAGACAGAGAAATGTTATTAAAAGCAACAAGGGAAAAATGACAAATAACATCCAAGGGAACTCCCATAAGGATAACAGCTGATTTCTCAGCAGAAACTCTGCAAGCCAGAAGGGAGTGGCATGATATATTTCAAGTGATGAAAGGGAAGACCCTACAACCAAGAATATTCCAAGAATATTCTACCCAGCAAGGATCTCATTCAGATTCGACAGAGAAATCAAAAGCTTTACAGACAAGCAACAGCTAAGAGAATTCAGCACCACCAAACCAGCCCTACTACAAATGCTAAAGGAACGTCGCTAAGTGGGAAACATAAGAGAAGAAAAGAACCTACAAAAACAAACACAAAACAATTAAGAAAATGGTACTAAGAACATACATATTGGTAATTACCTTAAATGTAAATGGACTAAATGCACCAACCAAAAGACACAGACTGGCTGAATGGATACAAAAACAAGACCCATATATATGCTGTCTACAAGAGACCCACTTCAGACCTAGGGACACATACAGACTGAAAGTGAGGGGATGGAAGAAGATACTCCACGCAAATGAAAATCAAAAGAAAGCTGGAGTAGCAATACTCATATCAGATAAAATAGACTTTAAAATAAATAATGTTACAAGAGACAAGAAAAGACATTACATAAAGATCAAGGGATCAATCCAAGAAGAGGAGGTAACAATTATAAATATATATGCACCCAATATAGGAGCACCTCAATACATAAGGCAAATGCTAACAACTATGAAAGAGAAAATGCAAGGCAGAAACAGAGACACAGGTGTAGAGAACAAACACATGGACACCAAGTGGGGAAAGTGGGGAGGGTTGGGGGGGAATGAATTGGGAGATTGGGATAACAAATTATACACTCTAAATATATGCTATTTATTGTCTGTTAACTGTATCTCAATAAAAGTTCTTAAAAAAAAAAAAGGCTCCTTTACAATAGCTTCTTTCCCAAGGCAAACATGAGAAAGTTTATAAAGTCTATTTGTACGTATTTGTAAGTATGTTGAATTTCTTAAGTTTTAAAACAAATTTATGGATTTCTTAATGACAAAGACTGCATTTTGCTTCCTTAAGCATGCTTAGCTACTGTTTGGAAATAAGGAGCCCTCTGAAGTTAGAAAAGGCTAGAGGTAAGGTGCTTCCAAACACAAAAACCTGCAAAACCAATATACACTCATCAGTATTTTGACATCTGATGGAGCGCTGATTCTGGGAAAATTTGAGAAGTATAAAAGTTTATTACAAAAAGTTGTCTAATTGTTGGGTAAATCCAAAAAAACTAGTATTCTATGGCTACTTCTCAGTCCCCTAAGGTTTTTAGCTCCCACTCATGGGAATTCAGCCTGCCTGGCAAGGAAACTCTGCCACGGACCTAGGGTACCAGGTGAATTGAATAATTTGTTTGTGCTGGGTAAGCAAAGCCTTTATAAGGCTAAGACTCTGGGCCATGGTTGTAAAGAAGGATAGCAAAAGGGTGTGCTCATTCACAGTTCACAAGTGTAAGGTAAAGTTATAAATAAATAAGACAAATCACAAAGAGAATCCATTAAAAAAATAGACTAAGTATAATTAGATTATTTCATTCACGCATTCATTTATCCATTAATTCGAAACTGATGATTAAGCATCTCCTTTGTGCTAGGTGTTGCTGATAGGGTAGTGAATAATATGCACTAAGGGACAAAATAACTACTTTTTCCATAATAACAATTCACTTAGGTAGTAAATTCAATCACAGTAACAAGAGGCATCCAAATAATGCACTAGGCCTCCCTCTCATTATTGGGAAACATGAGAATGGGAACTAGCGAGTTAAAACAGACCTTCGCCATCCATGCAGATGAGAAAACTGCAAAAAGCTCAAACACCTCGCTCAAGTGCATGCAGCCGAGTCATTCATTAGTAAATCCTAATTAGATCTCAGGTTTCTTGATCCTCAGTCTAGAACTTTTTCCACTCTACAACTTTATCTGTAGTCTTCTATGAATAATGGCTCTCCCCATCACCTTTGGGTCCTCAAATTCAAGGAATGACTCAGATCAGTCAATAGAAGAGTTGTATCTTGATAGAACACATTGAAATATTGATGACCAGAGGAAACTTTGTTGCACTCTTAAATCATTTCATTTACACAACTCCATCTGGGTAGAGAGCCAGCCCTGACTTTGCAGCTCCTGTTATCAAGGTTACCTCTAAGCAGCACTGTGGAGAAGAAAAAAAATATGTCTGGTTACCCAGCACTGTGCTCTAGAACAGGAATTGGCAGAGGGGTCCTACTGCAATGCAAAAGGTGCACAGAAGAAAAAGCACACTATTTCAATTGGGTCCAGTATTCCACTAAGACACTGTCCTTAACAGTACTCATAACTGCCCTCGGATATAGATCTTAAATTCCTTTTGCAAAAACATTTCTTTTCTTTAAGAAGTTTGTAGTAATACATCATAATGTGAGAGCTCTTTCTTTTCCTTCCCTTGCATCGTGAGCTAGAAGCTCCAAAACCACTATCCTTGTGATTTAGTATGGCAAGTGCAGTTCCTGTAGTCAAAAGGTGTGCTTTTCTTCTCCTGCCCATCCTTAACCCAAATGCCACCCTATTATACCAATCAGAAATGTAACAAAAAGTTTCAGTTCTTTCCAAACCTAAAGGAATGATCTGTGGCAAATATAAAATGCCCTTACAAAGCCGAGGAAGGTAATTTGAAAAAAAAATGTAATGAGTTTCAGGTTCATGAAATGTGATATTGACAACAGCTGAAATAAATTGCTCCTATTTAACTGCAGTCCAGCACAGAAGAGATGAGCATAAGCCATGCTCCAGCAATACAGCTGATGCCGGACCCTGAGAAACACACTCTATTAAGACCAAAGTGCTATTAAGGAGACAGACATATTGTAAAGTTGGAAGGGGTGGGAGAGAGGAAGAAAGCCTCAATCTACACATCTCAGGGACTTGACAGCACTTGGATTCTTATAAATCTAAGTAAAGTTATTAAGTGGCTGAGAAATATACCACTGACAGCCAACCTGGGACAACAATGGAAAATGGATAGCCAATAGACAAGACAGACAAGTAAAAGGACCAGGAAAGATGCTTGCTCACAGATTGTGAGAGGTAATAAACACTGCAAATGGGATTTGGGCTGCATCTTTCAGCACCAAGAAATAGCAGATTCTGAACAGAAACCAAATAACTGCCTTATCACCTGCTATTTCCTAAATATGGTTGAATTAGAAGATCTGAATTCTATTAGAAAACGGTCTAGAATTTACTAGTTATAATAAATGTGCTGAACAAAGTCAAAGTTAAGACAGCAAAACAAGACTCAAGGAAAGTTTGTTCTTTATGAACTCTAGGAGAAGAATTAAGAGCAATAAAAGGAGCACATCATCACTATGCGTTAAGACCAGTATCTATGGTTATTTATTTTTTGAGGTAAATAAAGGTCTAGAGTGGAGGCTACTGGAATGTACAAGATGAGCCACATCTTATCCCATAGATGTATTTTGATTGGTCCAACTGTGTAGACCGACAATATAGTGTTAATTTTTTAAATTAATTTCCATCTCTTAAAAGTGTTTTTACTTTTTCATATAAATTAATTTCCATCTCTTAAGAATATGGAGCCCTCCTGGGGGAAAAAAAAGATATCATATCCAGACACACTGAGCCTTTATTCCTACACTGCAACAGTAAGCTGCCATTTATCACAATTGCACAGTTTTCTGAAAGCAGAGTTAAGAGAAAAATAAAACTTTTGTTAGACTCATCTTTCTATCAAAATTTAAAAATAAAATACATTACCAAGAGGATTTCAAGAAAACTGGAAGAATACTTATAAACCTTCTGAGAAGTAAAGACTAGCACTACTTATAAAACCTGCAAATAAAATGATACAGAAAACATTTAACTTAGTCAATTATGGATACCATTTTTGCAAGAGTTCTCAATGTACTTCACTCGTATATGCTAGTAGGCATTTAATTTTGCAAACCTAGTCTGAAGAAAAACCCACGATGGTTTGGATGAAGAAAACCCAACAGTTAGAAAAGTCACTGAACTTCTCTCACATCACTCTCCCACAAACCACAGCTGCATTTTATTTCCCAGCATTTCACGTAAATTGTTGGCTTTTAAATAACCCTAAATGTAAACACAGAAACAAATCATTGGATTATCTCCCCAATTTTTTATGAATGTTACAAAGAGGTGTCTTTTAGCTCCCAGAAGAGAAAAAAGAACAAGGCTAAAGGCATCATGCTGTCTGATTTTTGACTATATTACAAAGCTACAGTAAACAAAACAGCATGGCACTGGCACAAAAACAGAAACTTAGATCAATGGAATGTAATAGAAAGGCCAGAAATAAACCCACACACTTGTGGTCAATTAATCTATGACAAAGGTGGCAAGAATATACAATGGGAGAAAAGACAGTCTGTCTCTTCAGGAAGGGGTGCTGGGAAAACTGGACAGCTACATGTAAAAGAATGAAATCAGAACATTCTCTAATACCATATACAAAATAAACTCAAAATGGATCAAAGACCTAAATGTAAGATCTGAAATCATAAAACTCCTAGAAGAGAATTTAGGCAGAACACTCTGACATAAAACACAGCAATATATTTTGGATTGTCTGTTAAGGCAGAGGAAACAAAAGCAAAAATAAATAAATGGGACCTAATAAACCTAAAGGCTTTTGCATACTAAAGGAAACCATCAACACAAAAAGACAACCTATGGGATGGAAGAAGATATTTACAAATGATATGACCAATAAAGGTTTAATATCCAAAATATATAAACTGCACACACAACTCAATATTGAAAAACAAATAACCGAATTTAAAAGCTAGGCAGAAGACCAGAATAGACTTCTTCTAAAGAAGACATACAGATGGCTAACAGGCACATGAAAAGATGCTCACCATCGCTAATTAGATAAATAAAAATCAAAACGAGATATCACCTCACACATGTTAGAATGGCTACCATCAAAAAATCTACATGTAACAAATGCTGATGAATATGTGGAGAAAAGGGAACTTTTGTACACTGCTGGTGGGAATGTAAATTGGTGTAGGCACTATGGAAGACAGTATGAGGTTCCTCAAAAATCTGAAAATAGAACTACCATGTGATCCAGCAATTTCCCTCCTGGGTATATATCCAAAAAAAAAAACAAAAACATTAATTCTAAAAGATACATGCACCCCAATGTTCACAGCAGCACTATTTATAATAGCCAGAACAGAGAAGAAATCCAAGGGTCTATCAACAGATGAAGATGTGATACACAGAGATAGACACATGTGCACACACACATATGCACTATAGTATTACTCAGCCATAAAAAAGAATGAAATTCTGCCATTTGCAACAACTTGGATGGACCTAGAGAGTATTATGCTTAGTGAAATAATTTAGACAGAGAAATACAAATATTGTATGTTATTATCACTTATATGTGGAATCTAAAAAATAAAATAAATGAATGTATATAGCAAAACAGAAACAGACTCACAGATATATAACAGGAACTAGTGGATAATAGGAGAGAGATGGGGAGAGGGGCAAGAGCCAGCTATGGGGATATGGGATTAAGAGATACAAACTACTCCCTTGTATATATGTGCCACATCTTCTTTAACCATTCATTTGTTGATGGGCATTTAGGTTGCTTCCATGTCCTGGCTATTGCAAACAGTGCTGCAATGAACACTGTGTTACATATTTCTTTTTGGATTATGGTTTTCTCAGGGTGTATATGTGAGAGAGTAGCATCGACATATATACACTACCAAATGTAAAATAGCTAGCTAGTGGGAAGCTGCTGCATAACATAGGGAGATCAACTCAATGATGGGTGATGACTTAGAAGGCCAGGATAGGGAGGGTAGGAGGGAGTCGCGGGAGGGAGGGGATATGAGGATATATGTATAAATACAGCTGATTCACTTTATTGTACAGCAAAAACTGGCACAACAGTGTAAAGCAATCATATTCCAATAAAGAGCTCAAAAAAGAGAGAGAGATACAAACTACTGTGTATAAAATAGATAAGCAACAAAGATATAGCACAGAAATTATAGCCATTATATTGTAATAACTTTAAATGGAGTATAACCTATAAAAATACTGAATTACTGTGCTGTACATCTGAAACATAATATTGTAAGTCAACTATACTTCAGTAAAAAAAAAAATAGAACTTAAAATTTAGCTAGTAAGAGACAGATGAGTTTCAGTCACTGTGATGCCCAAGCCCATTTATCTGTTTTTCTGAGCATTTCTGGTTAAAAAAAAAAAAAAAAAAAAGGTCATCTTAGCAAGCCTAAGTTAGAAACACAGAGTAAGGGAGTAACAGCACTGGAGAGATTCAGACTCGTTAATTTCTATCCCCTCTCTCCTCTCTCATTGCCATAATTAGCCCTCCACCACGTTGCCTGAGTGAGCAGTTTCTCCAGGCTGTCAAACAAGGCAGTAATAAGCAGCCTGTCACAGAACTCCCTTTTTGAGTCAAAAGTAACCAAAATTACAAAAACTTTTTAAATTTCATTTTGAAGTCCAGGTTGATTTTAAGCTATTGCATTTTTTCCCCTCACTAGCAATACTGAAAAACACTAAGTGGCCCATGAGTGCCCAAAGGAAAATATCTCCATCCTATTTTATTGCTTTATTTTATCCTCTTCTTTGATGTGTAATGCATTGCAATTTCACCTACAATTTGCACTCTCATTTTTAAAGCAGATCAATTAAAGATAACTGGACAAATGCTTGATTATGTTTTGAAACCAAATTTTAATATTACATCCTGATAAGAGTCTAATCTTATCAAAGATGCAATTTCTCTCATTTTCCTTTTGCTTACTGGGAGTTTTAAGTATTGTAAATCAATCAAGTGGTATATATAATATACATGGAACTCTGTTTATCAGTTCTCTATCATGCATGCTAAATAATAAGATGATGAAGAATTAAACTGGAGAAAATGAGTCACAGAACCAGAATTCTAGTAACTCCCTGACATTAAATAAAATATAAATTTAATATTATACAAAAGCAAGCAAATTTAGCAAATGAGTTTGGATAACAAAGAAAAAACTTCATTTCAAAGTTTTCAGAAATTCCTCAAAAGTGGGAAGAAAATCAACTAGTCTAGTTAAAAACAACTTGACACCTTTTGATACATGTGTTGATAACTCATGACTTTCTGTTGCTTTGTGAAATAAGAGAAGATTAAGCCAGGAATAGTTGTATGTAGTTAAAAGACATGTTTTAAAACATCACTTATGCATCATTAAAACTCCAAGTATCAATACATTGGTGGAACTATGTGCAAATCAATAAATCCATTTTCAAAGACAATTTTGCAGTATATTTTAAAACTCAAACTGTGCCCACCTTTTGATCCAGGTTTCCACAGTTAGGGATTTCTCCTGAGAAAATTCTCAGCCTCACACAGGTAAAATTCAAAGATGATCATCTTGATTTTATTCACAATGTATTGATGTCTAACAACAGGAGACTGGTTATAATTTGCTCTATATCACTTAGGTGCAGGAAACCTTAGATGGATTTTTTTTCCTAAATCACTCAGGTTTATGCCCCACTTACCAATGATACAAAAACCTTACCATAATCATATTTGTCAGCAAGGCATTTCCACTCACTACAATACACAAGCCTCCAAGGCCTTACAAGGTTGAAATTTCAGTTCTCCTTCTGTTAGATCTGGCTGCCTTAGAGCCTGCTCTCTGCAGCATGTGAACCCTTAAAAGCCTGGTGGACTGAGGGGCCAGCAAAGCAAACCCGGAATCAGCCTCTACTTCATCCTCGAGGCCTCCGTCTAGAGTAAATGTGGTAACCCAAGCCATTCAAGTCCCCACTTCCCAATCTCCGAACATGTTGGCCAGTTTCTGAAATGTCCAAACCAAATTTATCCTTTGCCCAATTATGGGAAAGATCCCTGGAGCAGACACCATCAGGCCCTGCCCCTATATCTTAGAACTTTCATTGTTCTATGATGAATTTTCTGGTGTTGGAGGATTTTTTTTTTTCCCCAGAGCCAGGAAAAATCTTCCTCCTACATAGTAGTCTGGAAATTTCAGGGAATTAACATCACTTTACCAGTGGAACAGGCCTCAACTCATTGAAGGTGGTGTAAATACTACAGCTCTCTCACGCTTCCATGGTAGATGAGAGGAGAAGGGTTGCAGAGGTGAAATTGAGTCAGGTGTTTATATCAGTTTATAGTTTCCTTACAGGACTGAGCTCCGGTTGCCCTTGTGGGAGAGCAGACTGAATAATGTACCTTTTGTCTCATTCCCTTCCCTGCATCGCCTCTCCTCTCCCTTATTGTTATTTTCTGCACTTCTCAAATGAACCTCTGGCACTCAAATTCTTTTCTCAGTGTCTGCCTTTGGGATAACCTAAACTAACACAATTTTCCTTTCCTTCTAGATCTGGGCACTTAGCCACATCAGCTCAAAGAACTAGCCTCTCTCAGTGGATGAAAACAAAGCAAATTCTCACTGTGATCACAAAATACCATGGTCCCCAAAGATCATCTGATGCAAGGGATCTCACATTCAGGACACAAAACTCTGACTAACTTTTTTGAATGAGAAGGGAAATATACTTCTCTACTTATTTTTCTGGTTTTCTCTAGCTATAGAGATCATAACAAAAACAAGTATTCAATATCTTGCCTCGTGTAGGAAAAATATTTATAGTATTGTTCCAAAATAATATAATCCTATTTTTATTTTCACTGTATTTGTATTTATATTCATATATAGCATAGACATGAGTGGATATGCTAGCTTTTTTTATATGAAACAAATTACTCCATACTTTAATGACCTGAAACCATACTTTTTTCCTTTTTTTTTTTTTTGTAGCTGTGTTGGGTCTTTGTTGCTGCGTAGGGGCTTTCTCTAGCTGTGGTGAACGGGGGCTACTCCTCATTGCATTGCACCGGCTTCTCAGTGCAGTGGCGTCTTGTTGCGGAGCACTGGCATTAGGCACGCAGACTGCAGTAGTTGCAGCACTCAGGCTCAGTAGTTGTGGCACATGGGCCCTAGAGCACAGTCTTCAGTAGTTGAGGCATGTGGGCTCAGTAGTTGTGGTGCGTGGGCTTATTTGCTCCATGGCATGTGGGATCTTCCCAGACCAGGGATCGAACCCATGCCCCCCTACATTGGCAGGCGGATTCTTAACCACTGTGCCACCAGGGAAGTTCCTGAAACCATACTTATTAATTCTCACAATTTTTCTGGTCTGGGTTGATTTGTGTGATATCTGTACTCTGATATAAGTGGACCCATTGGTCAGACCTATCCTTATGTTGGTGGTTGGCAGGCTGTTTTTGAAAGATTTTCCCTAGAATATATGACTGGGGTAGAATTACTGGACTGCATATCATCTGCACCCTCAATTATATTAGATATTGCCAAATTGCTTTTTATGAGGTCATACTAATTTGTATTGACATGAGAGCTATGAAACTCTCAGACTTTTATTAGAGTTGAGAAAGTATCTCACTGATGTCTTATTTTCACTTTCCTGTTTACTATTAAAAATATACACTTTCTCAAATGTTCATTGGACATTCAGGTTTCCTTTTATTCAGATTTTTATTATATCTTTTGCCTATTTTTCTTTGGGGCTGTCTTCTGCTGAATGTAACACTCTATATATTCTGGATCTTGGTGTTTTGGGGGTCCTGTGCATTGCAAATTTCTTTTCTAGCCTCTGGCTTATCTTTGAAGTTTGTGTATGTGCTGTTTGGGGGGCTTGAACGTAAATTACTCAATTTGTAAATAAAACAAATTATCCATGTTCTTGTTTTTTGTTTTTTGTTTTGTATTTATTGAGATTGGATAATCTGAGGCATCAATCCTCCAAGCATGGGTGTAGAGTTTGAGTTGCACTGGCATTGAAAAGGTACTAAAAATCATCTTCACAGTGTAACAAAGTATTTTTCTCAGTTCTTGTAATTTAAATGCATATGTGTTATATTTTTCTTTCTGGATGTTACATAATCTTTGAAAGCTATTTTTTTTATGGGGCAAGAAAGGGATCTGGTTGCGTTATAACAAACTGTAATCAAGGGACTTCCTTTTTCTATAGAATCTAATAAATCTGCCTGGTGCATTGACTCAACTCTAGAGGTCATAGAGTCCACTACCAACCTGGTTCTAAAGAGAGAGAAATAATTTCTTGCTAAATAACAAAATTTGTAGTAATTGAGCTAAGATAATCAAATCTCATATGTCACAACCTGGGCTGATCAGCAGCAGCATTACTACGGAATCCCCTGCCTCTTGGTGTGGTATTATTGCCTGAGCTCAGCAGTGGAAAGGGAAAATTCCCCCTCTTCAAACACCTAGCATTGCCCCCAGAAGCAGCAAAAAAGGGGAAATAAATTTTTTAAACAGCAGACAAAATAAGTAAATGAAAATTTCCTTTTACTCCCTTAATCCAATTCTATGAACACCTTTAACATACCAAAATCTAAGTGAAAATAAATGTGTGACAGCCTTAAAATGTTCATGCACTTATTTCTACTAGAAATATATTCCATGGGAAAATATGACTTTAATATAGGCTTAAACGTGTAATAGGTTTTATATACGTATGAAGTCATAATTTGCATTTACTCTTGTAATGGTTGTAATGGCTACATGTATACTCTGACTCTGTTTCTGGGCTTTGATATAACTCATGTGTATCTCAGATTCTACACCCACAATGCAGGTCAGTCCTTTCCTCCTCTGTGCTGAAAGCATAAAGATTCATTCTGTGATCTTTCTAATGCAGATGAACAGGGGACATACATCAAAATAGTTCAAGAACTCACAAGAAAATTAGCAACTGAGCAACCTGTGGACAAAAATCACCAAAGATTATTTTGGGATGTTGATTCTTAATGATAATGAGTTGCAATAACTAGAATTAGGGATTATACAATGTGGAAAAGGCTTTTTAAAGTTGTACTTATTTCTCAAATATTTTTTAAATACCCACCACATGTTAGACACTACCCTCATATTCATGGTTCTTCAAGTGTATTGAGGAGATGGACAATAAACATTAAGAATGAGCAATTATGTAATAAGTCAGCTAGTAACATGTGTTATGGGGAAAGAAGAATAAGAAAAAACAATAAGAGGAATAAGTTATTTCTGAAATGAGGGTTTTACATAGAAGAGGGCTCTCCACTAACAAAATTTGAGTAAAAGACATTTGAAGTAGTTTTAAACACTGAATTGCTTGATTCTCTGATGCCAGGTGGTAAAACATCCCAAGATTCTATGAGCCAGGATATGGTTACCATGGATAGACCCCATAACAACTATCAGTTTACAAAATCTGACTTTAAGGATTTATAAATGTGTCACTTAAAATAGCAAAAATCAAACCAAAAATTAAGCACCTTAGGACTTCCTAGGTGGCGCAGTGGTTAAGAACCCACCTGCCAATGTAGGGGACATGGGTTCGAGCCCTGCTCTGGGAAGATTCCACATGCCACGGAGCAACTAACCCCATGCACCACAACTATAGAACCTGTGCTCTAGAGCCCATGAGTCACAACTGTTGAGCCCATGTGCCGCAACTACTGAAGCCCATGAGCCTAGAACCCATGTTCCACAACAAGAGAAGCCACTACAATGAGGAGCCTGCACACCACAATGAAGAGTGGCCCCCGCTCGCATCAACTAGAGAAAGCCCTTGTGCAGCAACGAAGACCCAATGCAGACAATAAATAAAATAAATAAATAAATGTATTTTTTAAAAAAAAGCACCTTAAATGTAGTATCCTATAGCCACTGAAAGATATAGGTCAAGACAAACTTTAAATAAGTTTCTGATAGGAAACTGGAAGAAAAATGGGAGAGAAGCAAGAAAAGCAGCAAATTGGGATGCCAGAAATAATGGTGGTTTTCACTGACAGTGACAAATACAGAAGAGAACATCTGAATATATTATTTCAAAGGTATTTAGAAGGCAGAAAATTGAGGAAGAAGAAAATTTTAAGGAAAAAAAAGATTTGACTTCATATACTAGATGTATAAAAAGCAAATGGCAGGCAATATCTTCTCTGGTCTGAAATAGAACTTTTCTTATAGCTAATGTTACATATTATGGTATTTTGTAGACTAAATGTTTTAAATTATTATTTCTTTAACTAAATTGAGGCATGTAATTCAATTATAAAATTGAAGGAGGGAGTGGTAAAGGGAATGAAATATTCATTAGGAAGCATTTCCCATCAACCACTTGTTCATGCTTAGATCAAACAGATCTAATAATTTCTTGTTAAATTCATCAGTTTTCATTAGAAGGGTAATTGTAGTTGGTAAAAGGTAATGGTTACAGTGTGTTACACAATTAACAGTGTGAAATGAACTAAAATATGTTCTCTATAGATGATTTTCTGGAAACACTAGATACTGAGTTTAGGATATATAAATGTAAGATTTTGCTAAACACTATCGTTTTGTTAAATCAACGCTGATTTATATTTCCACTGAAAACTAATGCTGTTAATTTAGGCTTTACAAAAAATGATGATGTGTTAACAGACTGCTCAGGGCTAAGTGAACAAAGTTTGGTTTTTTAAAATGATCATGATGTCTGTTTAAAAGTCCAGAGGAAACAGCTTTGATGCAAGTTGACAAACCTAATAGGTCAAAACATAATGTGTATATTTCATCCCTGAAAACCCAACTGTTTATTCTCTATTTTAATACTTTTCTAAAGTCAAAATAATTTATAAAAGTATATAAAGAATAATATTAAGAAGAAAACATAATTATTATTCAAAAGAATATTTCCAAAAGACTCATGTGATAAAGGACTCTCTTCTAAAATATACAAAGAACACTTAAAAGTCAACAGTATGAAAACAACCTGATTAAAAAATGGGTCAAAGACTTTAACAGATACCTCACCAAAGATATACAGAAGGAAAATAAGCATCTGAAAAGATGCTCCCCATACGTCATCAGGGAAATGCAAATTAAAACAATGAGATACACATCTATCAAAATTTGGAACAATGACAACACCAAGTGCTGACAAGGATGTGGAGGAACAGGAAATCCCATTCATTTCTGGTGGGAATGGAAAATCATACAGACACTCTAGAAAATAATTTGGTGATTTCTAACAAATATAAACAAACTTTTGTCAAACAATCCAGCAATAGCTCTCCTTGGTATTTATCCAAAGGAGTTGAAAACACATGTCTACACAAAAACCTGCACACAGATTTTATAGCAGCTTTATTCAGAATTGCCAAAACTTGGAAGCAAACAATATATTCTTCAGTAGGTGAATGCATAAACTATGGTACATCCAGACAATGGAATATTATTCAGCATTAAAAAGAAATGAGTGACCAAGCCATGAACAGACATGGAGGAATCTTAAATGCATATTACTAAGTGAAAGAAAGCAATCTCAAAAGGTCACATACTGTATGCTTCCAAGTGTGTGGCATTCTAAAAAGGAAACAAAACAAAACAAAACTATGGAGACATAAAAAGATCAGTGGCTGCCAGAGATTGGGGTGGAGGCAGGGATGAATAGCTAAAACAAAGAGAATTTTAGAACAGTGAAAATATTCTGTATGATACCATAATGATGGATAAATGTTATTATACATTCATCCAAACCTATAGACTATACAGCATTGAAAGGAAACCATAGTAGACTAGGGACTTTGGATGATTATGATGTGTTAATATAAGTTCACCAGTTGTAACAAATTTACCCCTCTGGTTGGAGAGGTTGGGAATGGTGAGGCTGGGGGAAAAGGGGTGGGAGTACATGGGAAATCTCTATCTCCCCCTCAATTTTGCTTGAACCTAAAACTTCTCTAAAAAAACAAGGCCTTAATTTTTTTGAAAGAGTAAAAGTCCTTATTT
Organism: Hippopotamus amphibius kiboko; assembly: GCF_030028045.1. Classification (NCBI taxonomy): domain Eukaryota; kingdom Metazoa; phylum Chordata; class Mammalia; order Artiodactyla; family Hippopotamidae; genus Hippopotamus; species Hippopotamus amphibius. Next base: position 63,234,921 of record NC_080189.1, on the reverse strand, counting down.
ACTCTTTTTATGATTATTTTTTTCAGGGTTTTATTTTATTTTCTTTCAGTCTTATTGAGATATAGATACGCAGCATTGTATAAATGTAAGGCATAAAGCATAACAATTTGACTTACAATCATCATGAAGTAATTATCACAATAAGTTTAGTGAACATGCATCATCTCATACAAATACCAAATAAAAGAAAAAGAAAAAATATGTCTCTCCTTATGACGAGAACTTAGGATTTACTCCCTTAACTTTCATATATAACATACATCAGTGTTATTTTTTAATTTTTGAAAGATTTTTTTGACAGAACTCTAAATTGACAGATTTTTTTTTCCCTTTAAACACTTTAAAGATATCATTCCATTGCCTTAGGTTTTACATAGTTTCTGATAAAAAAATTTGATTTCCCTTATACTTATTCCCTTGTGATATATGCACCTTTTTTCTCTGCTTTTTAATATTTTATCCTGATTACTGGTTTTAATCTATTTCATTTTGATACATGCATATCCTGTTTGGGTTCATTTAAAAGGAAGCATCTGGAAGCCACACTTTATTAAACATTTTCCAACATTTAAACATTCTCCAATACAACATGTGGGTTGTATTCCACAGTATGGAAATACTATAATTGTAATTATTGATTCCTTGCTATTCAACATTTAGATGCTACTTCAGCTCAAGGGTCTTTTTTTTTTTTTTGTAAAGAAACGAGTACAGGTGGTTTATATAAACTCATCAATTATCAGGAAATAAGAAGCCATACTGGAAGTGGGAAAAAGACCCAGATTTTCCAGGGGTTTTTCCTCTTTATCTCCTTGTGTAAATGATAGAAATTATACGTCTTTTGTAATAATTTCATCTCGAAAGGAGTATAACCGTAAGTATAAAACTAGTCAATACACTTAATTCTCATCAGGTAAAAAAAGATTTAAAAAATTATATCACTTTAAAAGTCCAAGACAATTTAAGAGTAGAATATATTTCCTACGTGATGGGTGCCAAATTGCACAAACATAAATCATAAAATCAGTGAACCACTTAAGTCAGCAGTCCCTATACAAGCAGCTTATCAATGCAAGCAGTTACTGACTATCCAAATAAGTAGGGATAGCAAACTCACTGGTATATGTCAGATCTTTAAAGGTTCCATAAACTCTTTCCTGTTGACTACATTTATAATGAAAAACTTTAGTGGGATACAAGTTCATAAAAATTCAGAGACTACAATTCTGTAATGAGAATGAACCACCCCAAATCAGGAAAAAACAGAATGGGAATTAAGAAACTAAATCAATTACAAACTCAGATTTTCAGATTTGAGGTTTAGAAATCAAAATCAATTTAGAAACTTCAGTAATTACTATAAATTCTTCTCTATCCTGCACAGATTTCCTGAAGAAGGCTAAAGGATGAGAAAGTTGTAGTATCACCATATAGTGCCTGGTACAAGGCATGTCCTAGAAATTAAAATAAAAGGAGTCAAATATTGATGGAGGGACCCTACAGAGGCCTTAGACATGCTATTTGTAATACTCACAAAATGATTAAATACAAGTGGAATACACTGAATTCCATAACATTAGCTCTTACATGTTCAGACTCGGCATTAATGCTTGTTGTCGGTCCAATGACATCATTTGTGTATATTTTGATACATGCTCAGAACCACATCGTTTGGTCCAACAAACTTACTTCACTTAAAATTGCTGACCATGTACTGAGAATATTTTCAGTCTCTGACCACCCATGGCGGCTCAAGTTAGACTATATTACTCAGAGATGATAGCTATCTTTTTTATTTTATTTTTACTGCCATTTTAAAAGAAAATATATGTTAGTTTCAAGGTAAAGGGCCTGTATGGGAATAGGCTGTCACATAGTATATCTATTCACAGTTAGAACCTGCTGTTTAAGAGAAGTGGTAGTATTTATTGCTGTTTAGAGACTTGAAGCTTACATATTGGTTGAAATGAAGCCAAAAACTGCCTTTTCACGTATTTAACCATAAGAGAGAGATGTCCATGAAACATTGTTTCCACTGCTTAGATTGTTTGCATATATGTGAAACAATGACTGTGTAGTATTTAAGTAATTCCCATATATACTTTAGACTAGTTTAGATGAAACATTTTATGGAATATAAGAAATCTAAGATTTGATATAATAAATATCTAACTTATTTAATTGCATATACTTACATATTTTTCTATTACTACATCAATACCTGCTTTGCAATGTCTTAGGTAACTATCCTTTTCATGACACATCATGCCCACTCTGCTATGGCCCCTCCTTATTTCTCCAGCTCCTTTCTTAACATTACTCCCTCCTGTAAAGCTACTGTCAATATCATGCTTCTCTTATATGTTTGAGTCTTCAATTGTATTGTGCCTTCTTCCTGAAATGCTGTTCCTTCTTTTGCCTGCCTGAGCCTCTTGAAGACCTACTTGTCATTCAATATTCAGGTGAAGTTTTTCTTTTGCAGTGAAGCCTTTTCTGACTAGGCTATGGCCCATCTTCACAGAATGACCATGTCCTTCTTTGCGTTTTACTAGCAACATAATAAATGTTCCTTGAGTGAATGAATATATAGATAAGTCATATTTGAGAGAGAGCACAAACAAAATATTAAAGTCTACAGTTTCAATAAATGTGAATTCCTGCTCCCTGGAAAAAAGTGGACCTCAACAATTCTTCATAAATTTGGGTATCTTTCATATGATAGAACTATGATTTGCACTGTGTAGATTCAAAATAAACATAGGATATGATGCTTATACTTTAAAAAATTCAAAATGTAATTGGGGAACTAGACTATGAAGTGGTTATTGTTCACTGTTCCAAAATATCAGCATAATAATGGTTTTTTTTTAAACATTTTCCTATAAAAGACTCAAACAATATATTCCAAAATATTAAAGAATTTTCTGGGCCATAGAATTATGGTAATTTGGGGGTTTTTTCTCTGTAATTTCCTGTTTTTATAGGTTTTTATCATTAAGCATGAATTGTTTCCAATAATAAAAATGCAAAAATATATTCTTTCTGACAAAAATGTAAAAGGAGTTAAAAACATTACTATTCTATAAATTGATAAGCAATACTTAGAAAGGCAATTTGGCAATGTAACAAGACACACAAGAGCTGGATCATACCCTTTGACACATAATTCCCCTCAAATATACTAAAAGTTATAAAAAGACAAGAATGTCTATTGCAGTGTTATTCACAATAATTTAAGAAGTAGATGCAAAACAAATGTCCTCCCCAAAGTGAATGATTTAGTAGATTGTAATATATTACTTTGATGAACTAACCTGCATTCATTAATGTAATACGGACTATGGAAAAATAGAAAAACATTAAACACACATATTAAAAGCATATTTATTATAATCTATAACTACAATAATGTAAAATATATGTTGGTAAAGATGAAAAATATACCAGGTAAAGTGTCTATAATGTTACAGAAAGGTGCTATGTGTTTTTTGTTTTTTAAAACTTCTAATGTCATGGTTTTGTTATTGTTTGATAGTTTAAACAATTATTTTTAAACAGAACATGAAGGAAACTATACAATTCAAGTTATTTTCTGTGTGCTGTGTTTTTAATGTCATTTTAAAATTCCGTATGTATGGGCTATTCATGTTATTTAATGCATAAATCAATATCATGTGTCCACTTAATACTAGGTTTAATATCCTATATTATGATATTGCCTTGTGCATGATGTTATATTATTTAGAGGATTTCACTTTAATTCCTGTTAACTCCAAGACTACCTATCAGATATTTAATGGGTATATTCTATTAACTGACATGTCTTCATATATAACCACCAACAAATTTCACTAGGATATTTTTTTCTGTTCTCCTTTGAAATCTTACTCTGTTATCTACTTTAACTTCATTTTATATCCTGGCTTATTGATTCTTAATCCGTTATAGAATTTGGGAGACACCCATATTGTTAAAAATTCCCTTTTCTTTATATTGTCTGGCTCTTGTTCTGGTTATTTTTTAAGAAAGCTAATTTACAGAAATAAAAGATTACTTGACTGTTTTTGAACAAAGTGAGAAAAGTCACAGAAACAATTCCAGGAAAGCAGGACAGCATATACAAGACTAAGACTAAGACCCTGGGTGGCTCCAAATGTCTCTATGCAGAGCATGTACCCACTTAACACCAGATGGATAAAACTGGCCAGGATGGCAGATGAAGGGGGAATTTCCCAGTGGGAGACCTGTTACCCCTCTCTCATAGAGTAGGTGTACTGAAGACAGAAGAAATCAGAACTTGTTAATAGGACAAGCCAAAAAATTCAGGAATTTGCAAATTGAACAGGTGAAAATGTAACTGGTGATAATTGAAAGCTAATTATCATCAGCTAGCAATTGGCAACCAGGTGTTCGTCACCTAAAAGGCAAAACAAGGAGGACTGTGAAGATATTTGCTTTTGGCACAGATGAAACAAGTGAGTTTCCTGAGTGAGGCTTCAGTATAGGAAAATGATTAATCTGTTTACTGCTGCTATGTTTTAGTGTGTCTAGGAGGCTAACCATGAAAGAGCAAGGGCTGGAAAGCAAAGCACTTATGGCTTGGGTGTAAGAAGTGCCTTATATTTTTTTCTAAATTGGCTTTTTCCAAATGAGTAAAGCAGAGATACAGTAACCACCAAAGCCACATCTATTGGCAGCAGGCCATCCTGGGATTACAGTGGCTTTCCTCCTTAAGTAGTGCTAAACACAAAAGGTTTTAGGAAAAGAAAAGGCTTTAGGTCAATTGATAGATACATTCCTTAAAGCCATTTTTTAGAAGTTCAGGATTAGATAAATTAAGTAATGTATTCAAGGACATAAGGCTAGTAAGCAGTAAATTTAGGATTCAGACTCAAAACTGCCTGTTTCCAAAATCCATGCTTTCATTCTACCATCTTGCTTTTTTATTTTTCCTTGCTTAAAACAATAACACTATTCCCCCTCCTACAATTCTCTGTAACTGTAAATATTCCAAATTATAGGCATTTCCAAAATTATTAATAAGACTATATTCAAGTACAACATTCACATAGAAAAGCACACCCAGTATAAAGGTATTGCTAAATGAATGTATATAGGGTGAATACACCCACTTAACTCTACCCTGACAGGAAATAGAGCACTGCTATCAAGTCAAAAAGTCCTTCATGTACCACTCAGACATGACCTCTCCTCACTGCCATAATTTGTTTCCTGCTTCCTAACTCAAGAAATTTCTCCTGCCAAGGTTTCAATTTTATTTAAATGAAACAATACAGTTTGTACACTTTTGTTTCAGCCTTCTTTCACTAAATGTTGTTTGTGAGATATGACCTTTCTACTGATGCAGAAATAATTCATTCACATCCATTGCTATACAGTATTCCATTAATATATCTCGACGTATTTATCCATCTTACCTTTGGTGAACATTGGGATAGATTTCAGTTTCTATTACTATTAATGCTGTGAACATTCTTTTTACTTTAATCAACACTGGTGTGCCTTGCTGATGGTTCTGTACCCAGGTATGTTAATACTGAGTCATAGGGTTTGGCTAGGTTCAGCTGTATCAGGTACTATCAAACAGTTCTCCAAAGTGGTTATACCAATTTGCACTCCCACCAGCAATGCATGAGAGTTTCTTTTACTCCACAACATTGCCAATCCCGAGTAACATCAGTCTTTAGTTTTAGCCATTATGGGAGATGTGCAGTTGGAGCTTGTGGATTTAATTTACATTCATTTGAGGACTAATAAGCTTGAGCTTCTTTTCATATTCATTTGGCTAGCCTCTTTTGTTGTGTACCTGGTTCAAGTATTTTGCCCATTTTTGTTGTTTTTCTTCTTGACTTAAGAGAATATATTCTAGATAACAGCTCAATTTTTCAACTGTAATATTGTATAATCTTCTTGAATCTGGGATTTTTTTTCCCCATAATGGAGACTTTTGGTGAAAAAACTTTTATTTTTATGAAGCGTAATATAGCTTTCCTTTTCTTAATGTTTATTGGGGTAATTCTGTCCTGTTTAAGAAATATTTGTATAACCAAAGGCCATGAATATGCTCTCTTGTGATTATTTTTAGAAGACTTTTCATATAGATTTTCAATTGTCTCAGCAGCACTTATGGAAAAACCTGTCCTTTGCATGCTGCCCTGAAATTCTGCCCTTGTCATAAATCAAGTGTTTTTGCATGTGTGGTTCTTTATTCTGGATAGCTTTTCTGGTAAATTGGTCTACTTTTCTCTCCTTGTGTGAATAAAACACTTTTTGATTAATATAACTTGTACAAGTCTTGATAACTTGTATGAAGTCTTACAGCTTTGATCTTTGTCCAGTTTGCCTTGGCTATTTTCACACATATTACCTTCTAAACTCCAATCTCCTCAGTTTTACCAAAAGAAAAAAAAATGTTGAGATTTTGAGGTTTTTGTTAGGATTGCATTAAATTTATGAATCACTTTAAGAAGAACTGACATTTGTATAATATGGAGACTATCCAAGAATATACTATTGAGTTGGCCAAAAAGTTCATTCAGGTTTTTCCTTAAGATCTTATGGATCTTAGGAAACCAATATATTCCTCCATTTTATTAAGTTTGATTTAATGTCAAGATTCCACAATTAAATATGATTTTTGCTTTAGCTTTTATTTTGCTTATACTCTATCAGATTAAGAGAATTCTACTGCTAATTTTTCAAGAATTATTATCATGATTAGGTAAAGAAGTTATCAAATAACTTCTGCATCTATTATTCTCTTGATATATTGAATCCATCAAATTGTCAAAAGTTTGCATTCCTGGATATAATATCATTTTCATATGCCAACAGTGCTCAGTTTGCTAATATTGTGTTAAAGATTTTTGCATATACGTTCATGAAGAGTTTAGTATGTAATTTTCCCTTTTATGAAAGTCCTTGTCAAATTTTATTATCAAAGTTATGCTGACATGTTGGTGTTTCCTCTTTTTCTATTTTTGTAAGAGCCTGTATAGAACTAATATCATTTCTTCCTAAAAACTATTGAAAGAAATATTTCACGAGTAAAGTCACCTGAGCCTAAAAGTTTTCTTTGTGGCAAGTTTTAAAATTATGCATAGCTTCTTTAATAGGTTTGCTATTTATTATTTCACTAGTTTTGATTATTTTTCTAAGAGTTCTCTCATTAGTAAATTTTCAACTTTAATAGCACATTGTTCATAAAATTCCCTAATAATCTTTAGAAAGCCTGTAGAATTTCTAATTATATCACTTTTTAATTGATACTGATGTTAAAATTTTATACCTCTCTTCCATCCCTCCCTCCCTCCCCTCTTTCCATCTCCCTCCACCTGGCTTGCCAGAACTCTACTAATTTTGTTTAGCTTTATAAAGAATTATTGGCTTTGTTGGACTCTCTATTGTTAGGTTGGCTTGTTATTTTATGGATCTTTGCCACTATCTTTATTAATTTTCTTCCTTCTAATTTCTTTAGATTTAATTCACTTCTTTTTTGAATGTATGGAATCAATGGATCAATACTTATTTTTAATCTTGTTTTTAATACACTTAAGGCTATAAGTTTTCCTCTTAACCTTGATTTGCTGTATCCCACAAGTTTTGAAATGTTACCTTTTCATTATCCTTAAATTAAAATATTTTATAATATTATGATTTATTTCTTTAACAGATGGGTTTTCAGAAGAGTATTGCTTAATTTTAAAATTTCAATGTATCTTTTTGTTAATTTCTAGTCTAATTTCAATGCCAGAAATCGTAGTTTGTAATATTTCAATTCCTAAAGCTTGCCATATGCAGCATCATGTGGTTTATTTTATTTTATTTATTTTTGAAAGAATACACTTTTACTTAAGATAGTTCATGTCCAGGTTTAGTCTTTTTTTTTTTTTTTAATTTTATTCATTTTATTGGCTGTGTTGGGTCTTTTTTGCTGCGCGCGGCTTTTAGTTGCGGTGAGTGGGGGCTACTCTTTGTTGTGGTGCGTGGGCTCCTCATTGCCGTGGCTTCTCTTGTTGTGAAGCTCAGGCTCTAGGTGCATGGGCTTCAGTAGTTGCAGCACATGGGCTCAATAGTTGTGGCTCACGGGCTCTAAAGCACAGGCTCAACAGTTGTGGCACACAGGGTTAGTTGCTCTGCGGCATGTGGGATCTTCCTGGAGCAGGGCTCGAACCCGTGTCCCCTGCATTGGCAGGCGGATTCTCAACCACTGCACCACCTAGGAAGCCCCATGTGATCAATTTTAAATCTGACAAATTTTCCAAGTGCCCTTGAAAAGATGTTTTGCAATTATTGGTTATATAATGTACACACATATATCTTTTGTGTTTATGTGTATATTTATATATTATGATATGTTTGTATAATATCCACTAGTAAGTTTATATATATTATACAAACGTATTAATTATATACTTGTTACATTCTTGAAATCTTCTACATACTTATCTTTTGTCTGCTTATTCCATCATTTATTGAAAGGAACACATTCAAGTCTCAGACTATGATTATGGAATTGGTTAGTTCTAAGTTATTGTTTCATATGCTCTGAAAATATGTTATTAGATACATGCAAATATAGAATAGTATGTCTTCCTGATACACTAACTTAAATTATCCCTCTATCTCTAGAAGGTGCCTTAAAAATCTACTTTTATTATTTATATTAGATAGTTGTATTAGCCTTTCTTGGTTAGTATCTTTCACATTTTATTTTCAACTTTACCATGACTTAAAATTTAAGGTACCCCCTTCTTGTAAGCAATATCTAAATTATTTTAAAGTCTTTTAATTTATTCTGGCAATATTTTTAATTACAGTACCTTATTCCCTGTACATTTAATGCAATTATTGATAAATTAAGGTTTAACTATTACTACTTCACAAATACACACAAACAAAAAACAAGTGTATGTGTGTAAATTCTACAAGTTATTCTATTTTGATCATTCAGTATTTGACTTTGCCCACATATTTACTCTTTCATGTTATAAATTTTATGTGATTTGGTAAATCTCTTAATGACTTCAGGTTATTTTTAAATACTGTGTTACTAATTGTTCTTCCTGGGAAGTTACAAGAAAGTTCCCCAAAACTAGTAAACTGAAAAGGTATTTGTGAACTGTAAGTCAACACCAAGGACTCACTATAGAAGGAAGAAACAGCAGCAGCTTGAAAAAAGACCTCATTTAAATACTGCAAAGATTTGATGGTCTCAAGCAGAGGATTTTAAAACAGAGTTTTGCCTGTGATTAATATCCCTGTGCAATTTCTGACCCAAATTAAAAGATCTCACAAAATGGAATTTATATAAAATTCATGGACAGAATATTCACTATACTAGAGTTTCTTAAAAACTTTTTAAAATTTTAACTTAAAAGCATTTCTCTTAATTTTATCCTGCCTCCATGAAAACTATGCTGTGCCTTCATTTTTAAATTCCAATTGCTTATAGACATGCTTCTATAGTTTTAGACACACACTTTCACATAGCATTTATCAAACTGTTAATGTTCACTTGTCCAATCTCCCTTCTAGACTGTAAGTCCATCAGAACAGAGAGGACTTTGCTACACATTCTGTATTTCCAACACTTAGTACAATATGACCTCCATAACTATTTATTCAGTGGTTTTAAAATTTCATACAAAGATAATTTAGCAATATAATCTTTCTCAAAGTATCAAATATTTTCAAATTATTTTTTAAGTCATAGGTACTCATTGATAATTGGGCAGTGAGTATGAACAATTCCTTTAAGAAGATGTGCTACAAAAGGTTGTTTATTTATTGTTGTGTTTGTTTTAATGATAGTGATTTGAAATGTTTGTCACTGGGAATAATCCAGTAAAGAAGGGGAAACTGAAAGAAATTTAAAAAGAGTAAGGAAATAAGCAATAGCATTCAGTTTCTGAGAAGACAGAGGTACTTTAGTCTTAGCCAGGAGGTCTTGGAGGGTCAGCTCGTCCAGAGTAAGAGAAGAGGATAATGGGTAGCGTACAACTATGTTTGAGAATGAAATTTCTTTTGTCTATTCCTAACTATTTTTGTCTCTGTCAGTGGAAAGTAAGATAATATGCTAACACAGAGTCAAAGTGGGAGTGGGATAGTGAACATTAGAGACCTTACAAGAGTAGAGAAACATTGACATATTAATATGGAGGATGGGAGGGCTAGCCACAGAAATGAACCAGGATTGCTAAACAATACTAACAGTCAATCTGAAGCTGAATCTCATGATTTCATAGAAGCAGCAATTGGTTTTATTATAATATTTTCTCCAGGACCTTTGTGCTACTTGGGCACAAGTAAAAATAAAACAGATATTTGGATTCATCCAGGAATGGGATTCTGCCAGAGAGGTATGACAAAAGGGAAAAAAATTATGATATTAGTAAGAGTTTTTTGAATGTGACAGACCTTGTGATTTAAACAGAGTGTAAGAGTGGTGAAGAAAGGAGAAAGCTGATGAAAAGAAAATGAGTAAGGGGATGGAAGGATCCGTAAAGATCTAAGAATAGCCATCATGAGAGTTACAAGTTATATTGGAAAGAGGAGATATGGGTTATAAAGTTGTATTCTTGGATTAGCAATGACAGGATGGAGCACTTTTGGGGCAAAATATGGCTATGGAAGTAGGCTGCCGAGGTGAAAGTAAAAGGTAACTGGAAATTAGGAAGTCAACAAATTGACAAAGATAGTGGTCTACTTCCCACATAGATAATAAAACACTCAAGTTTGGAGCTCTTTTATAGTTCAAGGGGAATTGGTCACTCAGCTGTGTTCTTTAATGCTTCAGATAGATGTACCTCTGTGGAACCCCTAGCATCAAGGGTTTGAAAAAAAAATTTGGTTTAAGTTAGTGAATGGTCTTATTTTTTTATTTTTAATAAATTATTTCCCTTATTTTTCTGCCAGTGTCAGAGCAGACAGTTGCTCAGTGGATAGGGTCTCATCTAGGGAAAAAGCTTCCGAAATGACACATATCAAACCACAATTAATTACATAAATCTATTAAAAACCAATTTGCATATTTTCATTGTTGAGCTGCTACTTCAGCATCAAAATAGTACTCCCTGCCCAGCAGCTCCACTTCTATTTCACCCAAGGCTAAAAGTGGTGTCAATAGAAGACCACTATCCTTTACCCTTAGTTATAATCCTGGATTAAAATGTTCCTGTACCTATAAATCCTCATTCTTTCACACATAGTAAAGGGAGGAAAGAAATTCCATAAGGCTTTTATCCACATGAAAAGGCACAAAGGGTTAAATTTTACATGATTTGTCTCTAAGGACATTTACATTCTCATTACTAAGGAAGCAAAGCAATATACTAAGGGTGCAGTTTGTGAAAAGAGAAGAATAAAACAGCACAAATAGAAACAAGACAAATAACCACTTCCGAATTGCTAGCAGAGGGTGATGAGAGGTTAAGTACCAAGCAGTTTCCAGGAAAGATTCATAGAACTAATTCAGCTTGTTCTACTTTGGCAGGAGAGATTCAGGTCCCTGAAACCACACCAATAGCTTGGGAAGAAGAGTGAGTCCTCTTGCCCTACAGACAGTAGGTCACAGACATGCCAGGTAATGCTGGATTATTTAAGGGTTCATTATCTTCTTCATGAGTTTCCCCTTAGACCTTTGTTCTCTACCTTTTCCTTATTCATGTCCATGGTTTGGTCATTTCACTGCTCGTTAGCATCTAAATTAAAGAGTTGGAACTTAGGTTAAGTTGAGATTTGTTAGATGCTCTGAGGAAAAAAGGTGGGAGAATAACAGCAGGTTCAGGAATAAGGCTCAGCTGGTGATTCAGAGGTGCCCATTATTTTCTTCCTGCCCCCACATGTCCTCCTTGGAGAACCTTTTCATTCTCTCCTCTTAGACCCTCTGCTTTACATTCCCGCTGGCCCATGTAACCCAGAGCCATGGCCTTAAATGACGGGAGTGGGCTAGTAGTTGACTCAAGATAAATTAATTCATATTCCTTTCCTGAAATTTTAAGGTGTGTTACAGGGACATTAGCTATTTTTACTGGGGTCTTGACTAGAGATATTGCACAGAGCTGTGATTGGGGCCTCCAGTTCACACATAAATAGAGCCAGTGTTTAGAGACAGAAGAATTGAAACAGGTACTTGGAGAAAAGCAGAGCTAAGAGACCATGGAGATCTGGAGGAAGATACAGCATAAAAACTGACTTTCTAATTTCTGGTTCTCGTAGCTCACATGCCTGCAGTAGTTCCTGACCCTGAGTTTAAAGTCTGACTCCTGAACCTTTCCCAAAACTCCCCTCGGCTTCTCTCTTTTCAAGTAAGTTGAATTCTGTTCCTCCGATCTGAAGAAACACTTTGTATCCAAGAAAACTTGCGGCCCAATTAGTATTAATGATTTTTTAAAATAAATCATTGCCATGTGCCAGAAAATGATACTGCATCGTATATGAATTAAAGAGTCACTGAAGACTTCTTTATATCAACACATGTAAATGGAAGGCTGAAAAAAAGTGTTATGAGGAAAGAATCTGACAGCTCTATGAAGAATGAATGGGGGGAAGGTCTAAACATCTGATTAATAAAGGTGATATACTCCCAGTAGAAGGCAGCTTTAGTTTTGATTTCATAATCAGCTGTACATTACATTTTTGAAAAATTTTAATTACATCATGGCAAGAAAAAAAACTAAAGATATAAAAGATACACAATTGAAGAAGTAAAATTAGTCTATTAAGAAGGAAAGCATCATGAGCAGAAAAGGAGTTATCTTTACCATCCAGGCCAAGACCTGGATCCCAGAAGCACCCATTACCTTGCCTTGCAACAAGCAGATTCACCACTATCCCCTTAAACAAGGAGAGAAAATCTCTGACCTCTGACTCTAAATGGTGAATTATTCTTAATGACAAAAATGAATGTCATCTATAGCAGTGTAGTATGCCTGTCACACTCCAACAGCCACTCTCCACCACCACCATGCTCAACTGCCACGACCCACAAATCCCTCCAACACTGAATTCTATAAGATCTCCCTCCCCTGCTCCCTCCTCGCTCCCCACCCCTAAAACCTGATGTTTTGAATGCCCCTCACCCTAACCATAACCATGTGCCTGACAGGGCCCAACCCATGAGATCCCGTAATAAAATTTATCAATGACCCTCACTGCCTACAGGATAAAATTTCAACTCCTTAGCCTGACTTACAAAGTTCCTTTGGATCTGACTCCTGCCCACTTCTCCAGCCTCATTTCATGCCAATCCCTTATACCCTCATTCTAACTAACTTCAATTGTCAGAATTCAACATGTTCCCCCTCACTCTGAACCACTGCATATATGTAACTTTTACCTGAAATGTCCTACCCCTTCAGTTCACCAGGCTTGACTATCAGTCACCTTTAGAAACTCAACTCAGATTCATTTCCTCTGGAAACATTCATGAATTGCCATTCTCTCCCTTCTCTCAGAGACTGGGCAAGGCATAATTGCCTGTTTACCGTGCTTTCTCCTCTACTTCACTATAACCTCTTTAGGAAAGGGATTATGACACTGCTTTCTATCTTACTAACATCTGTCATAATGCCTCTCCCATGATATAAGATTAATACATGTCCATTTGACAGATACTAATTTGTTTGGTTTTGATAACTGATATGTTTAACAAATTCATTTTGGGCCTTCTATTTAATAGGATTAAAATTTAAAAGCTGTTTGGGTCTCACTATTAATTTTCTTCATGATCCAGCCACTCATCTGAACTTATTCTAGAACAAGTAGTCTCTCTGCACAAATGAAATATAGTTTTTAAATGTTAATGATATTTTAATAAGAAAAGATAACTATACAGGACAAGAAATCTAGTCATTGGCTTTATAATTACAACATCTTAATTAGCAGCAAAAGTAAAGAAGGCATAGCCTAGTTTTATTTTGCCCATAGGATGCTGTTCCTCTTTCTGAGGCAGTTCTGATTATATTAGCATATCCCGTCAGGTATCTAAAACCCAGGTCATTACAGAGTTTTCCTCATCTTGGGAAACGCTGCTGCTCATCTTTGCTCTCCTAGGAAAAAGACTCCCAGGTGGAGAAATCCAACATTAGATGCAAAGCAGTGTGATTCTGCTCAAGATGGCCTTGAGATGGAACTCATTCATGGATTTTAGCATCCATGAAATTAGAGAAATAAGCATACCTTGAAAATGGTTTTATTTTCTTTTAGCAAGCAGAATAGTACTTTCTTGCTTTGCTGCTTCTTGAAAGTTTTTGGATCTTCAAGTGGCATTAAAAGCTAGAGAATGGAAAACAAAAACTGCAAGCAATTGCCCAACTAATGTGTGCCTCGGATGCAAAGTCGGAGAGAAGTAGAACATCTTCAAAGAGTGTAATCAGCTTGAAATGAGTGATAAAAATTCGATTACCTACCAGTGCAAATTCGTGCAACAAATTGCCATCAGCCATGTATGGCCTAGGAATCTATTTGCTACTTTCAAATCATTTTGACTTTCGATAGGAAAAACAAAAATCACAAAGACCTCAAAAATATTTTTTCAGGTTTGTCATTGCCTACCAAATATAGTTTAATGCACTATTTATGAACTTCAAGTAAATGCTCCTAATATAATTATCCTTTTAGTATAGAACAAACCATTTTACAGTAACATTTTCAAAATATATTTATGGGATGATAATGTTTTTTGAAACAAGAAAACATGAAAAGAAATAAAGAAACTAGATTTCATGGTCAAAAAATTTCTGAAAACTCTGAGTAAGCAAAGGTAAAGAGGTTTCTTTGCTCTTGGATATCTTATAGACTTTATTGGACCAATATGCCTTGTAAACTTCCATGAAAGAAATGGTTTTCCAAACTCATCGGACCATTAAATCTTTTTTTTCCAGGAGTTTCACAAGAGAATATTATTCTACATTTCCCTAATAAAAGCCATATTAAGCATTCGTGACCAAATAGTAATAAAACACACAATCTCTATGGTACTTTATTGGATTTTGCTTCTGTATTTCTGTGTTTCGTTTCACTTCAATTATTAGGATATGTTGCAGTGACTCAGGGAGAGCCAGTTCTCAACATGAGGTCAAGAGACTTCTAACCAGATGGTCTGATCATTTGGGGTGGAAATAAATAAAATCAGTAATATTAGAGAGGAATACCAACTTATCATGAGGTCCATTACGACCAGCCACTTTCACAGTTCATCTCCATAGCTCATCTCTAACCCGCATCTTCTTCCATGTTTCTCCAACCAGAGAGTGGCGTAAATTCTGGATAATTATTCTGAAGCCAGGCACTCTGTAGATTAGCTGAACTAGAATAATTGAGAGGGCTCTATTTTGACCCTAAAATTCTAGAATTTTCAATCTTAAATCACTCAGTTGGTAGAAAGAACCCAAGAAAACTCCAAGCTGCAAAAAGATAAGGTTTTCATCTTCCCAGACCTTGTAAAGCCCCTGTAATGTCACTACGAAATAACCACTCTCTTCTAAAATGTGACTGGATTAGCATTTAAATGCAATAACGTGTCTGTATTTCACTGGTTTTGTTACTGATTTTTTTTCTTTGAGGTTTTAACTTTGGAATAGATTTACATCCTAAGAGGGTAGGCCTTTTTGTATTTTGTGTTAATTGATGTATCCCTAGTGCCTGACATTTATTAAACAATATAGAATAAATTAATTTTAGAAAATAAACTCCCATATTTCTGATATTAGAACCCTCTTCTAACTATTAGAAGTAAAAGGAAAGTCAGCAGAGGCAGGGGAGATTGGCCATTCTGACTTTACTCAACATTAGCTGGATCATTACTGAGATCCCAGGCTTATATAATAAATTCTGCTCTTTACAACTATAAATGATAAGCCTAGTGGTATTATCTTGCCCTTTGAAATGAAAAAAAAAAAGAAAAAGAAAAAAAACTGGCTTTTGCCAAGCAAGTGTGAAGGAGTATCTCTCTCAATGTCTCTTGGAATTCTTAGGGGCTTACATCCCTCCTAGTCATCACTGCCTTCAAGTTCTTTCCTCTTAATTAGTTCAGCTTCACTTGTTGTCCCATACGTACTGTGCCTTTCCTTTACTGAATCGCTCCATCCTGGAAATTATCCTGATTGCTTTATTTCTCAAAACAGCCACTGATGTGAGGCTATGTCTGCAATTGACTTTTACTGGAGATCAGAGTCAATGAATGAGATTGACATCACAGCAGAATAAGCAAGCAAGAATTGAACACTCTATCTCTGCTCTTAAAATTCCTTTGGCTGTCCCTCTACAAGGAATGTGCGATTGGACAGTCTCGTCACAGATCCCTGTGTTGTTTTATAAAAGGATACTCAGAAAAGAAAATTAAAATATAGAGAAAATTTAAAGAAAAAATTACTCTATTGGCCTACCATTTTTTTCCTATACTGGGCTCCTCATGCAAAGTTGTTAAAACTCTATGTAGATAGATTACCAAAAAAAAGCAAGTCTACAAAAATACGAGTCAATAATTTTAACTGACTGTTCATAAGGTAATTTGCAACAATTTTTAAAAAGCACTAAGAATGTCTTTAATTTTAAAAAACAAAACTCGATCAAAAGATGCTTCCTTATACATTTTTTGTTTCATTTGGAAATCCATTAAGGACAGAGAGAAGTTACAGTATGTACTACTTTCTTCCAAGTTGTATCTAACATTATTTTATAAAATTATTCACAAAATGTTCTGTAATAAAAGCTATCTTGATCTTCATGGACAAAACTATGCTGCTTAATACAACCCATTATAAGTAAGTATACCTTCCAAATGTGTTAAGTACTTTTAACATCTCTAGGACACAATTAAATATTAATAAAACGTATTTTAACAAGAAAACACTCTTTTTTAAAGAAATTAATGGCAAGGAAACTACTATTTAGTTAGAGCAACACTGAATGGCATAATTGATTTAATCCAAATTCATTAAGCACATAAGGATATTCTCAATAGTGTAGTAGATTCTACTGGGTTACAGTTAAGTAAGAGGAATATGCAGTCTGGTGAGACAAGACTGCATAAACAAAAGGTCCAACAATATAAACCCCTATGTCAAAAGAAATGACTTAGATATAAAGAACAATAAAGAAGAAATTGGGTAGTTCATATAATTTTTTATTTCAGGGTAGCTAGTCAATCCAAAGTGTCCAAGAATGAAGTGTTTTTCAATACCGTGTTTTATAATTTTAGAAAACATTCATTTGTACATCTTTCATCCTCCTCAGTGTAGTCTGCATATCAATCTACTATCCCTGATGATGCCATGTCCTTCCTTTAGGCATTAATACCTTCGTTTCTCACTGAACAAAATATTATGGATTAATGTAATTAACTATTGGGTAGATTCCAGCAAAGAAAATAGTTGTGGCTTTCTTACTCAGTTCATAGATAATTTATAGCAGAGTGTATCTTTACTAATATCATGACCAATGCCCAGTCTTTTCAGAGGGAATAAGAAGGTGAAATGATATATATTAACTACAGCTTTATGCTTTTTAGAAACAGAGATACATACTACTACTACCAACGCATGTCATCTAGATCTGTCTGTGCATACATTCACTATAATACATATGTACCTACAAGAGAAACGCGTTCGTCTAGCCATTGAGGATATACCAGTTTTACACAAAATGATAGCTATCTGAATCATGTGGGAATAAGAAAAAAAATATTATTAGCCACACTGAAGTTATTATTGTAAGAGTTCTGAGAAAGTCCAGATTTACAACTCGAACATAGAAAGAAAGACTGATGTCCTAAATGAACACTACTGCTGACTGATTGGGGGATATTAATGTGATCTAGGATCACAAACACTGATAAAATCCAGGGCTTCAGAGTCAAAGCACACCTGGGCTACATCAACCAAGTTGGGTACCTGGTCAATTCCAAACTGATCTGATAATGGAACATGCCTTTTCGTTTTCTCACTCTGGCTAAGTAGACCAAACCCCAAGTCAGCATTCAGTGGATGATTTATAGTGGAAAAAAAGAAAAAGTAGCTAGCCATATAAAAGCTACAGGCCTTGGTCATTCTCAACTGTGAAATTTTTCCAAAATCAGATTTAGCTAAGAGTTGACCATGCTTTGTTTTGTTTTTATTATTCAAATAATGGTAAAACAAAGGGCTTATTAATAATTGATAACCTGCAGTTTTTTGTTTCTCCAATTGAAAATTCCCTTGTCTACTTCCCAACAAGCCAATTCAGCAGATCTTCTAAACCTGACTTTATTACAAGTTTCTAATCTTGTTCATAACCTAGGCAGTAAAGGTTTAGGGAGTGTGATTAAGCATTACATTCTAAGATGTCACTCATATTCTTAATGTAAACTGTCTTATTGCAGACAATTTATATCAATATGTCAATCTTGACAGCAGACGGACAGTAGGCCAAATGTTTTCATCTATGACTGCAACCAACTTAATGAGCCTTTAAAGACTACCAATACATGGACTACACCCAAAAGATTTAAGTGGTGTGAGGTGGGGATCTGAGTATCTGAATTTTTTTTTCAAGCTCCCTAGCTCCCTTGTCAAATCTAATAAGCAGGTTGTTGAGAACTATTGTTTTAGACACATAAACATAGGTAAAAAGGACAGTTATTTATGAATAAGTTTGGCTCAAAGATCTTCAAAAGCCTATCTGCTTGCATTTGTGGTAAATTTAAAATAAACAATATTGTGTTGTTATTAACATTATATTTGGATTCTCAGGTTAAAAGATATCCTGTGTTAAAATCAGTAATAGCAGCTAGCATTCACGGACTACCCACTATGTGTAAAGCACCATACTCGGTTACTTTATAAACTTTATTTAATCCTTATAACCCTCGGAGGTAAGTTATCACATCTATTTCACAGATTAGGAATCTGAGACTCAAGAGAGGTAAAATGATTTATACTAAGTGAAACGAAAACAGCTTAAAAAGCAAATCCATATAGAACATCTTTCCCAACCTCCCCCTACTTTCCAATTCTACCTTCAATTTCTTAAAAATGGATCCAGCTTAAATCTACTCATTGTGAAATCAAGTCCACACATTTCAGAGTGTGAGAACTGTCCTCAACTAATTAATATAAAGAATCAAATGTTGACACAATTGTCTGTATTTTGGTTTCAAAAAGATTTTAATAATGGGAGCAAACTTTAAGAAAACATCCTCAAAAAATCATATTAATTATTTTCTCACCCTCTTGGAAGCCCTGAACCAAAAATGAGATGCTCCCTGCCTGCTGAAGAGCAGTGGAAACAGAGAGCTATTCAAAGCATAAACATGCTTCAGAGTGATGGTTTACAGGATTTACATGCACATAAATCATTCCAGAAACAGACCTAAATCCCATGCACTTCCATACATTTTTCAGCTACTAGTAAAGAGCAACTCAGAACAAAAACCCTCATTTAAAAAAAAAGAAAAAAAAAAATGAAAGGACCCAAAACAGTAGAATTCTTTACTATCAACTGATATACAAAATTTGTTCAAAAATAAAAATCTTTCCTTCATGCTAAATGTTTCAGCAGCCTAGCTTCAGCTACAGGGGATGTTTGACCCATGAAATGTCACGCAAATGAGTAGAAGATGAAGATCTTATGAGTAAAGTCCTTAACACTGAAGTTATACAATCATGTTTAGAGACATTGCATTATCAAGTTATCCCCTTCCTGCTTCACAAGAAATCACTTTTCAGAATCAGGAGCAGGTTCATGTTTACTTCCTTCACAATATTCAATAAAGAACCTCTTATACAGTAGTTTTTAATCCACTGGTTAGTGGAAAAATATATCAATGAACACTTCATCTTCAGATATCAAGGGAAAGAACTTTTTTTTAACATTTATAAGTGAGTGGTATTCTTCTATTCATATCATGCCAGAGTTTTTCTAGAAAATTGATGCCACATCAGCAACCTATCTCAAAGTCAAAGAAATCAACTGGATTCAGGTTCAAGGAAACCACTTGGCACAAAACTTTGCAATTCGATCCTTTCTGCATGACTCCAAACTAACTCAATCCAGTAAGAGGAAATATATAACATTTATTTTGAATAATGTCAATTTCTTCATATTATCATTATTAACATGTTTAAGTTAATTTTTTTCTTTTCACTTCTCAATTGTATTGACCTGTGTACAAGGACTTCTCATTGTACTTAATAAGAAATAACACCACAGGTACAGCCACTATGGAAAACAATTTGGAGGTTCCTTAAAAAACTACAAATAGAACTTCCATATGATCCAGTAATCCCACTCCTGGGCATATACCCAAAGAAAACCATAATCCCAAAAGAAACTTGTACCATAATGTTTACTGCAGCACTACTTACAATAGCCAGGACATGGAAGCAACCTAAATGCCCATCAACAAATGAATGGATACAGAAGATGTGGCATATATACACAATGGAATATTACTCAGCTATAAAAAGGGATGAGATGGAGCTATATGTAATGAGGTGGATAGAACTACAATCTGTCATACAGAGTGAAGTAAGTCAGAAAGAGAAGGACAAATATTGTATGCTAACTCACATATACGGAATCTAAAAATGGTACTGATGAACTCAGTGACAAGAACAAGGACGCAGATACAGAGAATGGACTGGAGAACTCGAGGTATGGGAGGGGGCGGGGGGTGAAGGGGAAACTGAGACGAAGCGAGAGAGTAGCACAGACGTACACACTACCAACTGTAAAATAGATAGTCAGTGGGTAGTTGTTGTATAACAAAGGGAGTCCAACTCGAGGATGGAAGATGCCTTAGAGGACTGGGGCGGGGAGGGTGGGGGGGACTCGAGGTGGGGGGAGTCAAGGAAGGGAGGGAATACGGGGATATGTGTATAAAAACAGATGACTGAACTTGGTGTACCCCCAAAAAAATAATTAAAAAAAAAAAAGGTTAAAAAAAAAAAAAGAACACCACAGTGTAAAGGCTAATGGAGTGAGAGTCAGAACACTCAAGTTCAACTTCCAGTTTCCTCTAGACTTATGCCTTGATCCAATGACATAACACCTCAATTTCCTCATCTCTCATATTCTGCTATTAGGGCCAACCCAATATCACTTGAGAAGACAATTGTGATAAAGTAAATTTACACATAGGAAAGAATTTTAAAAATTGAAAAACACAATTCCCAAAGCACAATGCAAAGAAAATTGGTCCCATGAAGTGGTCTGTGAGAGAAAGGATAGGAGTAAAGTAAGTTTTGAAAATGCTAGGAAATTCATAATTGATATTTGAATGTCCAATATTTTAAGTCCCATAGTCATAGTGAGGAAACCTATAAAACTTGATCTTTAGCTTAGTATTTCCCCAACTAATTTGACCAGGCTTTATTTTGACTGTGAGCATCTTGCTTAGACATGCTACAGAGTATAATTTGAAAGATGGTGCAGAGTACATTAAATTAAAAAGCACTGTGATACTGTTTAGTTAGGCTTAATTTGGAGCAAATTTAAATTTCAGTTAAATGTATTATTAAAATTGAGTTTCTAATTTATTAATTAGAAAAAAGACTGTGCCCAAAATGTAATGACCAAATTTTAAATAAATAGAAAATTCTCAGTTTAAGGGATATTTTGACACTGATTTCTCCCATATCATTATGAGTGGCTATAAAATATTTCTTTCATTTTTTCCTAAATAATAACAACACCCCCCCCATGTTTCTTCTAATGGGAAAAATACTAGCTCAAATTCTCTAGTCTTTCTAACCTCTAATACTTTTACATAAGCCCTGTAAAAGAGGAAACATCTCTGCCCCACCACTGCTCCAACACAAGTGCTGATTTCCATAAGGAAGAAGCTATTCTGAAGATAACTCCTGGCCTCTCTCTACTCCTTCGCTATCTCCACCCCTGAAGAGCAGGGTGGTGTATCTGACAAATAACTAGACATGTTCAACTCTACTGTACCCTTCCTGTACTTGAGAACAAGCTTGCCCTCCAAGAGTAAGAATTCTTTTCACCTTGCTTAGTCTTCCCTGGTCAGGCCAACCATGTGCACAAGTGCACTGTCCTGACTATTGCTTAACAGCTTCTTTCTGGGGTATGAATATCTGATGGATTTGGCTCTCACAATAAATCACATTATTATAGAGAGCCACTATCAATGAGAATTTATCTTTGACCACCAAATTTATTCTTTACTTAATTTCTAAAGTAAGTAAATTATGTAGAATCTGGGTAGAAAAGAATGTTGCTATTCTGGGAGGCTCTCTTATCAACCCCAACAATCTGCCTCACAAATTCTCATCAAATTCTAACCACAAAAGAATAAAAGCTGTCCATTTGCTTCATAGAACATGCCCACAGATGAGGTATTTATAGGATAGACCAGTTTCATACTAGTCTGACATTTTCAAGTTGTATCTTCAAAGTACATTGGACTGATTAGGAAAATTCTGAAATGTATGTATCTTAAGAGCTCACTAAGGTTACTTTTTTTCTATACTAATGTCTTCAGTTTGCTTCTCCCCAAATCCTTTGTTCTTTGTTTTAGAACCAATATCGAGTGCTTTAACTAAGGTTCTCAGGAAGTGTTACAGCTTTCAGAGAATGCTTAGCTTATTTCTATGCTATTTCCAGTCCCATGTGTAACAATCACCTCTGCTTACCTATGAGCCCCCTTTATTGGCTGTCCTTCCTTCCCAATATCACTTCTCTACCTCCCAAATAAATACTTGCACTCAAACCCATGTTGCAGGGTCTGTGAGTGGGGAACATATACTAAAATGCCCTTCCATACTATACACAGACAAAATATTTTATTTCTTCATCATGGGTTCCAAAAGCAATATGCCTTACATATTATATCATGTTATTATTGTATTATATTACCAAGTTATGCGATATACATTGCTTTTACCCTTTGACAAAATGTTGACTTTTAAAAACATTCATCTTGGTGTTCTCAGCATCTAGTATGATGCTTAGAATGTTATAAGTGCTCAATAATTACTTGTTAAGTGAAATGTTAAAGTATAACAGCAAAAAGGCAAAACTATGAAGACAGTAAAAATATTAGGGGTCACCAGGCATTGGGGAGGAGACGGATGAATAAGCAGAGCACAGAAGTTTTTAGGGCAATGAAAATATTCTGTATTCTACCATAATGATTGATATATTTCATTATACATTTGTCTAAACCCACAGAATGTAGTTAACCTTAATGGAAACTATGGACTTCGGCTGATAACAATGTGTTAATGTAGGTTTATCAACTCTAACAAACATACCACTCTGATGGGGCTGTTGATACTGGGGGAGACTGTGCATGTGTGGAAGGAAGGGTATGAGAATCTCCGTACCTTCCCTTCAATTTTCCTGTGAACTTAAAACTACTGTAAAAAAATTAAGTCAATAAAGTTAAAAATTTTAAAAAACGTAACTGCAACAAAAAGCCCAGAAGTTTAAATACTATTTGATCTTTTCAAATACTTCTAATGAAGTGAATAATTATTAATATGAAAGAAAAAAGACAAATGTATTCTGGGTAGAAGAAAGCTAAGCAATAGTTGAGAAACAGAATGTTAAGCCAAAATTATAACCACGGATTAGCCTTGCCAGGTAAATCTGTTGTGTGTCATAAACTAATTGTTTTTATGTGAAAAGCCATATGCTTTTTAACATATGTATTTCCATGCAATTTATTCACTTTGGGCAAAAAAAATTAATAGTTTCTCTTGTTTTCATAGCATTAAAGATCAATATGTTATTTGGCACAATATGCCCTACTAATGCCAAACTATGCTATGTACACATTTCTATTCCTGTATAGGCAAATGCTATAGTAAATAGGCACCTTGAGAGAAAAAGGTCCTCAAGTTACAACCTCAGTCATGTCAAATCTCTGACATTGCTAGTGGGTATTTAGTATAAATGCTATATTATGGTCCCTTGATTCAGGATAAGGGTATAAATACAAAGCAAGTACATTTTTAAATGCTAATAATTCAGATACTGTTTTACAACATTAATTTGTCCAGGTCAGAGTTAAATATTTCACATACATCATTTGGAATAAATTGCTTATATAACCTTCTTCAAATACAAACTTAGTGGTTCTCTATAAATCTCTTTATACATCTTTACCAATAAGAAAAAAATACATACTCAGATATATATCAGCATTTTTGTTAATTGTCTAGGAAATCAGCACCTAAAACCTGTTTATATCCAACATGGATTTAACTATGTCCAAAAATTAAAAACAAAATAATAGTATAAGAGGAACACCCTGTTTGGACTCAGACTAAACCTCTCTAAACCTCAGTAAAGCATGAATGATTGTAATTACAGATCTCACATCACTACTTTTAGGATTAAAAGAGATACCTGATGTAAAATACTTATGCTAGTGATTGAGACATAGTATGCATTCAATTAATGTTTCCTATCTTTTCAACTTAACTATCAATTGGAAATTGACCACCTTTGAAAATTAAGAGATCATATATGCTGTGTAAGTATTCTGATGTGACACTTTCAGAGGATAAAGGAATAAACTAAACGTGCATCTGTTTTGAGGCTGCTGATGAGATCTACCACAAGATTTTGCCAGAAAGTCATGACATTTTGATTCTGTCTCATATAAATCAATTCCATAGAGAATTGGTATATTTTACAGAAAATAAGACCCTTCCTAGATTAATACATATGATCTGTTCCCAAACAACATGACACTCACATAAAGGCCAGATTTCATTGATTAATGTAAAACAGGAAGCTTAACAGCACAAATGCCTCTTAAAATTCTTAAACACTTGCAGATAACTGTTTAATTTCCTATAGAATTTAATGAAAGCATCAAAACAAAGGTGGTGTGTAAAGGTGATTCACAACACAGAGTACTAACCATTAACCATTATAGCAAGTAAAGGTTATTCAGAAGAAAGCATATTCTCCAAGGAACCAAAATACTCAAATTAGCCTTTTCTCTTAATATGTCAACTGGAGCCAGAAATTTAATTTCCCAAAAGAAATGATGAGGCAAACTTTTGAAGCAGAGGCAATTCATGAAGAAACTGAAAGCTGAAGACGGTCCACTGATAACACTCTCAAGGGCTGGGGCAGTATGTCTTTTATTGAAGGAGACTGTGAGTGACACAACACAGTATCCACTACACTGAATATATGGCTATCTAGTAAGGAATACAGTGTAAAAATAAAGCCATGGGTAGGTTAATGATAAAAGGATTTTTAAGAATTACACTGTAAAAACATGAATCAAAAGAAAGATGGATTGGCTGTATTAAACTTAAGTATATTCAAATAGACATTTCTCCAAAGAAGACATCGCTAACAAACACATGAAAAGATGCTCAACATCACTAATCATTAGAGAAATGCAAGTCAAAGCCACAATGAAGTATCACCTCACACCAGTCAGAACGGTGATCACCAAAAAATCTAAAAACAATAAATGCTAGAGAGGGTGTGGAGAAAAGGAAACCCTCCTGCACTGTTGGTGGGAATGTAAATTGGTACAGCCACTATGGAAAATAGTATGAACGTTCCTTAAAAAACTAAAAATAGAACTACCATATGACCCAACAATCCCACTATTGGGCATACACCCAGAGAAAACCATAATCCAAAAAGAAACACGTACCACAATGTTCACTGCAGCACTATTTACAATAGCCAGGACAGGGAAGCAACCTAAATGTCCATCAACAGATGAATGGATAAAGAAGATGCAGCACATATATACAATGGAATATTATTCAGCCATAAGAAAGAATGAAATTGAGTTATTTGTAGTGAGGTGGATGGACCTAGAGACTGTCATACAGAGCGAAGTAAGCCAGAAAGAGAAAAACAAACACTGTATGCTAACTCATACATATGGAATCTTAAAAAATGGTACAGATGAACCCAGTGACAGGGCAAGAATAAAGATGCAGATGTAGAGAACAGACTTGAGGACATGGGGTGGGGGAGGAGGGGCGAAGGGGAAGCCGGGACCAAGTGAGAGAGTGGCACTGACATATATACACTACCAAATGTAAAATAGATAGCTAGTGGGAAGCTGCTGCATAACACAGGGAGATCAACTCGGTGATTGTGATGACTTAGAGGGCTGGGATAGGGAGGGTGGGAGGGAGTCTCCGGAGGGAGGGGATATGGGGATATATGTATAAATACAGCTGATTCACTTTGTTGTACAGCAAAAACCGGCATGACAGTGTAAAGCAATTATATTCCAATAAAGAGCTTAAAAAAATAAGTATACTCAAGATTCCTGAATATTACCAGGATTAAAGGATATTCCATAATGCAAAAAGTCTTGATTTGTCACGAAGCTATAACATCGTTAAATGTGTATGTAACTAACAACAGAAATTAAAAATACATGCAGCAAAAAATGCTAGAAGTGAGAGAAGAAATAGACAAAACTAAAATTAATAGTTTCAGGCTTTTACACTCTTATCAGTAATAGAGAAAACAAATATGTACAAAATTGGTAAGGATATAGCAATACTTAAACATTATCAACCAACTTTACATAAATGACATTATACAACTTTATAACAAATAATAGCGCAAAAGGTACTCTTGTCAAGTGAATGTGAACCATCTACTAAAATAAACCATATGCTGACCCATAGAATAAATCTCAGTAAATCAGAGACACTGAAATCATGTACAGGATATTCTGACTGTAATTGGATTAAAGCAAATATCAGTAACAAAAAATGTCTGAAAAATTCACAAATATTTGGTGAACATTTCTAAATATATCATGGATACCCCAAAATGACAAAGAAACAGAAAATATATCAAAATGAAGAAAAAGGAAATCAAAACACATCAAAACATATATAACACAGAAATCAATGGAACAGAATAGTGTTCAAAAGTAGTCTCCATATACATGTTCAATTAATTTTTGCAGAGTTGTCCTGATAATGCAATGGGTAAAAGATAGTCTTTTCAACAAATGTTGCTGGAAAAAACTGTATGTCCACTTGAAATTCTTCAACCTTTACTTCATACCACAAACAAAAGCCAACTTCAAATGCATCATAGATCAAAAGGAAAAAAAAAAAGAAGCTAAAACTCTTAACGCTTCTGGAAGTACACAAAGATTTCTTAGGCAGAACACCAAAAAAAGACTAACCATAAAAAGAACATAAATTGAACTCTGCTCATCAAAAGACGCTAATAAGAAAATGAGAATGCAGGCTAAGACCAAGCAAAATTATATATAGTACATATAACAAAAAGCTAGTATCCAGAATATATTAAAAACTTCTAAACTCAATTATTTAAAAATGGGCAAATATTTCACAGACACTTCACAAAAACGAGATATCTAAATAGCTAATAAGCACCTGAAAAGACACTCAACATCATGAGAGATCATAAGGAAAAGGCAAATTAAAATTAAAATTATAATCATATTGTGATACTATTACATATCCTCTAGAATTGCTAACATTAAAAAGACTGACAATACCTAGTGCTGGGAAACACACAGGGCAACTAACTCTTATCAACTGTTGGCAGAAACATAAAATGTATAAAGCCACTTTGTAAACCAGTTTGACTTTTTTCTTAAAGATAAGCATAACTTTACCATCAAATCCAGCAATCCCAACCCAGCAATTCCACACTTAGTATTTACCTGATAGAAATGAAAACAAGTTCACAAAAAGGCAGCTTTTTTCATAATAGTCAAAAACTGGAAGTAACTCAAGTGTAAAAGGATAAACAAATTGCCGTGTTTCTACGCAATGGGTTATGACTTAGCAATTAAAACTCTTGATTCACAGAACACAACAAATAAATCTCAAAAACATAATTCAAAGCAAGGGAAGCCACACAAAGGTTTCTTTTATGAGAAATTCTAGAAGAAAAACTAATCTGTAGTGAGAGAGGGTAGACTGAGTGTGGTGGAGGATTGACTACAAAGCAGTATGAAGAAAATTTTTAGGGTGATATAGATGTTCTTTGTCTTGATTGTGATGGTGGCAGTTACAGTTATATACAAACTTACTGAACTATACACCTAAAATGGCACTTTATACCTCAATTAACATGATTTAAAAATCTACATTCATAAAAAGATATTACTTTACATTTATGACCAAGAGCAAATATTGCAATTGAACAGAAGTTGTGAAATCTTTTTCCTTGATGTGGATTCCCCAGAAGCATTTCCTGAGACAGAGATTTGAATGAAAGTAGTTCATACTGGAGATAATTATAGGAGGCATCAGTAATGGAGTGAAGAAGTGAGACAGAGAAGGGAATTCAATAAGGTGTGCTCCATGAAGTAAGTTACTACTGTGGGATTTAGTAAACCAGCGTACAGCACGCACATAAAAAATTATCCCACCTGAAGATCACTGGTTGAGGGCTGCTCCAGTCATCATTGGAAGCCTGTCCCTGTGCTCCTGCAGAGCGTTAGTTCCTGAGCACACCTGACCTGCTGCACAAGCAGCAAAGCAGGCTCCAGCGGAGAGAGAAAGCCTTTGGGAGGAAAAATAATGCAGATACTGACGTTTGGAAGTTGAGCTAATATGGACTGAAGTGGTAAGGGGAGCAGGGACTTGAGCAGGACACCATCAGGGCCTGCTACAACATTACTGGAAAAGAACACTCAACAATTCAAAATATATTGGTGATTCAGAAATTTTAGTCATACAGGTATTAGAGTTAAGGACAACTTTGGATCCTTTATACTTTGATTTCCACTTTGTTTTCAAGACTAACACATCTTTTTACAACTACAGAGATGTAAGCCACAGGAACTGACCACAAAGTCAGATTTATGCTATTCAAATATGCTGGAAAATGTAAAAATCATTGTATTTAGTCATCAAATTAAATACACATCATTGTAAAGAGAATATACTAATTCTTTTCCCTTGCAATGGTCTTTATTTGGCATAAACCTATATCCTCCCCAGGATCAATCATTAGCAGCAATATATTTAGAAATATAGTATTTAAGACACTTCACTGTTATAACTAACAATTATTCTGCAACAAAGGAGCACTAAATGTAATCCCAGAGGCTTAAGACAATACAAATTCCCACATACAAAATGAAACAATTATGCTTTCTATTATTTTTCTTTTTTAATGATGAGTCAACATCTGCCAATGGCTATAATTGGCTATTCAACTACCACATACATTTAAATTTCTAAATGAATATAAATTCTATATATTCAATCTCCAGGCATAATACTTTTAAATCAATTGTCCTATAATAGTACATCTATGTGGATTAAATACATTAGCCAGGACATAATGACATGAGCATTATACAATCCATTTTTTCTAGACAAATGAATTATAATAGCCTCTCCATTTCGTGATTTGTAGATTCTTGGTTTTCAAAGTTTTGATTGAACATTTCTGGAAAAACTGAGTTCAGGTCTAATGTTAGTACTCACAGATTTTGAAAAGGTTTGTAGATTAACATAATTCTGGTGCCAACACCTGATTTTCAAGTATGCCTCAAATATGTTTCCAGACATTTTAGGATGAACTAATATTTTTTTAAGCTCTTTATTGGAATGTAATTGTTTTACACTGTCGTGCCGGTTTTTGCTGTACAACAAAGTGAATCAGCTATATTTATACATATATTCCCATATTCCCTCCCTCCCGCGACTCCCTCCCACCCTCCCTATCCCAGCCCTCTAAGTCATCACAATCACCGAGTTGATCTCCCTGTGTTATGCAGCAGCTTCCCACTAGCTACCTATTTTACATTTGGTAGTGTATATATGTCAGTGCTACTCTCTCACTTGGTCCCGGCTTCCCCTTCGCCCCTCCTCCCCCACCCCATGTCCTCAAGTCTGTTCTCTACATCTGCATCTTTATTCTTGCTTATTTTTTCAATTTTTCTTCAGAGGTTAAATATTAAAATGAAAACTCTTCTAGCCATATCAAAAATAATCTTTAAATTGCAGGTGGTTAAGTATAAAATAGATTCACCTTTAAGTAATGCTCTGTAACATCTTTCAAAATTTCCCTTTGTTGCTAACACTGGCCTGGCCTATCAGTTCATAATTTATTACCCAATTTTGTTGTTCTTGACCTTTTTACTTTTAATAACTGTTTTGCAAATATGATGGAAAATTGATCTCTCTTCCAAGAAAAAAGGAATATACATACAATTTGGGGAATTTCTTGGCCTCCATAAAAGCCAGCTCTGGAACCCACACCCTACTTGCAGATTCTATGAAGGTCTGCTTAGACATTAATTGAGCTTAAACATGAACATGAAGAATTTACAGGTACATTTGTGTATTTACTTGTTCTCTCCAACTTACATAAAAGCATTTTCCCCTCAGATTTTCACAATGGATCAGTACAAATAAGTCATACTATATGAAAGAGTTCTTTATGCATTTTTAAAATGCAACACTTAAAGAAACTTCAAATCTCACAATGCTTTTAAGAGCAATAAAGTGACTGTCAGAATGGACAAAGAAGATGCATGGACTTTTCAAAACATGAAATGAATTCCTTTGCCTTTCATAGGTTCCAAAGAGATGTAAAGAACTTATTGTTTAATAGAGATCAGAAGGTTCATGCTTATCTGTAACTTCCAGCTAATTTCAAAGGTTTTAAAATATGTGTTTCTACAAAGCATCTCTCTTTATATGTAACCTGAAGATAAAAAATAAAGAAGGCATCATTGATCTTTCTCACACATCAGAACCAGTCCATCAGTCAATCCTAGGTTCTATGTACAGGATCTGATGATTTCTCACTGCCAATATTGCTACCCCTCTGGCCTAAATCTCAGCCATCATCATCTCCCACCTGCGTTATTAGTGTAGCTTCACACCTGGCCTCCCTGCTTCCACCCTTCCCCCTTTTACCCATTCTCCACAGTGCAATCAGAGTAGCCCTTTTAAAAGGTAAATCACATCAAATCACTCATTTGCTTTAAACCCTCTAAAGGTCCCTCTTGTGTTCACAGGATAAGTCCAAGTCTTGCTTCCTTGCTTAGCTCATCTTCTAAGGTTCTCACCAGTGCTAACTCTGTTCCAGTCACTTTAGCAATTTTGCCTTTCCTTAAGAGCACACCAAGCCAGCCCTTGACTCGCATTTACAATTGCTTTTCCCTGTACATGTAATGTTCTTGCCCTAGATATCCATATGACTACCTCCATCACTGTCCTCAAATGTCACCATAGGTGAACCACTTTTCCAAACCACCAATATATTAAAAATAATAATAATAATAAACCTCTACACCCTCTCTCTGCTTTGTCTTCATAGCACTTATTACCACCATACATACAATATATTTATTTGGTGAATGCTTTCTTCTTCCACTAGATTCTAAGCTGCCTGAGAGCAGGGACCTTGTCTGTATTGTTCTCTGATGTATCCTCAGGACATATACCAGTGCATGCCACATAGTAGCCATTTCATAAATCTGTGTCAGATGGCTCAGTACCACCCCTCCTTGGCCTCTCTATTCCACTGTAAAGGCTCAGGAGACATCTCTGGAAATTTAGGGATTCTTGGAACACACTTGTAAACCCTGACTCTAGTCTAGAAACATTTTCTTTGTTTTTTTACAAATATACAACCAGGAACTCCCAAGAAGAGTGGGCAAAGTATAATTAGAGCATAACGGAAAGAGTTTTAGTCTTGAAGCCTGAGTTAGGTTGAGTTCTATTCCCACTACCAGTCATTTCCCTTGACAGGGCCCTGTAAGATATCCTTAACATTCTATTCCTTTCAGTGTGCCAGTGCTTGGAAATAAGTTCTATACTTATTCATAACCTGTAAAAACATGACTGAAAATGGGAGGATAAATAGAATCTCCTTCATATAGCTGTAATTACCCCTTTCATCCAAAACCATTATTTATAAAGGTTATTTAAGCCAATATAAAATTAAATGTTTATTTTGGATGGAATTCATCATAAAGGTCACAAAATCCTCCCTGCATTTTAATAAATTTCTTTGTCGTTCAATATAGCTATCTCTATATTGAAACGTGTCTGTTTCAGAATCAGTGTGCTAGGACTGCATCTTTCACAAAACAGATATCAACACCTTCTATCAAATGAATGAAAATATCTAGCAGATGTTCATTTCAAGTTACATAATCAATTGTGGAATAGATGTAATTTTACCTTTCTACAACTTAATTTTTATCTCAAGCCCAAATTCTACCACATGGAGAACACTAAAGTCTCAGCCAACTGAAGCCAATTTCAGTCTATCTAGGGGTTCTCCAACCTGTTCCCATGGTTACACAAAACTTTCACGTGGTGTTGGCAGGAGGTGACACCTGATCCTCATTCATCATCAGCCCACACTGGCCTCCCAAAGACACATATCCATGTGGGCTCCAATACTCAGGTCTGGTAGATTGTTCCTGCCAATCCTGTCCCAAACTCAAGGCCTCATGGGTATACTGGGCTCTGTCAAGTTTACACCACTCTTAGATAACAAAAGAAAACTTTCTGTTGTTTTCATGACACTTTTCATACCCCATTCCCAATGGCTTAGATACTCCACCCAGCTATCTCAACTCTGCTGCAAGGCTTGTAGCTTCCCTAGATTCCATCCCAAAGTACTTCTGTTCTCAGAACAAAGCCGAGAGCATGAGGCTCTTTCCCACATTCATACTGGCATTTATAATCTTGCCTACCACAAGTAAATTCCTTTTCTTCGTAGTGTAAATAAGGAGCACCGATTGTGAGTGTGAGTAATGAGTGCGGAGGGACTGGCTATGTATAATCTTAACTTTTTCTATTATATTTGAAGGTGAGTCAAAAATTATCCGCACTCTGGCTGTAGAATTTATTTTCATTAACTTTAAGAAACGATAAAGACATCATTTTTCGACATAATCTCCTTGCTTTTCAATACAGTGTCTGTCAACAAGCTTTTGTAGTCCCTCATTAAAAAATGTTTTAGGCTGAGCTGCGGAGCCACAGATGCACTGCTGTGTTCACTTCTTCATTAGAAGTGAATCTGGCTCCTTCTTGATGGCTAACACTTGTGAGACCTTCCTTGAACTTCTCTACCCATTCATATACACTTCTCAACACTTTCTCCATACTGTGCACAAAGTCTTCGATAAATAGTGGCACCAGGTACACCCTCAGACCACAAGAAACAAATCACTGCATGCTACTCTTCTTTTGTACAAATCACAAGTGGGGCATCCATTTTTGTTCGCATCACAATTACAAATAAACTGATGTAACACTTTCACACCTGCACAGCAGTGACTGGGGAGACAGCAGCCTTGAACAGAAAGCACTGATAAGACAGTGCAGCCAACAAAAGTTTTAATATAACCAGAGTGCAGATAATTTTTGATTCACCCTAGTATAAAGTAGAATTTTTGCTCTAATGCTCCAAGGTCTCCCTTTTTATATACATAACTCAAGTTAAAAGAAAACAAAGCAACAAACTTTTTTGCTCAAACCCACTAGCTCTGCTAAACTTTCAAAAAAATTTGCAGAAGCAGCAGAGTACTAAGTGTAGAAAGCTATAGTTGCCTATGTCAAGGAAAGCCCATGTGGTCCAAAAAAGTAAATACACGTACGAAGAGATTGGAAGCCCGTACTTCAAAAGGCTCTGCATGAGTAATACCTGACAAATACCAAGCAAGGAAGGGAGAGAGGGAGGGAAGGAGAAACCTGTGAACTAAAGAAAATGAAGAACTATATTTGCAAACTCAACTCATCTCTTAGTTTTCATAACTTATGTAGAGTAAAATATTATAAATATTACAGACTTAAACACAAGTGTTATTTTAATGATATATTTGATTTTTCCCTAAAATCTGTGGAAAAATGAAAAGGTGGAGCTCAGGCTCAGTTAACAATAGAGGGCTCATAAATTATTTATAACATGATAGAATTTCAGCAGGAGCCCAGTTCAACCAATGGAGTGTAACTTGCCTTCACACTTATAGGTTCTCTTAAAGAATGTTAATTTCAAACATGAGCAAAACATGAGTAAGAGAAAAAAAGGAACACATGACTGTTAAAGGCAAATGGCCAGAGTACAACAGGCAAAAGTATTACAAGTATTCTAATCCCATGTTTTTTTATTTAGAGCTGGGTCTCTAAAAGCCTTGAGGAATTAAAGCAAGAAAATGGTTACATTTTTTGGTGTGTTTGTTTTCAAGAATAAGGCAAAAGAAAAACAAAGTATGTCAGAAAAGAAGATTGAGCAATCCTTCCGAATCTCCCCATCCACTAAATTTTATGCACAAAATAAAATGTTTTCATTTTCCCTCTGTGAGAAAAAAAAAAAAATTAAACCTAGAGCAGAAGAGCAAAAGGACACATTAAGAAATGACACAAAAAGTTGACTGAAAACCATATTAAAATTACATGACTCATTTTTGGGGAAAAACGGAAGCCATGGTCTGAAATTTCCTAAACATACAAACAGTAGGATTCCCGTAATACGGATTCCAGTGCAGGGGCTGGGTAACTGAAAATTACATGACAGCTCTACTCAGCCCTGACCTACCACTTCCCTGCTCAGCAAGCTGAAAAACGCTCTGGCCTCAAATCAACACGTTTACACACACACACACACACACACACACGTCTGCGGGAGCACACTGGCTGCCACTGCGGGTTGGTTGGCCCGGGCAACCCACCCACCGCAGAGCCGACTGAACCGGCCACGGGACTCCAGGGTCCTGAATAAGAAAGAGAAACAGCGAGCAGCTGAAGAAAACCAAATGGATTCCATGAATGTTTCATCTCTTTTTTATATAATTATACTATATGTTCATATTAGGTGTGATAATTTGCATATGTTTTTCTCACTGCAATTTGAAAAATAAAAACTCAGAACAACAGAGAGAAATAACAGTTTCAAAGTCAGACTCGAGTCACGAAGACGGGATTTGAGTGCTGGCTGTCTCACGACTCGCGCCACTTTGGGCAAAGTTACTCCCTGTCTCCAAGCACCCGACTCTTCACTGCAACGGGGGCCTAGAGTCTCCATAACCTCGTAACGCTGTGAGGCTTAAGTGAGGGGACGCACGGAAATAGCTTGACACCATCAATGGCTCATCCTTAAGTGTTCAACCAACATTAGCCATTATCAGAAACGTGCACTCCTTTCTCTTCTGGGTGAAGGAAGTAAGGGAGAACAATTGCTTACCTCACGTAAAAGGTTATGAGGCGTTCCCGCTCAGACGGCGACACAGAAAGATCCTGAACTCGGCCTCTCCCACAAACTGAGTCTACAGCTACACGGGGAACAATTTTCTCTGAAAATAAAAAACCAAAACTAGCGGAGCCGCTCTTGCACATCAGACGAACAGACAGAGGGGAACCACATCAACGCTGGTGGAAAAGGCGGAGACACCGTCTTTCCACGGTGACCCACAATCTGAGGGAAGCCCAAACCCTGAAGCGTCTCCCTGAGGAGTCAAGGGTTGCTACTGCATGCTGGGCAAGTTTAGGATTAAGGCCTGCACCTGAGAGACAAGCCCTTAAAAAGCCTCACTTGGAAGGCCACGCCCACAGGCGCGGGTGACGGCGGGGGCTGTGGCCACTGAAGTAGGGCTCTTAAAGGGCCCGCTCACAGACTCGCGTGCCACAGTGCCCAGCACAGAAGCAGCCCTTTGAAATGTGCCAGACTTTGTGTGAAAGAAGCTTATTTGCTAATTTTAAAGCAGGTGGACTGAGAGGCAGGGGCCTGTTGGGATCCTCTATGGCAACCGAGGCTGGTGGGTACCATCTTCAAGAAAGTAGGCAGGAGCCATCTTTTTTTTTTTTTTTTTTTTTCCCTTGTTAAAATCAAACCCAAATGGAGACCAGGCCCGAAAATTCCGTGAGCAGACAAAACCACTTAAGTAATCCAAACAATGCTTAATTTAGCTTATTTTTCAATACTAACTTGACCTGAGTCATTCCATGCTTATGGCTCTGGAAATCATACACAAAACAAACTGTTTCCCAAAATTGATATGAGGTAACCACTAACCAATTCCCTATCATTGAAGAAAATTTAAATATTATGACCAGTTACTGTGAAGAATAAACAGTCACTGCCTTCTCACTACATAAGCTGCTTTATAACAATGTACTCCTGAGCCTCATTCCATGTTTTGGTTTGAGTGCTGCCAGTTTGCAAACTGTCCTTGTGTTGTGTGCACGATAAACTTTTATTACTTACTACTTCAGGGATTTATCAGTTTTACTTCTGTTATTTCTGAACATTTGCCTGTTCATAGCATTAAGAGTGGGAGCCAAAGAAGACCCCATGACTTCCAGGCTGGTAAGCAAACTCATGCTGGCACCTACAGAGCCCTCTGAGTTCACTGATTTCTTGCCTGCCTTGGAATTTGAGGGTTATTCTCTCTTGGGCCCAGGCTCCACTACCCTTGCATTTTGAGCTCTCTGACTTTATTGTGCATACCTCTATTTTGCTTGTTAAAGCTTCTTGGTAAGTCACCCTATTCTGCTCAAAAGTGAGGAAAACTTGTGAGTCCTTGTGTTTTGGAACAGCTGTTAAGAAACAGGTCCCCTTGTAGTTATGACCTCTCAGGGAATCTAAATGCAAAGATGGGTTCCACCTAGTCTAAAACTTTTTTTCCATCTCCCTCAGAAGACTCCTGCTTTCTATATGTATACCCACTATGCATCAGAATCTTGTGCCAGTTTTGGAAAATGGGTGAACTTTTGGATAATTTGGAATTGTAGCGGCCACTTGGGGGAAGTTTTAATTTAGCACATTCTTGACGAGAGAATCTCTAGCCTCTCAGAGACAATGGAATATAGTCTTTGATCATGTAGAGAAGCTTCTAAATGACAAACTGACTCCAAA
The DNA here is from genome assembly GCF_030028045.1 of Hippopotamus amphibius kiboko. Taxonomy (NCBI): domain Eukaryota; kingdom Metazoa; phylum Chordata; class Mammalia; order Artiodactyla; family Hippopotamidae; genus Hippopotamus; species Hippopotamus amphibius. The sequence goes on along the minus strand of NC_080189.1, from coordinate 63,198,078 downwards.
AATAGCTCTAAAAGCATACAAATGAAAACTCTTTAGTAAAAAACTTCAATAAATGGGGTTGGGAAAACTGGACAGACACATGTAAAAGAATAAAAGCTGGACTGCTGTCTTACAGTATACACAATTAATTTCTTTTTTGCCTTCAACTGAAAACCTTTTATAAAATGCAAGAAAGAAATTTAATTATAATAAAACTAGATTTCAGAAAATTGGCAAAGCGAATTTTGGCAGTAACAGAAACAATAGTGTATATATATATATCTTATAGACATATATATTTAATACTTGCTTGACAATAGAGGCTTTCTAACAATTTTCTGGCAGTATTTCTTTAAATAGTCACTATGGCCGAATTTACTCATGTGTTTGAGTCAAGGAATTTAAGCATCAGAAATCAGTAATTCCAGTTGTCTATTTAGCACCCTTATATAGAATTAGGAAACAGAAATCTAGCAACTGTCAGGGGAGGATGATGTGAACAGAGCTTTGGCTTTATGTCTAATTTTGGTAGAATGTACATTTGGCACATCCAATGGTAACAGCTGCTACAGCCAATGAAAGGAAGTCTCTGTATTCATCCTTTTAGGGCCTTTACAGTCATCCTGCAATCTAGTAGTAATAAAGATCATAACCCTTTAAATGCAGAATTGTAAGTATTAAACTGCTTTTCATCAAACTTGGGACACTTGCCAGCTACTTGGCACTAGTACTCTCCTAACTTTAGGTGATTTCTAAATGAACAATGAAACTAAAACTCTCATAAGATTTTTTCTTTGCCATCCAAGTAAAAATAAAATTAACTGTAAATTTGTTACTTAATAGTACTTCTGATAGTATTGGATATAAAAAGCAATGATACACCACAATTTTAAATGAGAACAATTGTTTTCCTTATACTCCCAAGCCCTGAAATCATCCTTTAATATGCATGGGACTCCTGAGAAAAGGTAACCTAGCAATCAGTTTTTCAGGATTCAATTATGACTGTCAAAGTCCTCAACTTTTGTCACCTACAAACTAGGTAAATAGTGATCATTTTTATGCAAATTAATGTTTTCAGATTTTAAATTTTTGAATGCATCTACTGATTTTCATTTTATTTGAATATAAATATAAATATAAAAGACTGATAATTGAATAAATATCAATAAATGTCTGAAACTAATACATCAACCAAGTCTTTCAAAAGTTAATAAACACAACCATTTGAATTTGCTTCAGGCTAAAACTTGGCATTCAGAGTTGATGGTGGAGATGCAGATTGTTTTTCCAAAGAGCTGTTTATCTTGGTTAAGCTGCTTCTTACATGTAAAGCAGTGGGGAAAAGGGAAAAGACAAACACTTTCTTAGGCTTCTCATGACTTTTTTAATCTATTCTGTGCAAAAATATGGCTTACAGTTTATTGCTGAAATGTAGGAACCTGAAGATTCCTCTCCACAGTTTTAACAAGTATTTCAATTACTTTCAGAATAATCACTTCCAGAACTTTAGTACTGTACTATTAACAGTTATGTCCCTTCTACTCATGCAGAGTAATTCTCACAAGTCATGGACCCCAAAATGCCCAGTTGAAACCATACCATGACAATTCATTGTTTTTTATCGTAAATAGATAAACCAGTAGCTTGTATCATTTTTCTTCCATGAGGTGAGAAGCTGCAATAATCATTTCTTTATAATAATTTCAATTTTATTAAAATGTTTCTGAAAATAACAATAGGTGATGACAAACCCATGTTTGCATCAGATGCTATCTATTTCTATCCTGACATTTTTTTCTATATCTTAGCAAAGGTGCAAAAGAATATTTAAGGTTCTAGAAAAGACAGTTTCCTTAGCGCAGCTTAAAGGTTTATTTTTGCCAAATAACAAATGATTTTCCAGCATGACTAAAACTTAACTGACCAGTCTGTTGACGCAACAAGTTGGCCTAGTAAAGGTTTTAATCTGAACCTTTGAACTTTTGTATTCATCATCTCCCTTCGTCCACTTCCTTGTCTAACGCAGGAGTATATTAGATACAAATAAATTATCTTTTGAATGAAAGTTCTATATCATCATGACTTTTCTATATCACAGATGAAGGTGCCAGTGATATAGGAGTTTGGGATATGTGAGTACAGACCCAGAAAAAGAGTCCTAACAATTTAGATTTTTAAAAATTGAAATCTTCACTAGGGATTTATTAATTTTCTGTTTTTCTTCTAAAGGAAAACTAGAGAAAAATAACTCAATGAAATTATTAGTTAGCTGCATTCTGTATGTTTTTAAAAATGTAAAAGCAATATTTCGTGAGGACTTTGGAGAGTAGGGCAGATGGGTTAAGACTGAAGCATAGTTTCATCTCATCTTGAATGTTGAATTACAGGAAGATTAGACCACATAATGAAAGTCACAGGCCACTAATCAAATGATTCAAAAAAAAAAAAAAAGATTTTGCCTTCTTACTCACTCTCCTTTTTGTTAAGAGAGAACTAACTCCTAAGTGATCACTTTGATAAATAAACCCAGAATAACAAGATTTATCTGTGGAAAATATGTTCTGCAGCTGAGACTTGTGAAGCTCTTATTGCCAATTGTGCCAGAGAAGTCTGGTCTAACATTAGCTTCTAAATTCCATAGCAAATTAATTAATACATTGATATAAATGGTTGTCTAGCTATATTGGAGAATTCTGAGAGATGGACATTTAACAGAATGATGTGTCTTTGATTGGCAATTGAAGGCTCTCTTTAGTCAAATCAGTCACTGAGTTCTTACTTTAAAACTCTGTGGTACTGGGTTCCCTATAGTACTTCTATTATATTCTGTATGAAAACTTACTTATCCCTATGCAGCATAAAGGGAAAATGAGAATGGGTGAATATTCTTAATCTGACTTCTTTGGTTAACCTTTGAGACTTTTCATATCCCGATCCCCAGTTCGTGACCTTAAATATGGGTTATTACCTTACATATTTCTTCTTCTGTTTATTTTGCTGGGATTGTGTATGGTAATTATTTTTAAAAAATAAAGGTTAATGTCCAAAAATAATGCTGTATAGATAAAGTGATCCCTTTTGCTATACATAAATTGAGCATCAAAGCCCTCTACTGCTACTGTAATTTTCTCAGTTGAGTCAATACGGTAGAATCAGGGAAAGTCAGCCACAATCTTCAGACATCTTGGCCTTCTTTTAAGGAAAAAAAAATTACCTTCTCAGCATCCTGCTAAATAAAGACGTTGTACAGGAAAAACAAAAAAAAACTAGTTATAATTAATTTAGGAGACTTCAATTATCTCCTTACGTTCATTGATTTTTAGTATTCTTGAACAACTAGCATGACAGCAAACCAAAAATGTGTGTAATACTAAATGCCACAATTGTTTCCCAGTTTTGAGACTGAAACTCCTAAGTTGTTTTGACTGGGCAGCTAATAGCAATTTAGATAGTTCTGTACAAATTTAGAGACATGAGATGCAAAACCATGACTGTATTCCAGCACATTCTTCTTGTCAGAACCATTTAAATCACCATCTTACACAAGTACATATTGAAACTCAACTTTAAGCATTTTATTTTTATGTACATTTCATTTTGTCCAGAAATAAAATATCTAAATACAGACAGACTGTAATGTATATGTATAGCTTTCAACAATACTTGAGCTGAGTAAATGCTTTGTACATTGTTTGTCTTTTTAATGGGATTCACAGCTACATTGATAGAATGGATTCCTCAGATCCTTTTTTTTTTTCTTTTTTAACCAATAACAAGCAGAGAGACAAGTACAAGTTAATATTAATAAGCAGCTCAAATAACACTTGGTTAAACTATGTACAATACAAACCATTCATACAAATGAAGACTAGGATATTGAATTTGTTACAATATGTGTAGTAAAGATAAGACAGACACTTATAACTTACATGGTGTCTGTCAGGCATTTCCCTTCTTATATAATGATCAGAACTTGTTTTAAGCAGCCTTAGCTGGTCTCGACTTTGCAAAAGTCCAATGATTGGTGATGAAAGCTGTAATCCAGTGTCTGCCCACATGTAAATTCCAAATGTTTGCTCATCTTTACTGAGAACAGGCTCCCTCCATAGAAAAAAGAGCCATCTTGTATCACCTTGAATGTGCCTACTGAATGCTGGAAAAAGTTACTACACTTGTTGTGTTCATAAAATAAAGAATACTGAGCTCTAAAGACACATTTTTTTTCCATTTTAACAAGCATATACTCCTACAGTAGTATTTACCAGTACAGCTACTTCAAGCAGTAGAAATGCATGAGTGGGGATTATTGATTAGCATGTACTCAAGACTTTAAAGGAGATTTCCATAGCAGCAAGTGCTAAAAACCATTCACTGTCTAGTTAATCCTTTTGCTTGATGATCGTTTATCCTGAACCATTATGAGTCAGACAACGAAAGCCCTCTCGACAGGAATCATGACAGACGCCAGCTGAAATGTGTATGAGTGTGTCTGTGTACATCTATGTGTGAGAGCATGTCTTCAAGTGTGGCTTTAGAATCTGTGGTGATTTACAACTATACTGAGAGATGAAGCTGACTGGGCAGAAATTACATCAGATTGTTTTCCACGAGCGTATTTGCAGCCAGTTGACGAGAGCAGCAGTGTAGACACATTCCAGGCAACAGATGGGACCTTCTTCTTGAGGTAACAGCCCTGTCATGTGACCTTGAATTCCTCAGGCTTCAGTCTCACCCCCACGTTCATCCTCATCCAGAGGGGAAGTAAGGTGTGTCGCTGTGGTAGTTGTAGTCAGGGCACACTTTCTGTACTAGTTTATAATCTGTACTATAAAAGGAAATGTAAATACAGATCACCTTAAAGGGCTTGGAGCAGAGCCAGGACACATGACTTTGGGTCTGCTCCTGGTAACAGGTTTTTGAAGGGTCATAGTTGCAGAGTGTGTTCTTGGTAGCCTTGTCAACCTTTTCATATTCAATGCGACAGTTAAAGGACTTGGAATCTTTGGCATCAATCACGGTTTGTTGTGCCAAGTCGAATTCCACTATTTTCGTAGGGGGCACCAAGCTGACAGATACATTCCCTTGACCGGTGGAATTATGCCTGAAATAAACACTAAATGTCCCATTGCCATGATCTACAATTTTCCCAGTTATCAACAGGTTTAGCTTCACTGTTTTGATGTTGGAATGAAAATCACCCCATCCAAACATTTTCTTAAACTTGCCGGTCTTAACAATGGGCCTTCGCTTGGCCCTGGGCCGAGGCTCTTGAAGGTCTGTGGAGTTCCTCAGCCAGTCCCAGAGGTCTTGCTCAGAATAAGGTTCTGGGGTGTCATATCGCAGGTCTAAATCTGTATCATTTTCTTTGCCACGAAAAGTCTGTGACAGGAGTCGGCTGATAGACAAGTCTTTGCTGCTTTCTGTCCATATATGCTTTAGTGTGGATTTGCTGCTTCCTGATTTTAGAAGTTCTGACTTTCCACCGTTTGTTAAATTGGCGCATGTGACCTGAAAACAGAACAGAAAAAATGGCGTTTACATCTCTGTAACTGAGAACACCCAACACAAAGTTTCAAGCCCTTTCTCAGAGGCTGGGAATTAAAGTACCTTCAGCTTCTGGCCAATATTTATTAAACTGTGATAAAATACTACTTATATTGTATACAATGATGGGAGAGAAGAAGGTGCAGGTGGATAAAAACCACTAAACATGACAGAAAGACTATATAAAAGCATTGACTTTAACGAGAAAAAGGCTGCCCAACATGAATAAAGCGAATTAAATTCAAACATAAATCACACCAAAGTAATTATTTCTCAGCATCAAAATTCAAACACTTTTAAAATAAAATTTTACAAATGATTATGTTACTTTTTTACTTTGAAATTACCATAAGCTGTAAAACTGTATGGATCTCAGAAATATGTCAACTGATATTCTATAGACTTTTGGTAGTTCATCCATAGTCATATAAGAAAAGTTAGTTTTCCAAGGAGACTCTAGTATATTTTATCTGGTCAAAACAAAATAACATGTTTCTGATGACCCATTATTAGCAAGAAACACACTAAATAAGACATAATTTTTTCCATTAAGGAATTTTAAATATGATCTAGGAAGACAAATATTAACTGATAAGAGTAGTACAGATCTTTTGATTTTAGAGTTTTTATCTCTGTATTTATTTTGTTTCAATGAAATCTAAATGATTGGTCAAACATCCAAATCTGTACCTCCCTAATTCTATAGTCATTGTTCTTATTGCAGCCTCTATATTTATTTTTAGTATAAAAGAAATGAATACATATCCTAGTCTCTGGAATTACATAGAAAGTTTCCCATTCTTTGGGTAGCAAAAAGAATAAATACAAGCATATATTTGGTAACGGCTTGGTACTTGTATCTCAGCAACAACACAGTTGATCAAGGAGAGCGGCTGTAATGAGATGCATCCATGGTGCACTGGCTCATGAAGCAGTAATGAAATTGTCCCAAAGAAGAAATGAAAAGGGGTTTAGGCTGCGTTTACCAGCAGCATACAGGGAGTTAAAAAAAAAAAAGGTAGTGGCAGATTTCAAGGAGAAAGAACCAATCTCTTCAACAGAATGCTAGGATTCTGATAGTAGAGCAACCTCTGATTTTCAGGTAGAATAGAAATTTACTTCTAAATTATAGTCTTCACAGCTGTAGTGATTATGAATGTAAGCTCTGGAGTCAGACACCCTGGATTCCAATCCAGGCTGTGATCCTTCACAGCTGTATGGTATGGGCAAGTTGCTTAACTTGTTTACACTTCTGTTTTTCTCTTCTACAGAGCAGGAGAATGATACCCGTTTCCCTCACACGGCTGTTTTGAGAATTAAATAGGACGCTCCATTTAAAGCACTAAAGGACAGTATCGGAACACGATGAGTGTTCAACATTAGTATTTTTAACTATTATCATCCTCTAACATTTTACCTCTGAATTCCACTGGGTGATATTTTATGTAAATGAATAACTTACAATAGGATTTGAGGTCAAAGGATATCTTTATAAGAAAGCCTCCCTTTTAAATAACCAAAAATCTAAAGCAAAAAATTTAAAAATATATTTCCTTTTGAAAGTGCTGTTGTGACAACCTAAAAACATGACAAGTTGAGTAGATAGTAAAACTCAGGTTACTAAGACATGAGCATAAGTTTAGCTATTAAACTGTTTGACTATCAAATGCAGTGAATTTATTAGCCTTCAGTGGTGTGATGTGAACGGCTTCCAGTGGCGCAGACAGTCAAGAAACCTCTCTGGAACATCTCAGTTTGGGTACAGAATCACAGCAGGTTGTGGTCATCAGCCCTGCCTTGAATATTCTTTTTCTCTCTTCCTTTCCCTTTCAGGGCAATGTCTTAAAGAGAATATAAGTCATGAAAAATCAGGAAGGATCCTTAGGAAAGTCCCCATATCTGTTCAGTATACACAACACTGATTCATTTGGGCTTATTAATTCAATAACTATATAGTGAGATTCTGCTAATATTGAGTAAAATAATAGCAATACAAAGGTAAATGAGACATGGTTCTTGCCCTCAAGATGTTCAAAACATAATAGTGAAATCAGTTAAGCAAGTAGCAGTGTGATGTAACCAACACTTTGTACAATATTCTTGGAGTCATAGTCAAAGTTAAAGGGTAGAGAAGACATAGCAGAGGAGATGATTCTCAGATCAGAGAGATAAAACAGAGGTTTAGGACTTCAACAGATAGTGAATAGGCCAGAGAAGTTCTTCTAAGTATAAGTTACATACTATGTAAAAGTAAAAAGCTAAGAAGAAACATGTCAAATGTAACAATGGAAAATTGTTCCTTATTTCTGAACTTTAGGGAGAATTGACAGGGAGTATAAACAGAAGAAGAAGTTGCAAGAGATGGGTAGAACCTGAAGAGGTAGGCTAGGGTCAAATTGTGAAGATTATAGGGTCAATTTGTGAAAGCATTTAAAATTATTCTTATAGATAATGGGGAATCCCTAAATGTGTCATGTTTTGCTTTTAAGTAGGCCTTCCTGGCTCTAGAAGAATCAATGATTGGACATTGAAAGGTGGATCTGTAAGAAGAGACCTTGAGGGAATAATTAGTTAAATAACAAAATGCAATACTTCATTTGAGAAAGTAAATGAGCCTGAACCAAGGCAATGGCAGAGAAAAAGAGAAGGAAAAATGGATATAAAAGATATTTTAGTGGTAGGATTAACTCAACTTGATGATTTATTGGCTAAGCAGAAACATGAAAAAGTTGAAAATTAATGGGTTTGCTTGCATCTGTAAGGAATACAAAAGTAACAAGTTAAAAAAAAGTATAAACACTTGAAAAGAAGCCTCCTGACCTTTGAATTTACTACTAAGGACCTTATTGAAGCAAGTTTCAGTAGTGGTAAAGAGAGGATGTAAGATGAGAAAGAAGAGCAACTAGCTTAATATATCTACTCCCAGATGCAATCAGGAATCCTTGGCTTTCTCACTCTATTATATTGTTTACACCTTAAGAATTTTCATTTTTGAAACCCATAAATGTACACATAAAATTGAAACAGACTTTGAGCCTTACTGAATAAACAATATCATTAAAAAAAAAAAAGCTTATACTCTGAACACCCTCTACCATTGATTTTACAAATATAATAAAAGATTTTCCTTTTAAAGTCACCTAAAGATCTTTTCATGTCAGTATATCAGAATGAAAACAGAAGTGGAGAAGACTATGGCATAAAATGAGGCCAAAAGAAAAATCTGACAATTTCGAATTAACTCAATTCCAAAAAGACAAAGCATCATGAACTTTTTTTCTACAAAGAATAATTTTTCCTATAACAGTGAAAACACAAAGATAGTTCTTAACCGAATATAATTTTCCTAGTCAAAAGGGGCCAATGCCCACTCCAAAGGAGTTGACCCACTAGTCCAATGATACCATTTCCACAGATTATATGCTTTGTCTAATTGTTTTAGAAACAATGAGAATCATAAAGACTCAACATGATTAGGGATATGCATTTTAAACCATATGTTTCTTTTGAGAACATTCAAAAATAGGTGCAAACAGAAGCGTCATTTTCTTCAACCACAAACAAAGACAGCTTGGATCTAACATGAAGGGAGCATGTCTAGGGCAGGACCTGTGTGGGCAGCTATGAAGAAAAGACTACTATTGACTAGTGGGAGTGTAAGCATATAAAGAGTTACAACACCTTGATCTAGCTCCTCCTTTACATATCTCAGGGCCATGCTTTCACATTACTTTCTCTAACATGTTTTCATTACAGGCTTACAATCATAATGTCAATATATTGTCTTTTAAAATAGTGTTGAGGGACTTCCTAGGTAGCGCAGTGGTTAGGAATCCGCCTGCCAATGCAAGGGACACAGGTTCGAACCCTGGTCCAGGAAGATCCCACATGCCTCGGAACAACTAAGACCGTGTGCCACAAATATGGAGCCTGTACTCTAAAGCCCGTGAACCACAACTATCGAGCACGTGTGCCACAACTACTGAAGCCCATGCGCCTAGAGCCCGTGCTCTGCAACAAGAGAAGCCACCACAATGAGAAACCCGTGCACCACAAGGAAAAGAAGCCCCTGCCTACTGCAACTAGAGAAAGCCCATGTGCAGCAACGAAGACCCAATGCAGCCAATAAATTAGTTAATTAATTAATTATTTTTAAAAAGTGTTTCATTACTTGTATCTTTGCAGAAATTTGGCTTTACCTAAATATTAACTCAAGTTTTACAAAATTGTGTCCTATAATACTATCTGTTAACCTCTGCTTTAAAAAAAAAATAAATTAAAAAATAAAAATAAAATGGTGTTGAAAGACATCACTTTTGGAAAAAAAACTTCACTACTACCTCAACTATGCTCCTGGCCTTATGAGATTTTATATAAACATTTTGCTCTTTTACATGTACATCTCCAACTAGAGGTGCCTCCAGATGTTTGTGTATCTTTTTTTATAAAAGAGCAATAAGATGCCTTTTAATTTCTACCAACCCTCACATTTACTGTTGATCTATTACTGTTCAATATAAATTATCTCAAGATTACTTTGAAAATCACATATTTATTTAATCAACTATATGAATATTTAAGCCAAACAAAAATTTTAGATAACCTGATACTTAAGCAATATCTCTCATCAGTGAATAACTAATCAACAAAATGGCCTTGCTCTGTGATTACAACTTCATTTTGGCAGTTTTATGATTTGCTATGTTGAATATACGCTGCATACTATTAACTGCTATTGGTTAAGGGCATACTATATCCCAGACATTGTAATTAGCATTTTACATATGGCATTGATTTCATTTAAACCATATACACACACATTCACTCATTAACTTACACACAGACTTTAAGGTCAGTATTGTTATTTTCAGCTTACAGGCTGAAAAAAGAACTTGTTAAGATTACTGCTGGGAAGTGAAAGAACTACTGCTTAGTTACTCCACAGGGCATTTCCTTTACTTTTAAACTCATTTTAATCATGCAATTTTACATTAATATATAATTATCAAAATATTTAAATGTTATAGGATTTATGAAGTAAAAATTAAAAGCCTATCTTCATCATCAACCTCTGCTCCCTTACAATCTCACCTCTCTCTCCAAAGATAAAACCTCAAATTTTTGATGTATATTGTTCCTAAATATTTTCACTATTTTTTCATGTGTAACTATTTTACATTAATAGTGTCATATTTTATGATTTGCATTTTTCCAATCAACAAAATATCTTACAGATGCATACCTCTTAGTACATCCAGGTATATTATCTTTATTAAATGGGAAACAGAATTTTAGAATATGAATGTATCATACTTGTATTTTGGGGGTACCTTTTGTGATAGATCCTTATTTATTACATTGTTTCACAGCCAGGTTACCTAGACTTATTTTTTTAGCCTTGATTCCATTGGTTTTTCTGTTCACTGTTACTTCAGATAACTTATTTCCTCCTCTTTTGAGCTGGATTTTCATTTCTATGGTAGCATAGATTTGTATGATTCTTTTCAAAAGAGTTCAAAAGGGATAAACTATCTGAGTTGCCCATGCCTAAAAATGTCTTTACTGGCCATAGGCTTACTCTGAGCAGAATAGCCATTCATCTTTTAATTCATTTTGTTCTATTTTTTCTCTCTCTCCAAAAAGTTTAGGATTTTTTTCTCTTTCAGGTATTGTGAAATCTCACAAGGTGGGCTACACATGCTCATGCTTTCTCCAGACCTTTTCTTAACTAGTTTAGGGAAAAGTATGCAGATATTTATAGACATGTTAGGCTCTTTTTCATAGAGTTCCCCCAAGAGGAATGTTCTTTCTGCATTATGCCATTTTGAAATTTGGGGGAAGGAGTACCTAGCTTAGAGTAAGCACTCAATAAATCACATATATGTTTTATATTCTTACTTACATCTATTTCAATAGGGAAGGTTCATTGATTCTTTAGCCACAACCAAGATTTTGGTGGGACACGTGGCCCACAGAGGTTTCTCTCTTACAAGTTTAGAGCCTACATTTCATTGACAATATTTGGAGTGCCTGTATTATATGTGATAAGCCAGAGGAAATAGGTTAGTATTTTAATATATCAAAAATACATCATTTCCTTCTGCTATAAAGCAGTGCTCCAGGAGCAGCAGTGCAGCATTAACAATGGAAAACCAGAAAAGGAACTCCATACCTCTACCTTAACCTAGCAGTTGCTGGAGGCTGCATTGTGTAGAAACTAAGAAAATAGGCTTTGCAGTCAGAGATCACAGGGCTAAATCCAAAATCTGCTACTTTATCACCAGTGACCCCTTAGAGCCATAGTTTTGACCAACTAGAAAAGAGAGATGATAACTCACTCACTGGGTTTTCATGAAGATAAAATAAAAGATTTTATATGTGGCACAAATAAAAATATGGAAAATAGTATGAGTTCAACACTTGAGAGCTATAGGGCTTAGCTAGGTTAAGAAACCCCGAAGAAAAGGAAAACAAGGCTTTCAGAATGCACACTGCTATTCTAACCCCGTCTTCTGACTGGAGACATTACATCTGTTCAAATGGTCCAAACAAACTGAAATGGAAATTAGCATAATTGTAACAATTTTGTGGTCCTCTTTAGCAGCAGGTGGTGGTGGGAGACCACCCTTATTATGTATATTATATTACAATTCTGCACTGGCAAATGTAGGCAATAATTTATCTTTAACATAACTTTAAAAAAAGACATCTGATCAGCTTGGACATTCCACATCATTCTTAAAAATTAGAAACATGGTATGTTTCTATCAGTTTGAAGAGACGGCTAAAAATTTTAGGTGTGTTACTCCATGAGTTCTCATGATCCCATGCAGGATATTTCACTCCTAACATGGGGCACCACCAATTCCCTACATTATTGTATTGGAGAGTGGTTCTGAGTGATAGGTAACTGAGCACCTGGCAAGTTTGCGTAACTATACAATTAGTTTTCCCTTTGATTCTTCCTCCTGTAGGTCCTCTCATGAAAATTATCTTGAAAATATTTTTGGTTTTTTAATTTCATGAGAAAAAGCAAGCCTTGTGAAGAGCCATGAACTATTGTTTCTGCTACTGAGAAATAGAATTTTTCATGTTACAAAAATATTGTTTCTTCCTTCATGCTCACTTTATAAACATGTGGATATACACATGTTTTGACATATAGACACACTAACATTGATGAGAAATTAAAAATTATATTCTACATAGCCCCCCTTAACCCATTCTCTCAAAACATAATTACAGATTACCTTACTCAGGTTTGCATTGCAAAAGTTGCCTCTTTTTTCAGTATTTTACATTACTTCCATTAAAAATGTATAAGGAATATCTCATGTGAGGACTCCTGGGTACTTGGTTATAATAATAAACAAAACATTTAAAACAGCATATTGAAAAATGATTTCTTTCCTGAAACAAAGCCACTTCATCATTATTTTTTCATTATTCATATAGAGATTTTAATTTGTCAGTAAATCTAGCCGTCTTTAAGGAGAAGACAAATACTGCATATGTAGGAATAGCTGAGTTAGATCGAGGGTCTTTCTGCCTGAATTGGAGCCCAATATGAGTGATTGTCCATAATAAGGCATGTTGCATGGAGGCTTTCGGAAGTTTATAGCTTCTTAAAGTCAAACAAAGTACACACCTATCTAGAATGGACTAAATGAGGAAGAACTGACTCACCTTCCAATTCTATTTCAAGCAACCTCTACATACATAGGTTCTCATACACAGCGAGAGTATAAGAGAACATACTGAGTAGTAATAATAGTTCACTTTATCTAATATAAGCTCAAATTAATGAGGAAATAATAACTGATATTTTTGAGACAATATGGCTACTTAACACCCTTTGATTATCCAGAGGTTGATCTGAAAACCTTCCAGTAGACAGAGGAAGAAGTTATTACATAAAGAAAGTGATAGAAACTAGTTGCAGTGGAATGTCATCCCTGTACCATTTAGGTCCTGGATTCATTCAAAAATTCTTCTAGGACTTCTTTCTTATCAGCCTAGAATGTGTGGACACTGCTCAGAGTTCTCAGGTACAGAGTGGACAACAAGGCAGACAGTCAACCCAGAAATACAAAAGGGGGGGGTGCGGATTCTGGAAATAGAGTCCCTTCACACTCCTGTAAAAGTCCTATAAACTGGCAATCTCCAACTCCCTGAAGTGGAACAAATCCAATGTCCTGTGAAAGGACAAAACTTACAGAGAGTTGACCCTTCACCCTTTTATCAAAGGATAGTGATGCTGGAGTTTGAGTTACATAAAACCTTTTGACATTGAATAAATATAGATCTCTGGATCATACCTTGGCCAGAACAAGAGGTGGTAAAGCATATCCAGCCTAGAGCACCAGGCCCCACAACGGCTCTTAGGCATAGCTCAGGGAAGATGCAACTCATGCACTGAAGGAACTTCAAAGGCCACTATGTCCATGAGAAAACAATCCCCTTGAAAGCTCTTAAACCAACCCATTCTTTTCAAAAGTCCCTCTGATAAGAAGATTAGCATTCATTCTTTGATATTTGTTTCTGCCATGTAAGATTCTTAGCATCCGGGAAACATAGATCTCTTACCCAATTACTGCCAGTTTTGGATGCACCATGAGTCTTGGCTACATTTCACTTTGGTCTTGGCCCTATCCCTTTCCCCTATTCCTAGTTTCTTAAAGCACTGAATGTGGAATCTCATACCAAAGAGTTAAGTTCTGAGGGAAAAGGATGCTGAGGCAGAGAGATCTCATAAAAGGAGATCTTTCTCAAGGAAAAAGATGGCCTCTAGATTTAGGTGTTGTGGCTTTAAGTTAATCAGATGTAAAACTGAGTGGTATGCCTAAATTCCAAAAAGAAAAGAACTTGGCTCTTTTTGTTACCAAGGGAATTAAGTGGACAGTTTCACTAAATCGATAAGGATATTCACCCAGATTATGTTATAGGAGGAGCCAAGATGGGTCATGGAGAGAATAGAGCAAACAGAGCCCAAAGAGACTGAGGATGCTGTAAGAGAAGTCACAATAGAAAGGTTGGATGAAAGTGTGTGTGCAAGCAGAGCTCTGAGAGCCCCTTGACCTTTAAAGTACTCTAAAATGACTTATCACAGCATTAGCGTGAACTGCTGCGAACACTGTGGATAGAAGGAATCATAGGAGAATTGAAAGAAAGACAGGCTGTTAGAGTAGAATTCCCCCCACCCCTGTATGTCCCCATACTCACTTTCCAAACTCTGAGAGGGAGTTTACCCTTTTCAAGAGAGCTGGGTAACACTCCAACTGCCACTAGAGGGCACAGCTAGGACATCTGACAGCTGTCTCTATTCCTGGTGCTGAAGTCAGACAGAACTGTGTCACTAAGGGCCCCAGAGCTCTTTGAAAAAAGAAGATGGACTAGGAATATTTGTGGTACCTGCTGATTGATGCAGCCCCTGGAAGCTACCTCTTCTATGAGCTGCAGAGACTGGAAAGGAGCCACTGTTACTCAAGAAACTACTACAGAAGCCATCACCAACTAAAGAAGCTGTGTGAGCCTTTGATTCCTCGTAGAGGGTATGTTCAGGGTTTAGGTATTTGTATTTATTTATTTGGAAAAGAGTCTAGGTCAATGCAACATATTTCTACGTCTCCAGCTGCATTTTGGCTACTCTTCCCTTTGGCCTCAGAGTTCAGATCACGTTAGACTTTTTGTGTGTTCTCTTTCTTCCAACTTCAGGACCTTCTGAAGGGCTGCTTCTCCATCCTGGAATCCTTTCTACCCACTCCCATTTGCTTAGCTAACTCCTACTTATCCTCTAGCCCAACCTAAACTTCATTTCTACAGGAATGGCTGATTCTCTCAGGGCACCTTGTACTACTTGTTCATAAAAGTAACACTATTATTTACATCTATACCTATATTCCCTATCTATCTATCTATCTTCTTTCTCTGAACTGTCATCTCCATGGGTGTGGGAATGGTCATTTAATACCTTAGTCACTATTACTACACTTTATAAAATGCCAGGTTCCAAGTAGGTGCTCTACAAATATCAGCGGAACGAATAAATGCGTGTTTGAATGGATTGCCTATCTATGCATAATGCTGTTCCTTCACAGATGAGCTTGCCCCATAAGCAGATAAACAGCTCATTTTTTGGCATAGATAAATGTGTTTATATTGTAAGCCTTCCTGGAGGATTTGTGTAATTCTGTAAACATCCACAGCGATGCAAGAGAAAAAAACAGTGATATTTTTCTAAGAAAATACAAGTGAGTGGATGCTACAGGTCATTATAACCAGACAGGAATGTTACATCAAAAATCTCCAAGTAAATGTGAGTATTATTAAATCAAAACAAAAGTGAATAAGAGCAAAAATGCCTATACGAACATAACTGTATTTTGGAGGTTTTACAAATATCAGAGAAGCTCAATGAAACAATGAGTGTGGTCTCTTGGGTGGCAGGAAAATTAGTGCCATCTTCTGGATTTTCTCTCTTGAATTTCCAGAAATTTGATGTTAAGACAGAAATGAAAGAAAATGTTGATAGGATTCTAAGAGCAGAGGTTCTTTCAACAAGAGTCTGCCAAACTTTCTGGGGGCATTGTCTCTGCACTATTCAAGTGGACACTTGTATTGACAAATAATAATTGCTTTGAAACAGGCAGTTAGGCATGTGTTACATTATTTCTTTGCATAAATGCCCACTTGCTTGGAAAATGCAGTGGGGTTTTATAAATGTGAAGCAATACAACCAGTTTTATGGATGTGTTTGCAAAGGCTCAAATTGAGCTACAAAAATGTCCATTAACAGTACAAATTAAATTGTTATTTAAAAATATGAGTCTTAAAGGCATGTTTGGCTTTACTCTAAAATTGACAGAGTATAAATACAGTACGACTGTGATATTTCTGCTTTTTGTCTACTTCACGAAAATCCATGACTGTTGAGAGTTAGAATCACAAAACATTTGAAGCTGAAAGGGACCTTGAAATTTATTTCATGACTTAAGAAGCTGAGTCCCATAGAGCTGAAGTAACTCACCTAAAGTTTCCAAAGTGATTAGGGGCAGAATTAAAATTATAGTGAAATTTTCCTAGTATTCAGCCCACTCTTCTTGAATTCCAAAGTTTCCATAAGAGCTGGTACCTTATGTCTCCTCCAGAGTTTACTGAAGCTGGAAATCAGGGTGTCAAATTCAAAATAAGGAACTGGCTTATCTTTGCTCTTAATTTTGTGGAAGAAGTGGATACTATGGAAGTTTGCCATCATTTGCTAATCCTAAAACAAAGAGGTACTAACCCAGTGCATCTCAATTACAGCTTGGGGTCTCCTGGATTGACTATGTACACAAACTTATGCTCAGACCTTCTGAGACTTAAGTCTGAATAGAGACTCTTCTGAGTGGAGAGAGAATCAAAATGAGGAAACCATCATCACAGGTTTTCAGTTAAGCAAGAGGGAATTATTCTTTAGTCTCTAAAAGAGAAAGTGCTTTATATTTGTTTCCAAAAAACTTGTTAGCTCCTATTTTCAGAACACTTATTTTTTAAAAAAAGCAAAGTTAAAGCAAAAGTTTGTCAGATTCTCTCTTCTATAAGTCCATTAGCAAGCAATTAAGTAACTATGATTTTTTAAATTTTCAAAAATTAACCTCAGTGAAGTCATTGTACTCACTCTAAATCTGTCTATGTCCGCTATTCTAGATAACCTACATCAGTACTTTATACTCTCTAATAAAGGTCCTACTATTTTGGAGCTGCCCTCCTGCAATGAGCCTTAAAAGTCAGTGATTCTCAGTAGAGATTACTAAAGCCAAGTCAGGGTAACATGAGCTGTAATATATACTGAGGATCATGACAGAATTGGCAGTGGGGGTGTTAGAATGTGTACTGTATTAAAAAACGTATTCCAAGTGTATCATTGTTTTGCTTCAGGTCAAAATATTTATTTCATAGTTTGATATAATGTTAAAGAAAGGTGTGAGATATATGTTTTTTTTCTCAAAGTGGAGGCTGGTTTTAAACAGTCAAGAAATGTATTTATAAGTGCAATCATCTTTCACTAAGTAATCCTAATTCTTAGATAGACTGCAAACATGATCCACCTTAATTGGAATCTGCACAGAAAATAGTATTTATGTTTATATATTTTTGTAATTTTAAAATTTTGATATAATTTCCAACTTACAGAAAGTTGCAAGAAACTTACATACACTCTTTACCCAGATTCACCAATTAATTCCATTTGATCACATGCTGTTTTATTGCTCTCTCTTTCACTCATATATACATGTATATATATATATGTTTATACACACACACACACGTGTGTGTCTAAGCCATTTTCAGAGTATATTAGAGACACCATGCCCAGTTACTCTTAAAGAAGTTCTAAATTCCTAAGAAATATTACCTTTTCTCATATAAGCATAATACAGCTATCAAAATAAAGTTAACCTTGATACTTTACTATAATTTAATCTGTAGTCAATATCAAATTGTCCCAACAATACCCTTTACACTTACTAATTTTTCTGGTCCAATCCAGTGTCATGCATTGCATCTAGTTGTTATGACCCTTCAGTAGCCTTTCTTTCTGTTTCTTGTCCTTTACATTTTTTTAAAATGTAAAGATTATAGGCTGCTTAATTTGTAAAATATTCCTTGGTTTGGGTTTCTGTGCTGCAAATCACTTTATAATAAAGTTCTAGCGCTTTCGACTGACAAAGATGATAATGGGAAAAGAGTGTTCCTGGATTTGACAGTGAAGGAAGCAATGCTTTGAGTAGTTGTAGAGAGAATATTATTGTACTATGCTAAATCAGCCTTGTAAGTCATTTAGACTATTTAATATAATTTTACAGATAATTAATTTGCATTATGTATAATTGTTTTACTACTTCTGATAATAAACTCATTTAATTTTGTCATTTTATGGCTCTTTCATTTGACATTTTGTTTAAATGAAGCTAATTTTTTTTTAAAAAAGCCTGTTTCCTGGATTAACTAATCAATCTGAGGCTGACATTCTTTTGTTTAAGTCAGAAGGATTTTTAAAGTAATATTTGTATAGTGTTTATTTTCCCATCAAAAATTAGTATGTTATGTGAGTAGACTGAACTCTGACAACCTTCCTGGGATGTTGATACAAATAATCCAATGATAGATTGGGGGAAACTAAGACCCAATGGCAAAGAGACTTCCTTCGAATCACACATCCAAGAAGAAACGTTCAGGTTCCGTGTCAAAATCTCCCGACTGTTCTGCTGTTACCAACAGTACTATCTATTGCTATTTAACAAGAGTATGCATGGTGACTCAGTTCCTTTAATGGGCATGAGCCAATTGACCTTGATCAAGTAGGGGTATCCTCATGCTTACACCCTGGATGTAGAACTTCAAGTGTAATTTGAACCATCATTTTTCCAAAAGAGCTGACTAGCATATCACTGTTCATTACATACCAGGTGCTCAGGTTTACAGACACTTAACTATGTATACAACAGGCGCTTCATGGACACATAGCAGTTAATTTCAAAGCCATAATCTCTTAAACCTCAATTTTCTCATTATAAATTGATATGAATACCTTGCCCCAGCAATATTTTGAGAATTAGAAACAATGTATGTGAATGTTTCTTCTCAATAAATGATAGATGTTAATAATACTTGCTCTAATTTGGTTTTTTTTTAAACTCACCAAGGTGGTTAAATTGATCCGTGTAGTTATTTTGTATAAAAGAGTTCAATTTCCATGACTTAAATTCATGTATAAAAAATTGCACATTTTAGGTATCTTGGCATAATGGTAAAAGCAGGGACTCTGGAGCCAGGCCACATGCTCACATCCCAGCTCTTAAGGCAGATGCCCTTGTCCATGGGAATTGCCTAAATGGTGACGTTCCAAGTCATTCTGGCAACCAGCGCACTGTTATCCTTTTGAAGTGGTAACACTCCAAGCTCAATATGATTTTCACTAATGATCCTAGTTTTAGAATGTGAAATTATGACTTTACAAAGAAACTTGATTTAAACTACAGATTTTTTAAATTTTCTTTTCCTTTCTTTCTCTTTCTTCCTCTTTCTTTCCTTCTTTCTTTCTTTCTTACTTTTTTTCTTTCTTTCTTTTTAATGATACAGTATACAGAAATATGATCCAATGCCCCCATCAGAGTTATACTATCTAAGCCATGACATTTTTGATGTATTCTTTACAGAGCATCCCATTAGAGTTCCAGAGAAACCCTTACTTTCTATTATGTCAACGACACCTTTGTTGGCCTGGAGCCATCATCAGCTCTCAAGCACTGAACCATGAAGCAATATCTCTGTAACTAGGCCAAATAGGCCCTGACCTGACAGGCTATAAAGCGGTCATTATCTCCTATTAAATCTGAAATCTGTGCTTTGCATATTTTAAACCAACTATCCAGTTGCGCTATAGAGGTACAACTGCCAAATGAATAATTAGATTTTTAGGAAACTATAAAGAGGAGCAAAATGCTTTCCACTGTGCCAAAAACAAAGTCAATTCAGATTTATTTTCTCTCCTCCCTTGTTTTTATTCTCACTCTCTGGCAGTCAGACCAAAAATATTTTAATAACCAATAAATAAACTTCTGTTGCACAATTTAACTGTATAAAACCAAGTCTGGGTTTGTTATGTGGGTGCCAAAGCATTCCGTGTTGTGCACTTTGGGCTGTTTTCTTGTATAGTTGCATAGAACACTATGGATGGTAGGCGCCTAATATTTGCTTTGTTTGGTTGATGTGATTACAAAGAGGGTTTTGTAAAATGTAAAATGACTGAATGAACTAACTAAATGTCAAAGCTCAGAAGAGATTTGATTTTATGGTTTAAAACTTAAGTGTTTTTTTTTCTTTCTCTATTCCCTAGATATGTCTAAGTAACTCATTTCGTAAAGCTTTAATGGTAGAGATGCAAGGGACTTAAGAAAGATTTGGAATAGGACTGAAATATAACCATATAAAATATCCTATTAACTCTTGCCCCCTGTTTTACATTTTGAAGATTTTTAACTAAACTCTTGAAGCTTAGTACCTATGATGTCATTAAACATTTTTCACTTCAGTGGATTGTGACTCTGGAAAATCTGTAACTACTCTTTTCAGCAGGGGATTAAACTTTCAGGGAATAAATTAAATTGGGTTAAAGTGTCTAACAGAGTTTTCAGATGAGTGCTTTATTCAAGTAGCACAGAAACATGTTAACTTTGAAATGAAACTCTAGTTAGGTAAATAACTTTTGTCAAAAACCTATTGCTCGGGTGCTGCACTGCTCTAAGCCTACTTTATTAATATTGGTTTGTGATCTTCAGTACAGGTACAGAAAGGAATTTTAAACTCAATTAAAGCTAAGCTAGAAGGCCACACAACTATGTTTTAATCAAAAGCTGAGTTCATGTCCGCTTTACATATAATATGTACAAAGAAAGATCCCTTTTTCACATTGACTATACTACATAAATACTCTGTTTAGAGAAAGGGCAAATGCATTTCAACGAGAAATGCAAAGGAATAACAGTGTCACATTATACGAAATGTTATAAGCACCTAAAGAAATGTTGTGCCAGGAATACATTGATATATTATTATTAAGAGTTATGACTTTTTAAATAAACACTGAACCATCAAGCCAAAATGAATATGTATATATGTGTGTGCGTGTAAGTACACACACACATCAATATGGGTTTTTTGTGTGTACACACACACATACATACACACGATTCAGTTTTTTAATTGTAAAGTTTAACATTTATTAGGTAAATCTAGAATCCATTACTCTCAAAGCCATTTAAAACTAGATATAAATGTTGTAAAAAGCAAATGTCATTATTCAATCATATTCACAAGTGGCAGAATAAAATAGGGCAAGATAGGAAATGAGTATACCTGGAGGCATCCTTAATTCAAGAGAAGGGATGTATCATTTCCAAAGTCGTACTTTTATGCTCCCTTGGGAGCCTATGAATGGAAGAAAATTAGAGGAAGAAAGACTTAGGAACAGGAAAACATGAGTAAGAGAAGAAATGGCGAACTTTCCTATCACACTCAACCAATTACTCTGGCATCTTAAATGGTTAACAACTATATCAACACCAGGATGGGTGCTGGGGCAACCAGCAGTGTCTTGGAGCCTTCCTCCTGTGCTAGTCAACTCTTTAGGTGCTGGACTTTAGAGAAGGGAAGGAATTGTCCTGGGGGAAAGGGCCACAGGCTAGAGTGGCCAGAGTGCCCAGCATAGCAGGGAGAGGTAATGGGGGACAATCCAATGGCTCAGGAGAGTGGCTATTTACCAATTAATACGTACGTATTTAAATAGTTTAACACTGGTGCATACCAGCTAAATATCCATCCTCTTTTTTTTATCAGTTACACTTCACCATTCATTGGCCTACAACACAAATACAGGTTATCCTTGAACACCATGAGGGTTAGGGGCAGATCCTCAGTGTAATCAAAAATCCTCGTAGAGGACTTCCTTGGCGGTCCAGTGGTTAAGACTCTGCGCTTTCACTGCAGGGGACACAGGTTTGACCCCTGGTTGGGGAACTAAGCTCCCACATGCCATGTGGTAGGGCCAAAAAAAAAAAAAATCCCCATAGAACTCGTAGTAGACCCTCCATATATGCAGTTCCTTCACATCCATGGATTCAACCAACCACAGATGGAGTGGTACTATAATATTTACTACTGAAAAAAATCTGCAAGTACATGGACATGAAAAGTTCAAACCCATGTTGTTCAAAAGTCAATTGTATATCTCAAAAGTATTCATTTAACCCCAAAGGCCAAGGAATTCAGAATGGCTAAAAAGCAACGGAAAACACAGAAATATACTTTCTTTACTAGTTGCACTTCTGTAATGCATTGGTAGAATTCTTCTGAATTATTGCTACCTGATTCAATAAATGGATCAAAATCTACCCTATTTAATTATAAGTTTAATTATAAATTTTCTAAGTAAATATTTTTGTTAAACTGAGATTTTCATGAGATTATAAAACAATGTTAGTGTGTTGGGTTTTGTTTTTTGGTATTTTATATTTTAAATCCATGAGCCTAACCCCAGTGTTTAGAGTTTGGAAAAATTATATTAGCTAAATTCCCTTCCCTGGTATTTCTACACAGAGAATTATAGATTAACGTTATATTCAGAGCCGCCTTGAAGGGGAAATGACATGAAAGGGCTTCCTGATGTTTTGGGATGCGGGATATGGAAAAGAGGAGGCTGCAGTCACCTGACACTCATGTTGCTCTGCTACTATGAGAAAAGTTTTAGAGAATGATTTGAGGTTAACACCTAGAAAGGCCAGCTCCGTCTCCTGTCTGCTCTCCCCCTTTGCTATCTTTACCACGTGAACCCACATCAGTGCTCAGCATCTGTCACCACAAGTCACCATTACCTCAATATGCATGTCAATCACATTATATGTGCCTAGCACTAAATATTCTAATCAGGATTTCAAGTCCTAGTAATACTTTTAATTTGAGGACACATCTCCTTTCATCACTCACATTAATTGACTATTCCTGTATACTGCCCCACACTTATAGCCTGTGGTATTCTGATTCAAGTCTGCCATTTTCCCGATCTGGAATGTTCTCCTGAAGACTCTTCCCTAATCTGTGTTACTTTCTTTTTCATGACTTCAAATCATGACTCTATATAGCCTTCCCCAATCACTTTATTTGGAATTAAAAAACAATAATTTTGGTATTTTTTGCCTTCTCATAACTAATTATGGCAGCCTGAAAAGACACCTGGCTCAAAAGTTAGAGAGCCATAAGCTTAAATTCTGGCTCTACCATTGTGTGACCGTGAACAAGATAGCTGACCTCTCTGGGCTTTAGATTCCTCATCTGCAGCATTAGGGATGCTAATACTATAGTCCATAGGGCTAATACAAGAAGTAATTAAGATGTTTGTGAAGTGTTTGGTACAGAGTAATTATTCAATACAAAGCTACTACTATTTTAGGAGTCTTTCTAGGTTTTAGTTTAATTTTTAACTGTGCTTTTCCTTTTTCTCTCACTTTGTTTCAGTCTTACCAAGGGCAGACTATTCATTTAACACTCTGTATCTTCCCAAAGCACAGAGACAAGAATTCTTTATTCAGTGGGCACTCTAGCAATATTGACAGACTTTTCAAAGGAGTTTGAACTGCTCATTTGTCTGAGCAGTTGATTTACTTTGCTATCTTAAGAGTGTCATGAAAATGTAGCAATATGAAATCTGGTGAGATTACGATAGCTGCTGACACAAAGATTTATTATCTAAATGAGATATTTAATGTGTGCTTAATGCAGGAAAACAGCCTTGTAAAAATGTTGGATATTTTTCTGAAGAAAAAAAAAAAAAAAAAAGAAGAAGAAGAAGGAGAAGAGAGAGAGAAAATTGATCCTGAAATTAAGCATACTGAATTCAACATTGTTTTAGGGATGCATACTTAACTGTGTTCACTGTCAATCTAAACATAAAGATACTTGAATTCAGTACCTAATAGGCAAGACCAGTGCTGTGGTTACATTAGCACATACTCAGTAAATCAAACATGATCTCTCATCTCTCTGACAAAGGACAACCTTGAGCTTTCAGAAAAGGAAAATAAAATAAACAACAATAAAAAACCTAAACAAACAATATAATTAAATAGACTTCCTGGTTGTGAAACCAGAAAATGAATGACAGGTAATATAAACATAACTGTCTCAAGAGTGGACAGCACTGAAACCAGTATCCCTGACCAAAGCCCTCTCTGCTCAAATTCACTTTCTATACTGTAACCATATTATTCTTCCCCCCAAATATGCTTTCAACATGCCAATTATCTACTCAAAAAAGTCAGTGGTTTGACTCTGTAAGATCAATCTCTGTAAGATATTACTTAGTCTGGCATTCAAGTTCTTCAAGAATCAGACTCCTCTCTATCTACCTAAATGGGTTCCTTACTGTCATTAAAACCTATCCCGGTCCTTCTCAGTTTATTCTCAGCTCCTTCTTGAATTTAAGTCTTTGTTCATCCTGCAGCAATCTGCATCCCCCGTGTGCATG
This sequence comes from Hippopotamus amphibius kiboko, assembly GCF_030028045.1. Taxonomy (NCBI): domain Eukaryota; kingdom Metazoa; phylum Chordata; class Mammalia; order Artiodactyla; family Hippopotamidae; genus Hippopotamus; species Hippopotamus amphibius. The sequence goes on along the minus strand of NC_080189.1, from coordinate 63,173,489 downwards.
CCCCCACACACATATACACGCATACACACACGTACACACATCCATGCACTCTCTCATGCCCATACATAACATTCGTTTTCCTGTATCCCTACGAAGCACGGATACTCTTCAGGCCCAGAGGCAGTCTTGCTCCCTGTCATGAATCATGCCAAACCATGCTGATCTTTCTTTTCTGAGCATACATAGGTCTCACTGACACTCAACCTGACACAATGATATGACTTAACTGGGAATTCCTGGTGGTCCAGTGGTTAGGACTATATACCTCCATTACTGGGGGCATGGGTGCAATCCCTGGTTGAGGAACTAAGATCCCACAAGCCACATGGTACGGCCAATAATAATAATAATAATAATAATAATAATAATAATAATACGACTCAACCATATGTAGTGGGTCTGTCCTATGTCCCTAACCAGATTATGAGCGTCTAAAGGAAAAAGTTGCCTTTATTTCAACTTCCATGCCTACCTCAGTGTCAGGCTCATAGGAAGAATACAGTAAGTAAATCTTTTGATGGAAAATCATAATATTTTGCATTATAAGTAAATATATTTAACTCACTGCTGGACTAGCCACACAATAATATCTGACTGGTCTCAAAGTGAAAACAGAGAAAAGGGAAAGAAAACCAAATATACAAACATCTGGAAGGATAGTGGAGTCAATAAATAGGTATGTCAATAAAGTTTTTGTTTTCATCTCTAGGAGTATTGACTATCAAGGTCACTCGTATGCATTCACTATTTGGAAATGATTTATTTTTCAGTTTTCCTTTTACTAGAAACATTCCTGGGATATCACTTGAAACTTATTTTGCTTTATCTAAATTTAAAACTGCTGAATAAGAAGGTGGGGCAGGGTAGTAGCAGGATATAGGATAGAAAATTCACTTTCCATGGAATACAGTATCCTTGCATTATCACAAAACCACATTTGACATGCTTTGTTCAATAACCATGTAGGCAAACCTGCAAAGATTTATGTGTTGGGCGGTTGATCACACTTGGCCTTCAATGCCATTTGATTAATGAATGGTACTGAAGCCCTTGAGCCTGTTTTACTGAAAAAAAAACAAACAAACAAGCAAACAACTCAAGGTTTAATTCCCCAATCCTAGAGAAATGTGCCTTTTTAAAATGTAAAATGTGAACTGTAGAAGAAAGAGAATGAACCTCCCACATCAGTAAACCACTCCATCCTCCCACCACCACCTTACAAGGAGACTTGATTCACAGATAAAAATCCACCTCAAGATTCCCAGATAGGCAAGGAGGCCCATTTGCCCCAGCTGCCTGGAGACATTTTAACAGCAGGCACGTTAAGCTTTTAATGAAAATCAAGTTGAACAGTGTGGTATCAGGAAGCTGCCCAACCTGTCTGCCTGCCAGAATGAACTGCTCAACTGGCGGCACCCTCCTCTTCTAATCAAGAGCTCGAACACCCCCATGAAGTCCCAGGATTGTTCTTAAAACCAATGCTGATCCTTAAGAAGAAGGCTTTAAAAACATCAATACAGCCACTGCCTAATTATTCAATTCTGTTCATAGGGCAAAGGAGATTCTTTTCTGACCCCTGCAGTGATTAAGTTATGCCCCGAAGCATGAGATTTGATTACCCCTCTCTTAGCATGTATAACGTGTGAGCCTTATTACTGGTCATAAAATTATTCAGCCACCATAGTCAGTTAAATGGCTTCCTGAGGCAGTAAGTTCAACTGTTTGGCTGCCTGCTGGTAAAGATATATAGCCTGACATTAGCTCAGAATTTACCTGCTACGTGTTTTATTAGTACACGTTTGATGTAAATGATTTCTAAATTCCTAGATAATGATTGAACCCAGTAAAAAGAAAAGGAATAAAAAAATAATTTGTCTGTAAAAGACTTAAAGACTGATATTCACCAGTGTGCTCATGAAATGGGATGTTTTAATTGAAGTGAATGTTCTGATTTAGTCAGAAATCTTTTGGGTTTTCCACTCTTGTTTAAAATCTTTATAAAACACACTAGTCTGTGTTTCTGGCTCAGTAAGTACAGTATAATGTGCTGAGTATAATTAATACTTCTCTGATAACTGTACCCCCCAGAGTATCTCATATCTTCATACTGAACATTAATTATGATGCTCAGAAGGGTAGGTGGCAAAGAAGGAAGCGTCTAGGTTTGCAATGCTTAAATCATATAACAAATCCTGGAAATATTTAGGCTGTTTATGTTGGTTTTATTTCTTTATACTTTACCTCCTTCCACAAAGGATTTGAAGCACTCAATAGTCTATTGTTTTTTTAATTGAAAGTATCCGGGCAAAGGGAAAATGTGGATGACATACAAATGGACAAACAAAAGGATAAGAAATGTACTTGCAACGAGGCCACCATACAGTACTCAACAGATATAACATGCATGCAGCAACTAAGGAGCTGGCGAGCCACAACTAAGGAGCCTGCCTGCTGCAACTAAGACCTGGTGCAACCAAATAAATAAATAAATATTTTTAAAAAATTTTAAAAAAAAGATGTGGCCAAGGCAGAGCGGAAAATGGATCGACCACAAAATTCACAGCATTCAAAAGATTAAAAAACAACTATAACAAAAAATCTCTTGTTTTGGAGAAGTACAAGTTTTTCCTTGATTATATGTACTCATAATGATAACTTTATTATTATTTTATGATAAAATAATGTTATGAGGAATCCCATAAAGAAGGCACCACTGGGCAATGTCCTGTTTCTCACATTTTAACGTGCAAATGGACCATTAGGGGGTCTGATTAAAACCCCCTAATGAGTCAGATATTCTGACTCAGAATATCTACAGTTGGAGCCTGTGATTCTGAATTTCTAATAAGCTCTTGGGTAAGGCCAAAGCTGCTAGCCCATGGACATCACGTTGAATAGCAGGATACAGAGAATATCAAGGATATTCCTGCTAGCAATCCATCAATAATGTACTTAACTTCCTATAGCATTTGTCACAGGATGCTGATGTAACAATATCAATTCAGTAAGTGCAATTCTATAAAAGTAATTTTATTAGTAGAATATGAAAACATGCATTCCAGGTATACATATCTCTAAATGTCTACTTTGTCCCAGAGGCAAAATTTAAAACACCTAGACAAGCAAAGTGTGAACAACATATCTTCCTTCTTGTCAGCTGAATGAACTAACGAACAGGCATTAAGTTCTTCACATGTGATGATTTTTCTGAGTGAAGAAAAAAATTAAGAATACTTGATAGTTTGACTTGGTTCTTTGTCACTACAGTGATTCAAAATGTGGGATGGGCCTTCCCTGGTGGTGCAGTGGTTAAGAATCCACCTGCTAGTGCAGGGGACATGGGTTCGATCCCCGGTCTGGGAAGATCCCACATGCAACTAAACCCCTGTGCCACAACTACTGAGCCTGCGTGCTACAACTGCTGATGCCCATGCACCTAGAGCCCGTGCTCTGCAACAAGAGAAGCCACTGCAATGAGAAGCCTGCATACCACAATGAAGAGTAGCCCCTGCTCACCACAACTAGAGAAAGCCCACGCACAGCAAGGAGGACCCAACACAGCCAAGAATATAAATTAAAAAATAAATAAATAAATAATTCTCAACTTTAAAAAAAAAGTGGGATGAATCCTTTGTAATAGCATGTTATAAATATTTTCAGTTTCAAATTAATTCTATGTAAATTTTGCATATTAATATATATGAATGCATATTAACTTATTTAAAAATTTATGTTTTCTATCCAAGCAAAGTTTCAAGCATTGATCATCTTCAAAAGAAAAAAAAAGCTTTTATCTGTAATATTGAGGTAATTATTCTAAACTATGTAAAAATAAAGAATAAGGAGGGAAATTTTTTTAGGTTAATTGTTTCTATAATGTAATTTATTTCTTGTTTGAAGTAAATTGTGAAACAGTAGAATCACAATGTTAAAAGAAACTTGCTCTTAGAAAAGAAGAAATAGAGGCTCAGGGAGATTAAGTGACTTTCTCAAAGTCACACAGCTAACAAATCCCAGAGTTAGGCCTTTGACTAAGTCTCTCACATGTCACACTGCTTTACTATCATTATTCAAATTGACCTATGAGCCACAACATCATTATCATTCAATATAGCGGAAAAAATTTTAAAAAAATGGAAAGAGGGACATATTCCATTCAGTCACTGAATATGTATTGAGAATCATTAAGGCGATGGTCATTGACTTGGGGGCTAAAGGACAGTATGCAACAATGGATAGCATTGCCTCATGGAATACAGTTTAGTAGGTAAACATGCACTTATAATATGTCCTCATAATACAACCTGAGAAGGCCTATACTACAAACATATAAAATGTTGTCAGGAATTAAAGGAGGTGATACTATACTTGAGATGTGTTTTGAGTGTTGGATATATTTTGGCTAGGTAGAATAGAGAAGTTGGGTCAGCCAAAAGCACAAGGGTGTGGAAAAGCATAATATGTTGAGTAACGCCAAATAAGTTTAACTAAGAAATATAGGATGGGAGAGTTAAAAGCTAGAGAGAAAGAAACGAAGTCAAGGATACACACAAGTTTCTAGCTTTAAATTTTGAACAGTCAACCCAATAGAGTCAATAAGTCATTAAGACATCTTACTACTCAGTTTTTAGATAATTAAAAGCGGTCTGTCTAATGTAATCAACCTGCCCCCCAGGTAATGTTCCTCCCCATCAAATGGACCATATTGAGGAACAGTGTTGGCCTTTGCAGTTGTCATGTTACTCACTCAGGACTGGCAATAATCAGCCCAGTCTTGGTAAGGGGATGGCCATATTATTGAGCCCAGGAATAGCCTCTATTCCTGTGGCCATGGCCATTCTGTCCATGGGTCCACTGGGCAAGAATAAGAGTGGCTGCGGAAAGAAGCAAACTGACCTACAGAGCAGGGGTCATCTCACCCATGTGATTATTCAGAGCCGGTTCTCTGGTAAATGCCCTTTGTTGACCAGTCATATGAAACACAAACAGCTTCACGCTCTGAGCATTCCAAGAAGATCACAAACTTACCTCAGCCAAATTGAGCACTCTTCAGTACCTAACTAGTCATAAGAAATTCCTCCATGAGGCCTTGGTTATACACTGGGGGAGGAGAGGTAACACAGTAGGAACATGTGTGGTAAAAGTCTGAGATACCTGCTCATGCCTTTTGGATCTGTTTACACCTAATCTCAAACATACGAGGGTGAGTCAAAAATTATCCACACTCTGGCTGTAATTTTATTTTATTACATTATTTTATTATTTATTTTATTTTATTGGACTTTATTTTAATTAACTTTTAGAAAAGACAAATACATAATTTTTCGACATAATCTCCTTGCTTTTCAATATACTTTGTCCATCTGTCAACAAGCTTTCATATTCTGTCATTAAAAAATGTTATGACTTCCCTGGTGACGCAGTGGTTAAGAATCCACCTGCCAATGCAGGGGACACAGGTTCGATCCCTGGTCCAGGAAGATCCCACGTGCTGCAGAGCAACTATCAGGAGTAGCACCACAACAAAGAGTAGCCCCCACTCGCTATAACTAGAGAAAGTCCGTGTGCCACAACAAAGACACAAGGCTGCCGACAAATAAATAAATAAATTAAAAAAAAAAGTTTTAGGCTGAGCTTCAAGCCATGAATGCACTGCTTTCTTCACTTCATCAGAAGTGAATCTTCATCCTTGTAGTGCTGCTCTCAGGGGACCAAACAGGTGAAAGTCTGATGGAGCAAGATCAGGACTAGAGAGAGGATGCTTTGACACCTCAAAACGAAGATTTGCAGAATGTCAACATTGTGGGCAGAAGTGTGTGGACATGCATTGTCCTGCAAGATCACAACCCCTTTGGATAGCAGTTCTCTGTGTTTAATCCGAAGTTTAGGCTTCAGTTCTTCAATAAATATCTCTATCCATTCATACACACTTTTTCATGACAAAACCCTTTCTCCATACTGCACACAGGTCTTCGATAAATAAAGACACCAGGTCCACCCTCAAACCACAAAAAGCGAATCACTGCACGCTGCTCTTCTTTCATGCAAATCACAAGTGGGGCATCCATTTTTGCACACACCGCAGTTACAAATGGACTGATGTAACACGTTCACACTAGCACAGCAGTGACTGGGGAGACAGTAGCCTTGAACAGAAAGTGCTGATAAGACAGTGAGGCCAACAGAAGTTTTAATATAACCAGAGTGCGGATAATTTTGACTCACCCTCATATTATTCCATTAATGATAAACTGCTGCTGTACATGCTAATGAATACCCAGTTCATGATGACAGCTAAATCTTCGTGGTCACTTGATGGTCCATGGTCAGGCATTCCAACTCCACCAAGGCCTGACAGCTTTCCAGGAACTGTTTTTCAAAAAGATATCTGCAGAAATAGTCATAACTTTGCTCTAAATGCCAGAGATCATAACTATGATCCTCCTCTAGAGGTCTGTCAGAAGTTCCACAAGCACCTCTATTTCCAGATACATCAAATATTATTGGATCTGATGGGGCATCAGGCGCAGACAGAAGCACAGTTTGCACTGCTGTATGATTGGCTGAAGAGCGTTTTCTTGCTTTGCTTTGAGTTACTCAACAAACATGATGGAGCAGCAAGCTCAACTGTGGTATGTGCTGTCTCTCAAATCCAAATTAACCAACCAAGCTTTGTGCCGCCATAATCTTTGAGGACTAAATTAAGGCAGAGAGAAGGAGTGTCAACACAACCCTAAGGCAAGACAATGAAGATAAACTGTTGATCCTGTTAGCTAAAAGCAAGCACACTGCCGGTGATCTTTGCAAATTGTTATAGAGACAAAAGCTTTTTCCAGATTAATAGCTTTGCAGCAGGTCCAAGGGGCCATGTTGATTTGCTTCCTTAAAGAAACCACATCTGGAACCGCAGCTGCAATTGGAATCATTGCCTGATTATATTTAAGATAATCCACAGTAATTCTCTAAGATACATCCATCTTCCTCAGAGTCCAGCCATGTGAATTCAATGAGGATATAATGGAAATCACTACCCCTGCATATTTCAAGTTTTTGATAGTAGCACTAATCTTCAGTTTTTCTAGGGCTGTAATTCTACTTTAGGTTTGCCATCCTGGCAGAGATAGGAATGTTTGTCATGAAGCATTTTGTCAGGAAAACTAAAACCAAACCAAGTATTTCCAAAGAGAGCCAACAGCACGGGGGGCTGGTTTCATAGGTATGGGAGGACTGAAAAAGCACAAAGGGAACACTAAAGAATCCTGGACAAATAATTATAAAAAGCAGCTACTACGTCTAAGGCTAGAGAAATTGAGGGCAGGGTTTGTGGTTAGCAGAACTTAGAAGCTGACAGGAGAGACTGGGAACTCAAAAAGCTGAACAGAGGCACTGCCCTACTGGTGCTGGTAGTTCTGAGGAGGTATAATGAGACTGGTTCTGGGAAGGCCGAAAGCTTTTATTCAACTTCTATCGCTTGGTACATGCTGACAAGAACAGCAAGCAGAATATTATCCTCCCAATATCCAGTCTCCCCCATATACTCCCTGTTGGCAGAACCCAACGAGAAACCAAACGGTAAAGAACAGAACTCTGCAAAGTCTTAGCCCCAGTACAAATCAGAGCATGGAAGGGTAGCTTTAGACCAAGAGACAACAGCTTGATAACAAGTATATATTTTATATGAAGAAAACAAAGAAATTATGTGGGGTTAGGAACCAGGTTTTAGTCTCAGCCACATCGCTAACAAACTGTAAGAATTTTAGCAAGTAATTTCAACTTTCTGAGCATCAGTTTCACTTGAAAAAATCACTATAACTATACCACCAATGCTTTCCTCCCAGGAGGCATAATGTAGGTGAAAGCACTTTGAATAAGTATAGAGTGCTATATAATCATAAGCTTGTCTCACTATTATTATCCATACTAAATGGAGCCAGGAAAATAATAGATGAATGAAACTCATAGATAATCTTAAAATCTTCTTCTAGACAGCTTTATATTCTTTCCCACCTAACCAGTCTTTAAAGGGCACATGCAAAATAGCTCAGTAAGCTCCATGTCTAGCCTTCTATGGAGATGCTAACAAACAGTAACGTGAATCCACAGACAGCACCAGGGGAGAATGACAGGATATAAGGAGCTTAGCTAATTCTCCATACGAAAGGCCTGTTTGAATAACTGAAACATAGACACAAACTATTTATGTATAACAGGTTCATTTTGAAAGCTGAATTTGAGAATTTAGTTATTGCCCACAGAAATAGTAAAATAAATAAGTAGATAGCAGGCCAAATTAAAATAAATAACAAATTTGGATAGAAAAGGCTTTCCTTTTACATTGCAGTCATAAAGAATTATTTGGGAAGGAAATAATTAATAGATAAATTGATGCATTTGATTCAATAACTTTGCAAGTTAAGAAACCACAAAATTAATTAATGAGAAACATAGCAGTTAGAGATGCCTATCAGAGACTTTTGGGTAATCACCCACAAGATTCAGAGTGTCACTCCAGACCAGATAGAATTAACAGACTTGATTGTTACTATTTTATAATTTTAGCTTTGCTAAATTAAACTGAAGAATCTCTCTAAAAGTATACGAGCACTTATTTATTCAGCCAGCTAGTATTAACTATCTTCTTTATAAGAAATGCTAGGTTCTAGGATACAAAAGTGAGAGAAAGCTCTGATATCGTCACAGAAAATGACATCACAAAGAAGTGGTGAGATGCAGTGGGAGAACAATTAACTTTACCTGAAGGCTCTAAAAAAGGATTCCTAAATGTGACATTTAAGCTGAATCTCAAAAATTTAAATCAAGTTTTCTATTTAGAAAGTAATAAAAGAGCAGTAAAGAGAAAGCCAGCTGCATTGCAAAGGCAGAAAGTCATGAAAGGCAGCAACATATCAGGGGGACAATAAGTACTGTGTTGTGGGAACTTAGGATGCAAGAGTGGGAGTGGAGGGTACAGGCAGCCAACGGAGATGAAACTGGAGAAAAAGTCAGGGCCAATGAATGAAGGTATTTGTTACAATGCTAAGGAGCTTGGACTTAATTCTGTGGGAAGCAGAGTCCGAATGCTATCTTTAATAGAGGAGCAAAATGATCTAATCTATTGATTTTCACATGATAGCTTTGATACTAATATAGAATTTGAATTTTATTAGAGAGAAACTGGGATTAAGAAGAAATATTGTAGTTGTCTAGGAAACAGACAGTACGGACCCATGTGCTAAAGTTGTAGAAATAGAATAAAGAAGAATCTGGTCTGGAGATATTCCTTATATACATCAATAGGATATGCATCTGAATAAGAGGAAAGGCTGGAAGATAATTCAGAGGTTTCAATACTGGGAGATTAAGAGTTGAGAGAGTGGTGAAATATTCCATTCAAACTGAACGGAGTCAGTAAACTTTTTCTGTAAAGGGCCAGATAGTTTAGGTTATTTTAAGCCTTTGAGAGTCAGACGGTCTTTATCACAACTACTCATTTCTACTATTGTAGCACAAGAACAGCCATAGGCAAGACATAAACAAATAAGTGTGGCTGTATTCCAGTAAAACATTTTATGGACATTGATATTTGAATTTCATCTAATGTTCACATGTCATGAAATATTACTTTCATTTTTTTTAAACATGTAAAAACTATTGTCACCTTTTTGAAAGGCCATGCAAAAATAGGCAGTGAGATAGATTTCACCCAAGGACCATAATCTGCCAACCTCTTTAATAGAGAAAGCAGAGAAAGGAACAGCATTCAGGTTAAGTTTAAGGTGTTGTGGGACATCCAGGTGAGAGTGTGCAGAAGGCATGTGTTCCGGGCTGGACCTCAGTGAAGGGAGGTGTCCAAAATGCTCTAGAAACACTGTTCCTTATGGTCATAAAGAACCAAAACTATATGAGAAGGCAAATACAACAGAGAAATGAAAGACAATATCATACCCTAATGCTGCTTTTAAAGTACTTTTTAATTACAGGTAAGGCAATATTTGAGGATTTTATATTATCAAACCCAGACACTTATCTCTATAATAGGCAGTTAGAAGCCAAGGCCAAAGAACTAAAGTATTTATGACAGAACTTATAAAAGTAATGAAAGATGATAGACTACAGGAACTGTCCAAGAAGCAAATAATGTTTCATCCTTTATGGGTGAAAGACAGAAATGAAGCTAGATTTAATTTTAGAAAAGGAATTTCATTTGTTACCTGTCAAATGCTGATGCAAAAGATAAATAGAAGTCATAGAAATCTTCTGAGACAATGTGGAACACTACTCCAGAACATTATGCTTGTTAAATGACATTCAAACCACTCATAAATGATCCTAAGAAGGAATAGTTTACAATTCAATTTGGTAAAGAAAGGATGACAGTTTCTCAGGTGCCTCACTGGAGAGCTTTTGGACATGTGCTGCCCTGCCTTTCACAGGCAGAGTAATGAAGAGTAAATTTATCTTGAGGTTTTACCATTTATTTGGTTGAGATGCAGTATCTCTGGTCCACATTGGATTTTTAACAGATGAAATATTTCCTAAACCAAGTAATTTGATTCTGTGCAGATAGTAACCACAGGTGGTGTAATTAATTTCTTTTATATTTTCAACACAGTAAGTGGATCTTCCCTTTCTACCCATAAGACAAAGCCAGACACAAATCACCATGAAGAGCAAGGTGCAACATGAAGATTAAGAAATCTCCTATGATGTTGTGGATCCAAGCTATTCATTGCCTCATAATAAAAGTGAAATGTTAAAAATCAGTTTTTTAATACCATGTCAATTTCCAATGCAAAATGGTCCAAATGGAAGACAGATTTAGTTTTTTAACTTATATTTCCCCCATTGTCAAAATCCTATCAAAAAACTCTTTGATATAGTAACAAAATATTGTTGATATATTCTCTTGCAACTATCTTTCTTAAATATTGTAAGGTCTTGCATTAGTGATAGTCCCTAGAACTGTGGTTCACAAAACTGTCATAACTGCTACAAATTACTTTTTTACATGAGAATTACTACCTAGTTAATTCTTGCTTGCTCGGTTATTTCTCTATAGAATAATAATATTGTTGGTACTTCATATGATAGAACATTGACACACAAAAAAATATTTTACTAGGTGAATTTCTATATACAAAGGGAAAATCAGGGATAAAAATTGAGCTGCTTTTCTAGTAAAGAAGTATTAGTTTTAAAGTCTTAGAGTAAAAATCTATATGTGTTTTCTATTTGTAACAATCATTACGCATTTACATAACCAATATGGGAGAAATTTGTGATAAGAGGAAGATAACTAAAAACAAATAGAAATGTATTTTCAAGTTTAAATGAGAAACCATAATAAAACCTAGTCTTTTCTACAAGGTATTCCAACAACTAGAAGTGAAAAAAAGCCACAATCAGGATTTGTTCTTCATATAGTGGACCAAACAATTACTATATCTGTTCTTACTCTCCAAATTTAGTTATTTTAATCACTCTATTGGCTGAATTAACACTTTTATCTTATTACCAGCAGAGACACAGTTTTAAAATATTTTCATTGGGCCAAGAATTTAAACAGGACACTAAATGAATAAATTTCTGAAAATAAATCTTTATGCTGACAGGTATGATATAATCAACACAGGCTTTGAAGACATTCTAAGCTGGGTTCACAACCAGCATCTGTGTCTCATTAGCTGTGTGTTCTTGGGCAAATTACATTAATCCAAGAGACTATCGGGTCTAATTCCATCTAGTTTAACATCAGTCACCACCAGAAACCTAAGCTTCCTCGGTTATCCGTTATTACCTAGATCTGTGGTTCTCAATTTATCAGATTCATGGCTCCCTTTATATAACAATAGTTTAGTCACTCTGAAATAAAACTCATCAATATTGTAACCTATTTTTCAAAAAATCAGTGTAGTGTCCCATAAGATGTATTTCAATATGTAAATGTGTGGATACTACTCCTCTACAAGACACACTGGTATCAGATGTTTGAAATTATTCATAGAGCCGTTGGTAAGATAATTACAAATGCAGACAGATACAGATGTGAGGTACTGGCCACTTAAATGCCATAGGTGACACTGCCATCAATGACTTGATTTTCCAAATATGAACATTTATTAGCACAGTTCAGTACAGAACAAGTACAGTATTTCCTCCAATACACAATACTGGCATTCCTAGAAAATTTAGTGTAGACTATAACTATGCACAAATGATTTGTGTTTATATATAATATATAATTGTAAACAGCTTTTTCACCTCTATGACCCTCCAGGAGGGTGTTTATAGGTCATGTAAAATGTGGGTGGGAAAATGTTTGTGCAGAACTCATCCACACATTGCAAGATAGCCTGGCTCCGATAGCCTTCTAATGAGTACCTTTTCCTCCTCTTCTACTCTTGCTCCTTGCACCACCCTCTCCCCATCAATTCATTACATAACAGTGAGAGTGATTCTTTTAAAAAGTGTTTATCAGACTTTGTCACTTGGGCTAAACCCATCAATGATTTCCTGTCACACACAGAATACAATCCAAACTCTTCTGCACAACCTTTAGGTCCTGAAAGATCCTGCCTGTAGCCGACCTCTGGGACCTCATTTACCAGTATTCCTTTTGCTTCATGCTCCAGACACACTGGCTCTCCTGATGGTCCTAAAACTCATCAAAATTATTCTATACTTGGCACTTTGTATTGCAGTTCTCTCTCTAGCACGCTCACCTGAGTCTTTCTCTGGCTCCTGTACCCTACTTGACTTCTTCACCTGCAAGGTGAATTTCCCAAAATGGAGACTGGTTCACTTGCTGCTCAAGTCATCATCCTGCCTATCTTACCAAATGGCACATCCAGTTGGCTCAGGCTAAAACCCTTGACAATTTTCTCCTTATCCAAATGCCTCTGTCCACCTAATCAATGAGTAAGTCCTTTCCTCTTTATCTCTAAAACATATCCCAAATTTATCATAGCAACTGCTACTATTTCTGTCTGAGTCACTATCATCTCTCACTCATACTATTTTACAGGCTGCCTAGTTGCTCACGTTGCTTCTGTTCTTATCCTCTGTAATTCTTCCTCCACACAGCAACCTCAGTGATCTTTAAATAGGATAAACCAGATCACGTCACTCCCCCATTTCAAGAGATCCACTGACATCTTTCATACTTAGAATAGAACCCAAACTCTGGCCACCATAATCCACAAAGGCTTTGACAATCTGGTCCCTTTGCCTCATCATTCACCTCTATTCCACTCACTCTCTATATAACCAGCCTTCTTTCTGATAAAAGAACAAGTCACACTCATTCTCACCCAAAGACTTTTGCTGTATCTTGCAACTATATGCCTGGAAATTACTGTGACACATATTTGCATGGCTGGCTTTTTCCTACCATTCAGGTGTCAGTTTAAAATGTCACATTCCCAGAAAGGTCTCTCCCAATCTACCATGTCTGAAGAAATCCCCACTTACTCCCTCTTATAATACCTTCCTTAATTTTCATCATAGAATTGATTACCGTTTTTTTTTTTTTTGCTTACTTAGTAATTTATTAATGACTATCCACTGAACGTAAGATCCATGGAGGCAAGAACCTTGATGAAATTAACTATAAGTCTGTACCCAATGCTTGAATAATCATTACTCAGAATGAACACTCAAAAAATATTTGCTGAATAAATAAATGAATGAGTAGTTCAGTATTCTAACAAGATCTTCCTGGAGAAAATTCTTTAAATTCACGATTTTCAAACTAGAGTATGTGCATCACCAGAAAATATGTTAGTTTGTTCAAACCCCAGGAAAATATGGCATATCTTCTAACTATTTAAACAATATATTTACATAAAAAGATAAAACTATGTAACGAATTATAATACAATATTTATATAGGTTTTTAATATAAAACAAGATTTCTGTGAAGCTTCATAATTTTAGCATTTGCTTCAGACTATGCCTCCAAATCTCCCAGTGTAAGGTGTCATTCTTCTCAGTTTTAAGGAGTACATATGTACTCCTTAATTAAAAAAATTAAGAAGCAAAGGAACTACTTCATGAAAATTAAGGCAAACAGCAAGCCCCATGTTTACTGTTATATTAAAAATATTACCATATACATAAGCAAAGTTTCCTATTTGTTGAGTAACTTCCAATATTCTAAATCATAACATTTATGAGTTGTTTTTTCTTTATAGAAAAGCTTTGAGTGCTGCTAGTTCTTGTCAGTGGTAGCAGATGTCATCTATGGCACCAAATACTTAGTGTATTAGAGGTCAAGCTGGAAGACCAGGACCAAGAGACAACCAAAATTCCTTAACAAGGAAAGCCAAAGTGGTCTCATATCTACCTAACCTTCAGGAAACTAAGAGGTGGGGGTGATAGAAATAGCAGTGCAATAAAGTCTAACGATGACGATCTGCTAAGTAAGGGATAAAAAGGTGTTCGATAAGCACTTAGGTCAGCAGTAAATTGTGACTTCCACTAAAGTAATGATGACATCTAGGAAGAAAATATAATAATGATCATCCTGGAAAACAAATTGCATTCTGTAAAATAGTGGGTAATAGCAAAACCTGGCATTGAAAACTGTCTCTGTCAATAACTGTGTGACTTTGAACAAATTACTAGCCTCATCTGTGATATGAACAGAATAATACCTAACTCTTAAGAAGATTGGGGAGATTACATGAGACAGACTATATCACAGACCCAGCATCCACCAAGCCCTTAAATTTTAGCTATTATTGTTATGGAATAATGTACCTACCATTACAAAAATTAGAAGTACCCTATTCTAATTCCAGATTTAATATAAAAGGAAGTTTGGTTTAATATTAGCAATGAATATTTCATGCTTTTTTTCCAAAGGAAATGTTTTAATAAAAGTTGATACCCTGGTGCTGCCAGACATCTAAAATTATAGCCAATGCGTTTATAAGTCTAAATTGTCTAATATTGGGGTTTAAAGTAATAATGTATTCGGAGATTTTCCTTGCTAGATGGACTGAATAATCAAAATAATCCCAAATCCTATCCTGAAGTATTCATTTTTAACTTAATTTAGTACTTATTTTTTTAAATCAAATACTCATTTTCTTCAACTTTTTTTTAATGTGTACACCTCTAAGAAGTTAGCAAGCTACCTGAAGGCAGAGGCTGTTTTGTGTGACTGCTTTATATGAATTTCTAGTTACATACTGGGGAGAATAAGTTGGTGTAGGGAGGGGAGTAAGATGAATGTTAAAAATACGTGACATTCACTCTCTGAAGATGACACAGTATTATACATAGTAAACCCTAAAGACTCTACCAGAAAACTGCTAGCACTAATCGATGAATTTAGTAAAGTGGCAGGATACAAAATTAATGTGCAGAAATCTCTTGCATTCCTATACACTAACAATGAAAAAGCAGAAAGAGAAATTAAGGAAACTCTCCCATTTACCATTGCAACAAAAAGAATAAAATACCTAGGAATAAACCTGCCTAAGGAGGCAAAAGGCCTGTATGCAGAAAACTATAAGACACTGATGAAAGAAATCAAAGATGATACAAACAGATGGAAAGACATACCATGTTCCTGGATTGGAAGAATCAACATTGTGAAAATGACTGTACTACCCAAAGCAATTTACAGATTCAGCGCAATCCCTATCAAATTACCAACAGCATTTTTCACAAAACTAGAACAAGAAATCTTATGATTTGTATGGGAATGCAAAAGACCCCGAATAGCCAAAGCAATCTTGAGAAGGAAAGATGGAGTTGGTGGAATTAGGCTGACTTCAAACTATACTACAAGGCCACAGTGATCAAGACAGTATGGTACTGGCACAAAAATAGAAAGGAAAATCAATGGAATGGAATAGAGAACTCAGAGGTAAACCCAAGCACATATGGGCACCTTATCTTTGACAAAGGAGGCAAGAATATACAATGGAAAAAAGACAGCCTCTTCAATAAGCGGTGCTGGGAAAATTGGACAGCAACATGTAAAAGAATGAAATTAGAACACTTCCTAACACCATACACAAAAATAAACTCCAAATGGATTAAAGACCTAAATGTAAGGCCAGACACTGTAAAACTCCTAGAGGAAAACATAGGCAGAACACTCTATGACATCCATCAAAGCAAGATCCTTTTTGACCCACCTCCTAGAATCATGGAAATAAAATCAAGAATAAACAAATGGGACCTAAAGAAACTTAAAAGCTTTTGCACAGCAAAAGAAACCATAAACATGACAAGAAGGCAACCCTCAGAATGGGAGAAAATACTTGCCAATGAAGCAACGGACAAAGGATTAATCTCCAAAATATACAGGCAGTTCATGCAGCTTAATGCCAAAAAAGCAAATAACCCAATCCAAAAATGGGCAGAAGACCTAAATAGACACTTCTCCAAAGAAGACATACAGATGGCCAACAAACACATGAAAAGATGCTCAACATCACTAATCATTAGAGAAATGCAAGTCAAAGCCACAATGAGGTATCACCTCACACCAGTCAGAATGGCCATCATCACAAAATCTAGAAACAATAAATGTTGGAGAGGGAGTGGAGAAAAGGGAACTCTCCTGCACTGTTGGTGGGAATGTAAGTTGATACAGCCACTATGGAAAACAGTTTGGAGGTTCCTTAAAAAACTAAAAAGAGAACTACCATATGATCCAGTAATCCCACTACAGGGCATATACCCAGGAAAACCATAATTCCAAAAGAAACATGTACCATAATGTTCATTGCAGCACTATTTACAATAACCAGGACATGGAAGCAACCTAAATGCCCATCAACAAATGAATGGATACAGAAGATGTGGCATACATATACAATGGAATATTACTCAGCTATAAAAAGGAATGAAATGGAGCTATATGTAATGAGGTGGATAGACTTAGAGTCTGTCATACAGAGTGAAGTAAGCCAGAAAGAGAAAGACAAATATTGTATGCTAACTCATACATACAGAATCTTAAAAAAAAAAAAAAATGATACTGATGAACCCAGTGACAGGGCAAGAATAAGGATGCAGATGCAGAGAATGGACTGGAGGACATGGGGTTGGGGGGGCGGGGGGCGAAGGGGAAGCTGAGACGAAGTGAGAGAGTAGCATAGACATATATAACTACCAACTGTAAAATAGATAGCTAGTGAGAAGCTGCTGTATAACAAAGGGAGATCAACTCAATGATGGGTGATGCCCTGAAGGGCTGGGACGGGAAGGGTGGGGAGTCGTGGTAGGGAGGGGATGTGGGGATATATGTATAAATACAGCTGATTCAGTTTGGTGTACCTCATAAGCTGGTATAAGAGTGTAAAGCAATTATATTCCAATAAAGAGCTTAAAAAAAATACCTGACATTTGTTAATTATAACATTGTGAATTCCTCTACTCCTTTGCTGCCAGAACATACAGTAATTAATTGAATTATGAATCAAATATCACTCTATGAAGAAAACAGGTAAGTGTTATCATAACTTGTTTAAGCAGAAATGAAATATTCAATATTCAAAGTTTCATGGTTTCTCCATGAAACAGACTAAATGTTTAAAAGCACTTTTTCTTCCACCAAATGGACAGGGTGAGAAATGAAATCATCATGCCAGAAAAATGTCATCCCAGTGGTTCCCGCAGGACAACCCTGTTGTATGTTCTGTTGGGACATAGAAAGTTCATTTTCCCAAAGGAAGCTGTGGTTCTTTGACAAGCACACATGATATGGGCGGCAAGAGACAATTCAACCTCTGCCCACATGCACGTAATGGCACCTGAAACACAGAGACAACCCTGCATATGCACTTGGAGAGAGCAGAGTAATGAATGTTTTCCAACATCATGAGCACTTTCGTAAGATGCAGCTTGAGGATATAACCACAGGAGTGCATCTGGTTTGCCCCAGAATGTTCCAGGAGTGACAGGTTATCATCAGTGCTTCCATCCATCACAGCTTGCTGGTGGATTCATTGTCTGTTTAGTAAACAAGATACCACTTTTTTCAGAAAATCACTTTTACAAATGTAATCTTGACTTGAACCTTCCGTCACAGAACACTGTTTTCCAAAGATATATATTTCCAATTACATATTGAATGATTACATGAGTAACAAGAACCCTGAGTGGAACGACCTCATAATTTGTTGTTCAAACCAGGACATTGAGAGCGAAAAGGGAAACTATTAATAATTATGCCAAACACAGAGGAAGAACTCACATAGGATTTCTTAGCAGAAAAAGCTTAAAGCAAACATATAGTTATTTATGCAAACTTGTAGACTAAAACTTGAACGTTGTGGGGGAAAAAGTTTTTTCTGTAATGGAGGAGGAGTGGTAAAGTGATACAAGAGTTGAAGGAAAGAAAATAGCAGAAAGAAAATAATATTTATTGATTGCCTGCTTTTGACCAAGCTTTTAAGTAATAAAAACTCCAACAATTATAACATGTATAGTCATGATAAGATTTTAGACAACAATCTGTGAGGAAGATATTAATCATGTTTCACAGAGAAGGAAACCAAGGTTTTAAAGGGTTAAGTCTCTTGCCAAAGACACATAGATAAAAAGATGGAACTTGGATTCAAACACAATGCCAGCTCATTAAATGTGTTCCAAAGTTACTCTGATTTTATAAATCTCTATTTTATAAATGTAATGCCATATATTATAAATGAGGAAACTGATGCTCAGAGACTGTTCAAGGATGCACATATAATATGGAACATGGATTCAAATTCAGGCCTGCTTGACTCTTAAGTCAGTGTTCTTACTACCAAAATATCGATTTGGCTTTGTTCAGAAACTGAGGTTTCTGTTTGTTTGGTTGGCTTTTGTTTGGGTTTTTTTTTGGTTTTTTTTTGAGGGGAATGAGGCATAGATCTCTTCCCCTCTTCTTGCGTGGACTCTGCTTAAGTTCCATTTCTACCCTAAACTTTCCCCTCTTTGCCCCTCACTTGCTTCTTTTTTTTCTCTGTTCCTTAGAGTCCCTTCTAAATATTTAATCAAGATGTCAGAACCAGGCTTGTCAGAAATCTTAGCTTTACTAGTAAAGAGCTTCTGTAATGCATTCCTCACATCACTTACAGTCTGTGTTTTATCTAAACTGTGTTTGTTTACATCCCCTTCTTTCTTATGAAATTTATTCAGTATGGGTCATTTCATCCTCCACATCAACTTATCCACAGCATCTCTTTCTGCCACACTTGTCCTACTTTCAACTTGGCTTGAGAAGTTATCATCACCCTTTTCTAAATAGCGTGAAAATCCATAAACCACACTGTGTACACAAAGATGCAGGCAGGTAGGCTAACACAAACCACTCTCTCACTATGAGCAGATTGAAAGGAATTTCCCCATAGTATTACATGAGAAAGTTTAAGTAGCACTGTTCTAGACAAGAGGCCAAGGAAACTAATGAAAAAAGAGTATAGCAAGGGCATATATAAATTCCTCTTGAGTTCTTACCTAGGCAGTCTTGTTCTGTTAGTAAGCAACAAACTACGCTCTGATGCTAGTTGTTGACAATTACATTCACATAGACTGTATTCTGAAGTCAAATATCCACAGAGCAAGACTTTTCCCCATTCTGCCTACTTCTCTCCATCTTTGTTACCAGCACCCTAGTGCAAGCCACCACCATCGCTCAGTGGTTCTGCAATAGCTTGTCTATTGTCTCCAGGCTTCCACTCTTACTCCTTTATGATTAGTTCTCCATTGAGCAGCCAAAGTATCTTTTAAATCTGTTCAACAGATCATGCCATGCCCCTATGTAACTCCCTCCAATTATATCTCACAGCACTTAGAACAAAATCTGCACTCCTTACGCTGGCTTACAAACGCCAACAGGACCTTGCAGGCCCTTCCTACCATCTTGTCATACTCTTCTCCAGGCCCACTTCAGCCTCCCCAACCTTCTTCCAATACCTGAAATGGGCCAGGCTGGTTTCAGCCCCAGAGCCTTTGTACACACTATTCCTGCTGATAAACATGGTGCCTCCCCAGATGGTGGCTTGGCTGGTGTCTCTTGTCACTAAGACCTTGGCTTAAAGTCACCTCCTCAAAACACCTTCTTTAACCTAAAGGGCAACCAGTTCATTATTTCCTAACATAGTAATCTCCAGATAGCACCTAACTCTCTGACAGTTTATTGTTTATTTACTTGTTTTGTAGTTGTTCATTGCCTATCTCCCCTACCGACAATGTAAACTCCATCAGATTAGAGAACATGCTCATCTTACTCACCACTGTGTCCCCTATGTCTAGAAGAACATCTGGTGCATAGCAGGACTCAGAAAGCATTAATGAACAAATAAATAGATTAGTCAACCAATTAATTTATGAATTTTTGCTTTACCTTCATATGATAAGAACTGGATAACATTTTTTTCATTATCTACTTTTCAATTTAAAAACATACTTGCTACCAAAAATATTTTCTTAAAATTACATGTGACTTTTTAAAAGTGTGTTTACCAATGTCAATTTGTATAAATTCCTTGATTCTTTTTTGTGGAGGTAACCTCAAAAAATTCCAGAAAGAATTCACCAAAGCCACAAGCTCTTGCATAAACGTATTGTAAAAAACTAGTGAGGCCTTGAATCTGTACTTTTAGGAAGCCTTGACCCTTAATTGGGACTGTGACCAACCTTGGTTTAAGAGGCTTTCTGATAGCATACTATCAATTAAAGGACACAAAATCCTGACTCTAGAAGTCTGTATCTGCCTCAGATGAACAATTTCATATGATATATGGTTAGGGCACCTTAACTCTAGAGAGTTAAGACTTCATTGAATGCACAGAACAGGTTGAATGGCCAGGTTAAATAAAATGTTTAATTTAAAAAATTCCACTGGAAAGTTAGTAAGCATTTTCCTTAAAGAATATACCCTATCTTCCAATAGGGTTGCAAAAACACTAGGGCTGAGTGAGCCATATGTCACCCCAACCAATTAGAGTCACAGTCAAGTGACTCTCCTAATTGTTAACTAAAAAGAAGTCTCTGAAGGAAAAGAGTAAGTCACTCCTTAAGGAGACCATATTCAAATCTGGATGGATGGCAAAGGAGCAGCACAAGAGCCTATGAGCACAGAGACTCAGGCAAGCTGAGCAAAGGTAATGGTTTCAAGAAAGTCAGTAAGTCAGGAGCAAGGGCACCAGAGGTGGGTTCAAGCCCATGCTGCCCTTGACCTCAGGGAACCTCAAAGGAAAGCAACAGGTCACTGATGTTGACAGGGCTGTCACAAGCAGGGCAGTAAAAATATAAATATACAAGCTGAAATACTGAGAAGCAGAAATAACTAAGGTTATTTATTTCCCAAGAATGTGGCTCAAAATTCCAGCCAAGACTTGTGTGGAAGGTAAACCACACACAATTTTCACAATTAGAGCTTCCTTTGTTCCAAATCCACTCCATCACATTTGATCATATAGCTATTTCTTGGCTTAACTAAAATTATTTTTGTCTTTGAACTTCAATGTACCTATCAAGAATATGCTGAAATGCCTGTTGATATCCTTAATTCTTTGCACTCATTAGTATTCCTTTTCTTGTTCTGTGTTATATATAATGACATTGAAAACCACTCCTGGTCAATCATCAATATTTACTGAGAGTGAAAGTATTAATCACAGGTATCTTCCAAATCAAAGCAACTGATGTGTGTAGTAATTGGTTTTAAGACATTGATATAAATAAGACAAAAGGGCCATGGCCAGAGAAGAATAAGTAGTTCACCAAATTCCCCTGTGCATAGTACGTACATTCCATTTATTGAATTACAGACTTTCTCTTGCCTCTACTGTCTTTAGCGTTCAAACGACGTTTCTAAGCAGAGGAAGCCTACTAAACAAGATAAGCAGGTCTTAGGTTTAAAGAAAAACCTAAATCCTTCACATTCTTCTGGCAAACCTTAGCAGGGGACTCAGGAATAATTACCAACTTTGGAAAGCCTGCCACAGGGAGATGAGTCTAAATTGCTTTATTAAAATAACCCAATCTTCTTTCTCAAAATATCCACATTACTCTATCACAAGAGGAGAGAATCTGAAAAACGTGGTGATGAAAGGGAAGGAAATTCACATTTACCTACTCTTATCATGCTCTGTCAGTTAGGGGACAATAAGCCCTGATTCGTTTGGCACAGTTCTATTTTCTGCCTGTTGTCCCTGTGCAATTACTAATTGTAGTATCCCCTTTCATTCTCAAAAATGTTGCAATTTAGATAATAAATTATATGGTTATCCTGTGTGTTAAGTAGCAAGCACTATGCTCATGATGGAACCACAGATCAACAGAGGAAGAAAGAGAGAGAGATTTTTTTCTCTATTCCATCATTCTCTGTTCCACAGAGGCTAATCTGTATCAACTGTATTATTGTTTTCCTTTTGAGTGAATTTGGCCACGCAGAGGTACTAGCAGGAAATGGGAGGGTGGGAATAAAGAGAGGTCCTCAGGATATTTATTCCCTGATCTCACTCCCTGCCTGGCTATGGTCTAGCTGGTATGGTCCGTCTACCAAAGGCCACAGCTACAGATGGCTCTCTCTTACAAGCACAGCACTATTTTTGGCATCTGTGAACTCTTCACTCCCATTGCTTCTTTAGATCCAGCCTTAGCAATGATTCTGCTGCTAGCCCTACAGTGCTTCATAATACCTTGCAGATATCCTTTAACCTTGCCCATACCTTTGTAAAATAGTTTCTCCCCTCAATTTTCCATTTCAGTTTTCCCTATCTTTCCTGCCTCGAAGCTGACTGAGAGAAATTTTTTTTTACTTCATCTACACAGAAACCCTATGTATTAGAAAGCATGCCCATTTTACTTGTGAAAAAATTAAGGTGCAGAAAAGCTACTTTATTTTTCTGGCTAGATAGAAGAGATTCAAATCTGGGTGCTCCTGGCTCTGAAACCTATGAGTTGTTCTCCTATATCAAATTAGTCAATCTATAGACTCCCTTCCTATATTAGATAATGAAAGACACAATAAGCTCTAAAATTCCAGTGATATATGAACACACATTTATTTAACAAATTCCTTTGAGCAAGTGACTGGTATGAATTAGGTAATGTGTTCTTCAGGAAAAGCACTAGAGGAGGTCAAAAAAAAAAAAAGCCATAGAAAACAGAGGTACCTTGGAACATTAACTGATATCACGTTTAAATGGGACAATACAGCAGTCAGGAGCATCTTTAGAAGGATGTGCTTGAGAGCAATGATCTGGTTCTGTTAACACTTATTGACTACCTTCTGATAAATGCAACTCCTGATTCTTAACTATGCCCTAACAAGGAAAATTTATGTGCTATCTCAAAATCAGTCTCTCAATAAGACTATCAGATGATAAACTGGATAAAAACAGGACCCATGTTTCCCCTTCTATAGCATGGGCTCCCCCTCCATTTTAAGGATGGCTAAGTCTTGATGAGCACCAAAGTCTTAAAGTTAAAAGAAGATAAATCCATTTATCTAATTTGAATACAACACACTAAGTTCAAACATCACTTACTATCATCTCATTTGCCTGCTGAGCCCAGATCAATTCAAGGACCTGTGACCCTTTCTTTCCTTATTTCTCAGTTCTGTTGAGAACTTTGGATTTGAGAAATTTGCAGATTAGTTTGGACTAAGAAAAGGAGGATGTACAAAATAAAAGCAGAAGAAAAATTACCATAATTTGTTTACCATAACATGTAAATCAGAACAAAATGCAGCATTCTCAACCACAAACACAATAATGGCACAAATGACATCAGTTCAAGTTTATCATAAAATTAAGCTGATTTAAAGGACTCTAGTTCGAGTTGCATTCTCCTAACAGGGCATTAACATTATTCTCTTCCCTAATTTAACAAGATTAGCATTAAAAGCAGGTGAAAAAATGTCACTTGTCCCTTTATCTTTAGGATATTCATGGTGCTAACCATCTTTGGTGTTTCACTTATCAGAGCAGGAAAACAATTCTCAGATGCACAGTTGTTTAAAGGAACTATAGATTTTCTGTGTGTAGATGACCTTCTATTCTGTCAGACCTCTCCATCGGTCCTCCAATACAGTCAGCCACTTTCCAATAATATTTTCCCAAAGGTCATACTCAAGTGTAACAAATACACCCGACATTTTCTACGTTATTTGCATGTAATTTGCTTATGCATAAACAGACTATGATTTTGAAGAGTACAAATCTAATTTAAATTTTCCTGAACTACCACAATGAAATGATAACTGTGCTTTTTGAATTTTGACAGCAGTACAGAATTTTCATTAGATGTAAGTAGAAAACACCAAACACTTAAGGAATGGAATATATTCTGAATGCAAACTAGAAGCAGGAAGCTTATAGGTATAAATTATCAGGCACATTTGTTAAACTTAAGGTCATACCTAACAAGGAGCTTTAGAAATACAAAAAAAAAAAAAAAAAAGACTATTCGATTGGGTTGGAAGAGGGTAAAGAGTATATTATTTATTTTAAGGAGCTAGGAATGTCCCACTTCCTCAAACATAACCAATTAGAAAATAACTCCTTTGGGTAATACAAGCTGTTAAAAGCAAATAAGCATTTTAAAGGAAACCCACTGAGAGTTATCAGTTTATTAAACCTTTGTGCGAATGAGTTTAAGAGAACATTATCT
Source organism: Hippopotamus amphibius kiboko (assembly GCF_030028045.1). NCBI lineage: Eukaryota > Metazoa > Chordata > Mammalia > Artiodactyla > Hippopotamidae > Hippopotamus > Hippopotamus amphibius. Next base: position 63,148,856 of record NC_080189.1, on the reverse strand, counting down.
AAGAAGAGGTTTTGAAGGGAACAGGCAGAAACTGCTCCTAAGAGCAAAGTGAAGCCCACTAGCAAGAAAGGGAAGGGAGAAGACAAGGCTAAGAAATAAGAAGATAAAGTTCTTCTACTTTCAGTTCTGCCGAGAGCCAGTCCAAAATACACCTAATGCAGGTAGACAAAGCAGCACAGTGAACTGGAGTTGTTTAAAACTCACATTTCAGATTACCCATTCCCCGAACCCACATGCTATTATTATTGGAAGATATTTAAACAATTAGCAAAGCAAACACATCCCGTGGAAGATTCTAAATGTCACCAAAGGAGCAAAATTAATAGATTTAAAAGAGGTAAGCAAAATGGTTGCCAAGGGAATAGGATAAAAAGCATAGGAAACATTGAACAGTGGGGACAGTGATTTGGAATTTTCTTTGCGCAGTGACAAAAGCTGGTTTTCGAATATAATTAATGATTAGGTCTGGTTTGTTCTTTAAAGTAAAGCTTCTTCAAATACATACAATCTCTTCTTGCAGTTGCAGATTCGTGAGTGTGCCAGGTTGTTAGGAAGAAAATAATGAAGCTCTAAACATCTAGAATCTCTAGTACTTGGTACCAGGAGGCCTAGATTTTCTCTTTTATTCCAAGCAACGGTCTTTTCTTTCAACCTATATACCATTTTGAAACAGACTAAAAGGGATAAGATTAAGAATTAATAAAATCAGAGTATGGCCTGAGAGAAAACAGTCAAAAAAATAAAAAGACTGAACCTAACCTTTAGCATCCCAGTATCGCATATCAAAGGCCAAATTTCAAAGCCAGGATACCAGTCAAATGTCTTCCTGAAAATAAGCCCTGGTGTGAGGAAACATATACAGACTATTGTGGTGATCACAGCTAATGACAAAGGTTCCTTGAAGGCAGAAATAAGAAATTAACAAGCCCAGAAATGGCCTGATCTGTACAAAATTGCTACCTGTGAGTCTCACTACAGGTGCTACGAATTACAAATCCAACCTATCTTTTCAGCTCATTTCCCAGGGATCTCCTTTGCATATCCTGCACACTAAGCTAAATTATTCACTGTTCTCTCAGTATGATCCAGTTCCTTCATCTCTCTGTGCCCGAAATGCTTTTCCCTACCAAATTTCTAACTCCAAATCCTACCTGAACTTCAGGATGCAAATCACCTGCCATCTCTATAAATATGAATCACACCAGATTTAGACAGATTCCCTTGTCTGAATTCTTATGGTAATCATCATTTTCTATTGTTTCTACTTTTTTGGACATTGTATTTTTCTCTGCTAATCTCGAAATTCTTTGGGAGTAGATTTTCATAGTAAATATCCCAGTGTCTTGAATATAATTTGTGTTAATAAATATTTGTTAAATGATTAGTTAGGATGGTCTATAAAATGAAAATAGATTAGGGACCCAGGAAAAAACAAGTTGTCTTTTTCTTTAATTAAAAGTGCTTAAGGATTTAGGGAATATAAATGGTAAATCCCAAAATGATCTTGTCAGTTGTAGCTTCTGACTGGAAGAATGAAAGCCACATCGGTGCATTTTCTTTCTGCCAATCACTATATTACCGCAGTCATCTGACCCATTTCTGTCTGCAAATTCTAAGTTACAATGACAAATATAATAGAATATCAGATCTTGGGAAACTTTGGAGATGTAACCCTGCTCCCTTCTGTGTCAGTAGCTGAGTGAGGGGCAGTGCCCGAATTTCTTGAAGTGAAATCAATGGCTCTTTTTGCATGAACAGGCTGCCTCATGGTAAATCCATCTTCTCCGATGTCTGAAAATATTCAACATCACATTCTAATGACTTGAAATACAAAAAGGTTAATAGTGTGTGCATTTCTTTAAATGGCATATTTTGTGTTACATTTTCTGAAGAGGCATCACTCATCCTTTATAAAATGCTACAATGATTTCTTCTGACTAGTAGTCAATACTTCTATTTACTCATGCCTAGAGTCTACTCAGTGTGTATTCATTTCCACTAAGCACTGAGGGCATGAGATTATTTTTAATTTTGTATATGTATGTTGATCTCACTTATGCTTATTTAAAGTAATAGTTTTGTTGTTGTTGTTGTTGTTTATGATGGTCTAAGAGTAGAAGAGGAAAGTCTTGCCTCTTATTTTTATGACATTTATATAGACCAAAGAAATTTGGTAAAGTGAAGGTAATCTCTTGTAATCATTCCAGAGACGTCATTAAACATTAAAATACAAGTTAGTACCATAAAGAATTTCCAGAGGAGTGTACCCCAAAACCAGTTGTGTATCAGAATCTTTTAGAAAGCTTTTTGAAAACACATATTTCTGACCCTGACCAGAGACCTACAAAGAGAGAATGCATCTCTTAACCACTACTCTGGGAATCTGATCCCAAGGAGCTTCTGATGCATAATTTGGTTAGGGAATTAGTACTTCAAAAACCTGTGCCTCTTATGTCTGTATTCCTGAATTCTCTTCCAACCTGCATATGCACTAAGGTTTTGCTCTTATTGCAACAGCTGCACTGACTTGGAGCTCTCCATTCTCACATCCGCATTCAAAGTGTCCTAGGGGATTTTAATGCCTCTGTATTTGGATTAGGCCTTAGACTCTGGCCTCTGACTTTCCTTGGGACCCTGAGCAACTACACTCCATCCTCATTACTTGCCCTGGCCCTTGCTTGCCCTTTCAATGAGCCAGGCTCACCCAAGTACACCACCTCTACCCCCAGAACTCATTCAGACCACTCTTATGCTGGTCTGCTCCCCCATCATTTCTACTCTTCTCCTGCCTCTCCCCTCAGGCTCCCACAGTAGAGGGAGACTGAGCAAAAGTGGGCCACACAAGTGATGCCTCCAAACCATCTAGGATCCAGCCTGACACGGTGCTAATGTTTCTCAAAGATAGTGACCTACCTTTAATAACAATTATACAATTCTTACTGTAGTAAAAAAAATCAAGATTGTATGTTTCCGTACATTTTATATTATGAAATCAAAATCCTTAGACATGGTGGTTCACACTGAAGAAATGCCTTCCCTCCTGTAATTGCCCTCCACAAGCTATATCTCTCCCAGAAGACCTGTGACCTTACTGTCTAGTCATGGATACCCATGGTCTGCTTATTCAGTAGAGGTTAGGACAGTGATACTGTCTGACCTAATGAGCTTTCCCCACTTTGAGCAGTTTTATTAAGTTATACATTAAAGCATGTATCTTACATATGTATTATAATAAATATAAGGTCCCTTGGGTCTCTAGGAAGCTAAAGAAATCCACACTACTGGTAAAATTGTCTCAAAATATTACTTAGCTTTCACTGAAAAAAAAACATAAATCAATCCCAGTTGAAATTTAGTATTTCTGCATTGTATATCACCTTGATCAGAAAATAAGTACAGGAGTACCTCATTTTATTAAGCTTTGCTTTATTGCACTTCACAGATATTGTATTTTTCACAAATTGAAGGTTTGTGGCAACCCTGCATTGAGCAAGTCTCTTGGCACCATTCTTCCAACAACATTTGCTCACTTCATATCTCTGTCATATTTTGGTAATTCTCATATTTCAAACTTTTTCATTATTATTATATCTTTTATGGTGACCTCTGATCAGTGATCTTTGATGTTACTATTGTAATTGTTTTGGGGCAACATGAACCATTCCCATGTAAGATGATGAACTTAATTAATAAATGGCATCTATGTTCTGACTGGTCCACCGACTGGCCATTCCCCAGTCTCTCTCCCTCTCCTAGGCCTTCCTAGTCCCTGAGACACAGCAATATTGCAATTAGGCCAATTAATAACCCTACAACAGCCTCTAAGTGTTCCAGTGAAAGGAAGAGTCACATGTGTCTCTCTAAATCAAAAGCTAAAAATGATTACTCTTTGTCAGGAAGACATGTCTAAAGCTAAGATAGGGCAAAAGTTAGACCTCTTGTGCCAAACTTTAGCCAAAATGTGAATGCAAAGGTCAAGTTCTTGAGGGAAATTAAAAGTGCAACTCCAGTGAACACACGAATATTAAGAAAGCAAAACAGCTTTACGGCTGATATGGAGAAAGTTTTAGTAGTCTGGTTAGAAGATGAGACCAGCCACAACGTTCCCTTCAGTCAAAGCCTAATACAGAGCAAGGCCCTAACTCTCTTCAATGAAGGCTAAGAGACACAAGGAATCTGTAGAAGAAAAGTTTTAAGCTAGCAAAAGTTGGTTCGTGGGGTTTTAGGAAAGAAGTCATCTCCAGAACAGCTTTATATTGAAAGAAGATGTAATCTACGACTTTCATAGCTAGAGAGGAGAAGTCAATGCCTGCCTTTAAAGCTTCAAAAGAGACAGGCTGACTCTTATTAGGGGCTAATGCAGCTGCTGACTTTAAGTTGAAGCCATTGCTCATTTACCATTCTGAAAATCCTAGGGCCCTTAAGAATTATGCTAAATCTACTCTTCGTCCTCTATATAAGGAAAAACAAAACATGGATGACAGCACATCTGTTTACAACATTGTTTACTGGATATATTAAACCCACTGTTGAGACCTACTGCTCAGAAAAAATATTTTTTCAAAATATTACTGCTCATTGAGAATGCACCTGGTCACCCAAGAGCTCTGATGGAGATGCACAATAAAATTAATGTTGTTTTCACGCCTGCTAACACAACATCCATTCTGCAGCCCGTGGATTAAGGAGTAATTTTGACTTGCAAGTCTTATTACTTAAGAACTATATTCAATAAGGCTATCGCTGTCATAGGTAGTGAATCCTCTGCTGGATTTGGGCAAAGTAAATGAAAAACCTTCACCATTCTAGATGCCATTAAGAAAGTCCGTGATTCATGAAAAGAGGTCAAAATATCACCATTAACAGGAGTTTAGAAGTTGATTCCATGGATGACTTTGAGGGGGTTCAAGACTTCGGTGGAGGGAGTAACTGCAAATGTGGTGGAAATAGCAAGAGAACTAGAATTATAAGTGCAGCCTGAAGATGTGACTGAATTGCTGCAATCTCATGATAAAATTGAAGGGATACGGAGTCCATTCTTATGCATGAGAGAAAAGGATGGTTTGTTGAGATGTAATCTAGTCCTGGTGAAGATTCTGTAGTGATTACTGAAATGGCAACAAAGGATTTAGAATACTACATAAATCAAAGCAAAGGCAGGGTTTGAAAGGATTGACTCTAATATTGAAAGAAATTCTACTGTGGATAAAATGCTATCAAACAGCAATGCATACTACAGAGAAATTGTTCGTGAAAGCAAGAGTCAATTAATGTGTCAAACTTCATTACTGTCTTATTTTAAGAAATTGTCACAGCCACCCCAAACGTCAGCAACCACCACCCTGATCAGTCAGCAGCCATCAACAACAAGGCAAAACCCTCCACCAGCCAAAAAAAAAAAATTATACCTAGCTGAAAGCTCAGATGATGGTTACAATTTTTTAGCCATTAAGTATTTTTTAGTTAAGGCATGTACATTGTTTTTTAGACATAATGCTATTGCACACTTAATAGACTATAGGATAGTTTAAGCTTAACTTTTATAAGCAGTGGAAAACCAACATTTCTTGTGACTTGCTTTATTGAGATAGTCACTTTACTGCAATGATCTGAAACCAAACCTGCACTATCTGCAATGTATACCTATACTTATTCACGAAAGGTGATATGATATGATAGATCTCAAAGTTAAAAGTAAAAGGGCTGCTTTTTATTATTATTATAGCTCTGAAACTAAGTGACTTGGAAAGGCCACTTAATTCTCTCACAAATATATATTTATTTAACCACCTAAGATGTAATATAATAAAAATATATATACAGTATCCCTTGGTATTCGAGGGGTATTGGTTTCAGGACCCACTGAAGATACCAAAATCCAAGGATGCTTAAGTCCTACACTCAGCCCGCCCTCCTCAGGTTCTGCATCTGCAGCTTCAACACTGCCAGCCTTAACCACAGTATACAATTTAAGAATGTGGAATCTGCAGATACAGAGGCCTGACTGTTTCATCATCCCTGGTTCCTGGCACAGAGCTCCTAATGTACTACAATAAATTAAGATTTGTTTTTCGTCCAGATTGCTGACACAGAGCTTCTAGGACCCTTAGAATTTCCTGCATTAGTGGTGCCTTTTATTATTTACAGCAAGTCCTTATTCATCGTACTTGATATTATGTTAAGGAAGTGACTCCTGGAGGATGTGAGCTGGTTACCAGAAAAGCCAACCATGTGCATGTGCTTCCAGGGTTAGAACTTTCAGCTACACCTCCCAGACCTCCCAGGAGGGAAGAGGGGCTAGAGACTGAGTTCAATCACCAATGGTCAATGATTGAATCAATTATTCTTATGTAATGGAACCTGCATTAAAAGTCTAAATGAAGGGGTTCAGAGAGCTACCAGGCTGGTAAACACATGAAGGTGCTGGGAAAGGGCATGGAAGCTCTGCACCCCTTCCCCACGCCTTGTCCTATGCTTCTCTTCCATTTGGCAGTTCCTGAGTTATATCCTTTTTAGTAAACTGGTAACAGTAAGTAAAACAATTTCCTGAGTTCTGTCAACCATTCTAGCAAATTATGGAACCTAAGGAGGGGGTTGTGGGGACTCCTGATTCGTATTCTGTTGATCAGAAGTACAGGTGACAACCTGGGTGGTTGTGGCTGGCATCCTAAGTGGGGCTCTGTCTTGAAGGACTGATCCCTTAACAGAGCAGAGTCTTCGCTAACTCCAGGTAGTGTCAGAATTGCAATGTGTGAAAAACCTACACATTTGGTGTCAAAAGTGTTGAGTACAGAAAAAGCTTTTCTTTGACTGATGTAAAGGAAATGGACGGGGCAGAAAAATCTATGAGAAGAGTACTGGACACTAGTACCAGCTCTGTTACTAACCAACTGTCTGAGCAACTTGCTTTACCTCTCTGAACCTCAGTTTGCTCACCTATAAAATAAGGGATTGAATTAGATATTCTCTAAAGGCTGTCCTAGTTGAAGTATTCAGAAGGTTTCTGATAGCTTCAGATCACAACAATCCTTTTCTAGCACTAACATTCCATTAATAGAAATTTTCCTCATGGAAAAGGGAGCTGTTTTAGCACTTCTTTTCTTATAAAAGATGCTGATAGCAGGTATTTTCAACTGAAGCTACCTCATTAGCAGTGGCAGCTCCAGGTGTTAACTTCATATCAATAACTCTTACAATGATCTCTTGTATTATGAGAATTCTCTCCTTTGATTATTGCATGATGATTCTACAATTTTCTTCAGTCACTACCAAGTCTCTTGACAAAGTACTTCATTTTCTGAAACATTGCCTACACCATCTTCCTAATTCTACCAGGAACATATTTTGTTTTTGTTTTGTTTGCAAATGCTTTCCTGTCGTCGAATGCATTTTACCTAAGCATGTGTGTATGCTACCTAGCATTTATTCTCGAATCCCTTGGGGAAATAATCTATAAGACATGAGATTTGTTTTGCTCATTGAAATCTACAATCTTAGATTATATGGCTTGGAGGAACAGACTCCCTATCTTTATAACTTTAGCTGTGGCTCACTGTTCATCTGATGTCACACAGCCCATGCACTTTCCACACTCTGTGCTTTCTGCGCTTGCTATTTCTTCCATCTGAAACAAACACTCTCTCTCCTGCCTTCACCACCAGCGCACCCTTACCACCTTTACTGCACCTCCATATCCCCAGGGCCTGTTATAATACTCAACACTTATGCACAAAATGTTTGAAATGAATTTAACTTCTTTTATACAGTTACCGAGAGAGGCAAACAAACAAATGGCACTGAATGAAAGGTTTCTGATGTTGGTGATAGTAACCACACCATCAATAAATACAACCCCATGTCTGAAGAAATAACAAATTTCCAAACATCTGATTTAGATTAAATCTTAATGAAAAGAATGAAACAAATAGACCTGGATGATATGTCCACCAAAAAACAATCCTTCACCCGATTCAGATACATCTGATCAAATATATATTAATCTTAACCAAAGGACTTTCAACTCATACCAAAAATAGTAACAAAAATTAATTTATGACAAACACAAATTAAGAGAGAAAATTGAAAATAAGATTTTAACTAATAACAATTCTTCTGTGACTGGAGTGTCCCTTCTTTACTTTACCTGATAATTTATCAATTAAACATATTAAATTGATTAACATAAAATTCCGGCCAGTATGTAAGATATACATAAATAAAATACAGGTCCTGTTCTATAAAGATTTCTAGTACCTCAGCACCTTGAGAATATATTTGTCTAGTCCACAAAGCCAAAAATTGCAGTGAATTACATTTAAATGTAAATATTTCTTAAAATGTTAGGGAACACTGAAATATCATGATAAGATAAGTAAAACAAAGATAAGCCTAGGAAGGTGAATAAGAAATGAAGGCTGTGAGAATAAAACAGATGTAATACTAGAGTCCCAAGCAATTGTGCTATGAGACCATTTTAAATAAGCAAAATGACAGTAAGACAAAATTATTTATTTATTATGAGTAGTTTCATGTCCAGACCACAAACCTGGAGGCAACAGGGACAGCCTAGAGTTGCAAATGGCAGAAGCAGCAACCGGTACAAAGTGACCCATTACCCAGCAGGAGGCCCCACAAGATCTATGGGAGTCTGTGATTTGGCTGAGAACAGTGGAGTGAGAGCAGTAAGAGTTGGGGATCCAGCAGAGGTGGTTGTTCTTGAACACTAGCCATGCTGCCCATTGCTGCAAGCAGCTCCAATGCAGGCTTCAGTAAACAACAACCAGAGGAAGTTAAAATGTAACTGGAGAAAAACTATACTGTAGATGCAGACTGTGGTATGAGAAACGCCCACAGACTTCCAGAGATATTCTGGAATTGAGGAGGGTACATCAGAGAGGCAAAAGGGCAAAGTCCAAGGTCCTAAGCAGAAAACAAGAAAAGAAAAAATATCCCTACTCTGGGGAGAGATGTAAATTTATATATTGGCAATTAGACCAAGCACCCAGTGTTGGGCTATATCAAGCCTTTGGACTAACTGCCAGCATAACTTTCTTTTGCACCCAAACCTGGTGAGACCTGTTGACCCTTGGGCTACTAAACAATAGTACTAGAAATTTAAGAAACTTAGGAAATCACCTTCCTTAGAAAGTGCTTGAAATAAGGATGAATTTCTTCCTCTTGTTCAACAGATTGTCTCAGAAGTTTCCTCCAGCTCCCTCACACTTTAACTCATTCTATAATCTACATCTATTATGCACTAACTCTTTGGCCAACTGTTTGGTACCATAATCTAATCACATTGATTATATAATATATTGACTTGAGAGTACAACTTACCATTTTTTATATGAATAAGTTTCAAATAAGCCTTGATTAATTTATGGCCTGGAAATGCATGGTTTTATTATTAATAAAAATATCACATTTTCATAGCTAAATCTATCTTTGGTTTCCTTGTTCTAAATTAAATATATTTGAGTTTACTTTAAATATGAGGTCTTATTTCTTTGGAAACCAAGAATGGGGAGAAAGTTTCATCTCCTCCCTTTTCCATTTCACAATTATGAGATGGGCTCCATATGGCGTGGAACTTCACATTCTAATACCTTGATCATCTGGTTTTGTGCTATCATAGTTCTTTTCCTCTCTAGGGAGCTTCATGTCTGTTTCTGGCATCTGTCCCCTGATTTTCCCTGTAAATGTCTTAGCAAATAATTTATTTAATACCTACTGTTCCTATTAACAAATTAGCACGTTCTCTTTGGTCTGTCATTTCTTAAATGAACTTCTAAATATCTTTCCATAAAAATCTATATAGTTTCTATATTCACATTCTGATAACTTTCGACTTCAATGGAATCCAAGTAATATATTTACGTTCTAAAGAATGAAGAATTCTAACATAATAACTTTAGTAAATTTCGCCATTATCAATCTGGTTAAATGTAGCATATGGGATTTCTGCAAAAACTGACCTTCATAATCATTCTCTTAATTTCTTTAGGTCTCAATACCAGGTTAGGAAGAATAAAGTACATCTATAAACCTACTGCTCTCTGTTGTCAAGAGAACTCTGATCTGTCAGACAGGACACCACAGATGGCTATGTTTTAACCTGTAGCACTTGTTCAGAGGCTACAACTTAAATGAGGTTCTTGACATAAACAAAATATAGACCTCCAATATTTGCTCAAGAATATGAATAAATGAGATTAGTTTTTCTTCATTGGCTCATATACTTTAGAATGACAAGTAAATTTATATTTGGTTCAGAATCTTTATTCACCCTTAATCACTTTAGCTGGCTTTTTCTAGTTCCTGATAGATAATGAGATTTGAAACAACAGAGTATAAAACTACAGGTCTCATCCCTAAGTTTTCTTCTGGTCTTAAAGTCATGTATCATGAAGTATCAGATTTATTTAAATAAATATTTTACCCATTTAAGCAATTAACCAATATGTCATAAACACTGGGAATCATACAGATACTGCCAAGCTCTACATAAGTCAATAAGCAATCCTTGAAATGCTGAGTCATGAGCTATCACTTTTGTTTTCTAGTAATATAAATATATATATTCAGAATTTTTTCTATATATCCATGTATTTCCCTGTACTTAGACTTGGCGAGGCAAAGCAATATTTTAAAAAGAAATGTATTCCAATAACATACAAACAAAAGGACCTTTTTATCCAAAAGGGCTTTCTAACATTTCTTTTCCTAATTGAAATGAAAACCACAGTTTTATAGGTGGAGCCTGATTTGGAGCTCTCAGGTGGATCATTGTGCAAATGAATTCAGTTTTTTGCTGCTCACTTTAGCTCACACAAGCCAGCTAAGGTACAGAGCTCCAGAACTCTATCCTTTGCTCTGAAGGAATATCGTGAACAAAACCTAAACAGTGTTTCTAAGCTAGTTCCACGATAGCACACAATAGGGGCCTAGGATAACACACATCTTAAGAATAGGAAGGCATAATTCTTTTTGGTTATTCAATCTATAACTCTTTTTTTAAGGCTGTCTGTAAAGTATAGAGCAACTCCTTTGAAATGTTAATACCTAACAAAACTACACATTTTTTTTAAACTAAAACATCTGTGGCATTGACTATAGTGGTTAAATTGTTAAATTGCTTAGAAAAACATCTAAGACTATGCCTGCAATACTAGATCTTAAGCTCTAGAGCTTGGTTAGTTTACATGGCCAAGCAGCATAGAAAACTTCTGAGAATTACTTGTGGTTGAAAACAAGAGTGGGAGGCAATGAGTGACAAAGAGAGACTAAATGGAAATGTGTGTCCTTGACTAGGGTTGAACAGACTAATTTATTGGAAGCCATTTATTTTTTTTTTCCGATCTTTATTGGAGTATAATAGCTTCACACTGTTGTGCCAGTTTCCGCTGTAAAACAAAATGAATCAGCTGTATTTATACATACAGCTGTATTTATCCCCATATCCCCCCTCCCGAGCCTCCCTCCCACCACCCTCCCTATCCCACCCCTCTAGGTCATCAGCAATCATCAAGTTGATCTCCCTGTGTTAGGCAGTTGCTTCCTATTAGCTCTCTATTTTACACTTGGTAGTATATAAATGTCAACACTACTCTCACTTTGTTCCAGCTTCTCTTTCCCCCACTCCCCATGTCCTCAAGTCTGTTCTCTACATCTGTGTCTTTATTCTTCCTCTGCCACTGAGTTCATCAATACCATTTTTTTAGATTCCATACATATGTGCTAGCATATGGTATTTATTTTTCTCTTTCTAACTTACTTCCCTCTGTATGACAGACTCTAGGTCCATCCACCTCACTACAAATAACTCAATTTCGTCCCTTCTTATGGCTGAGTAATATTCCATTGCATATGTTTGCCACATCTTCTTTATCCATTCATCTGTCGATGGACATTTAGGTTGCGTCCATGTAAATAGTGGCTATTGTAAATAGTGCTGCGATGAACACTGTGGTACACGTATCTTTACAACTGCCCTTTAAAATACCTGAAAGAGATCCATGGCTGTCTACACAAGACCTTCATATCTTTGTATATTTTACCTTTTTCAGGGAATATGCCATTCCCCTAACCTTCCTTTACTTGGGTAACCCATACTCATAGCATAGGAGGCTCTACAGATGACCCAATACCCCACCTGTCCTAGTTGCTCCCTTAGCATCCTGAACTCATCATATTGAAGTTTTCCATTAATTCTAGAATGACCAGGGAGCAACGTGGAAGCAGAGGCTGTGTCCTCTATCTCTAAAATCCCAGGACCTGGCCCAGTTCCTGGCACACTGTAAATGTTCAATATCTGATTTCTGAATGAATGAATCTTAAACTTTAGGAAAGGAGCAAGGAATGTGAGGAAATTATAATTGGGAAAAGACAGATAGTACACTGTCTATCAATTCTTGTCTCTAAATAGGAGGGGACTGATAGAACCATTGTTTATTAAATAGGTGTTGTATGCTAGGGCATTACATATGACATCTTAGGGATTTTGAAGTAAGTATTCTTAGTCCAATTTTAGAGATGAAAAAGTTACCAAGATACTAAGTAACATACCCAATTTTAACAGCAAATAAATGGAAGAGCTGGAATTTGAATCTAGGTTTCTCTGACATCAAAGTTCCTATTTTCTTCCCTACCCCCAAGACTGGGAAGATTTATCCTATCCTAGCTTTGTTCTATTTCAGGATTTACTCATGCACACCATGTTCATAAAACCCTGTCAGCAGTGGTAGGAAAAAAGTCAGGGCTGCTCTGTCACTAAGTTGGCTTAGAAAAATCACATATTTCATCTGGAGCTGCCTACACTGATAGGGCTTGGCTATAAGATACCCCTTGAAATACTGGTCTTGGTTTCTAGGTCAATTGTTCCTGATGAGCGTTCGTTCATACTTCATCAGAGTGATGCATGGAATCTCATTAGTTGCATCCCTTCTGTGATAGGCCTCCAGAGAGCATGATTTACTCTTTGGTGCTTGCTGCTGGCTGTCAGCATGATTCACCCCAAATTGACAAGAACCTGCCTCATTAACGCAGCTACAATCCCACCTCTCTGTCGCTATGGTCACATTTTACCAGTTTGTCTGCTGATCAGCCTCTCCCGGGTTCTGCTTTGGGGATGCCCAGAGCCCTGGATTTCTTTAGGGTTAGATTACTTCCCTTTCTGTCTCCAACCCCCAGACCTTCAGTGGCTCTCCATCTGAACACACCCTTGTTCCTTAATAGAGATTAATTTACAAAAAAGGGCTTTATTTTTAAGTATGATACATTCTCTGAACATTACAAAATATAGCAAAGGTCCATAGAGTGGCATAACAGCAATACTCTCATGAAAGTTAGGCACCTTACAGAGGCAAAGTGACCCAGTAAAGAGTCAAGAAATCTCCCACATACTCAATGTATGTCTTAGGCAAGCCACAAAATCTTACTAATCTTCCGTTTTCCCATCCACACAATGGAAATATTAAGAACTGCCTTGCAAATTTGTAGCAAGGATTGAACTGTGTGTGTGTGTGTATGTGTGTGTATTAGGAACTCAGATTACAGTTGCATCTTATAATAAAATAAGGTACGATTCATGTTTTCACCATAGATTTATACCTCCTTGAAAAAAAATCATCTTTTAAATTTTGGTACAACCCCAATACTGTCTTTTGCTTGCAAATGCAAATAGATGATAGATCCTTACTCTGTCACATGAATATAGCTTTCCGAACTATAGCTCTCTTTAACTTCTTTATCAGTGAATAAAGTGCTGATAATATTGATCTCCTTTTTTTAGCCTCAGATAGTGGCCTTTTCTACTCTTTGGAAGATATTCAATATTTAATCAGCATTAGCCATAAAATAATTCTGAGAAGGTTACCAAACATAATCATTCCCAAGTAGCACTATCTCCCTGTACTACTACTACTAATGATAATAATAATAGCACTTAATAAATATAGAGCATTTCTTCTTTGCCAAGCAGTGTTGTAATCCTTTTGTATTTACTCAGTTAATTACCACACATGCATGCACATACATATAAACTATATTGCACAGAACCCTTATTATCCCAAATTTACACATGAAAGCATGAGTCGCAAAGCAGTTAGGTAGCTTGCCTAAGGTAATACAGCTACTAACTGATGGACCTGGAATACAAACCCTGGTACTCAGCTCCAGAACCTATATACTCTTTTGTTATTGTTGTTTGCCTGATGATACATTTTAAAATTTTTATTTTATTTACTTTTTATTGAAGTATAGTTGATCTACAATATTATAGTAGTTTCAGGTTTACAACACAGTGATTCAATGTTTTTATAGATTATACTCCACCATATTCTTAACTTCCACACTATACAGCTTCTCTAACTTGGAAAACTGTACTTGGCTTTCCCAGATAAACATACAACCTTGATATACACTTTCATTTTTAAGAACATATCCGAAATATTTTCTCCATAGTGGCCTCCAATTTAGAACAATTACTAGAGGATCTATCATCACATTACATTTGAAAACTTAACGCTATTGTCAGTATTTATTTAGTTTAAAAGCCTACATCTCAATTGAAACCGTTTATGTTAATAATACTTGCTTCTTTTTATTTTGGGCTATCTCTTTCAAATATCCTTTGCTTTTATTTATCATGTATTCCTTTTTTAGAGCCAATTTGTTTCCCTTTTATCAGGCTTAAAATAATTGTATTCAAATTGGCAGTAGTATTTCAACACGACATATGAAAATAGAACAATAATGCCTAATGATTATTGAGAATTCATTTTGTATCAGCAACTGTGCTAGGATGTTTTCCAGATATCATCTCATTTTGTACCAACTTTGAGAGGTAAAATTTATTTCGGTGTTTTCACATGAGGATATATAACTTAACAAAGGAAATACTGATGCTAAGTAACGAAGATGCAAACCCAGGTCTGTCTGATGCAAAATGTGCTTTTCACTCTACCACCTTGTCTCTTCCCTTAACAGCACACAGGGGAAAGAAAAGATGTTGGGGCTGGAAAAAGTAATGTGGAAAGAGATGGCAGAGGGGACCATGGGACAAGAAAGGTACAAAATCCTCAAAGTTGGAAAGTGAGAAAAGACCCCTCATGTAACCCACAGCAGTTAGCACATAAAGTTGAAACTACTTAGGTCACCTCCATGAAACGAGTGGACACTTGGCTTTGGTTCTCACTTTTTTTTTCTTCAAAATATAAACCTCTTTTATTAATTGCCTCAACCATCCTAGCAGTTGAGCTGTATAGAGATTAGAAAGCAATTGGATGATTTAGAATTTCTCTTTCAAGTTCTTTTCTAAAGAGGCAACAGAGTGTTTACATTTATTATTTTTTTTATCCTTAAACACTCTCTTCACAAATGGTGAAAGAATTGAGATTTACTCAGTAACTTTATGATGGAGCCAGTACCAGACCCAATTTTTCTGAATAGGAGTGTTTTTCTGAACCAAACTTATCTAAGACGTTAGACTATTCAGAACAAGACCTAGAATGACCTCAGAAATCATCACAGAATAGTTCCTTCACTGTAGAAAAGAGCTTCATTAAGAACTCCAGGAATATAAATAGCCATTTTGTTTTTAAAGGACTTGATGGGAGGTAATTATACGACCTTCCATAGTCCCTCACTCCAGTGCTCTAAAATATTTCTCTCACTAAAACTGAGGGGGAGCGTCAGTATTTTCATTCTTTCTGGCAAATATAGGAGAGAGAGAGTCCCTGAAGCCAAACTCTATTGGCAATCAGAAGAGTGCTTTTAGAAAGCTCAGGCACATATCCGTCCAAGAAAGCCTCAATGGCCGAAGACAGCTGTGTGCTTAATATGATAAAATCCTTAGTCAAACATATGGTCCTCTCCACATGACAGTACTTTCCTTTAATAACTTTCCTGATTTTTTTATTTTTCTCATAGAAATCAAACTGTTTATTTAAGCAACACAAGATACAAAAATAGTATGTGTTATGTATTTAACATATTTGTACAGAAATATTTTTGCTATTATAATAAGGGATCTAAAATATGCACATCATTATTTAGAGCTGAATGCCTGGCTTGACTTTGTCCACAGACCAGGGTAGGGCAATTTTTAAGGGATCTCTTGTTAAAGAGCCTGATGATGATTCAAGGAGATGGGAACATCACATAAGTCAAACTACAACAAAGGTGCTATCATCTTCGGTGCACCTTACACACCGTATATCGATCGCGAGATTACAAAGCAATCCCAGAGGGATGCACATACAGAAAGATGTTACAGGCCAGAAATCCTTGGAAAAATAGGAACAAAGACACCCCTGTCACTATCTCCTTGTTCTGAACAAAAAAAATTCTTCTGTGATGCAGATACTTCAATAACAAAAAAAGTTGTTCAAATTGCTTTTATATTGTTATATGTTAATGTATCAGACTGTGTTTTACCATTGACTTCCATTTCAAAGACTCCTTTTTTTTTTTAATGAGGATATTGGGCAGCCTAAAAGTGAAGTGAATAGAATTGATGTTCAGTTGAAATAGTGAAAGAAGAATTTAAGTAAGATTAAATGGAAAAGAAAGGAGGAAAAAGGAAAGACTTGGATATGTTGGCAGAAAAGATGAATGAGAAGGAATTTACATGAGACAATTCAGA
Source organism: Hippopotamus amphibius kiboko (assembly GCF_030028045.1). Lineage (NCBI taxonomy): Eukaryota > Metazoa > Chordata > Mammalia > Artiodactyla > Hippopotamidae > Hippopotamus > Hippopotamus amphibius. The sequence continues at coordinate 63,132,214 of NC_080189.1, read as the reverse complement.
CAATGGTTGGTGCCATTAAAAGAAATCTGGAGGTCACAAAGAGTATTGAATTTGGGTTAGTTAAGTTCAATCTTATATAAACTTGGGTAAGTTCAATTCGGTTTTAGGTAAAAATGTTTAATAAAAAAAGAGGTGATAGGAACTTGTGAGAGATTTCAAGACTGAAAATGCAGATTTGGGAAAAGTGAATTTTCCAGAGGAGAATCTATTGAGATAAGAAAGCCAATGATACTGCCTTGAGGACCATCTACATTTAGGAAAGAGGGAGAGGAATGAAAAGTCAGAGAAAAAGAAAGAGGATCAAAGGCAAGGGACATTTCTCTCAGAAGATGCAGCAGCCATTTCAAATGACAGATATCATGGGTTGGATAACTAGCGGTCATTGCTAACTTTGAAAAGAGTGATTCCAGTACTTGTTTATAACAGAAGACACCCTAAATGCTTATCAACTGAAGATTAAGTCCTGAAGTTATGGTATGTAACAAAATACTAAATAACCATTAAAAATCATATTTTCAAATAATAAATGAGATTTGTTTTGTGCCCCGGTATGTGATCTATCCTGCAAAATGTTCCCTATCCACCTGAAATAAATGTGTATTCTGCTGTTTTCAATAAACTGAGAAAGTTTTCATTCTACAGAGATACACACAAAAAACAGTATAATATCTATTAATATTAATATACAATTTCACAAAAGTGTGTATATATATATGATTATATATATACTTATATATATAGCATAGTGTATATCATATATATATATCATAATGCACATGTATAATCCTCTTCTAAAAGGAAATCAGGATTAGGAGTAGGGGCTTCAAGAGATGGAAGCTACCTCCATGAATCAAGACCATCAGACACTGGAAACCTGATTATTTCTCTATATCACAGGATTAGACTTCCTTTAGCTCAATTAGGTTTGAGAAAGCTAACTTTGGCTCCCCTGGCTGATGAGTACAGTAATTAATGCACTTCTTATGAATTTCCATAAATTACAATATCAGGTTAACTTCATTACTTTTGTGAGGGATACCTTTTTGTTTTGGTAATTGAAGAACCTGGAATAAATTGAAAATAGGTCTTTTAGCCCCCAAACTGTATGATCTTTAACAGAAGCAGACCTTAGCTATTATTTGTTTGTGATGATATATACAATAAGCCCACTGTAGATGAAAAAGCCACAGAATTTTTGATGAAGAAAGGACCTTGGAATTCATGTACATTAGGGCCAGACAAGTAATAATCATGTGAATCAGACAGATTGTTAGGACTAGAGAGAGTGATGGGATGCAGGATGGAATGTCAAGTATGTGTTCCCCCAGAAAATTTGAAAGGAAAACTCGGTCCATTATCCCTGACAAAGGAGAGAGAAGGAAGAATCAGCCAGCAGACACCATGGGGAACACTTTACCTCATTTTTACAAGTAATAATATTTGATATTCATATACATAAGTGACTCCATGTATATTAAGTAACTCCCAGGGCCCAATTTTCTAGCTCCCTGTTCAACCACACCTTTATGCCCTCTGACCTTGTTGTCAATTCTTTGTAAGCAGCCATTCCATCTCCCAACACACTGAAATATTACACTCATATCAGATCAGAGTATTGCACCCATTCTGTCCATTCTTTTTATACTATAACCACTGAACATCTTACAAAAGATAAAAAACAGATAACATAAATGATCTTATTTAGACACACCTTCACTTGTTTAAAAATGCATTATCTGTATAGAGGCCCTCAAAATATTAAAAAATAAAACTACCACATGATCAAACAAACCTACTACTGGGCATATATCCAAAGGAAATGAAATCAGTATCTTGAAGAATTTGTTCACAATAGCCTAGACACAGAAACAACCTAAATATTTGTTAATGATGAATGAATAAAGAAATGTTGTATAAACATACAATGTAATAGGGACTTTCCTGGTGGTCCAGTGGCTAAGAATTCACCTTGCAGTGCAGGGGACATGGGTTCAATCCCTGGTCACAGAACTAAGATTCTAGAGCCCATGTGCCACAACTAGAGAGCCCATGTGCTGCAACTACTAAGCCTGCATGCTCTAGAGCTCACATGCCACAGCAAAGAGCCTGCACCACAATAAAAGATCCTGCATGCTGCAACAAAGATCCCACATGTTGCAACTAAGACCCAAAGCAGCCAAATTATTAATTAATTAAATATATATATACAATGTAATTAATTAAAAATATATACATACAATGTAATTCAGCCAATAAAGGGAAGGAAGTCCTGTCATTTTTGACAACATGGAAGAACCTCAGGGGCATTATGCTAAGTGAAATAAAGCAGACAGAGAAAGACAAATGCTGTATGATCTCACTTAATGTGTGGAATCTAAAAAAAGAACACATAGAACCAGAGAGTACATTGGTGTTTACCAGGGACTGGGGGTGGGGGAAATGGGGAGATGTTGGTCAAAGGGTACAAACTTTCAGTTATAAGATGAAAATGTTCTAGGGATCTATTACACAGCATGGTGATTATAGTTAATAATACTCTCTTTTAAGAGAGTAAATCTTGAGTTGTCACCCCCCACACACACAAAAACAATAACTATGAGAGGTGATAAATATGTTAATTAACTTGATTATGGTAATCATTCGCAAAGGATAAATATATCAAACCATCGCATTGACCCCGTAAATATACACAATTTTTATTTTTCCATTATACCCTGATAAACCTGGAAAATAATGCACAGCATTTTTGTTGCACCTTCCAAATAGTTAATAATTACACACATTTATGAATATTTAGGTAATAGCACTGGCAGCAGTACAAATATTGCAAATTATGGCTCTGGAAAACACTGCAATATTAAATAGATTTAAAACAGTAGTTGTGGTTCAGTGGGAAAAGTATTGAACCTAAAGTCAGATACCCACGGTTTAAGCCCTGACTCTGACACTTACTCTCTATCTGACATTAGGCCAAGTAACTTCACTTCCCGCTTTTCTTATTTGCAAAAGGGTAACTCAATAATACCAACCTATGACCCAGAGTTGATGAAGAATTAAAAGCCCTTCCTTTACAAACTTTACAAATATTTCTACCTATAGGTGAAATTTTAAATTTTTCACAATTTTCTTTAAGAAATAAAATCATAATTATTTTTTAAATTGTCACTGTACACTTTCTCATTCTGATTAAATAAGCTCATGAATAAGTTCTAGTAATTTAAGCTAGACTCATCTCCAATGACAAAACCTGTTCTGACAGTTATAAACTGAATTAAATGACAAGTAACTGCCTTTCTTACTTACGGGAATCACAAGGCATTAACATCATTTACTGCCAACTACAAGTTTACACAGCAGTGTTGATGCAAAGGGGGAAACAAATACAGACTATGCAGCTCCTCTTGATATCTCAAAAAACATGTAATATCTCAAAGTATATGCAATAATCATTTAAATTGGAAATATGAGCCGAGGCATAAAGCACTTATGAAGTCATTTTCAAGTTCCTGAGCAAGTTTTTGGTAGGAAACTACCTGAAAAGTTTTCATATTTTTATTTAGTTTAACATTTCATTTAATTTACTACCTTAAGTTAATTGTTTTTTTTTTTTGTACTTGGTATGTATCAAATATCTATAGGTTTTCCTCAGTTTTAAGATGCATAATTCTATGTGTCAGTCATACTTCATAGTTTATTATTTAGAAACACGTACAATGAATTATTTTAATATTATAAAGAGTCCCTACCAAATCACCAATGGCATTTTTCACAGAACTAGAAAAAGAAATCTTACAATTTGTATGGAAACACAAAAGACCCCAAATAGCCAAAGTGATCCTGAAAAGGGAAAACAGAGCTGGAGGAATCAGGCTCCCTGACTTCAGGCTATACTGCAAGGCTACAGTGATCAAGACAGTATGGTACTGGCACAAAAACACAAATATAGATCAATGGAACAGGATAGAGAGCCGAGAGATAAACCCACACACATATGGGCACGTTCTTTTTGACAAAGGAGGCAAGAATATACAATGGAAAAAAGACAGCCTCTTCAATAAGTGGTGCTGGGAACATTGGACAGCTACATGTAAAAGAATGAAATTAGAACACTTCCTAACACCATACACAAAAATAAACTCCAAATGGATTAAAGACCTAAATGTAAGGCCAGACACTATAAAACTATTAGAGGAAAACATAGGCAGAACAGTCTATGACATACATCAAAGCAAGATCCTTTTTGACCCACTTCCTAGAATAATGAAATAAAAACAAAAATAAACAAATGGGACTTAATGAAATTTAAAAACTTTTGCACAGCAAAAGAGATCATAAACAAGACAAGAAGACAACCCTCAAAATGTGAGAAAATATTTGCCAATGAAGAAACTGACAAAGGATTAATCTCCAAAATAATCAAGAAGCTCATGCAGCTCAATACCAAAAAAACAAACAACCCTATCAAAAAATGGGTGGAAGACCTAAATAGACATTTCTCCAAAGAAGATATGCAGACAGCTAACAAACACATGAAAAGATGCTCAACATCACTAATCATTACAGAAATGCAAATCAAAGCCTCAGTGAGGTATCACCTCACACGAGTCAGAATGGCCATCATCAAAAAATCTAAAAACAATTAATGCTGGAGACGGTGTGGAGAAAAGGGAACCCTCCTGCACTGTTGGTGGGAATGTAAATTGGTACAACCACTATGGAAAACAGTATGGACGTTCCTTAAAAAACTAAAAATAGAACTACCCTATGACCCAACAATCCCACTACAGGGCATATACCCTAAGAAAATCATAATTCAAAAAGATACATGTACCACAATGTTCACTGGAGCACTATTTACAATAGCCAGGACATGGAAGCAACCTAAATGCCCATCGACAGATGAATGGATAAAAAGATGTGGCACATATATACAATAGAATATTACTCAGCCATAAGAAGGAAGAAAATTAAGTTATTTGTAGTGAGGTGGATGGACCTATAGTCTGCCATACAGAGTGAAGTAAGTCAGAAAGAGAAAAACAAATACCATATGCTAACACATATATATGGAATCTAAAAAAATGGTACTGATGAACCCAGTGGCAGGGCGAAAATAAAGACACAGATGTAGAGAATGGACTTGAGGACATGGGGCAGAGGGGAAAGGGAAGATGGGACGAAGTTTGAGAGTTGCATTGACATATATACACTATCAAATGTAAAATAGATAGCTAGTGGGAAGCTGCTGCATAGCACAGGGAGATCAACTCGATGATTGGTGATGACCTAGAGGGGTAGGATAGGGAGGTTGGGAGGCAGCCTCCAGAGGGAGGGGATATGGGGATATATGTATAAACGCAGCTGATTCACTTTGTTGCACAGCGAAAACTGGCACAACAGTATAAAGCAATTACACTCCAATAAAGATCTGAAAAAAAATATTATAAAGGACCTAGGGCTTCTTATCATTTAGTAAGTTTAAAACTTAGCAATATCATTATACCCGAGAAATTTTTATCTCAATTTGGTTATTTCTTTTGGTTACTACATATTTTGGGTATAATTGGAGCAAAGTCATTAATTCCATTTACATTTTGTTTTGTCTTTGTTTTGCAGTGCATTTTAATGCCCTCCTCTTTATCTATTAATTATTGCTCAAGGCAGTTGTTAGATTCAACTAGATTGAGTTCTTTTGATATGTCTGGATTTGATGAGCCAAACTGTTATTTAAGAATCAGTAGATGCCGGATATGATCACTTTGATATTGGTGTTACTCAGGATGAAAAAGTGACTTTTTATAACCTATTCTCGGTCCCAGCTGTTCTCCATCAACATCATTTTGTGTGTTGTAACTTTAAGAGAACTAAAATTTTCAAATCCATATTGTGAAGATAAAATAACTGATGACTTGTTCAAAGGTTACAAAATGAAGACACCTCAATATTTCGAGTTATTCTCGCTTTGACTACTTATTATTCAGACATGATCTGGAGAGGAAGCAATCACGCTGCTGTCCTTTTCTATGCCACTGAGCAGCTTCTTAATCAAAAGAGATTACCTGAGGAAAAGATCACTCCATCTAAGGTTATGTTATGTATAATGGCATTAGCCACTTTTTTAAAAATAAGGAACTGATATATAAATTATGTCCTCTGATTTTCATGAAATTGTCATTTCTCTTCATTTGTAAAAGTAACCATTTTTAAGCTAGAAAATTTTGACACACAGAAGACAATAGGAAAACTAAAAATTAAATGTTTAAGCTTCAAAACTAAACTTAAGCTGGTTCCTACACTGCATTAAAAAGATATTTGCCTACTTCCAAACCTATTATTAGAAGGGTTTTGAATCTTTTCTTTGTCTGGTACTGATGCTTCGATCATACATAAATATTTCACAATTATTCTTGTGCCAAAGAAGCCTTCAATTGCTATTATTGAAACGGATTTCTGTTCTAGTGAGTGGCTTCACTGCTGTCCAATTCATTTTACATTTACACTTCCTGTCCTCAGATGCCAAAAAGTGAGTTTTACCTTTGAACTTTAATGATCTAAAACATTCAACAAGTTTGCTATTGTAATTTTTTTCAAAAATTATAGCTTCTTGAATGTAGGAGCGGTTGTTCTTTATTTTGAGCAGTGGCTGTGTTAGCTATACACACTCTGTGTTCCTGCTTAGTGTCTTCTTTCAGAAGTTTCACATATGGGTTTATGAAAGTTAAAGCACAGTTTTAGTTTGGGCCCATCTCTACTCCTGACTAGTTCTGTGACCACTGGACAGGTACTCAACTTTTTAAGTCTCACTTTCCTTATCTGGAAAATAATAACAACATTAAAACAAATCAGTGCCTATCTGGCAGGGTAGTTTTAAGGATTAGAATGAGATATTGCACATAAAGCATTTTCCCAGGGCTGACTCATGCTAACTATATGCTATGCCACTACCATTATCATATTAATAGCAATTTATTTAATTTAAAGTAATATTGCCAAATGCAGAAAGTCACACGGGGTGTTTTTTCCAAGCAGGATTCTGCCATTCCTATGTGTTCCCAAAACACTCTACACCAACCCATCCCAGCACTTTTCTCTGTACTGCAGAGTGTCCCGAACTGCTGGTCGGTGTGACCACTCACACTCCCCAGCACCGGACGACCATGAATGTCATCAGGGCTCGGACGGTCTGGTTTACTGCGCATTCTCAGGCAACTTCACAATGAACAATAATTTTGATTTGGTTAAATCAATAAATGCATTTATTACTAGATTATATTAATCCATTTTTCTTAAAGGTTATTTCCTTCTGATCTTTAATAAAGGGCCTAAGAAATAACAACCCTTAGTACTGGGACATCCAAAGGTTTTCTAAATAGTAATGTTTCCTGGACTTATAAACCCGTTTAGGTTCCTTTTTATCTCTACTTAGTTCTTGGCAGTAGCACTGTGGTTATCTTCCTTTTTAACTATGTTAATTAGCCTACAGAATCTCCAGGGCTTGCCCACAGCCCATAAGGTAGGGCTCAAAACCATAGTCTCATAAAGCCACCTGTCATTTGGCTCCAAGTCATGAAACAAATCCAGTTGCTATTTATTCAGTTCAAACTTTCCTACTTCAGCAAAAAAAACAAAAAAACAAAAAACTATTTTCATGCCAACTTTCCCTCTACCACTCTACCATGCTTCCATGAGTCACAGCATTCAAATATTAAAGATCTGATACAAATCGTACCTGTATAATTTATCATTTCTCTTAGACTATTCAAAACTAATCTAACCTCTCCTAAAATATTCTTATACAATCAAACAATTCTGCCTTACACTATTTTATAGATACATTATTCTTTATATATATATATAAATTTATTTATTTATTTTTGGCTGAGTTGGGTCTTCGTTGCTGTGCATGGGCTTTCTCTAGTTGCGGTGAGCGGGGGCTACTTTTTATTGTGGTGAGAGGGCTTCTCATTGTAGAGGCTTCTTTTGTTGTGGAGCATGGGCTCTAGATGTATGGGCTTTAGTAGTTGTGGCACGTGGGCTCAGTAGTTGTGGCTTGCGGGCACTAAAGTGCAGGCTCAGTAGTTGTGGCACATGGGCTTAGTTGCGCCAGAGCATGTGGAATCTTCCCGGACAAGGGATCTAAACCATATGCCCTGCATTGGCAAGCAGATTCTCAACCACTGCACCACCAGGGAAGTCCTAGATACATTATTCTATATTATCTTAATTTCTCATATGTAACCTTAATTGGTTGACATTTTTTTTCATACTAGGGTGTAAATACCTGGAGAGCAGGTCCACATGTACTGTTCTAAAATACTACTCTCTGGGTGTGGAGAAAAGGGAACTCTCCTGCACTGTTGGTGGGACTGTAAGTTGGTACAGCCACTATGGAAAACAATTTGGAGGTTCCTTAAAAAACTACAAATAGAACTACCATATGATCCAGTCATCCCACTCCTGGGCATATACCCAAAGAAAACCATAATCCCAAAAGAAACTTGTACCATAATGTTTATTGCAGCACTCTTTACAATAGCCAGGACATGGAAGCAACCTAAATGCCCATCAACAAATGAATGGATACAGAAGGTGTGGCATATATATACAATGGAATATTACTCAGCTATAAAAAGGGATGAGATGGAGCTATATGTAATGAGGTGGATAGAACTACAATCTGTCATACAGAGTGAAGTAAGTCAGAAAGAGAAAGACAAATATTGTATGCTAACTCACATATACGGAATCTAAAAATGGTACTGATGAACTCAGTGACAAGAACAGGGAAGCAGATACAGGGAATGGACTGGAGAACTCGAGGTATGGGAGGGGGCGGGGGATGAAGGGGAAACTGAGAAGAAGCGGGAGAGTAGTACAGACATATATATACTACCAACTGTAAAATAGTCAGTGGGAAGTTGTTGTATAACAAAGGGAGTCCAACTCGAGGATGGAAGATGCCTTAGAGGACTGGGGCAGGGAGGGTGGGGGGGAATCGGGGGGGGGCGTCAAGGAAGGGAGGGAATATGGGGATATGTGTATAAAAACAGTTGATTGAACCTGGTGTACCCCCCAAAAAAAATAAAATAAAATAATAATAAAATACTACTCTCTTAGTGAGAGCCGTATATAAATAAATTGTTATAAATAACTGGTATTATAGGAACCAGGAAGGGTTTCAAATGACTGTTTTAATCTTACTTGATTAGATAGTGTACAAATCAATGACAAGGATAGATAAGGGGCTTTTTTTTTTAATGTTTGAATATGGCCACATTTAATCTACATTTTTTTTTAAATCTCAAAATCAGTTCACAACCACCAATCAGAATAAAACAACGTTTCCTTGGTGTGCTGTGCTTCGTATCACAGTAGATTTATTGTAGCTGTGGTTATAATGTGTTCTGATATGATAAACAATTTAAAATTCAAGAAATAATTTCTTAAATTATTAATACTACTAATATTCTAAGTGGAAATTTGTTCATCCGTTGAGTACTTACTATAAATTAGACACTATGGTAAGTACCAAGGATAAAAAGATGAATAAAACAGCATTAGGAATTCATAATTTAGGTGCTTAGATAATATATGAACATATAAGTATTAGGACCAACTTGATTCAAAATTTACACAGAAAGTATATGTAAGTATACAATATAAGGTATATTGTATTCCCAAAGTCATCAAATACTTGTCTGAAAATGGGTGTGTAAAGTGAAATTAACTTGGAATTGTTTCATTTTACTGAATTTTTTTTCTCTTTCTCAACATTCCCATTATAATCCAGGCCAAGAAATTTTTAATTTCTGAAGCATATGATATTGGAGTTTTCTTTGATGTCTCTTGCTGTTAGACTGCTGATTATAAACGATACCTTATTCTCCAGCCTGCTGTCCACTTCCCTTCTAGCCATCACGACCTCATCTCTGATTTGGCGCCGTCCCCAGTCCACCACTCCCAACCCTGCATCTGCCCACTGCCTCCTCCCCTTTCACATTTCTTGTTTTCCCAAGACAAGTGCTCAGACCCTTCTCATGTAAGGAAATGTCCTGCAAATCACTGCTGAAAAGCAGTTAGGGATTACCAAAAACAACCTAATTGGGGGAGTTTCAAAATCTCTCACAAAATTATGAAAGCCAACTGTCCTGGCTATTCCCACCCACAATGATTTCTCTCACTTTAGAATTAATAGCTCATTTTGCTTATAACATTTCTTTGGCATTTATACTACCTTATGGAATTTATGGCACTGTTTTTTGCTCTTTTAATTCAGAATTGCATATCAAATGTTTGTCGGCTTTTATGGGTAAAATGCTGTGTTCGGTAGATATTATGAGACTAAGAAATGAGTGAAACACAATTCCTGCCCTTAAATAGATAAGACTGTATGTCCTATAGCAGCTAGTACAACATCATGTCCATAAAAGTTCAATAAATCTTGAGTCAAAGAGGCACCAACTATGGAAACTCAATGCTTATTCTGCCATACATAACTGGAATAAGGACCAAAATAAAAAAATCCATTAATGGATTTATAAAGAAGAACTATAAAATCATTGATCAAGAACTATAAGTTGACAGACAACATGTAGAGGGGTTAAGGGCATAGTGAGAAAGTGAATAAGACAGACCTCAGCCAAATACTGGCTCTATTGCTTATAAGCTACCTGATCTTAGTAAAGTCACTTAATTTATCTGAGTCTATTATTTCATCTCTACAATGGAGATTATAATACCTCACTCACAGAGTAATAAAAGAGAAATGAGATAATGTAAATAAAGCAATTTACTCAGTGTCTAGCACATATTAAGTATTTTAAATAACAAGTTTTTACTGATTATTCATTTACTCTGCAAATATTACTAAAGACCTACTCTGTGTTTTTGTAATACAAAAGCAAATAATATTTAGATATTCACTTCAATCACCCTTACTACTCATATTATTAGGAATAAATGGGAAAAGCCTTCCTTAGCAACATTTCCTACATATACATCTGCCTTCTACAAGCAACCAAGATATAAACCTAAACTGAAGCCGATGATGTATGTCATTTAAATGAAGAGCATTCATTCAATAAAATTTTATCTTACATCTAATTTGTGCCAGCAAATTGCTATGCAATGGAGATACTAGAGGTCAGAGGCTACCATCTCCTATATTTTTTTCATGTATTCAGAAATTGGTCAATTTCCAGAAAAAAAAAGAAAAAAGAAAAAGACACAGTGTAGAGTCCTGCTTTCATGGGCAGCTGAATTTTTCCGATTATGCAATAAACAGCCTGGATAATTATGATTTCTTGCCTTTGGATCTTCCAAACAGCTTTCTTTGCATTTTATTTTCCTTTCATTATTAGACCTAATCATCCACCCACCTCCCAACCCCCTACCAGGGAGACTGTGTCAAAATCATTCAGCCAATATTGCCCCAAACCCCTTCTTTCCTCTTCCCACCCTGAATATCCGAATCTCCAGCTCAGAGAGACAGACGGAACCACCACAGATGTCAGTGGGAATGATTTAGAGTTGACAAAGGCATTGCATGTACAGAACCTCTCCCCAAACAGCCACCATCACTGTGGCCATTGCCTCATGCTTCATGGAATGTTTTATGGGCTACACAAATCCTTCTGTCAACAGCTGGGGATAGGCTAATTTCCAAAGGAGTGAGTTTTCCTTTTGCACCTGAATCCCTCAATGTGACACTATATAGTAATAAATTCGTATTATATATTCCTTTAGTAGAATGTGGTATTAATGGTGTAAATTCAAATTAGGAATAATAAGATAATCATATTCATTTTGTAACCTTTTTAAAATCAGATCATTTTCAGAGCAGTCGAACTATAATAAGTGCTTGTCCCTCCTCCCTTTGTCTTTAACTCCAGCTAAAAATCCTCCCTGAATGTCAGTTAAAGAAGTAAATACTAGTTGGAATCTGACCTTATGAAAACTGTAGTAAGTGACTCACTTGAAAAAAATCTAATAGAGTTTGCTTTTGCCAAAAAGAAAAAGAAATTATTGAACACTAATTCTGAATTCTCCCAGAAGAAATGGCAGAAGAAATTGAGACTATCTAAAAGCAACTTGAAGAGTTTGTCAAGAGTTAAAGGCTAGAGAGATCTTTGATTTCTATTGTCCTCCTGGTATTCCATCCTCTGAAAATAGATTTATATATCAACAGAGATGAAAAAAGAAAAGCTACACTGAAAGCCCAATTGAATCCAATAAGGCTAACTAACTGCTGTATTAATATTGCCACTTTTAGTCTACATTTTCCTAATGATAATAGTTGACCCTGGCCACGCCAAAGTACATAGAGGGGGAATAGTCACTTGTGTATAATAAGAAATGAAAACAAGAAAATGTCCAGTGGTACACCATCTTTCTGATAAAATGCAAAATCCTCTGAAAAGTTCTTCTATCAGTTTATAGGCCAACTTGGCAGTTAAGAAAATTCCCTGAAGAGGTAGATAGGCTCACTTTCTGTATTTGAGAGGGCAAACACTCCCCAGAATCTAGAGGAGAGAAATCAAAGCATAGATTGTTAGCATAGACTACGCTTAACTGTAAATCCTGCCGTTCCTGTGACTGAGAAAACAGCATAACATATTTAAGGGAAATCAGAACCAGAAGCTGAGAGATTGCATGGATATATGTATACCAACAAGGTTTGAAGTCATTTGAGTCAGTCTTAAGAACTGTTTTATGATAGTGCAAAGCCTTCCTGTCCAGAGCTGGTAAGCACTATAGAAATCATCTAGTCAAACTCTGTTTTATGGTTGAGGATATAGATGCAACACCACACAAAGCACACTGGAGTACAAAGTGGCTTTTTAAAATTCTACCACCAAAACAACTACTAAAACATATATAGTCTACAAGAGTCAAATAAAATCATACTGAAACTCATATGTACTAAAATGTGTTCAGTAGATTTATTTTGAATGAGTGACATGAAAAGATGACTGAAGTAAATACCTACTAATAATTCCAGCTATGCTTTTAGATTTCTACAAGAACACCAATTTCTCTGTACAATCAATGTCTCCAAACAGAAGCATAGAAACCTAACAGTTACTTGTATCGTCAAGGAGTAGGGGGATGGAGAAGTACACCTAAGCATGTTTTCCCTTAAGCTGTATAAAAAGGATCATCTGCAGACAACAAACTAAGGTACCTGTGTGATCATGGAAGTGTAGGTCACACAAAGAGAGGTTATTTGAATGCTACTCTCCAAAAATAAGCTTCATATGAGCAAAGATTTACCTATCCTTTTAATGCTAAACTCTGGTGCCTAGAATAGGGACTGGAACATAATAGATACTCAAAACATGTGTTTAGTAAATTAATGATCTCAGAAACCTCCTGAATTTCTAATAATTGAGGACTAGTATAGTAAATCTTGGCATAGCCATGAAATTGAATTTGAGCAAATATAAAATGTAAGTTTTAGAGGTATATTTATTGATATGGAAAGATGCCCATGATGGAGGCTTCTCTCTATGATGTAGTCTGAATGAATAAAAAGAGATTATAAAATCGTAAAAAGTATGATTCCATTTATTTCTGTATATAAGATAAATAAAATATATAACGGCTCTATTAACATAAACACTTTGAGGAGTATATATCAAAGTGTAGTACTAGTTATTTCTGGGTATGGAGACATAGGTGATTTTGTTATAGTTTTTTTCTTATTTTTATATTTTATAATAAAAATTTATTGCTTGTAGAATTTTCAAATCATTTTTAAAAGAAAGCTCAGCCCAATGAATTTTTACAGGGAAGGCTGATTTGGTCAAGTAAAGGTTGAAACTAAAGCTAGGAGCTCCAGAACTCAAAAGTCCTTCATTGAATGGTAAAAACTTAAAAACTGATTAAAAGAAGTAAAAGTCCTCTGGGATTAAAAAAAGAAAAAGAACAGGGAAGAGAATGGGGGTGTGAGGATAAATGACCCTATGTTGTTCTGTGTGCCAGAAAAATAATACCAAAAAAAGTCAAAGTAGAAGTCTCCAAAAGAAAATTACCCTCCTTCTCAATAATTTTTGGTCTATGCAAAAAAGAGGATGAGATAAATACTTTAATTATAAATTATCCATTACAACCATTTTCAAAAATGTATTGAAAAATGTTTCTAGTGTTCTGATAATGACCAGAGAGTTGGTGAAACTCTGATTTGGAAGGGTTCTGAAACATTTTCCTGCAGGTATCACAGCATATGATAAAGACAAACTATGAACTTGAAATGATGAACCAAAGTTAAATGTTCTGCAGTCAATCATCCTAAAGGCTGGCAGGTACAGAGGAATCCTACTTGACCACTTAAAACTATAGCATACCAAAGTAAATCTCATCTTTTGGATAAATTGTCAATGATTTGTTTCAAACATTTCATCCATGCAGTTTAATTGTGTTTATCATATTCACATTTGAATTCATAATCATTACAATGAAAGTCTAATTAAAGCTAAATATTTGCTGCTTTGGCTCATCTTAATGGCTTCTACCTTTGCTTCAACAGACTACCATCTCTCTTTTTCTAACCATTGGCTATACACCACTGAATAATGACAGGCATGTTGTCATAACTGAACTAATGGATGGAAGAGAATATTGTCATGTGGCAACTAAAAATATTTATTAAAATGGCAAAGAGAGCATATTGTATTGTAATGTGTAGACAGGCAAGTATTTTTGAAGTCAAACGTAAGAAGAGGGCTGCAAAGACCCCACTATATATCTCATACCTCTGGGAGTAAGGTTTGTCAGGCATTGCTGAAGACAAAGCTGAAACATAGAAACTGACCGACTTGCAACGATGAAAAGGTGATATTAAAACTCAGACTGCCTATCTTCCTGATTATTGCTCATTCAGAGACTGTCTTTAGATTGCAAGATATTCTTTTAAATTTTATAGAAATCTCATGTATTAGAGGTTTTTTAAATTGAATCTGCTTTTTCTATGTAGGTGAAAATCAACTACAATCAAGCCTTAATATTTCATTAAGAAATCTTTTAATTTGTTATACTGTCAGCTAATAATTTCATTAGGAAAAGAAGAATAAAAGAAGACTTGGAAGTTTTTAATTCATTTAAATCTCAAATCTTGCAGATAAAGCATTAAGAACAAAAGTCACTGGATAAAACTTTTCTATACCACTCAAAGACTGTACCTTTTTCTCTTTTAAATAAAAAGAAATTAAAATAATAATTGTTCACTGCCTCCTATTTGTATATCTCCCCCAAAATACCAGCAACACAGCTCCTGAGTCATGAAGACAGACACCCCAGGTGAATGGGTTTCACTAAGTATTACCATCCAATATCCAGTTTGCACATTACACATCACAGCTTCTTAGTCCTTCCTTAATTTAAGCCCTGTTTACCTGTACAGAGAACAGCATGGCAAAAGGGATGGAGAATGAAAGAACATTTGGAGCTTCTGTTCCTGGCAAGATGGTGGGTTAGACAGCCCCAAAATATCCCCACTACCAAACACCAAAAATGTTTAAATGTATGTTTGATTCTGCAAACAAGTAAGGAAAATACTCGTAAGAGAATAATGAAGTATGAGTAAAGTAAAAAATTGTAAGCATTAACTTAAACCTCTGGCTACAATAAAGGTGTCTGCTAGCCCAAGAAATCTATTTCTAATAATAGCCAATGAGGACAAGAAATAAGGCCTTGGCTCACTTGCAGTAGACTTGGAACCTGGACACATACAGCTGGAAAAAAATCCCTCTCTAAAGAGCTACACAATCAGTGAAAAAGTAAATTAAAAAGAATCCAACCTCCAGAAGGCTCTTGGCTGAAGGAATGGACTCCACACTGCTGGGAGCTGTTCCAGAGAGATGCTGCCAGAGGCCCTGTTGGAGCAGAGGGTGACTTCCCACTTATGTCTGTCAGAGACTTGTTGCCAGATCAGAGACCGTCTCTACTGATGAGACTTCTTGGAATGGTCCACTACCCTTTTTCCCTATTTTGACTAACCTGTGTTGTGTGCTAATTGTGTCCAATAAAGCAAGTAAATTGTGATTTTTAAAAATCCACCCTACAAATGGAGACAGTAAGGAAATATTTATCATGGTCTTGGTTTTGTATGTGTGCGTGTATATGTTTGTGCACAGGCACAGGTGTAGAAAGGCATAATGGTTTTTGTCTGTGCGAAATAGGTGAGTTGAGTGTAAATTTTTAAATAAAGGGGAAAATAAAATAAGATAAACATTGACTACTAAAAAAAGAAAGAAATGTTTTTTAATGTAAAAACCACATAACAAATAGAAAGCACAAAAAAGAGCAAAAATAAATACAAATATATTGATAATCACAATGAATGTAAACAGACTAAGTTATCTAGTTGAAAGAAAAATTTATTCAGAGAGAATTTTATTTTTTTCAATCCAGCTTTGGGTTGTTTTAAAGAGATGTATATAAAGGTTAAAGAAAAACTCTAGAAAATATATCAATTAAATAACATCAAAAGCAAAGAGTATAAATACATCAAAAAGACAGATTTTAACTCAAAAAAGCACAGTGGTAAAAAGAGTCCTCATAATAATAATGTTTTAATCTAAGACAGGGACATACCAATTCAAAGCTTGTATGTATTTATCAACATAGCTTCAATTACTTATAATGCACAAATTAATAGAAATACAACAAGAAATTAACAAATTCACCATCATGGTATTGGCTTTCGGAGTAGGTCCCTCTCTCAATAATTGATAAATTAAGCAAACAAAAGAAAAATGAATTAGGTTCAGATGTTTCCAAGGCAATTTATACATTTGATCTAATAAATATATACAGAAGTCAAGAAAATAACATATATATATATATATAGCACCAAACTGGGCTTATTCCAGGCATGAAGATTAATATACCATTATGAAATATATTAATGCACTTCATCATATTAACATATCTAACAAGAAAAATCATATGATCACCTTAATAGATTAGGGAAAGCAATATGGGAAAATTAAATAGATATTCATGATTTTCTTAAACTTAGAAAACAGGAATAGAAGAGAATGCCTTGAACTTGATAAAAAATATAACCACAAACAATACAATAAAGTTTATATGCATATTTTCCTAAAAGCAAGAAGAGGATGTTCTCTATTACCATAGCCAAGAAAATGAGACAAGAAAATGAAATAAAATAGATCAAAATAGGAAAGGAAGAAACAATATTGTCATTATTCACAGATTATAAGCAGAAAAAGCCTGAAATAATATACATATTGTAAGAATTAATAAGAATTTAATAAGATGGCTGGACCTGAAATAAATGTTAAAAAAATCAATTGCACTTATATGCAGCAGTCTTAAAGAGTTAAAAATGTGTCTCTAATAAGTTTATTTACAATAAGAAATTAAATAATAGGTACCCAGTAACACATCTAAGAAAAGTGGTAAATGGCCCTCACAGAAAAAAAATCTTTGCTAAGCAAAGACACTGAAGAAGACCTTTTTAAAAATAGAGGAATTGCCCACATTCATGAATAAAATGATTATATTTAAAAGATGTCAGTTTTTCAAAATTAATTGATTTAATATATATCAAAATCATAATATCTACAGGATTTTTAAAGGACTTATCAAGATGATACTAAGATACACACAGAAAAGATAAGCTACTTTCCCTGTAGACATAAGCACTTACTATAAAACACAATATGGGATTAGCAAAAAAAATGACAAAGAGACAACAGAACAGAAAGAATTGGACCCACAAATACTATAGGTAAACTTGATACATAACAGGTGGAATTGTTGATCATTAGGAGAATAACAGTGCTAGTAATTCCATTTGGAAAAAAGTCCATAAAATCGTGTAACTACCTTGTATCATACCCAAAAACTCAATTCTAGTTGGATTAAACACTTAAATATAAGAAATAAAATTTTTAAACTTTCATGAATAACTTTAAGATCTCAAGATAGGGAAAGATTTCTATAAAAAAGCCAAAAAAAGACAAACCTTGAAGAAAAAGATTGAAGAAATTAAAAGATGAACCAAAAATCAGAAGGAACGCGATGTAAGTACATTACATATCATCAAGGAAAGACTGATATCTAAAATTTATTTTAGCAAATACCTACAAATAAAGAAAAAATACAAAAAAGTGAAAAAATGTGCAAGTCATATAAAGAAGCATTTAATAGAAGAAGGAATCTGAATATTCATAACAAATGAAAAGATACTCAAGCTTATTAGTAAGCAAGAAATTGTAAATTAAAAGCATAGTCAAATATACCCTTATATACAACATATTTGCAGAAATTTAAAAACTTAAAAATGTTGCTGAGGGTATGGAGACTTGCAAACTTTTACATAAGACTTGTGGGAATGTAACAGTTATAACCTTTCGGAAAAAATAATTTATCTAACAAAATTAAAGATGTATATCTCTTTACCCACTCATTCTAATCCTATTCATATAAACTATAAGATTCTCCCACATGTATACTAGGAGAAAAGCAAGAGAATCATAGCAATATTGTTTTGAATTTTAAAAGATCTAGAAACCACTGAGATATCCACCAGCAAGAGAATGAGCACTATCTTTATTCAGTGGAATACTCTACATCTGCAAAAATAACAAATGAATTAGAACTGCATTTATCAGCAAGATGAATCTCACAAAAAGTACATTAAACAAAAAGGTAAGCTGTTAAAGAAACAATCCATTTATGTAAAGCACATAAATATGAAAAGTTAGGTATCCTGTTTAGAGATTTAGAGCAAAATCATCACCAAAAGCAGGGGACAATTTGAAACAAAATTGAAGTCAGAGGCTAGCACTTGGAGAGGAGAGAGGTGTATTGGGCAGTAATACATAGTGAGAACCAACGGTCATTATACCCTTCTAATTCTTTAACTGGGTGGAAATTATCATATCACTTCTTATATTTAGATATTTTAGGTAATTTATATTTATTTTTTAAAAACTTTATCTTTCAAAGCATGTGACAAGATCAATTCAAGACAGATTGAGGACATTCTTACAAATTCCAATATGGCAGAAAAAATAGATCTTAAAAAAAGAATTCATCAATAACTGTAGTCATCAAGAAGAAAGCATGCCATGAACAAGCCAGAAATAGAGAAGAACTTCTAAAAGAGACAAAAAAGATGGCACAAGCTAACAGAAACCACTGTGAGAAAACTTCGACCCAAATGGCCTGAGAGAAGGCCATTGCCAAAGTGAGAGCCTTTCTTCCCAAAGGAGCTCCAGAGAAACTCCAGGCTCAGAGTCAGCAAATTTAAAGAGCAGGATAATGGTCAGATTAATTAAAAGACCATCAGTCAAGCAGCAGCTGCTGTGCCAGTATTGGTCCTCCTTTTCTGAGACAAAAAACAAAGCAGCTGGAAACATGGGCATTTGCTTCCCAGGATAAAACCTTAAGAATTACTTTCCAAACAAAGGAGAATCTTCCCTGAGAGAGCTTTTAGCCTAGATATCCAGGCTGGAGAGAAAAGAGAACCAAACTTCCAGAAAGAGCAGGGAGATAACTAAGTGGTATGTGAGGCCCAGGAGTGAACACACCAAACTTCTCTATCCCCAGAGCAAAGACTTCCATCCTGATGTTGCCCAGGAACCCCAAGGAAAGCCTTCTATGGACATACATTATTACTAACAGATAAAAAGTAATACTGATACAAGACCAAAAGCATTAATGAGATAACATGAATATTTATACTGAGTGAAGGCATAATCCACATATAGTTACAAATATTGTAAATCAAACAACATAGCATTCAAAATTAAAACTCTTAGATTATAAGAAGATATTGTCAAAAATTATAACCACAAAGGGGCACATTAACATACTGCTATGCAAAAATAATAAAATAATAAAATTCCCAGGGGAGAGGGATAAATTAGGAGCTTGGGATTAACATACGTGTACTGCTATATATAAAATAGATAACCAACAAGCATCTACTGTATAGCACAGGGAACTCTACTCAATATTCTGTAATAACCTATATGAGAAAAGAATCTGAAGAAGAATGAATATCTGTATACGTATAACTGAATCACTACGCTGTACACCTGAAACTAACACGACATTGTAAATCAACTATACTCCAATAAAATTTAAAAATAAGATTCAGAATGAAAAAATAAGATTGTAAAATATCTCAAAAATGTTTAAATTGGTTATATATTGAAATGGTAATATTTTGGAAGTATGGGATTAAATAAAATATGATAAAATTAAAAAAAAATAAAATTCTTAAAAGTAAAATTTTAGTTATTTTAATAATAATGTTTACAATAAGTAGACATGTTAAGAAATTTTGTATATGACAGAAATTACACATTATTTCAAATGTCATTTGCAATAATTATAATAAAATCTGAATATGCATTAGAACAGAAAAACTCACTACATTCATACAAGTGAAATTTAAACAAAATATCCAAATTCTCAGATTTAAAACAAAGGTTAACTAGAAATTTTATAAAGGCTAACATAACCCAATAACCAAACAGGAGGAGGAAAGCATGAAAAAGATAGTTTCAGAACATCTATTTTGTGCAATTTATGTAAAATTACTAAAAAAAAAAATTCAGCAACAACCCACCAGTTTCTTGATAAAACAATGTATCATAGCCTCAAATGAATTCTCCAAGAATGAAAAATTATATGTACATATATGCATATATATTTACAACTGATGCCAAAGTAGATTATTAGCAAAAACTTAACACTTATTCCTGATGCTAATCATATTAAGCTAGAAATGACAGGAAATTGTCTTAACCTGAAAGGTATATGCCCAGACACCCATAGCAGAATACTAGGAATATTCCCATTAAAGTCAGTAAAAAGAAAAGGATCACTGCTACTACAGTTACTATTCTCTTTTGGTCTGGATATCCCAGCCAATGAAATAAGACAAGAAAAAATGAGGAATAAATATGGAAATATGGAAGTATAGCAACTTTATAAACTATAAAGTTATTATTTGTTGATGGTAATATTGCCTACCTAAAATATTCAAGAAAGTCAACAGAAAACTTTAGAATTAAAAAATTCAGTCTGATGGCCAAACAAAAGACAACATTAAAAAATAAAAAAGCTTTTCTATATATTTTCAGTAACTAATTTTTAAAACATTTAAAAGTTTCAGAGGGAACCAGTAATGCACTCCCACTCTCAAAAGGCCTACCAAATGAAGGGAAAAAATGTCTACCTAAGGCATATCATTTTAATTTAAGAATGTGCAGGATTAAAAAAGAAAACATCTTAAAAGATTCCAGAGAGAACTAAAGCGCCACCTACAAACAATTCAGAATGAGAATGACATCAAACTTTTTAACAGCAACATTGGAAGCTATAAGATGATAAATCAATGCCTTTACAAGTTCAAGAGGAAAATGACTCCCAAACTGAATGCTATCCTCAAGTACAAGGTAAGAATAAAGATACTTTTTAGTCCTGCAAAGTCCCAGAAAAAAAAAAAAAAAAGGACCTCCTACACACTCTTTTAAGGAAGCTAATTGAGAATGCCTCAAAATGAAGGAAAAAGAAATCCCAAAGGACAGAAGTAAAAGGAATTCCTATCGCATGAAGGAACGCCCAGGGATAACACTTGTACTGTAGACCTAGAGAAGAATGGAACAGGAAGGCTCCGGAAGGAAAATCTCCAAGGGGGAAGAAATAAAACTGATACTAACTACACAGTGTGTTTGACTTTATTGAGAAGGGTTTCACATATGTGGTTGTGAGTATAGGCGATTCACAGAAAACTAGGCAGAGAAAAACAAGACAATTATGAACTTGAAAAACAATGAAGAGATTGTATAAGAACAAAAGCAAAATTAGAGTGTATAATATAGCTCATGTGAAAAATTACAGTCATAATAATGTACCTTAATAATGAATTAACTTACAATGTGGTGCAATTATAATGAAATGGGAAGGAGAGGCATGTACGTGTAAGAAAGTGAAGTTCTCATCACCCAGGGTAGGAAGTAAATACCATAAACAATGTCTTAAAAATAAAAAAATAAAAAGCACCTTACCAGCAAAGCATGATATTTACAAACAGATATACATAGCTGAAGAAATTACTAAAAATGTTGCCAATTGTTGTTTCTGGGGGTGGGAATTGGAGTGGATTAGTGCAACTCCAGCAGTAGGCTGGTAAATGCTTAAAAGTTGCTCTCTCAAAAACAAAATAAAACCCTGATGTGTAGCATGTGACAATTTTTGTGTTGGAAATACTCCCCTGTGGCTGATTTAAAGCTACCAATGTGTTGTCCCTGAACACAGAATTGGGGGAAAGCCCATGCAAACTGGTTCCAGTATATCAGTATTCTAGACACAGGATAATTATTTTTTATTTGATGTTAAAACTCTGTACATGTATTGGGACTTCCTAGGTGGCACAGTGGTTAAGAATCCACCTGCCAATGCAGGGGACATGGGTTCGATCCCTGCTCTAGGAAGATCCCACTTGCAGCGGAGCAACTAAGCCTCGTGTGCCATAATTATTGAGCCTGCGCTCTGGAGCCCGTGAGCCAAAACTCCTGAGCCCATGTGCCACAGCTACTGAAGCCCACGTGTCTAGAGCCCATGCTCCGCAACAAGAGAAGCCACAGCAATGAGGAGCCTGCGCACTGTAACAAAGAGTAGCCCCCACTCACCTCAACTAGAGAAAGCCCGTGTGTAGCAACGAAGACCCAACACAGCCAATAAATAAATAAATAAATAAATTTATTAAAAAATAAACTCTGTACATGTATTAATTTAAAATAATAAGCAAGCACCTAAATAGATTAGTCGGTATGATATCTTAAAATGAAAAAGAAGCATTATAAAAATGATCTCATTATTATAAATAATAAAAATTATAAAATACCTAGGAATTGATATTATTGGAAATGCTAAAGATACGCATCAAGAAAATTAGAAAATTTAACTATGAGATATTTAAAGGCCAAAAAGAGACTTTGTCCTTACATGGAAAACTCAAGTAACTAAAATACCAAAGCTTCACAAATTTATTTTTTAATTAATTGAAAGCTCAACCTAATCTAAACAGTTTTTATTAGAATTTTATATGCTGATTCTACATTTAACATAATGAGTAAGAATTATACGAGACCATCACTTAAAGAAATAAAGAGTTAGCATTTGCCATACTATGTTAAAACATACCATAAAGCCGCATTTATTTAAAGATTATGTTATTGGCATAGGCACAGCAATATACAAACATACTAATAAATGTAATATTCAAATCAGTGAGGAGAAAATGGACTACTCAAACTACATGAGGACCACTGAATATTCTTAAGGAAAAATATTAAGCTGAATTATTAATTTAGATTTCTACTTCATATAATATTAAAAACTCAATTTTAAATAAAAATCTAAACACTTTTTAAAACCTTAAAAACATTTAAAGCACAGATATTTCTTTAAATTTGGAGTTGGGAAGATGTTCCTAAGTTAGACATAAACCCAGAGGCCTTAAAGGAACAGATTTGCACTGACATAAACAGTAATAACTTCTATGGACTAAAATAAAACAGAATCAAAATTAAAAGGCAAGTAACATTGGGAATAAAGACTTGCAAAATACATTATGCATCAATACCTATATAGAAAGAGTTCCTATAAATCAGTAAGAAAAATACAAATAGTCCATTAAAAAAGAAGTCAAAGCACAGGATCAAACAATTCACAGAAGCTAAGTAAATAGCCAACAACATAAAAAGGATGCTCAGCCTCACTAATAATTAATATCAATGAAAACAATGATGAGATACAATTTTTAGCCACCAAATTGGCAAAAATTAAAAAGGATATAGAGAAACAGTCTTTTTTTTTTTTTGTCTTTCTTTTTGCATTGCTAGTAATAACATAAATTGGTACAATCATTTGCAGGAAAATTTAGCAGTATCTACCTGAAGCAAATGCTTAGGCCTTTTGTCATAGTGTCTGGGGTGGGGGTGTGAAAGTCTATTTGCATACACAGAGTCTAATATACTAGATAATTCCTCATGTGTCCATTTGCCCATATAGATACAGCTATCAGACAACTGTTTTTCCAAAATTAAACCAGTTCTAGACAGATCTGAATTTTGATAATGTGATATTATGAAAGTCACAACTCTCAAAAATATTAATTCCATCCTTAATTAGTTCCTAAAGGTTTTATTTTTAGTTTATATAAAATTTTAAAAATAATTATGCAGTTATTTTTACGTATATGTAGCACTCATAGAAAAAGAAAAGTAACTATCACTTATTGACAGCCTGCTCCATGCCAAAAACTATACTAAACACTTTATACAAACTTCATTTCATTCATAGTTTTCATATGTTTATGAAGTATTATAATCCTCACTTTGAAGATAAGGTTCAGAGAGCCTAAGTAACTTATCCAAGGTCACACAGCAAGTTAGAAGGTAATTCAAGCCCACATCTCCAAAGATCCCAACCCTTATGTTATGATTGTAAAATATGAGCAATAAATAAATTGCAAAGGATACAAATAATGCAGTCAAGATTGGTAAGATTATGAATTTTTAATCACACAGAATTAACTAGAAGATCCATTGTTAAAGTCATACTACTGAAACATTAAAAAAATTCACTGAATTAATATTCACAACACTATACAGATAGAGCAAGGGAGCTTTTAATGTGCTATCTTATCTCCCTTTTAAGAACATCTCAAAGTGTTTACCCCAAAATACAACTATTTGTCAAAAGTATGATACCACAATCAATCCCTAAATAAGGCACTCATTCATTCTACTGATTCTCCTTTAAATGTTCCCACTGTGGATTACAACTTCTTAATATATAATATATAATTCCTTGTTTTGCTGATATATTTAAATAAGAATAACACCAGCAGTGGCTAATATGAAAACTTCAAGAGCCTTCCTGACACCAGGAGAACTCTAATTCTCTCGAGGGATCGCTGGTCCACAGTGAATGTGAGCATCTACAGATGGGTGGTCACTCTGCTTTTTCTGATACATCCAGGACAATGAGCTGAGTAGTGCCAGTTCGTGCTCCTAGCTGTTTGACACGGTTGCCGAGGTGTTTGTTTGCTTTTATCAGTCCACTGTAGAGGCTGGCTCTCCTCCCGGATTTTCTGCTTCGTTTTTCCAGCTCGGGTTGGTCTGGACCATCTGCCTCACTAGATCAGCATTCCCCTCTCCAGGTTCCTCATCTCTGTCGCTACAAGTTGGGGTATTTTCTTTTCAAAGTAATGGCCACCTGCACCTTATCCATTTTTGTATTCAATTCTCCAGTTTTCTTCAATAGACTGTTCATTTTTTGGAGAAGTTTGTGTTATTTAATTTGATAGTCTACAATGGGATTTCTATTTCAGGTATGGGATGAGCTTGTTCAATGCATCTTTATAACCCAATACCACATTTAAAATACATTCCTTTGATTTGCTTTATATCATGCCACTAGAGGCCCTCCTATTAATATATTTACCCAGGTAGATATCTTATTTCTTTTCTGTCTTAAACCACATACCTAACAGAAATACCAATCCTATTTTAGCAATAAATTCAATGCACCTGAAGAGCAGGTGAAGCACTGTGAGTTCATTCCACAAATTAATAAAGGCTAGAGTAGCTCAAAGCCTAAAAGATGACAGGCACAATATCTAAATGAAAAGGAGCTGTCAGAGGAGCAGATCCAACAGTGGTGAACGCAGGCTAACCAGGGACAGTCCAGTTTCACTGGACAGAACAGGAAATGAGTCAATCCCAGCAACAGGCAAGATGAGGGACGTAAGGTGTGAGGGACATGGTTTTTAAGGGATTGTAGCTGCACAAAAGGCAGAGATCCAGAAGTTCCTTGGTATGTGTAAAACATGACCACATGTGTGTGGTCTGTGCCAAGGCTCTGTTCCCTAGAAGGAGAGGATAGACCAAAGCAGCTTTGGAGTACAATTCACAGGGTTCCCAGGGAGAGAAAGCTAGACTGTTCAACTAGAACTGTAACACAAAGTAAGGTTATGGTCATAGCATCAAAGCCTCACCCCTCGTTTTAGAACTTCAGGACCAAGTTAGCAAAGCTGGTCTGTTCTTGAACCTTTAATTATCACTCAGATTCTAACATTTCACTGATTGTAGGGATCCAATGGCCTTAGAGTCTGATGAATTGAGTATTCGGTTGGGCCTATGTAGCCCAAATTAAGAGAAGATGAATGATGTAGATCAGAAAACCAAACAGGTCACTATGATTGTAGGCCTTTACAAATCTGATGTTGAGGATTTAAGCTAGAGGTGGAGTATGTCAATATCAGAACATATGTTCAAATATGAGACTTGTTCTCCATGCCCATGGCAGACATCAAAAATCAATCACAGCACGTTTCCCCACTGATGCAGATACATTCTCATTGTCTCCCTTAGCCTGTAACTGATGCCACAAACTAATTGATTGGAATTGGCATTCCTTTGGAAGTGAAATCAATTTGCTGTCCTTGGTTTGCCCTTTCCTTTCTAATCCTTTGCTGTTTGGTTTTTATGGAAAATTTTTAAAGGAATGTCATTATCTCCTGTAGGCAGATCTAGTTTCTTTACCTCTTAACATGGGGAGAAGGTGTCTTGAAAACATCAGAGGCTCTATTGGAAATTCTGCTGACTGATGAACACTTTTGCAGTCCAAAAAGCATTTTTCGGATCTTATCTGGGAGACAGTTCTACAGATAAATTTCTTTAAATATTCCCATAGTGTCCTGAGTTAAACTTCCGCTTAAAGGGAACACAGAGACAAACACAGGGAGCTTTCACTTACATTTACACAAATATCCCAAAGGGCTGTGGCTGGAGTTTGGCTATTGAGTGAGTCTCCTGAGTCTATAAGCTCAAACACAATTCTTTTCAGGGTGTAAATGAAGCTGGGTACAATTAGGCAGAAAACGATATCTTTAAAGGAAAAAGAAATTCTATGCAGGCTGCAGTCCAACTTCAATAAAAAATAAATGGTAGAAAGAAAAGCCTTACCCTTGGATAAATAAAGTGACCTTCAGTGGGTGTAAGTAACAAGCATTACTTTTAAGCATCAAACTCCTTGGATTCTCTCTTTGTCTCTCAAAGAATAGCAATCTTTAACAAATAAAAGAGAAAATTAATACACATTTTAAAACTCAGTTAACTCAAATAATCAGGCAACTTTAACTGCAATTATATATATTCTATATTGAGTTGAACCAATATTTTTAATTGTTAAAAAAAATTGTTTTATCTTTCCACTGGTTAAAGACTTAAGATAAATGCTTCCAAAACACAATTCAGCAGAATGAAATACAACGTCCACAGGGTGTTGATTTCTTTTAATATTTTCTTTTTCTTACTTAAATACTACAAATGTATTTAGACCTAATGTTGCCACAGTCACTCTCCAACATTCCAGAAGATAACTGAGCAACGGTTCTTCATTCAAATTATCTAGCTTGATAAGTCTTTATTTTCTTTTTTCTATGACCATGGCATTGCTCTTAAGATTTAACAGCCATCTTGATGATGAAGAAGGTCTCAGAAACCAATTACTAAGATCTTGTAGAATTTAACAGAATAATTCAAATGGTGCCCAATAGATTCAATATATTTATAACACCAAAAGGAGAAAGGTAGAAGAAACTTGAAAGAAGCTCTAAAGTTCTTTTGCGTTCAATAGCTGTCTGACTAAATGGAATGCGATGTGAGATTTTAGGGCAAAAGGTAGCAAAGGCTGCTGTGTATTAGTTCTTAAAGAATCGTACCTTCAGCTTGCTAATAGCTGTCATTCCCATAACCTTTGAAGAAATGCATATAGCACTCAGGCTCCAAGCTTCCCTCCACCTCAGTGACAAAGCATTTTTTCTATCTGCAAGTCTTATTCAGCATTTTAGGTTATCTCTTAAAAAACTGCCTACTGGTTGACTGCTTCAGACAGATAAGACTTCTAGACTGCTTTTGACAGAAATAATTACAAATCACTATGTTGACAAATTCCCAATATTATAACTACATCCTCAAAATATTGTTTGTGCTCCAGTAATATACTGAAGATAGGAAGCAAAAGAGTTATTCCTACATATGGTAGAAAGTTATATAGAAATTATTAGGTATTCAAGCACTTCAAAAGTGCCTGGTAAAGGAGTTGGAACTCCTGCATTCTGGAGTTGTCAATACTTATTCTTGGGAAAATCATTAGAGATTTGGACCAGAGATGAACACTTTGTGTCTGCTTGCTTTCCTATTAGATAAGCAAATAAATATAAACCCTATTGTTTCTTGGGCCATTTTCATTTCAAAGAAAATCACGTAGTGAAGGAGAGGCAGCTCTCTTTGGAAAGAAATCTGGACAATCTCTATAATGCAAATGACTGCAGAAGAAAGATTTCACTCTAAAGAATTTCATTCCTATAACCTTGTAAATTAATGGAGATGTGGCCATGTCTTGGGCCTGAAACACTCAGACAAGTGTGATAGCAAAACAAAGCAAACTTTATCATTATCAAGGAAAATATAAATAAATAGAAGTTATCATGAGACAAAGTTCAGCCATCAAACTCAACTTTCAAACAGCCAGAATTGCCCTACAATAGAATTAACATCTCCATTTTGGAGAGAAACCCCTATTTATAGATGCTCTTAAGCAAAGACTTATTAATAAATAAGAAAATTGGGCACAGTATGTAACCTATGAGTTCAGATTCTTAAGCAAATATTTCACACACAAAACTTCTGTATCTTTAGTACAATCTGACAAGCCACTTCCACCTCTAGAACTCATTTTTTCATCTGCAAAAAGAAGGTTCAGCTGGAATGGTGATAGTCAAACATGTGCATTGTTGTCAGCTCACAAAGGGCCAGCTTGATGAGCCATGCACTGTATACAAATCACAAGTTTTCTCCTCAATTCTTATGGGTAATTGGCTGGAAACTTCTTTTTACAAATTATTGAAGGCTACTAAATATCCTTTCCAATGTTTATTAAATGTCTCTAGAATTTCTGAAGTTCCCAGTTCATAAACAAATGTAGGCTCATTACTAGAGCACACTGAGGCTGAAATTAACTCTTCTATTAAGAAATTTGGTTGTCACACGATACTGGGGTATAATGTGTATGTGCTTTCACAGTCCCACAGTTTGAGGGAAGGAAGCTTTGTCAGATCAACAGGAATGTCTTGAGTTGACTGTGGCTTTCACTTGCTGTTATTCTTATTTTAACAGTATGTTATGGTTTTATTAACTTCATTATTATTAACTGAGTTCATATGAGTTGTTTAGTTGCATGTGCAAGTGCATGGATTCATCATTGGTGATGTCTGTAAAATTTTATTAATTAGTATTTCACATACTAGACACATGAATCTATGACATTTTGAAAAACAATCATCCGGACATCTGTGTTCAAAGTGATGTAATACTGCACAGAACAGTAAAAAAATCTTCCTCCAAACATATTTGCCTTGTTTTCTTTTCATCACTAGGTTCTTGATCTACTAGAATGCTCATCTAAATAAAGTATGTCTCCACCCCAGTGTTTATTGCAGCACTATTTGCAATAGTCAGGTCATGGAAGCAACCTAAATGTCCATCAACAGAGGAACGGATAAAGAAGATGTGGAACGTATATACAATGGAATATTACTCAGCCATAAAAAGGTATGAAATTGGGACATTTGTAGAGACATGGATGGACCTAGAGACTGTCATACAGAGTGAAGTAAGTCAGAAAGGGAAAAACAAATATCATATATTAACGCATATATGAGGAATCTAGAAAAATGGTATAGATCAACTGGTTTGCAAGGCAGAAATAGAGACACAGATGTAGAGAACAAACATATGGACCCCAAGGGAGGAAAGTGGGGGTGGGGGGGTGGGGGAGGATGAACTGGGAGATTGGAATTGCCATATATACATTATTAATAAGAAAAAAATATCAAATTGTACACTTTATGCAGTTCACTGTATGTCACATATATCTCAATAAAAGTTCTTTAATAAATAAAAAAACAAATAAAGTGTGTCTCAAAAAAATCCTATATTAAAAACTTTCCAGCAAAGTGGAAGATTTCTAGGAACCTTCAGAGCCCTACTTTATAATTCCAACTCTACACCATGGAAACCCTTTCTCATGTTGGGAAGGAAGGCTTAAGGGTGAGTTGAAATGACAGTGTTAACTTATGAGAAGAAAGCTAGTCACACAGCTGCCATCTTTGAGGAGAGTGGTTTCTAGTTTAGAAGAACCATGAGGAATCAAGAAGGGAGAGATTTCATGCTCTAATCACTGTTCCAGCTGCTACACTGGGAAACAAGGAGGCTTACCACTAAGGGCATAAGTGAGAAAAATCAAAGCCTAGCACCTAAAGTGACTGATATCCTTCCTACTCACCTCAGGTAAGCCTCAGGGTAGCCAGAAG
The DNA here is from genome assembly GCF_030028045.1 of Hippopotamus amphibius kiboko. Taxonomy (NCBI): domain Eukaryota; kingdom Metazoa; phylum Chordata; class Mammalia; order Artiodactyla; family Hippopotamidae; genus Hippopotamus; species Hippopotamus amphibius. Next base: position 63,101,784 of record NC_080189.1, on the reverse strand, counting down.
TGAGGCTTTGACAGAAAAAGACCTAAAGACACAGAATTATAGACAGACTTACATGTAAACAGGTGAACAACAGGACCAAGAACAACAATATAGAAGTAAATAGTAGTTTTAGAAAAAATACTGAGAGCTGTGAGATAGAAGAGCTATGAGATGTTTTATATTTTAAATCTTCCTCAAGCTAAAATTCTTTCCTTAGTCATAAACAGATTTTCCTAATTTAGTACATTTATTTTAAATAAAGAGATTAATTAGAAGGCAGAAAATTTCAATTATGAGTAAATCCCTGCTCCCCAGCTACTGGTCCCTGGAGAGAAAATGAAACACACAGGAATTTTCAGGTTTGCCACGACTGTCTGATGGCCATTCCCTGAATGGCAGCTATAAGGTCTCAGGGCTTACGAGCATCTCCAGATATCTCAGGGTGCACTAAAGAATATCCTGTAACCTACACATGTATGAGAGTGTCCTCTGTCAGATCAGAGGATGGAGGGCATTTGTACTGTGAAAGATGCAATACCCATCTTGATCAAATACATCTGAAATTATGTAAAGACATTAAAGTTAGAATTACGATTTTCATGTCCTGACTACAGTTAACAAGTTATAACTTGCTCCTAACAAGAGAACATTGGGAAAGGATGGAATAGAATGACAATGAGTTAATACCTGGAATATCCAATAATCCACAGCCCTGAGGATACTGACCCCAGTACTTGTGAGTAACTGAATGTTGGGGTGACAGAAAATTGTTAAAGTGCTTGTGAGTGGTTATTTCATGTACACACTACTAATAAAACAGCAACTCAAAGCAAAATAACTGAAAGTGAAAAGTTGAAATAGCACTAATCCTACTAATAATGGCATGCTGGAAAAAAACCCCTGCATTTATACTTTCAAACAATAAAATAAAATTATGCATAATCTTCAATAGTTTGACTTCATTTGGCTCAACATCACAGGCAAAAAGAGAACTGAAAAATTCAATACTCACAAAAATCAGTTCAACATTTTTAAAGAGTGGGCGTGTTTCTTTTGCTGGTAAAACTACAACTTACTGAGAACATTAATGAATTTTATTACCTATGCTTATAAAATATTTTTATAAATATCCTGTCAAATTGTCTAGTTCTGTTTCCATTACTCGCTCAAAATCTTTGTTTGTTGTTTTTTACTTTGGTCAAATCTTAGAGCACTCATGGGAATGCACTACATTTGGAACAACATTCAGTACTAGGCACAAAATCAACATTAAATGTCTTGAGAACAGTGAGTAATTACAAAATATTGTACAATTTTAATGCTTCAATTGTCTTTTCATTCAGCATTGGATTGAATTTAACTCAATGTTTATAATTTTAGAAAAGTTCTTAGTAGGAATGACTTTGTATGTGAAGTCTTTTATCTATTACAATAACATTATATCAATGTGATGCTACTGAACTACTATCAGTAAGCCTTACAACATGAGTTGTTCTGACAAATCTAATAGTGCACTTTTTTTTCTCTAAGACCTAGGGGTGAAATGTGGAGGGGGGAACAATTCACCAACCCACCCATCTTGGCTTTTTTTAGCACAGTACAACCAAATCAGGCAAAGAGATATATAAATTTAAAGCTATCATATAAGGTATTCAGGCCAAGAAAATCTACTTCTCAGAGAGGAGAAGTATTGTAGGACTTAAATTATCCACAGTGACTACCTAAGCTGATACATGTACCAGATAATTTCTAAACTCTCTCCTTCACTTTGTGTAGCTACAACTGTGTTCACAGCGCTCCACACATGGCTCTAAACTGACTCACTTGTAATATACTGCCGATGGTACTTCCATTTATTACTGAGTGTTGTTCTGCACTGTATCATAAGTTCAGCCTTTGGACAGCAATTGGAACATTTTTCACCAGTGCCCCCTACTTTATGGACAATACCATGTAGTTATTACCTACCTATATATAGAGCAATTCCAGTAATTTCAATGAATAACAGCTTGTAATATTATTTAACAGAGCAAAATTAAAATGAGTTTGCATTATTTTTAACTAGCTCTGAAAACCTATCCAAGAATTTTAAACGAAATGATATCTCCCTCTACTGCACAGAAGTCATTATAAACCTTATGTCAGAAAGCATTCATTATGGCTCCTACCAATTCAATTTTTTTAGCAATTATATATTGGGTATAATTTCTAGAAGTTGTTCTCAGTTCAATAAACTTTCCAGAACAAAGCTAACTAACCTATTTTCAATGTCCATGCACTGTGATTTTCAAAACTCTTAACTTTAAAAACTGGAAACTATTGTGTATAAAAGGAAAACAAACAAAAATATAATGACTTGTATTTCCATATTGGATTTTCATAAATATCTAATTAAATTTTTTCTGTGACCATAAAGTTCTAAAATAACGTGTATAAACAGTAATCTTTTTTAGAATTGTTTTGATAATGCAACAGTATTTCTGAAATATAACCTCATGTACTTGATTTGTTTTTATTTATTCCTTAGTTCTCTTTACTCCTTCTTTCCAAAACAGCACAAAGCTATTAGAACAGTTTACTAGATTTGTCTTAAATTTTGCCGAGACTTAGAATGCACGAGGCCTTGACCAAGCTCATTAGCCTAATGATAGCGAGATATATGAGGTTTCATCCTCCCATACCATATGGGGTCTGGCTTCAAGGGAAAATGCAGCCATTATAAAATAACCTGGGCAGATAACAACTGCACCACAGTCTGTTCAAACCAAGACATCAAATCTTTGCTAAATTTACACATTCCAGTTCCAAACTTAGGCTCTTTGTTTATCCAGGAAACATTGATTTGCATTTCTTTTTTATCCTAATCCATCAATCTTTTTGTATACCACTCAAGAGCATACTTAAATCTCCCTAAAGATAATCTATGCATTGTTTTTGGCATATGAATAGAATCATTTCTTTCACACCCCATAGTTTTCTTTCTTTACACTTACACAAAAAGGCCTCATTTAATTCAGAGGAAATGAAAGTTCTAGTATAACTAGTAAATTCCTTTCAATCATATCACCAGAAGTGACATTCTTGCCACTGACATTCCTCTTTTTAAAAAAAGTTTGTTTTGTTGGTTTTGAGTTCTTATTTTTTCTCTCTTAGGTGTTCTATTTTGTTTATGATGACTCTTCTGACCTTAAATTATCAAGGAATAATGCATAAGTGTTCCCTACCTGGTTGAATCACTAAGAATCAAGTACTTGTGTAGAATTTCACTGAGATGTAGTCTGAAGATAGATGACATCTAACTCTGTAATACGTTAGTGAGGTTTTTATTTGCACCTTTTCAATGCTCTTCACTGTGAAAACCTTTTGAGGAAATATTCTCAAGTTGCCAAGTCATCCACGTATTTCTCCCTTTACATTTCCCTTACTTTAATTCAGGAAAAAAAAATCATATTCATTATGATAAAAAATAAGAACTTCTGAATACTTTAATGATTCTAGTGTGATCTTCTCTCATTTTAACTTCGGCAATTATTCTCATATATACCCAAGATGACCTATCCAGTCTAGACATCACTTCTTCCCAGTCCTTCTCTTTTTATAAAAATACTTTATATCCATGCCGTGCCTTTCATCTAAAGAACTAAAAGTGGTTCTTTTTCTCTAATATGCCTTTATATTCTCTAGAGACCAAAGAGGCTTTTTTATTATTATTATTGTAGCTCTAGCCTTCTTTTATGGGTGAAATCTGGTCTGGTTGCTAAGAAGCATGGATTTGAATTCACTCTCTAGCAGCTTCTACCCTTTCACTTTTAAAATGGTTATTCTTTTTAATCCATTGAAGTGCATTTGACTATCATTTTAAAAAATCTCCTTTTAAAAGTCAAAACGCAACTCTCTGGAAACCAATGAATCTCATTGCCACGGTATGGTAGGTTCTCCTGCTTCAAGATCTATAATCATTTCTTCAGTGTCAGTAATAAAATGCTTCAGTAACCTCTCACAGCCCCTTGGCAATCTGCCTACTAGTGTCAGGCCATTCTCCCTGCTATCCTACTACTCAAGAGCCAAGAATGATAGTGCTGCTACCACGGCAATTTGGAGCATTGAAGGCCTGCAAGTCTTTTCTTTGTTTTATATGAGATATTAGCTAAAGAATGTTTATTGCATAATTAAGAAGCTTATTTTGTTGACAACTTCCCAGAGTCCATTTCCCCCTCCCATGTAGACTTGCCGATCTACATATGGCCTTTATTTCTAGACTAACATGTGGTTCCTTATCTTGCTCCACTTGTGCAGTGAGCATTACCTTGTTACCTTGCCCGAAGTCACACATGAGTGCCTGCTTACCCAAAAAATAGTTACTGGGACACTAAGTGTACATGAAAATTTGCATGAGTCTGCAATTTTATTCTTCCTTCCAAGTAGGCCAGTTCATCTAAACATGGATTAATCAATTAGTGTGTGCCAAGCACTGTGCTAGGTATTGGAAAAGAAAGATTAAGAAAATCCTAGTCTTGTTTTCAAGGAGAACATTGTCTAATGGAGATAACATACATAAACAAAAATATAAAAAAGATGAGAGGCATACAGTCAGAAATATTACAGGATATTAAGAGAATGTGCAGAGAGGCCCTTGGCTTAGTCGGGGAAGGAAGTGAAGAGGTCAGGAAAGATCCAATGCAAAAGAGAAAGTCTGTGCAGAGGTGTATAGCATGAGTAGGAGTCACGTAGGCAGAGTGTGGGAACAAGCATCCCAAGAATAAGGGAAGCATAAATAGTGGCTTGAAGATGCTAAACACAGCATTGCATTTGGGGAATTACTAGCTCACTGTTATTAAAGCATAAAATCTGAGTGGAGAACGCCAGCATAAGAATGAAAGACATTATCATGAACTAAATCACGAAGCGCCATATGCATCATTCTGAATGAGCAAAATGGATAATTAAAGAACACTTTAGTTTTGTATGACCAGAAGCCTCCAACTTGAGCGTAATATTAGCACAAAGTACTGACAAATTGTGTTAATGAAGCCCATCCATATCAACCATTGTAAAGAGCTGTTTAAAAGAAAAAGATGGAAGCTCAAGTGCTTTGTCAAGGGTCCTCCAGGGCAGTGAAAAAGTCATGGATTCTAAGCTGGGTGGCAAGCTATCCACCTGTTATCTGCAGAAGAGCAGAGAAAGTATTAGAAGTTGCCAAAAAGAAAGTAAACTGCATGACAGTGATTATATTCTTCCAAAGTGTCAGATTCGTGCTCTATGAAATTCAACAAAGTTGTAGGTCACAATAGAGAATAAGACTCAAAGAGTCATTATGCATGTCCAACCATGCTGCATTACACCACTGATGTTCACACCAGCACTTTCTTTACCAAAAGTTTCTTGTTCTTTTCAGGATTGATTTCCCTTATCAGCTTTAATGCATCCTTTGTTTGCAGTGAAGTCTGATGTGATTAAAGAGAAAGAGGGCTCTTAACAGAATTGTAAAGAAGAATGGATCTCTCCCAAACATGAGCAATAACAGCACTTTGCATTTCTTACACCCCTAAGCCAACAAAAAGGAAAATGGTACCCATATATCACAGATAACAGATTCACAAACCAACGCAAGATTATGCAACTAATTGAAGGTCATAGAGACAATCAGTCATCTCAAGATTAGAGCCCAGGCCTCTGACTCAGTGTTTAAAATCCCCTATTATGTCCCTTGTCTAATATAATGTTGTGGGTTAACCTACAATTGCACTTTGCCAAAATCCTTTCCAAAAATCTTTAGCTTGACATTGATCTAGGATAATGGATGATGCCTGAATAAGAAGCATTTCAGACGTTTTATCTCTTTTTGTGATAACAAAGATCTGAAAGCTTTGTTAGGAAAACTGGTTCTGAGCCAGTTTCTACTCAAGCCTCTGGTAAATGTTCTGAGAAATGGGAACTGTAGAGTTAAAAGGAGTTGGTAGATTTCTAACGCAGAACTATCCTCTTTAGAAGATCTGTAATTCATATATTTTATAGTCTACTTGAGTCTGTGTTCCACAGCATTTCTTTTAGTCACTGAGAGCTCTGGCAGAGGTTAATTGACCAGGGAAGGCATTTATCATTCTAGGCTTGTCATTTAAGCAGAATGGTACCATCTGCATAATTTTTTCCTGCATATTTGGACCTAACAGGATGCACAAATTTTATAATGGCGTAGGGAAAAGGTACAGAGTTTTGAATAGGTCTTCCCCTAACTTCCAACTAGAAATAGCTACTATTATTGCATAGCAACTAATTATTACAGGTTCTTTTAAAAAACAAAGAATCTTTGATAGTGGAAATAAAATATTAAAACATAGTTTTGCAATTCAACCAAGTCACATTTTGTTTATATCAAAATATTGTATGGATATATGTATTGACTATTCCATTAATTGATTACAAATGAATGATTTTGCAAACAAAAAAAAGAGCAAAATGTTTCTAATCCTACGTATGGTCTCAGTGGTCAATACAATTGTGGACACACAGGATTCTCAAAATGACACAATAATATGAAACTTAGAACAGTCTTACTTACATACTTTTTTTAAAATATAAAGGCCAATAGAATGTGAGTGTTGAGAGAATTATTGTACATTACTTAGTCCAACTACTTTTTTATGGAAATAAAAATTGAAGCCCAGGGAAGTCTTTCATGAGCTAAGAGCCATGATTTGAACCCAGATTTTTCTATCTCCAAGTGCCCTTAAAAGCCATCCTCAACTCAGCTTTTCTTCTCGATGCTGACTTGTGCTTCCCCAACAACCACTGCAATTTCCTCCTAGAAACCTCTCGTCTGAGTTTGGAATAACCACTTTAATTTCTTAATTTCCAATCCCAAATGCCTTTTTGTTAACTTCCTAATTTTCTTAACTGCTCTGCATTTTTTGACCTTGACAAACTTCAGTCCTTTGTAAAACTCCATTCATTTATTTGTTCAAAAAGATTTATGGAGTGACTGCTGTCTATCATGTCCTCCCTCAATTTTTCCACTTGACACTAACCTATTTCCTTCTGACATGACCTGCTCTGTCTGCTCTGTGGCCACAACTTTTTCTTCCCCCAACCTAAATTTCTAGGCATTTCTCAAGACTTCTCTCAGTTTCCCTTTTGTATACTTCCTTACTCCTAACTTGCATCCAATTCCATGATTTCAATCATCCCCCTCTGTGACTAAATGACAAAATAGCATCTCTGGTCCAGCTCTATCTCCTCAGAGCTTGGGCCACCTTCCTCCAGCAAGTGTTCACCTGGAAAGCTCAGATTCACTCAAAACTAAGTCTTCTGAAACTAAATATATACTCTCTCCCCAACCTAACTCCCCTGAAGACTTTACTGTCTTGATATAAAATGTGATCACAGCCAATCAGCAAGGCCTTAATGTCAAGGCTACTACTTTAAGAGAGTCCTCTGATGCTCTGGGTTAAATAAATTGCCCAGAGTTGCCAATTATCCCTGCACATCTGCTCCTTCTTTTCCACTTATACTGCTTCTGCTTTACGTTCCAAGGCCTGACCTATTTCTCCTTCTTCCCTCTGGCTCGATTATTAATATAAAAATCTTCAACGTACAGAAAAATTAAAAGAATAACACAGTGCTCATCTGTATACACACAAACTAGATTTCATGATTTGTAATACTGTATCATATATATATCATATATATTTTCTTTTTCTGTATCTATATCTGGATTTAACTGTTAAGTATAGATATAGAGATACAGATGAGTGTGGGTATAGATACAGGTGTGAATATACATATAGACATAGATAAGATGTAGATATAGATACAGATACAATACCATTATACATATACATATACATTATACATATACATATATTTTGCCAAGCAAGTAAAAGTAAGGAGCAGATATTAAGAGACTTCTCAGCAACACATCACTCATCTCCTAAGAATAAGAACTTTCTCTTACATTACCACAATATCATTATCAAAACTATAAATCAATAATAATCCACTAATATTATCCAAAATCCAGTTCACATTCAAATATCTCCATTGATTCCCCACCAAATGGATTTTACAGCTATTGTAGAATTTTTTTAAACTCTGTCACAATTTACAAGTTGTAGTTGTATTTAATTATCCTATTTCTTTGATCTCTTTTTTATTTGCCTCCCTCCTGTTTATTATTTATGACAGTTTACTTTGTCTAACAGAATGTCAGATAACTTCAATTTATCTAGTTGTTTACTTGAAATGCACCTGTCTTTTACCTCTTCCCCTGTAACTTGTAGAGGTTAGATCTGTTCCAATCACTTTCTAATTGTTCCTCATTATTTCATCAAATTTCCCCAATCTCTTATGTACCAAGTGAATCTTTATCTCCTCTCCCTTCATGTTGTAATTGCTCTGCTAAAATCCTTCCTGTTCCCACCCCTCTGCACCAACCTTCCCAACCACCATTCCTCCTGCATCATAAAATCTTAGTTTTCCTTTTAAGACTGCCTCAGGCTGGTCCTGACCCACTTCTGTGGTTTTTATCCCTAATTATTATTCCCCTACTTAAATCTTGGTTTCAGACATACTCCCAGGAGCACACCACATACTACCCTATTTCTCAGCTTTTATTCTTTCTGATTTCAGGATACTCTCATCTCTTCAAGTCCTACCTTCCAGACTTAGTTCAAATACTTCTTCATGAAGCTTCTCCACACCACTCCAATGCCTACAATTATTTTCTTCCTCTGAACTCATAGTCCTTAATATTCATGTGACATTATTCATTTGGCAATTAGTTATGTACTGTCTCAAAACAGTCATTTAATACTTTCTCATAGATCATGCATTTCTTATACCATATAATTGTTCAGGTACTGCTGTATAACTTTCCACCTGGTCCCTCGACCATATTTGAAGTTCCATTAGTGTAGAGTTCATGCAAAGTTCTTTGTAAGTTGATGCATAATATTACCTAAAAATAGGTATTGAATAAATATTTGCTATCTGATTTGTTGATAGATTATTTAAAAAAAACAAACAAAAAAAAAGACAAATGAGAATTCCAAATGAGAAGTACAGTTTGAAAGAAGATTAATCTCTCTCAAATCATCACTAACAGTCAATAATTGCTTTGAATTTTTATACAAACTAGTAATAAATCCAAATGCTATGTTTCAGAATCATACCCCTCAGCCACTGATAAGCCTAAAGTAATGGGAAAGAACTGGACTTTAAAGGGTCAGTTCAAGCCACAGTTCTGCCCACACTAACTATATGCTCTTAGGTAGCTACTTAAATACTTTTGATCTCAGTTTTATCGTCCATACAATGGAAATAATGACAGTTACCTTCCCTGCTTGTTGGAGAAAAACGAAATAATAATGATACAAGCACATTAACTCAATCCCTAGCTATTGCGATGTTCTCAATAATTGTTAGATGAATCTAATCATGAGACTTCACTCTCTTGCTTAAAGTCTAGAAGAAATGACACTGCATTTCCTGTTAAAAGAGAGGTTCTTCAAATGCTTGAAATCTAGTCATTCTAAGAATGTGTAGATAGTAACTGAATATTAAACACGCCAAAAATATGAATACTCATTGAACTGTGAGAGCACGATTATCTACTAGCTTGTGCAAAGTGATTGCTCTGTTCATTTTAGAGAGGAGAGGGAATTTCATGACCAGAGCAGCTGCATTTGTTTCAGAGGCAGACTAACCTCAGTTGGTTCTGCCTCAACTACTCACAGGCTTGGTAAACAAGTGCATCTCTGAATAAGATGTAGACAACAATAATAACTACCTTAAAGGTATTAAGTGAGATAATCCATGTGAAGTGCTTAACCTAATGCCATCTGTATAGTGATAGCTCAAAGATTAGTATCGTTGTTGTTTCTCAATGCAAACCTTAAGCAAAGAGTTTTGTTCCGAAGTTGTTCTCAAAAGTAATAGATGGAATTTTCCAAGCTATTTTTTCCTCACCCTACTCCTCTGCTGCATCCTCTCCTGTTGAGTCACACCTTCCTCCATCACCATTCTCTCCTGTCTCCAAGTCCTTGCCTGTGCTATGCTTTAGCTCCTGGAAGGACTTCTTCCATGTCACCTGCCCAAATCCTAAAGATTTGACTCTAGCCCTGTCTCTTTCATGGTGATTGTCATTTTCCAATCTTTGATGGCCTTGTCCTCCTCTGACTTCCCCAGTGACATTCATACCACATTTAGTTATATATTGACTTGTACCTACTTTTCTTTCCACAAATAAAGTTGTCCTTTCTATCAAATAAATTATAAATATTTTGAAGATAAGGATGATGTCTCAATCCCTAGCCTACTTCAGTGTCATAACAATAATTATTTGTTGAATTAATATAGGCAACTGACTGTGACAAAAGCCCCTTCTGGAAACTCATAGATTATGTGAAACTTTATACAATGATAGTTTTCATTCATAGGTTATGAATCATCTATCCAGAGGTAGAAGAAAATCACACTTAAACTGGAAGAGATTAGATCAAATTGGAACATTCAATTCTCAATCTCTCCTGTTTCCACAAGGCTTCTAAAGTGACAAATAAAAATTTTTAACTATTTGTGAAAGAGAGCAGATGACATTTTGTGTTGTTCGAGTCGAAATATATTAGGATTCTTCAGGCTTCAAGTGACAGAACAACCTAATCCAATTATTTTAAGGAAAGGGGGAATTTTTTGGTTCATATAACTCTAAAGTGCAGAATTAGCTTGGGCTGTTTTGACATCAAATGATATCAGCAGGGTTCAGTTTATCTCATATCCCCTCAGTTACAGTGTCAGCTTCAGGAGAAGTCAGGATGGTGGCAGCAGCTCCAGTCTGTGCGCTTCTTGGTTCAGTTCCAGAAGGGTGGCAATATTCTCCTTCCCCAAAGTCACAGAGAAAGTCTCCCTGGTTGAATTCTATGACTACCTTCAAGCCAATCACCAGGACAAGAAGAGACAGCACACAGACCTACTAAGGCCCACACTTCCACATCCACACCTCTGGGTCAGAAGTGTTGTTAGTTGGCTTCCTGGGGCCACAAAAACTGAGAGCTGGTTCCTTAGAGGGAAATGGATATCAGTATAAGAGGGTGAGTGAATGCATACTGGGGGAGCATTTGCAGAACTCATGGGCTATTATGCACATAGTAATCTTTCAATAAACTCATTCACTGACATAAGCAGGTTTCTCTTCTTCCATTAAGTGCTGACTGTGCTTATAAGCTTTTTTAAATATCATGGTATATAGAAAATATTAATAGTTCCGTGTTACACTAAGTGCTGAGATAGTCAGTATCTCCGTACTGCTTTGACCAGCAACCCATGGGTGGGAAAGCTCTGCCCAGGAGGCAGTATAATTTTGTGGAAGGACCATCTAATCTAGCGAAGTCACAAGTCTTGGCTTTTAGATCTAGACTTACCACTCACTTGTTGTAAGTAGTAGAGGCAAGTCTCAATTTCTTTGTATTTTGGTTTCTTCATCGGTAAAATAGGGATACTAATACCTGTGCAACCTATCTCACAGAATTGCTCAGTAAAAAAATCACATAAAATAATGCCTAATAGTGTATTTTGTAAACTACAGAGTGTTATACAAATGTGAGGCGTTATTCCTATTTTCTGGAACTCAGTTACCCATTTGAAAAATAAGTTGGGAGATAGGAGATCTCTCCAATACTTTTTTACACTGAGTTTATACTATTATCCGATTTTGCTTCATAGCTAAATGAATACATAGGTGTCAATGAGCTTGCTCAGTGTAGATACAACTAACACTATGAACACATGTCGGTCCAACAGGGTCAACCAGTATATGCAAACTTATTAAAGCTTAAATTATTGATCCCACTATTTAAAATAGTGAAAGGACACTAAGCTTCATTTGCCTAAGCAAATATAAACAAAGTAGGACAAGGATTAATCAAAACCAGAGTAAAGGGTTCAAAATGGACATATAATTATAAGCTTCACAGAAGCAAATTACAGAAGTTAACTGGGGGGAATAGAAGAGTTCAAGGGCAACTGGAACAAGGAGACAAGACAAGGAGTGCTGACTATACAGAGGGTCTGATTTCTCCTGAACAGAAATCACTGCTCCACCAAAATGCAGAACTATGCCATGAACACATGGCACATGTAGAAATGTAAACCACAGCAGACACAATCCTAAAATCAAGCTCAACGAGTTTCCAACTTCCTTTGCAAAAAAAGAAAAAATAACCAACTAATGCCATAGGAATTCATTGATCCCACCTCTCTTGTTCCTCCTAAGCTCTTTCTGCCTAAAAATGGTAAGATATAAAATGAAAAGATTGAATTTTACAACTTTCCTTTTCTACCAGATCCCTGCTGTGAAATGTGCATTGGGAGAAGAGAAGGAACTGGGTCCAGATAACTTCAATCGAGGTACACAGAATTAGATATTACTTGAATTCTGGGGAGTGCTTAGCACAAATTCAAACAAATAAAATAGAAAAAAAAAATGCATGGAAAGAATACAATGAATTATTCTTATGCAGATTCAACATATAAAAACATAGAATTAGATATCTTGTATAATCTCAGGAGGGCCTCAAGATGAAAGAATGATACAGTGATTACACTTCCAGGAACAACAATAAGTTAGCAAAAGGCCGTCGCCTAGTTTGCAAGCAAAATTTAAGCCTAACAAATATCTCAGTGCCTCAAAGTTTTCTCAATTAAAAAAAAATACAGTTAAATTGGCCTCTTCCTCAATACAAGTATATAAAGGGTAAGAGGGGAAAATGTATGAGAAAGTGCTTTGAGATCCTTTACAAAAAGTTAATAAAATATTTAATTATATAGTTGGTCATAGCTGGACATCCAAATTCTGCTAGAAGACTGTTAATGTTCTCCAAGAATGGATTCAATGGCTATTTTGATCTTGTCTGCTCTGAGAATCAGGGCCACGCGTATCAGCTGTGTGAATACAGTCAGTGGCTCAGTGACATCAATTAGTTGAATGAAATATCAAAACAAATGTTATCATTCCTAACCTCCATATGCTACCATAAAATATATCCCAAAATACCCACATCCCAATCATAAACTACAAACATGATTAACCATTCCATCTTTTCAGTTGGTGGTGCTACTATCAAAGAAAAGACAAGACATAAAATGGACAGAACTCAATGATTCCATATGAGCAGGAGAACCTAGTAGTATTGTAATTCTTCAGTGAATGATATTCTTATCCATTTAGTTATGCAAGCCCCAAATCTACGAATTACCCATAATATATCCATTCCTTAACCCCCGTATCTACTCCAAAACCATGTTCTGAATTTTTACCTCATATGCTTCTAAAACAGAGTTTCTCAATTCTCAGCGCCATTGACATTGGGGCTGAGTAATTAATTCTTTGTTGTGGAGGCTGTCCTGTGCATCACAGAGTGTTTTGCAGCATCCCTGCAAAACACTACGTCTCTACTCACTAGATGCCATTAGCATCATCATCGCTCTGCTCCCTACTCAACTGGGACGACAAAAAATATATAACCAGATGCTGCCAAACATCCACTGGGAGGCATAACTGCTGCAACTGAAAACCACTGGTCTCAAACTGTCCACTCGTCTTCTGATCCACTGAAGCCCTGTGTAAGCGGCCACCATCGCTTGGACACACAACTGCTATAACAGACTCCTAATTGATCTATCCACTCTGCTCTTCTCCAACTTTATAGCCAAACTGTAGCCAGAGTGAGGTTTTATTTTTATTTTTTAACAAAAATTTAATCATGTTAACCCACTCCCTGCTTAAAATACTTTAGAAACTTCTGTTTGTTTTTAGGGAAATTTCTTTTTTCTTTTTTTCTTTTTTATTGAGGTATAATTGACATGCAACATTATATTAGTTTCAGGTATACAACATAATGATTCAATATTTGTATATACTGCAAAATGATCACCAATATAAATCCAGTTAACATCCATCACCATATGTAATCACAGAATTTTTCTCTTGTGATGGGGACTTTTAAGATTTAATCTCTTAGCAACTTTTGAATATGCGATACAGTATTATTAGCTATAGACACCATGTTGTAAATTACATCCCCATGATTCATTTATTTTATAACTGGAAGTTTGTACCTTTTGACTCCTTTTCACCCATTTCAAAGTCCACCCCCCATGCCCCACCTTCGGCAACCACTAATCTGTTCTCTCGTATCTATGACCTTCCTTTTTTTAAATTCCATATGTAAGTGAGATCACATGGTTTTTGTCTTTCTCTTTCTGACTTATTTCACTTAGTATAATACCCTCAAGATCCATTCACATTGTCTGTTGCAAATGGCAAGATTTCGGAAAAATCCTTAACAACTGCATGAGCCAGTCCTTACCTACCTTTGAAGCCTCTATCACTCCATACTTTCTTTTGTTCTCTCTGTTCAACAGCAGCCCTGTCCTTCCCTCGGCTTCTCTTAGCTGGCATTCTTCCACCTGCCTTGGGGCCTTTGCATATGCTTCTCCCCTAGTCCTAAATGCTCTTACCTCCATATCTCTTCATTCTTCAAATACTGAATGAGTCCCTAATCACTTCTAGGCACTTTTCTGGAAGCTGGGACTTCAGCAGTAAACACAAACCCCCGACCTAATGGAGTTTTCAACCAGTTGAGTAGAGATAGGGAAGGAAAACCAATTATAAACAAACAAGTAAATTTATAAAATGTGAAATGGCAGTAAATACAGTGTAAGGGTGATGTGGAGTGATGATGGAGATAAAGTCACTGTTTTGGGTAGGGACATCAGGGAAGATCTCACTGATAAGGTGAGGGGCCATCTGGAGAAGAGTGTTTGGGGCACATAGCAGCAAGGTGAGAGATTTTGAGGCGGAGTTTACATGTGTGTTCAGGGAACATCAAGGGGGCCAGTGTGGCTGGAGAGGAATATGTAGAAAGAGAGTGGAAAAAGATGAGGTCAGATAGGTAGCAAGAAGCCAATCATACAGGACTCTATAAAGCCAAGCTAAGGACTATGAGATTCACTCTAAGTGAGACAGGAAGTCATGATGAGAGAGATCTGAGTAGAGGTCTAATGTAATCTGGCTTTCATTTTAATGGGATGACTCTGGGTTCTATATGAAGAACAGATTGTAAGAGGCAATAGCAGACATAGGGAGACTAGTTAAAGGTCTACTGCTTCACCTATTTAACTCCTATACTTTATATCCCTGTTTCAATTCCTCGGGGAAGTCTTTCCAATCTTCTATATGCTCTTGTAACCCATATATCTATCGTTCACATAGCACTTGGCATCCTTGCAATTTTATATTTATTTATATGATTATCTAATTAATATTTGTCTCCACCACTGGTCTATGAGTTCATTCAGAAAAGGAATTCAATTACTTTTTCCTTCTCCAATGTCTAGCAGAGAACAGAAAATGGTTGGTGCACAATAAATACGAAGGAAGGAAGGAAGGAAGGAAGGAAGGAAGGAAGGAAGGAAAGGAGGAAGGAAAGAAGGAAGGAGAGGGAGGAAGGAAAAATACTGACACACGAGTTATGCTGTTTCTGGTATAATTGCTCAAAAATGATGTGATAATTTGGGGCAAACAGAGTAGGAGTTTTTGCCAAAGATACAGGAAGGGTTATGCCCTATCACACAAGGAGAGTGTGGTTCATCAAGAGATATCAGTAAAAGCTAACATTTATTGAGAGCTTACTAGACGCCAAGTACTTTATTTAAATTATCTTGTTGAATTCTCTCAATAGCCTTAAGGAGTTCGTTTATTGCATTTTTCAGATGAACAAATGTACTTAAGAAGAGGTTAGTTACACAGCCAATAAGCTACAGAGTTCAAACCTTCCTGTTTAGCTGCCATGCACACTGCCTCCTGCAGGGACTGTCAATAGCAATTTTATTAAAGACTTAGCTCCTGCAATCCTATTTCTGAAAATCCATTGTGTCAAACAAATAGCATGGTTCAAATGCAAATGGATTTCTGCCGCACATCTAGTGTGTACATTTCCCCCCAACAGAAACAATTCCAATCAGTGTCATACAGTTTCATTTGAAATTTTAATGAGGCACAAGTAAAAAGGAGGAAGGGAAGAGAATGGGAAATCAGAGCCACCTAACAGTAGATCTAAGAAACTGTATTTGCTGTAGTATTAAAGCACAGAATCTTTCATCTCAAACACCATTTAAAAGACTTTGGTTTGTTTAATATATTAACAAAGAATATAATTTAATGTCACTTTGAGGCATAGAATAATTCTTATTTCAAAGTGTTCAATAAGAACAATAATTGCCACAAAAATGAAGCTCTCCTTTTGATAAATCTTTAGAGAGAAATAGGAGAAAAGTCAATTTAAGGCTATACTTTGGAATTCTTTCATCACAGCTGCATAATGAAACATGAACTTTCTAAAATATTTATGGAAACTTTCATTATTTAAATATTTCCAGTGAGTTTGATTTTTCCCAAGGAGAAACTTTCTTTTTTTCTTAAAAAAAAAAGTATATGTTTGTGTATATATATATGGTTAGAGATAGAGATATATACATATGTAGGTATTTATATGTCTATAGATATAAATACATACATAGCTTCCTCTCATAAACAGCTGGCAGTAATGTAAACTGGTTCAACCTTTTAGAAGGGAATTAAACATACATTTAATTTTTATAACTTTCATATTCTTGATTCAATAATACAATGTCTATACTATATACAGAAAATCCTAAAGATGCTACCAGATAACTATTAAAGCTCATCAATGAATTTGGGAAAGTTATAGAATACAAAATTAATAAACAGAAATCTGTTGCATTTCTATATACTAACAACAATCTAGCACAGAGAAAAATTAAGGAAATGATTCCATTTGCCATCACATCAAAAAAAAGAAAATACCTAAAATAAACCTACCTAAGGAAGTAAAAGACCTGTACTCAGAAAACTATAAGACACTGTTGAAAGAAATGGTAGATGACACAAACAGATGGAAAGATATACTGTGCTCTTGGGTTTGAAGAATCAATATTGTTAAAATGACCATACTACCCAAGGCAATCTACAGATTCAATGCAAGCCCTATCAAAATATCAATGGCTTTTTTCACATAACTAAAGTAAATAAATTTAAAGTCTGTATGGAAACACAAAAGACCCTGAATAACCAAAACAATCTTGAGAAAGAAGAACAGAACTGGAGGAATCATGCTCCCTGACTTCAGACTATACTACAAAGCTACAGTAATTGCAATAGTAAGATAGTAAGGTACTGGCACAAAAACAGACACATTAGATCAATGGAATGGTCACTTAATCTATGACAAAGCAGGCAAGAATATACAGTGGAGAAAAGACGGTCTCTTCAATAAGTGGTGCAAAGAAAACTGGACAGCTACATGTGAAAGAATAAAATTACAGCATTCTCTAACATCACATACAAAAATAAACTCAAAATTCAGTAAAGACCTTAATATAAGATCGGACACTATAAAACTCTTAGAGGAAAACGTAGGCAGAACACTCTTTGACATAAATCACAGCAATATATTTTTTGGATCCATCTCCTAAAGTAAAGGAAATAAAAGCCTAAATAAAGAAACGGGATCTAATTAAACTTAAAAGCTTTTGCACAAAAAAGGAAACCACCGATAAAAAGAAAAGACAACCTACTAAATAGGAGAAAATATTTGCAAATGATAGGACTGATAAGGGATTAATATCCAACATATATAAACAATGTGTACAACTCAATATCAAAAAATCAACAACCCTGTTGAAAAAACGGAGAGAAGAACTGAATAGACACTTCTCCAAAGAGAAAATGCAGATGGCCAACAGGCACATGAAAATGTGCTCAACATCACTAACTAGAAATGCAAATCAAAACCACAATGAGATATCACCTCACACCTGTCAGAATGGCTATCATCAAAAACAGCACAAACAATAAATATTGTCAAGGTTGTGGATAAAAGGAAACCCTTGTATGCTGTTGGTGGGAATGTAGATTGATGCAGTCACTGTGGAAAACAGTAGGGAGGTTTCTCAAAAAACTAAAAATAGAACTACCATATGACCCAACAATTCCACTCCTGGGTATATATCCCCCCCAAATCCCACTAATTTGAAAAGATACATGCATCCCAATGTTCATAGCAGCATTATTTACAATTGGCAAGATATGGAAGCAACCTAAGTGTCCAGCAACAGATGAATGCAGAAAGATGTGGTATATATATATACACAATGGCTCAGTCATAAAACTACTACTCATAAAACTACTACTCACAACTACTCAGTCATAAAAAAAGAATAAAATTTTGCCATTTGCAGCAACACGGATGGGCCTGGAGGGCATCATGCTAAGTGAAATAAGTCAGACAGAGAAAGTCAAATACTGTATGATATCACATATGTGGAATCTAAAAAGCACAACAAACTAGTGAATATGACAAAAAAGAAGCAGATTCACAGATGTAGAGAGCAAATGAGTGGTTACCAGTGGAGACAAGGAAGGGGGAGGGACAATTTAGGGGTACAAGCTATTAGGTATAAAATAAACTACAAGGATATATTGCACAACACAGGGAATATAGCAAATGTTTTTATAACAACTATAAATGGAGTATAACTTAAAAATTGTGAATCATTCTATTGAATACCTGTAACTTACATAATATTGTACAGCAACTATACTTCAATAAAAATAGTAATAATAATACATTGTCTAGTCATTTATCTTATGACTATACAGAAAGATTTAACTATAAGTGTTGCTATCCTGGCATCGTTTCTAGTAACAACGACAACAAAGATATAATCTATCTAACTTGAGACAATCAGTCATAAATTATGGCACATTCAGATACTGGAATACTATGTAGCCATTAGAAATGATGCTGTAAAAGCATATTTGTTGACATGGGACTATATTTAACAGTACATTATTAAGTGAAAAAAATTAGTTTAAAACTAATAAGCATAATGTTTTCACTTTTATGAAAACATACATATTATACACAGAAATAAGTCTGAGGGAATAATTATCAAAATAATATTAGTTGTATATGGAGACTGAGATTATAAATTATCACATATATGTGTGTGTTTATAATGTATGATTGTGTGTGTATAGATAGAAAATACATATATACGATTTTCATAATTTTCCAATGAAAAAATTGGTCGAGGTTTACGTTTCTTACCTACCAATGTTAATTTTTAGAAATTGAATCTTTATAGCCAGTTAAAAACTATGAGAAGTAAAATATACACACCAAAGTCAAAAGCTTAAGATATTTAATAATGGTGCAGTTAATAAAATAAAATTTACCTAACAGTCTCTCCTAACTGTGTATTGAACCATACATAAATAATGGTTACTTATTCCTTTTTATAAAGATACCCTACATTAGCCAGTCATTTTACCTCATCTGCACTTTCCCTAGGTTTTTTTAGAATGTTCAGAAGCTACAGCAAGTGCCTTTCTGTAATAAAAATACCACTGTGTTCCCACTCAGCTTGTTAAGAAATCAAAGAAAGAAATTAAGTTAGTTTGGCATGATTTGTTTTTGATGAACCCATGTTGCCTCCTAATTATCACATTATTTTCCTCCAGATGTTTGCAAATTGAGTGAGCACAGAGATTCTCTTTGTTGACATGCACCATGAAAGCCCTGGACAATAGACTATGTTTGAAAGCTTTTGAGTTACTGAGTTTGCTAGCATTTAAAATAGAGCTTACCTAGCAGAAGAAACAAGTGTGCACATACTTTAAAACACAACTATAATTATTAAAATTGGCTATGTAAAAGTAATGAGCTAATGATGAAGAAACCTCTGAAACCTGTACACTAAGGAAAACCCAGGACCATCTGCTCTTAAATACCTAAACAAACAGAAGGTAGTAGTGCCATGAAAACACAAATATACAATTATATAAAAGCAGACACATATCTACATAGCTACAGGTAAAAACACACGTATATCTGTAGTTTGGCAACACACTGATCATCTTTATTATGGTTTATTCAGTTTATGTAGTTTCATTGCAGCATATAGTCCCCTAGTGCATAATTGAGACCTAACTTCAGGCAAAGTAAACAAGGTAATAAAGCTGCATTTTTTCCAATACTTTTATCTATTATCAGCAATAGCAGTGAGTGGACAAAACACTTGCCAAGACTATTGACCTCCATGTCTCTTTATCTACAAAGCAAGGTTAATGATTCCAGACTGGGAAAAGGGCTTGATGAATGAATGAGACATACTGTGAAGATAGAATACTAACAAAGTAAGTAGTAATATAATATCAAAAAAAAAATCAAGACATAAACATAGAATATTTTAAATATTCCCTTTGAACTGTAACAGAAGTGGAAGCAAGAGGTACTGTGAGGCTGCAGAACTGATTAGGTTGTTTAATAACCTAAGAGATACAAATGCCTATTAATTTACTCTTGGCAAAATTGCACAAATCAATACTTTTTTAGATCTAATGTGATAGCATTGGAATGCTTTTGAAATTACAAGGCAAGGAAAGTTTCTCTTTAATTGCTCCTGTAAGCCCTTCCTCTGTCTCCTCTCCTCACAAATATTTTTGAGAGAATGACAGAGAAGCAGGGATTCACCAAAAAATCCTTTATTGTAGTCAAATTTCCTGAGTTGGTTGATTACATCACTATAAATATTCAAAAGGAAAAAAGGAGAAGGAAGGAAGAAAGGGATAAAAGGAGGATGGAGGTAAGAAGGGAAGAGAAGGGAAAGGAAGGGAAGGGAAGGGAAGGGAACGAAACAAATGGTGAGGGAATTCCTTGGCAGTCCAGTGGTTAGTACTCTGTGCTTTCACTGCCGAGGGCATGGGTTCAATTCCTGGTCTGGGAAATAAAATCCCACAAGCTGTGCGGCACAGCCAAAAAACAAACAAAAACAAAACAACAATAAAAAACAAATGGGGGGCTTCCTAGGTGGCGCAGTGGTTGAGAATCTGCCTGCCAATGCAGGGGACAGGGGTTCGATCCCTGCTCCAGGGAGATCCCAGATGCCGCAGAGCAACTAAGCCCGTGCGTCACAACTATTGAGTCTGCGCTTTAGAGCCCTTGAGCCACAACTATTGAGCCCATGTGCTGCAACTACTGAAGCCCATGCGCCTAGAGCCCATGCTCCACAACGAGAAGCCACAGCAATGAGGAGCCCATGCACCACAACGAAGAGTAGCCCCCACACACGGCAACTAAAGAAAGACTGCGCACAGCAAAAAGGAGACCCAACACTGCCAATATAATTAATTAATTAATAGTTAATTAATTAATTAAAAAACTGAAAAAACAAATGGGCATCATGTTTACAGGTGTATAAAATGGCACTGAAATATAAATTCCTATCAAACTTCATCTTGTGCTATGGAGAGTGCTTGAATCACATACAGTGCTCGACATCACATATGTAAAGCTATGTTTTGGTTCATAGACAAGCATTCGGTTCTTTTTAGAAAGTTCAAAGAAAAATACTTGCCACCTCCCTTAATTGGAATCGTCTCTCTTAATGCTGATAGCCAAATGTGAAATTGCAACTGTCTCAAAAAGGCTATAAAGTACATTTATTTCTGTTGGTAATATTAAAATAAAATGTTATAATTTCTTCAAAGCTATCACTCTAGCAAGCAAATAAATCAAAATTAAACTTCAAAACTCTTACCGTATCCAACAGCAGTACTTCTAAATCAAACAAGTAAATTTTAATAATGCAACACCTTCTTCACCAAGGGATCTGAAAGTCTTAATGGCAAAAATAAGCATCCTCATTTACTTTAACTGCAAAAATATTTTTCCTTTACCTAGCATAAAGTAAAAGACAAAGATAGTTCTCCCTTAGAAATGCAAAATCAGAAAACTGCAGTCTGTTACGATGCATTAATAGAAAAAAGTAGCTCTGAGAGCTTGAGAGAAATTGTATCATGTTGAGCTCACTCTTTGCTCACATGAAATCATGTGAGCCCTAAAATCCAGGTACACAATGGAGGATTACACAGGATTACACAGGTGATAAGGATTTTCCTTTGTAACATTAGTTCAAAGATAACTGTCCAAAAATAGTCATCAGTAAGAATGTACTTCGGACTATGAAACATCTTTGCCCTTGGGCCCTTCTGAGAGTATCTCAAAGTACTGCACAGCTACAACCCCAATCTTTCCCCCCACAGAAGATCTGTCTGCATGACACCAGCTTCTTGTTATCTGAGGCAGGTCCGTGAATTAGCTAAGGCTTGTGTTTCTCTTCCTTCTTCCACCCATTGACAGTCTTTTAGACTGCTTCCTAATTGTTACATTCTCCATCTACAAAGAGAAGAGCTGTAAAGCTCTTATTTATGATGCCTGCCCTAGTTTTAGAGTAAAAGGTTGAAGAATCATCAAAAAGGATGTTTCTGATTTTTTTAGTTGCTTACATATATGTGAGTTTCTAAACTTTTCTTAGCTTAGCTGGTGTGGATATCAACTGTACCTGGAAAGATTAGTATGTCTTTGGACTGCTATATGGTTGAATTATATATACATAATTATTTGTAAATAAATATAAATAATGTAACATAAAAATTAACAAAATAAAATTATATATATATATATATATATATGTCTCTGGCTCTCACTTTAATGCCGTATAACCTATTCAAGTGATTTTTAAATGTGATCCAAAACTACCCTAGTATAACTGTCAATCGTAAAATACAACTCATTGGATTTACATATAAATTACTAAAATTATTTATAATCACTTGCCATTCATATCACATCAAAAACATATTTTTATTTGGGGTTCATTTTATCTGAAGTTTGTGGTAGTTTTTGGTGGGGTAGTTTTGTCAATGGCAATGTGTAACGTGTGAAAAACTTTCAAGTTTTCAAAGTGGCATATCAAAAAAAGACCAAACTCATATATATTTTAAAGGCACAGAAAAGGCTTTTTCGCTTGAATAACTTACTCCAATTTCTGTATTTTAACTCTCCCTCTCCATCTCTTGCCTCTTCCTTGCCACTACCCTCATTTCTATTCCTCTGATAGAAATCTCACTACATTTTTGAGAGTCTGTCGTGACGAACAACACGTTGACTCTGAG
The DNA here is from genome assembly GCF_030028045.1 of Hippopotamus amphibius kiboko. Taxonomy (NCBI): domain Eukaryota; kingdom Metazoa; phylum Chordata; class Mammalia; order Artiodactyla; family Hippopotamidae; genus Hippopotamus; species Hippopotamus amphibius. The sequence goes on along the minus strand of NC_080189.1, from coordinate 63,078,713 downwards.
CCTCTCGTTTATCCCTGAGAGTGGCTGATCACCTCCTCCTTGCTAGCTAAGCAGTTAATCTACCTTGGTTAACAACTCATGTAAGAAATCTGGTGTATTTATTTCCTCAGGCTGCTATAACAAAGTACCACAAACTGGGTGGCTTAAAACAACAGGAATTTACTCTCTCATAATTATGGAAGGTAGAAGTCCAACATCAATGTGTTGGCAGGGCCACACTTCCTCTGAGACTCTGGGTAGAATTCTCCTTACCTCTTCCTAGCTTCTGGTGGTCACTGCCAATCCTTGGCACTCTGCCTTGCAGCTGTGTCACTCCGGTCTCTGCTTCTGTCACTACATGGCATTCTCCCACTGTCTCTTCTCCTCTGAGAAGTACACTAGTCATATTGGATTAAGGGTCCACACTACTCTAGTATGGCTCCATCTTAATTTACATTTGCAAAGACCCCAGTCCTAAATAAGCTCACATCACAAGTACCAAGGGTTAGGACTTCAACACATTTTTGGGGGGAACACAATCCAACCCACCATAATATCTCATAAAGGCATAGTTACAACAAAAAGAAAAGTTGTCTGGCAAAATATTTTCAAAGCAGAGTGTCAAAACCACTGCAACTAGTTATATGAAATATCCTAAGTATTTCCTGGAGGATTTAATGGTGAGTTGTTAAAAAGAAAAGCCAAGGTTATTTCCAGAACTAAACTGAGTTCCTGTCTTCCTAGGCAGTTCTCCTAAGAATAAACAGAAATCTATTGCATTAATAACCAAGGGCAAAATGTAGTATGTAGTAATTATACTGATAACATGATCAACTAATGAAGTTCATTAGTCTAGCTGATGGAAACAGGGCTTTATTGACTCTTTTATTTGTCACTAGTAAATGAGTACTGTAAAGAGAGACACCATGCAGGCAAAGTATGAAACAAAATGCATTCTTTCAGCATCACATTGGTCAATTAAATTGTGCTTTTAACTCACTTAAGCTAAAATTATCCAGAGCATGTGAAATTTACATACCTATTTAAGCAATAATACATACAAGTACTGTATTAATTACAGACAGGCCAATCATTTTTACTAAATTTAAAATGACCCAATGTGATTTCATACTGCTCAGGTTCAAACTTCTTTGAATTAATTTTATTAATATTTACTATATCCTTAAATATCCTGGACCCAGAACAAACCAGAATCAAAGCCCCAAGTAAGGCTGTTCAATAAAATACTTGTTTGGATTATCAAATTTATTTAAAATAGATTATATCCAAAAAACACAAGAAAATACTCAGTCATTAAAGGTAGCATTCTATTTCTCAAGATAGAAAAATATCTAAGAAAAAGAAAGCAGATCTTCTTCAATAATCCAAGGACCTACATGTTCTCCTCATGTAATCACAGCTTTCTACCAACCCTATGACCTCACAGGTTCTTCAGATATTGTCATCAGTATCACTTCTTGATGTACACATGCTATTCTCTATATATTCACTGATCAAATAGGATATACACTTAGATTTGAACTAAGGACCCTGTGTAAATTTACGATATAACAGATCCAATTCATTTAACAAGTTTGAAAAGGCAGAGTGTGAGAGGGCAGCAGTCCTGTACCTTTGCCTACTACGAAAAGAGGGGCAAAAACCACGTCTTAGCTTCCAATGCCCAGCAGCGATTTTACGTTGTGCTTGTCCCAGGCTGTTCTCTTGATCCCCATTATGTTGTTAGCTCAGCAGAGGAAAGAGACAGTTTTAAAAATGTCACAGTGGGAAGTGTTTTAATATTGAGTGGTAAATCCCCAGAGGCAAATGCAAAATACATCCACATTGTTAACAGTGCCTTTGAAGCAGGGACAAGATTGTTAAAATAAGTGACTCCGGTTTCTTTCCTTTCCTTGAAGTTGTTTGTGGTTTGAGGTTGCTTGGGGGTGGGGGAAAGGAAAAGTGTTTTACATAAAGTGTAATTATTTTTATATTCTTAGATATTTCATATTGTACCTCAAAATATAAAAACCTTCCTTCTCATCTTCTCTCCAGGTTTCCTAAAATTAATAAAGTAAAATATACATAGAACAGTGATTTTAAATTGAGTACTGAACACCTCAAAAGGTAAGCTTGTGTGTTGTATTGTGTTTAATAGCATCACTGTAGGTCACTGCCACCCTGCCCCCACAGGCAATCACCAAGAACTATTTTTACATATTTAACACAGGAAGAATTATACATATTCAAAGGTGATCTAATTAATGTTCTAGAATGGCAGAATCTGTCTTTCAAGGGAAGAAATATGGCCTCATTTTACGCATTGTACTGAAGAAAATAGCAAAGGTATCTCAAATTACAGTCTCTGGAAATTAAAATCGAGAATAGGTACTTTTACAGAGCTGGAAATAAAACTATTAAGATATTCTGAAACTTCCACACATGCCTTTCTGATGCCTTTGATGCTCTTTCTTCCTAATCTCATTTGATTGTTATTGTCCTCTCTCTAAAGATTTAACTTATCTGTTCGCAAAAGTGCTTAGGTTTTCGGTATCCATTGCAACTCCTTTGTGGGCAAAATTGGTATTTTGATCTCTGACGCTGAACATCTGCAAACTAAATTTATATGCATGGTAATGACACACAATCATAAAGGATGTGAAATAATCTGTCTGTGTTGCAACAGATGTCAATTTTTGTTGCTTGTTATTACTAAAAGGGGAAATGGAGCTCCTCTCTGTGACAAGTAATGTTGCTTCTAATTCCTAGCAATAAATGCACCTAGAATATGTGCAGAAGTGGCACTCAGCCTGAATATCCATCACCATTTTGATTGTTTGAAATGCATCTGGTTCCTTTGAGTATATTTACTGTGATTACCCAGTTCAAGCCTTTTCACACTATTGTATGTGTCATCAAATGACAGTAATGAAAATAACTGCAACCATTATTATAGGTTTTAGGACTTTGCCATCTGTTGAGTATTAGCCTTTGCCATTCCCCAACTGGCATTCCAGTGAGCCAAAATTATACAGAAGCCACCCCACAATACTGCATTTTTATATCACCTTTCATTTCACACACATCAAAGATGAGGCATTCCTTAAACAGTTCTACTAGAATCTAGTAATTAAGAATGAATGTGAATAAACTCACTTCATGTGATTTCAAACCTTAAAGTACAAGTATAAAGCCCTAGAAATAAATATGGCATATGCTATGCATTTCCAAGAAGCAGCAGTGATATATAATGTTGTGACATTTGAGCATCAATCTAAAATGGTAAAAAATGACAGGTATATTATTATTTCCATGTAATTTAAATTATTTGGGAAAAAAACTATACAGCTCTTTTATGTAATGAGTAAGTAGGGTTAGGCTTACGTTAGGCTACAGACTTCTAATTTGTCAGAATGTTTGCATTTTGACCAGCCACAATTTTGTTAGGAATTTGATTTGTATTCACAAATCCAAATACTGATACTTGATTATGCTATTGTCAGCAGTAGTCCATTACCATACTAGAACCTGAGTATAACACCTTTTTTGAAAAAGTATTCAACAAAAATTCCAATCAAATATAGAGTGGTAAAATATTAGGAATTCCAAAATGCAAAGGAAAAATTATAAACTTAAAACTCAAGCTTTGACTGAAAGTTATATTTTGCAATATTGTTTGCTTCAAAGCCCCTTTTGCACAATTTTAACCAGACAAGTGTAAGAGAAAAGCAGACAGCTATCAAAAGGAAAAAGGCAATCATATAGTAAGAAAGCAAGAACAGTGTTAACTAAAGGAAGAATGCAGATGAAAATTTCTCTTAATTGCAACTTCTTATACTCCATTTCTTATACTCCACTTCTGAGAGCCCACTCCAGTTTGGGTATATTTTAAGTATTCAAGAAATACTTTTAGAAGATAATTGGAAATTAAAGGTCCAGGCTACATTAGAAAAGGTTGTAGAGAATGTTGAATCAACGGACTTAAAAAAAAAATATATATATATATATATATATGGTGTTTTATAACAACTGAATACAAATCACTCCTAATGACATAAAATTCAGAATGTATTAAATAGCACATGACCCTGACCCAGAAAATGCCACCAACGTTGAAGGCAGATGCCAGTTTAGTCTTTAGAAGAAGGAATAGAACCACTCACACTATTTTCATTTTTTCTCAGTTACACGCATTTTTGCTACTACAACATAGCTAACACTCTATAGTCATTGCATTTGTCCCATGAAAACACAATTTGGGGCATTCACTTTAAAGAATGCAAAAGAATAGATTTCAATAGAATTTTTTTTTCAGACAGATCTGAAGACTAAATTTTCTTAATTAGTTTTCCAGAAAGTCAATGAAAAAAGAAGGATGAATAGGAAAAAAATATAACCAGACATGATGTTTTTAATTAAAAGAAAAACCCAACAAATAAAAGAAGAGAGACTGAGGAGACTATACACTGTGATATAAAATAAAATGTACTATATCTTATCAGGATCCTAGAAAGAGTAAGAAAATTATGTACCTTTCAATGTCACTTAGAGAGCAACCAAAAAAGGTAAAATCATTTTCTATTCAAAAGTAGACTTGGAAAGATAATTCTAATCATAACAGGTAAGATCTGAAAAAGTACCATGAATTGTGGAAGAGCTAAGCAAATGACAAAAATTACCAATAAAACTCAAAATAATGAAGGCAGACTTAAGTGGTCTTCTTAAGTAAATGTGTAGTACTTTGCCTGGAATGTAGCTGATGACACAATTATTGATCCAATTTTAACAATGATGTGGCCAGCTGAACAAAAAACAAAAATAGTAAGAGCGATAATGTCTCAAAAGTTTATGGTGGCTATTGAGGTCACTAAGAACACCCTGTAATACCCACCGCTGCCTGGAATAATATTTACTTACTGTATTTCTATTCAAAATGCTTTATACTCCTAAATAAGTTTCAGAGTAATGAGCTTATTTCCTTTGAAAACGTTCCAAAGAATTTGGACAAGTCATAGCCCTTTGGTGGTTGACCCATGCCTGCTCCTTATTTGTGGTCAATAACAAATAATTTCATTCAACCAATATCTTTTGGGCATTACCAAGTTCTAGGAGCTACAAATAACACAAGGGTAAATGGGACTCAAATACTGTTGAATCTGAGCTACTTATATGCACAACCAACTGGAACTTGGTGCTGGAGCTATAAAGCTGCCCTCTGTCTTTATCTGGGTTATAGGAGAGTGGGAAAAACTGACATTAAACAAGTCATCACAACAAAGTATGAGAATGATAATCCCCTCCCTCCAGATTCAAATCTAGCGGAGAAAGCAGGCATGCAAACAAGGAGCTAAGGTAAGGCTGACTGAGAGAGATGCTTAATAGAGAAAAACGAGTTGTGAAACAAAGTGTAGCAAAGCATTAATTCTAACTGAGGATGTTCTGAGGGAAGGAGGATTTGAACAGGCTTAGCAAGATGGATAAAGATGGGGGAAGAACATTTGAGACAAAGGGACCAAGTATGCAAAGCAGTAACTATTAAAATGACAGAGACCAGAGGATGGATCAAAAAGTTTAAGGGAGGCAGTCAGGAAGCCATGAAGGGTCTTAAAAAGCCAAGCCAAGGAACCTGAGTCTATTCTATAGGCAAGGGAAGGCAAGTAGCAGTTTTTGAGTTAAGCAGTAATATGATCAGACCTGTGGTTCAGAAAGAAATTTTTGGAAAGCTTTTGTGGACCAATTTAAACACAGAGAGAAATAACTAAAAGAACATACACTAAAATATTCACAAAAGTGGTATTTTTGAATGATAACAGGTAATTACTTCTTTGCTTACTGATATTTTCTAATTGTTTTATAATCAACATAAAGGCTGTCAGTACTTTTTAAAGCAAGTAGTATACTTTTCTGATATACTATATCCATCCGTATAAATATACTATTTATTATTACTACCACCTAAATATAAGAGGTTGGAGGCAAAAAATCTAAAGCCATATTTAACTTTCAGTATTTAACTTTCAGTATTGATTAAACCAAAGTGCAGCCATTGGTCTTTGGTCAGGACTTTTACTGAAACTGATTTAAAGCCAAATATTTCCAGCAGTCAGCAAATGATAGCACTTTTCCGAATATCCTGCAGTCTGGTCCTAGAATAGCACTGTGACTCCTTGATTTACAGGAAGAAGAACCAGTTGGATCACAAATCTGGGAAGTGAAGGAGTTTCTCATCACAAAGCAGGAACGCGTCAGATAAGCACAAGGGCACACTGACATCCTGGTTTTAGGGAATCAAGTCTTGACACAGTATATTCCAGTGACTGGATGTCTCCCTTTAAAGGACTCAGTTCCCATTTTTAATAAAAGGCAACTAGATGTAACACTGGTAAAGACAAGGATCAGCATCACTTACCTCCCACAGTACAATATGACTTTCTCTCCACTTGCACGGGGAGAAGAAATAGTAAAGGGACTTTATCATCCTGAGGAATGGGTATCACACACTGAGAACTTTGGTAATTTCAGGATCACTGGATATTCCACTTTGGCAGCATTATTTTAGTTCTTTTCCCTTAATGTATGAAAGAAGTAATTTTGAAAAAAAAAAATTCTTCTTTTTACATCCTCTTAGTCTGATTCCTCTATGACCCAACACCATAGTAGATTAAACTTCATATACTAAAAAAGAAGTTTGATTACTTTTTAAAAGGAGATTAAAAAAAAGAAACACCCAAAGAAGAGGAATGATGGTAACATTACACAAGCTTCAGGAAAGAAAAGTATGATCACCATACAGAAAAAAAAAAATACACACACACACACACACACACACACACACACACACACACACACACACATGCTTTTCCTTTAACAAATGGAATATCTGCATTTGCATGGAGTCTCCTAAAGAGAAAAAAGCAGTCTATTTATACTATGCAATAAAATTTAAATATTCTTCTCTAACCGAAGGTCAAACACAACTCATTAATCGTAAGTGGAGAGGAAAGTCAATGAAGGCTTACAGTTAACTTAGGTCTGGTTGGTCAGTTCACATATTCCACAGATGTGCCCTGAACATCTGACTCTGATCAACACACCGCACCCTGGGCAGACAGAGCCTGGAGGTTGCAGCAGGTCTGTGAGTCAGTTTAGGTCACAACAATGGAAATCCCACCTGTCAAGTGAATGGCACAGGAATGCAACCTGGAGCCCAGTAACCAGCCTAAATAAATCAGAAAGGAGAGGCAACACCACAAGAAACCAAGTGGATCAAGCGCTAAGTGAGCTGAAGTATAAAGCGGAAATAAACAAAGCCTTGCAAAATCCTCTGAGCTAATTTCCAAATTAGCTTTTTACATGCTTTTTCTCCGTCACTGGCATGGGTTTACCAGGACGCATTAAAAGAGTCGACACAGGGAAAAACCCAGCAGGTGCCAGTGTACAGCAAATGGCCGTTTGTCAATAGTTACTAAATGAATCCAACTTTTAATTTGAGGACCAAATAAATAACATATTTTCTCAGTAAGGGATGTGTGGATGTTAGAAACACCCTACACCACACCACTTTCTCCCTTTCAACTAATGTTCCCCTCAGATAGCTCTTGTTCCCCAATTCTTTGTTCTTTCACTTCTCAGGCTCTTTCTTCAAAATAAACCTATTCTTGTATCTGCTTCATTATTATGACTAAAAGATACATAAATAATCACTAAAGCTGGAAATTCTATTTACTAATAAACTGACACCAATAACCACCCCCCCCCCCCCGAAAAAAAATCTACCGTGAGGTTAAGATGGGCACAACTAGATATGAAAGTTGGTTGAGCACCATTTCAGGTTGTTCCTCAGCTGCTCCACTCACACTAGCTTGAAGTAGTAGTTGAGCAAACCAGGTCTTAATCTCTAACTATAACAGAGATGGGGGTGATTGAACTTAGTATTTGACAGGGAAGTGAAAGAAGAAAGCATTAAAGGCAGAAAGACAAATTGGTGTAAATAGATGCTTTCCAAATAGGTGATCCTGAGTTAGAGTGCAGAAAGACATGCATGGCAGACAGGTACCTCCTAGACCATGGCAGGCTTCTCGAGGTTCAGCTCAAAGCTTTCTTCTTCCATGAAATCTCTTTGAGAACACTTGCTTTGTTCTACCACAAGCCTTTTGTTTGCTCTATATGGTCAGGCCACTCAAGGTGGCTGTTCTCTTGCTCTCGGTACATCCCCTGCTCGATCTGATTCACCTACACCAACTCACATCACTGACCTTCCTCCATACTTATCCCTGCCCCAGCTAATGAGCGTTCTAACTTTAGATCAGAACATCTCCACCTGTTAGCTTATCAAAGAGGAGGTGAGGGGCGTGCCCCTTTGCTGGTTTCCCTGGTGACCCTTGAGCCAACTTGACATCAATTCCCTGTATAACTAGTGGCCATCCCCCCAAGCCCCACCAGCAAAGACTGCTACCTCGCCCTGCCCACCCTCTGCTGCATATGGTTGGGAGTAGCTTCAGGCCCTTGCTTTAGAAATGTAAGATCCTTCATCCATTAAACCACTGATGTATCTGTCGCTGACTCCAGGCTCTTTCTTCGGTCTTAAACTGGACAAGTACAGGCCTTGTAGGCCTGTGGTGCAGCCCAACAACCTCTTATAACATTTAGTGCATTCTGCCGTGTTAGAGTTAGCCCTTTACATGTGTACTGCCTCTGTTACACCACAAACTCCCTGAAAGAGGGTCCTTGGCTGATCCATCCAGTTATTCCCCTTCACCCAAGAACATCTAACATCATACCTTGCACATAATAGTTTGGATGAATAAATAAACTAATTGAAATGCCTCAAAGAAACACTTTACTAGTTTTGCACTGCTGTAGAGATAATGAAATTCCAGAGCGAGAAGCAAGCATAGAATGATGAGGAGCAACTGGGCTAACTTCAGAAGACCCAAACTAAGCGGTGGAGGAAACAGGAGTAATTGGAACATGAGATATTTCTTGGTAAGCATTGACATTCTTTTCTTTATCGAAATATTTCTCTGTGCATCTCCCTGCAAATCATGACAATAGTAAGAGAGATCCAAGGGCACTTTACTTATAAACAGAAAAGAAAAGAAAAAAAAAAAAAAAAACCTGGCATTGTACAAAGATACTTGTGATTCACTGAGAAAAATAAAATGTTTTTACCTCTCCCTTCCCTCCACTTCAACATTAAAATGGAAAAAGGAAATCCCTTAGTTAGGAATAAACACAAGACCTTCGGGCTCCAGAAGAGTCTAGTTATGAGGGAAGGGGGAAAAGTGGCAAAGACAGCAGCTTCTCTCTTTTAATTACGACTCTACCACCAAGGAAAGGAACTATGTTTACTTTCCCCAATATTAACTGAAGAGGAGATTGAATACTAAGCTATTCATTAACAACTTATCAGGCATTTTGGATCTCATAATTGAGAAGGGGTGAAACACAAAAGGAGAGCCATCTAGGGCTACTGGCTTCCTAAGAATTCCTCAGTATTAATACCACTCCTTCCAAATCCCTTTGAAGATAGCTGCTTAGATGCTGAGAGAAAATAATTGAACAATTTCATGGTGACATTAAACAGCAGCTCATAATTGACCTCAATATGAATAGCAATAAAGATGGAGAGAATGACATATGCTCTATACAGTGAGCGTGGGCAGGATTCAAATCCTCATGCCTTTAACTCCAGCAAGGAAGGAACACATGAGAAAACTGCTTAATAATCATCCAAAACCTATTTGCTTTCTATTGCAGAGCTAGACATTTTCATATCACCTCTGCTAATTGACTATGCTGAAATGATAGGTCCACTGTCTGCAGCAAAAGATCTCTGGGATTTGCACTGATCTGGGAATTGACCAATTTGGTAATGCCACTTGTTTCCTAAAAGGGCATTTCGATTGGCCAAACCAAAGTGAAGTGTTGTGCAGTTTTCTGTTAACAATCAGCATTAGCAGCAGCTAAGGAAGGACTGGTCTTCATCTCGGAAGACATGCTGCCAAATAGAGAGGTTATAGCTGCTACTCCCTGTCCCCCTCCTTTTACATATTGGATCTGACTGTAGAAGCAAAGCTGGCGGCATTTGCTGAGACTGTTCTGATTCTTCTGTAGACAACTCTGAAGTCTGGATGTGCAAATACAGAGAAGCTGTTTGGTTTTTAACACTGGTTCCCCTGAGGCTCTGTCCCCACAAAATAAATCATTCAGAGTCAATTCAGTAGTCCCCTTATCCACAGGGAATACGTTCTCAGATCCCCAGTGGATGGATGAAAATGCAGATACTACCAAATACTGTACTATTTTTCCTATACATACATACCTATGATAAAATTTAATTTATAAATTAGGCATAGTAAAAGATTAACAACAATAGGTAATAATAAAATAAAACAATTATAACAATATACTGTAATAAAAGTTATGTAAATATGGTTTCTCTTTTTCTCTCTCAAAACATCTTACTGTACAGATTCAATGCCTTTTCCATCTTAACCAAGCATTTACCATGCATTGTGGCCATAATATATGCAGTTTGAGATGTGATAGCAAAACTAACATGAATTTCTTTTTCCCTCTTCACAATTTCAGAATAGAAGATTCTTCCTTATCGCAGATCTTAGCAATCTCAACATACAACTTTTTTTCTTTCCTTATTAGGTTAAGAACTTTCACTTTTTCACTTAAAGGAAGCACTTTGCAGCTTGCCTTTGGCATACCCAAATTGCCAGCATCACTACTTTTTTCTCTGGGGCCATTATTAAGTGAAATAAGGGTTACTTGAACACAAGCACTGCCATATTGAGACATCTGATCTGATAACCTAGAGGGCTAAGAAGTGACTAACAGGTAGGATATGCTGGGCAAAGGCATGATTCACGTCCCAGGTGAGATGGAGCAGAAAGGCCAGAGATTTAACCACACTAACCAGAATGGCGCCCAATTTAAAATTTATGAATTGTTTATTTCTAGAATTTTCCATTTAATATTTTTGAACTGCAGTTGACCATGGGTAACTGGAACCATGGAAAGCAAAATCAAGGATAAGGGGGCCTACTGTATTTAGAACACTTGCATATTAAAATGTGTGTTAAAGGAAATACAAAATACTACCAAAGTGACTCAAGTAGTAACTGTATAACCAAACTCACTATCTTCCCCAACCTGCTCTTGCTGTTGTATTCTCTAAGACAGACGCTCCACCGTTCACCTGCCTGCCCACCCCAGAGCTGGTATTGCCCTTGGTTAGGTTCCTACATTGGCCCCCTAACTGGTCTCTCACCCACCCCACCTGCCCACCACCAATGTGCCCACCTAAGCAATCTAGCTAATTAACAAACCTGACCCTTTAATGGCTGAAGCCCCTTACTCTAGCTGAAAAGACCTACCTCTCCTGTTTATTGCCAATCTCTTTATTCTCATCTCCTGGTCTCTTCACCCCCTCTTACCCCATTTAACATTTACCATTACTGAACTAAATACTTGTAGATACACAGACTCCTCTTGTAGTGTCAGGCCTCCTGCATTTGCATACACTCTCCCCTCATCTATGAATGGCCGTCCCCACTTGGCCCACTTGGAAAGCTTCTCTTTAGCCTCAATACTCTGCCTAGGTGTCACTGGCTCTGTAAATTCTTTTCACAAAACTACCCCCATAAGCAATATTAGCAGTCCACCCCCTCCTCCTTTTTTTCTTAGTATTCCTGCATCCCATGCACAGTTCTTTGATTGTATTTATCCTACCATGTTATGAGCACGTATTTCCTGTTCTCAACCTACAAAATGGGGAGCTCTTCAAACGCTTCTCCTGAAGTAAAGCAGTGATAAGAAACATGGGCTCTGGAGTTCCCTGATTTCACATCCTGGCACCACTCTTTACCTAACCTCTCTGGGACTCAGTGTCCTCAATTGTAATATGAGGATCAGAACAATATATACCTTAGAGAGCTATGGTGAAGATTAGAAAATCTGATTTCTGTAAAGCATAGTCGATGTTTACTGATTATTTATCAGATTGAAAAGTTCCAGTGGACAGATGGAAAGATCTAGACATGATAGTTGTACTGGACTGTGTAAACTGACTTGAGGAAAGAGAATAAAGTTCATTCCAATAGAAACACTCTGGCAGCAGTGGATACTAGATTCTGTGAGCCATTTAAACAGGAAACATTCTTTCAAGAGCCCTAATACCTACTGGTCTTCATTAACTCCTTCCAGTACTGCTATTCTGTGTCTTTCAAACTTTGATTCTCAAGCTAATTCATTCTTTCTAGGGTCTTATTTTCATACCAATGCTGTCTTTCTTGTCCCCAACAGAACTTCTCCAGATAAGTCAGAAAGAGCTAATGAACTTACTTACTTATTCAGCAGGAAATAAATTTCCAATCTCAGCTTTACTGCTCAACTTGGAAAAAACATAATTTCACTAGTCCTTAACCTTACCTAACTTTATATCCTTATATCAAAAAAATAATATTTACATAATGTTTAAGTGAATACACATACATACCATTTGTCTTTCCTGTGATATGCACACCATAGACATGTCAAACTTATAAACTAAGATTTCTAAGTTTTGAATATTAATACAATTTTTATAAATTAATTCATCTGAGCAACTTAAAAATCATTGAATCTATTAGTTATCTGTCCTCATGATAACCTTTTAAGAATAAACAATACGTTGTAAAATTGAGCCACAAATGGGTACATGACCCATTAAAAGTGGTGGTGAAGGGTAGTCTTTGTTCAGTGCTCTTTTCATTAGGACAGGAAAAATTCGAAAAGAAAAACAGCCCCCACCCCCCAAAAAACCCACAAACAACAAAAAATTAAGCTTAACTAAATACACTCTAGAATCTGTAGAAGTGAGTTATACCTTCACAAATTATGGAAAGTTCCACAATTAGAAACTGAATTTTACTAAACACCTTCCAAACAAATACATAGGGGATTAAATCAATATCTTATACCCACTTACCAATTTATAATTACAGTTTTTAATAGATTTTGTCAATATAAACTAAATTATGAAATCCCCGCACAGACTTTTTTTTAAATTTTAGACAATTTCACCAAATTATTTGCAAATGGTTGTCATTTTTCAACTTTTCAACTTGTGGTAAACATCACTTTAACATCCACTTTTTTCTCATCAAAAATAAATTATTATTTGTAAATCCAATAACATTTTAAATGTACTAAAATTCAGTTCATGCATTTTTAAAATCCATATTTGTCTTTATTTCATATTTTTTTATACTGGGATTTCTCAAAATGAGATAACCCTAAATTCTTAAAACCAAATGCTCCTCTTTATACCACAAAAAACTTAACTATCATTACAGATATCAGTGTGAATCGTGATGATGTTTCAGTTAAAAAACTGAGTCCAAATAATCCACCGGAGTGACTTTGAAATTCTACTTAATGGTGTATAAGTTAAAGGTTTGTTTTTGTTAACCTAGGTAGCTTTTAGTCAGGTCCTTGAACTCCCGAGTCTTACAGTCTTACGTAGCCTAGCTCATCTTTTGGCTTCTTTGCTTCCTGCCTTGCTAATTAATGGAAATACATAGTCCAGCAGCAGCAAATTCAGGAAGTTTATTCCCCATGAAAACCTAGTGAAAAGGCTGTGCCTCCACAAGACAATAATTTGTTTAAATTTGAAAGTGCCAATTGGAAGCAGCATTGATTCTTTGGGGACAGCAGGGCTCTATTAAGTACACACTTCCTTCACTGAACCACAGTAAAGCTAAGTCGACTTCCTAAGAAATATAACCTTCCACCAACTCTCCCTTGAGAAGACTCACTGAAGCCAAATAAACTTCATTTCTCTTCCCTTCAGTCCTTGCTATCATTTTGTGGAGATCAGCTGCTGAGGTCAGAACCTACTCAATTTATTTTTTTTCACTGCCTTGTCCTACAAACAAGCAAAGAGGAACAGATTTTAAACTTGAATGGCTGCTTTACATGCATACATACTATGAATCTATACTGCGGAGGTAACTGTAGTTAAGTTATGCTTTCTCTGTTTCCAGACTTCTAAACAGGGTAATGTTAACTCCCTTCTCCAGCTGTTCAAGGCAGTTTATCTACTCCAGCTGTTCACCATTTTCAACAATAACATATTCCTACATGTCTGAAATGTGGGGAACTTCAAAACAGCCCTTTCATGTTCCTATACAGAACAAACATCAAAAAACATTTCCTCGGGCTTCCTAGGTGGCGCAGTGGTTGAGAATCCACCTGCCAACGCAGGGGACACGGGTTTGATCCCTGCTACAGGAAGATCCCACATGCTGGGGAGCAACTAAGCCCGTGCGCCACAACTACTGAGCCTATGCTTTAGAGCCCGTGAGCCACAACTACTGAGCCCATGTGCTGCAACTACTGAAGCCCACGCGCCTAGAGCCCGTGCTCCACAAGAGAAGCCACAGCAACGAGGATCCCGCGCACCACAACGAAGCGTAGCCCCCACTCATCGCAACTAAAAAGAAAGCCCGCGCACAGCAAAAAAGACCCAACACAGCCAATAAAATAAATAAATAAATTTATAAAAAACAACAACAACAAAAAAACATTTCCTCTTTCTGCAAATACCAGAAATTGAAAGACTTATTTCAAAACTACAGTAGCTTGTGTGTGTGTGTCATTTCATTTTTATCCTCTTATGTTTACATTTACCATTCAAGCAAATGTGGAGGTGGAGAGGGTAGTCCAGTAAAACATACTCCTCTAAAGGCAGATAGTCATTAGGGATCTTGAAGAAGTCCAGTCTCAGAGGAACCCTTTAAAAAAAAAAAAATCCCTACGGGGGAGTCAAGGAAGGGAGGGAATATGGGGATATGTGTATAAAAACAGATGATTGAACTTGGTGTACCCCCCCCAAAAAAAAAAAATCCCTAAACCAGTGGACTTCAAAATTTGTTGCTATCATACCCTCCAAAAAATTTTGAAACACTATATCCACTCACACACTTTTAAGTTATCTTAAAATTTTATCATAAGCTGAAATGTTTGTTTAAAAGACATGTATTCTGGCATGTGACATATTGTATATCTGCTTTAAATATACTTTTTACCAAATCCTCAGTGCTATGTATTTTAGGTCTTTCAGTTTACAGAAAATGTCTGCATAACCAGTACCTTAAATAACAAAGTCAACACCTCAACTTGTAACTCAATAAAAAGTGACAGAAAGGAAAAAAAAAAGTCAGTTCTCATTGTTGAAACAATCAGCTATAATCTAGATGTTAATACATCCTTGTGACAACTTTGTCACATCTGAATTTTAATTTTAAAGTAACTAGGGAGAGAGATGGAGAGACAAAGAGACAGCAAGACAGACTGTCTACCTACATATTATTTAACAATTACAAATCATTTCAAGCATTTTCCATTTATTTACTCATTTTTTAGGTTTTAAAACTCCTATATTCACCTTTAATTGACTCCACAGGCACAATTTCAAAACAAGAAATCAAAGAAATTCCCCACGGTTTAGGGGACTAAAGGGCAATTTATTCTACAAAGGAAGAGAAATCAACTTTTTTGTGTTTTACAAGATTTGCATGTGAAAACAGATAAAATGACATTAATTCTACAAATGTGACATGAGAGTTGCACATAGAATTTTAATGTTTCTAATCAATCTTCAGGGCAGCATTTTAGGGACCTAAATTATGTTGGCAAGAGAAATACGATTGCTGTGTATTCCCCCAAATCCTACAGTTCTGAGTAACTTTCAGATAAACCGTGTGAAGGACAGTTAAGCCACTTTTGAATGCCTGCTGCAAGCCCATCGTTGCCATAGGGGGAAATAAGACAAATAAAAGAGTGTCTTCCTCTGAGAAACATGCAATCTGGTTGGGGAATAGGATTTATACACCAGAAACAATTAGGAAGTAATTCCATGAACCCAACAAAATTGTTAATGCTGTGAGGCATTTGGGTTAAAAATATGGAACTTGGAATCTACCAGACCTAAGACTCCATTCTGTTATAAATTACTTCCCACTGACCTCAGCTTCCTTGTCAGTTAAATGGGGACAATCAGGAGGAGAAGGGCAGGCACGCTACAGCCCACGGGCCACATCCTGCCCAGAGCCTGTTTTTGTCTGAACACTGAGCTAAGAATAGTTTCCACATTTTCAAATGGTTAGTAAGTTTCTTAAAGAATATTTGATAATAATGATATACAAAATTCAAATTTCAGTGTCCAGAAATAAAATTTTATCAGAACACAGCCACAACCATTTATATACATACTGTGGATAACATCTTTTGTGTTAAAACAGCAAAGTTAAATAGTTGCAGCAGAAGTCATGTGTCCTGCAAAGCCTATAATATTTTATATCAGGCCCTTTACGGAAAAATTTGCCAAGAACCTCATTGCAGAGAATTAAAAGAAATAATATGAATGAAATGGTTAACAAGAACCTGGCATATAAGCACTCAATAAATAGTAAATATTATGATTCTTATGTAAGAAGCTGTAATTTGAACCAAATGTTCAACTTCAAAAAACAACCTTGTTTTACTTGTAGGAGAGACTTATTTGAAGAAATATTACAATATATAAAAACTACATAAAGTCTTAATTTCTACTCATACAGTGGTTGATTTGATATAATGCATAATAAAATACTTTTGAAAGCCAGAATGCACAAAGTACTACATAGTTTGATCACTAAGTCATTGTAGATAAGCGAAGGCAAACAAGGCTACAAAAGGCATGACTTACCCATTAAGTAACTGGCCATTAAAGCTTCTTTAAAGAATGGAAATATTGGCATGGTCTAACCTATAACCATGCAGACATGGAAAGAGCCTGTCATGCATGCATGATGGAGAACTGACGGCCAGAGGAGTCACTGCTCTATTATCTATTCCATAATATTTGAGTGGATGGAGACTCAATTCTTCAAGCCCTTTTCCATCCCAGGGCCCTCACACATGATGTCCCATTTGCCAAGGACACTCTTCCCTCTGTTCATCCCAGACTCTCTCCTTCCCACCCATCAAGTCTTCCCTTAAATATCACTTCCTCAATTAATCCATCCTAGCATCACCTTTGTTTCCTTCGTAGTGCATTTATTGTTATATGTTTAGGGAGCAATTTGCTTATGATTATGTCTCCTCCATTAGATTCTAAACTCCAAGAGAAAAGCAACACAGTCTGTCTCTGTTGCCATTATATGCCCAGCTCCTAGAAGACTGAAAGGTAATGATTACGACCTGGTGAATAAAGGCTTGTAACCCTGGAAGTCACCTTTAAAGGACAGCTTGTCCTCAATGAAGTGCAACCAAAGTTACTATGGGGCGGGAGAAAAAAACCAAACAGCTATTTTATTCTTTCTTTCAACCCAGAATAAGAAAAATACAATGTTTGTTAGTTGTTAGTGAACTTTCAAAATCATCAGCAGCAAAAGTATTTTGAGTACCTGCTATATTCAAGACACAATTCTAGACACCAGAGAAATACAACTTTTACAAGCTAAAGTGCTGACTCTCCAGAAGCTCACAGGACAAACACAAAATTCTAATACAAGGCCAACTTTGAAAATGATAATAATGGAAGCACAAAATGGTACAGGGTTAAAGAAGGAGAAGAATGCTAATTTTGGCTGGAGAGATATAGAAAGTGTTCTTGGAGGGGATGAGATTTAATCTGGATCTTAAAACATTATTAATACTTCAAAAGGCAATTAGGAGGACCAGCATGCTTTCAGTCCAACTTGAGAAAGGACATTTGGGAAAGTACAGAATGTGTTTAGTACCATCTTAGCCATTTTAGTCAACTAAGGAAAAGTGATGGTTAAAATGTGGTTTCTAGAATCAAACAGTTTGAATACAAATCCTAAATTCACCACTTGCTAACTGTGTATCATTGGGTAAATTATTCTACTTCTTCAAGCCTCAGTTTTCTTGTCAGCAAAATGGGAATAATAATATTACCCTCCTCAAGTCCTTCTTGAGAAGGTCAGTTAAGATAAAATACAATCCTTATCTCATGGTAAGAGCTTAACAAATGTTATCTTTCATGGTTCTTATTATCTTTCCTTAGTACCTTACCTATGAGAAATATTATCCTGTTTTTCTCCTTTTTGCTTTCCCCATGCTATTCTGAACTCAGCTATTCCCTGGCAGCAAATTAAACATTTCTGAAACTGCATGAGCACTTTAAAGCTCTTGGGGTGCCATTGTGTACAGAAGCAATACCTAATTGAATAGTAGCCTAATAGCCTCAGAAAGCTGTTGCAATTTAAAAAAAAAAGAAAGAAAGAAAAGTTGAGTTAAAAATAGGAACAGTTCAGGCAGTGAAAGAATGAGCTTCATGAGTTGCCTTGACATTTTTCCTCAACACTTTAAAAAAAAGAGCAAAATCTGGCAAAAAATAAAATAAATATATGAATCCAAATTGCTCACCAATTCAACAAAATCAGAGTCAATTACTGTGAAAAGAGGTTTATATCCCCACGAAAATCATTGATGAGGGCGAGGAAGATTTAAGCTAAAATAAATACACCAAGTCAAAGAATTAATGCTTCCAAAAAGTAAAGTGTAGAATCCATTTTTTAACATCCTTTTTCCCCATGAACACATTAAGATTTTGCAAGAAAACATATGACTTAGTTTCAGGATCTTAAACAACTGCATTCTTGGAACAGGACAGAAGATGTCCATGCATGCAAAGAGATGTCTACCTACATTGGTGAAGGATCTGATTTTGCCACTAAATCACAGATATAGGAAGAATTTCCTTTGGGAACTGAGGCAACATGTAAAAATAGTTAGGCTGATCAGCTCTCTATAAGACTTAGGTACAGCCTTGACTGGAAGTAGAGGGATTTGATCCAGCGTTTGGCTAACCATAACTAATACTAGTCCTTGCCTAGTGACCTACAGAAGGACATTGGCTTTTTTGGAAGGAAGACGTGGAGGACTCTAGATGCAGAGTTACATATCTAAACCCACCACAGTATTTGTCTCTCCAGTGATGCTAAATATCAAGTCTACCCTGAAATGTCATTTTAGTGTTAGGATCCAAGCTGTTTTCCAACAGGTCAATCTTCAACTATGAAAAGAAAAGTGAAACCTTAATGTTGGGTCAGGCCTTCAGGTTTACTGCACTTGTCAGGGTCTCTCAGTGCCACCCAAGAGAAATTTCTGCTATGATGGAAATGTTCTATACCCGCACCACTAAATATAATGGCCTCTAGCCCTGACTACTGCATCCCTGAAATGCGACTAGTGCAACAGGAACTGGATTTTTATTTTACTTAATTTTAACAAATCTCAGTAGACACATGGCTAGCAGCTACTTATTGGACAGTACAGCTGGAATGCTAGCCCTACCATCCAACACATTTGCCCTTTCCACGAACATATTCTTTAACAGTTTCCAGCCAGCCTCAGTGGCACATTTGGTTCAAGATTTAATACTTATTCACCAACTTCTTTTCAGATTATCATTTTTTCTTTTTCTGACTCACTGACCTGTCATGTTTGTGTCACCCCTGCTGCCATCTCATGCCTCTGAAGTCAAGTGTCCAAAGCTGATCTCTTCACCTTCACTTTTGCAGAATATGGGCTGGTCCTAGTCTGTCTGGTGCATACTCCCTCAGAAACCACTCTTCCTCCAGCTCCTGTCTTAGCAAGAGTTCACCCACATAGTCCTCCACGGACTTCCCCTGGCTACTGGTGAGCATAGATACTTTCTCCCTGTGGATAGTCACGCTTTAGGAACAATACTGCACTCATAAAAAATTATAATTTCCAGAAGTTCTGCTCTTAAACCTTACACCCTGTGGTTTAATATAATAGAAATGGCCAGGCCTGCCAAACAAAGAGAGTTCAACTCCACCTCTAATTCTCTGATTTCCAGATTCTATTTTAGGCATCTGTTCTCATCTTATACATTAAGATTAGTCTCCCTTTTTGACTATTCATCTATAGCTTGCTTTCCACAGCCCAGAGAAGAGGAAAAATATTTTAGAAGTTAAATTTTCTTTTCATAAAGGTCAGTTATCCAGGTGTGAAAGCAGGCAAACTTTATGCCATCAGAAACTTGTTTTGAATCTTTTTTTCTGCACTGGTAACAACACACTGCTTTATTCTAAATTACAAACATGAACAGCCTAGATATTTTCCCCATGAATTTCTATATAATGCTAATATTTAAAGGGATAAAAAGAAAGATGATAGCACACATGTAAATAAATTGTACATTTATCAAATATTATTTCTATAATTATAAACAATAAACTGCTAGAATGCTCTGAACTTTTATGATCTTAAAATAGCAGAGTATGTGCCAGGTGACTCCATTCAAAATTGATTGGGCATCTAAACCAAGTCAAACCAATCAGACATGGTATCAAGCTAAACTAAGGAAAGAGAGTCAGTCCTCATCTGGAGGGCTGTAGGAGATGAGGCCTGGCAGCCTTGAGCAGCCATGTTCTCCGCCATGTGGGTACATGGTCTACTATGCAAGCGGAGGCCAATATGCAGAGAGAAGCAGAAATTCAATTCTTTATTTCCTTCTATCCCAAGACCCAGCTTTCCCTATCCTTGCTTTATATTAGATGCCCCAGTACAGTTCCAGTAAATTCCCTCCTTTCTGAGTTAGTTCAAGTTATGTTTCTGCTATTTGAATCCAAGAATGTCAATCAATACAATATTTTTAACAAATTTTTAAAAAGTCAGTCCTGAATAAATGCAGCATTGTGGAAAAAAATTGGTTTGCCTATATAATTCCAATTATATATGGAAACCCAGAAAATTAAAAATGAAGCCTCCCCCAGCAACTATATAAATGTGTGTATATGTGTGTGTGTATATATATATATGTATATAATATATTAAATGTTTTATATATGTTAAAGTTTTTGAGAAATATGGTGTTTGAGATATGAATAGGCAATGAAAATAAATGTCATTTTGAATTCTCTGAAGTATAAATATTTAATTATATTTTCAAATTGTATATCACTAAAAATAATAGAGGTAAAATTTTTAAAGCATGTACAGTATGACCCCACTTTCATAAAAAAATTATTTCATCTTATTTCATATTATCTATCCACCCATCTATTTATATATTCACAGAGAATTGCCTGAATATTTACATAATGTCAAGACATCTTTTTTCTAAGGAGTATATTATTACATGATAGTTTATTTTTTCCTTTAAAGTCTTATGAATTAAAATTCTCAAATCAAATGACACGCCTTATCCCAGACATGTCAAACATGGCTTCTCCGTGAATGCGTAAAAGCAAGGGAGAAAACCCAACCCAAGGAAAGACCCTGGGACTGCTCCAACAGGAATGCAAAAGGTTTAAAAAAAAGGTTTGAAAGTCACTACTTTTATTCTAAGACAAATTCCAACCTATTTTATAGTATGTAAAGTTTTTGCTCAATACGTATCTATTCATTATTCTCTTAACGTGCCATTCATACTCCTGAAATTTGTGGTCATCTTCTTCCTTGATTCATGTTCCATCTTTCAGACTTGTATCTACCCTTCAAGAATAAACAAAATTTACATCGTATTTGCAATCTTCTCTGACCATCTCAGTTCTCAGGAACCTCATTTCCTCTCAGACACCATAGTCCCTATTTGCATTCCAGCAATGGGACTCTGAGCACATGACATGGGATTTCATTAGTTAAGTTTCTATGAATCAGTCCTGAATTCCAAACTAAACCATCTACTCTTTGAAGTCAGAATTCAATTCTTAAACTCATTTGTACCACAATGGAGCCTCCCTCCACAATTTTCTCCCCTTCCACTCTCACCCTCTGGGGCTGTAGTAAAGTTTCCCAAACACATTGTTTTGGGGATCAGAATTTTCAGTGTTTCAGGTTCCTCACTGTTTGGGGATTGAAATTTTATGTTACTCAACTAATTCCATTCTTACTTAATCAACTAAAATCCGGTGTGTCCACTCAGACTTTCTATGTCACTGTATTTCTCCATCTCTATAGCAAACTCTACGCCAAATCCTTCCACAGTAACTGGTAATGTGACAATGTCTATTCCACACTGACTGTCCTGAATTATTACCCCAAATATCCCCATGGAAAAATATTTGAAGAATCAGTTTTAAGATTCCAGGCAAGCATCCACCTAGTCAGGTCAAGAAGTAGTCACTTCCAAAGCTCAATAAAATTCTCCTGATAAAATCGTGGCACTGTCACAAATTGCAAACTGGCATAAAAAAGAATCTAAAAAGATTGCCAAGGATGGCAGTCTGCCTTCCCTGCCTAATCACTTAAGAGAGTAACACCAACTAATTACAAATGCTTCAACATATGCGATGCATACTCATCCTTTTATTTTTAAAACACAAAAGCAGCTTCTTGAAATAAAACAGTCCAGCCAAAGCATGTCACATTGCCAGATTGAGGGCAAGAACGAAAACAGATTCACAAAACTGATTTAAGATTTAAGGCTTCTTAGATATAAGACCACTTAGTTCAGATCAAAGAGGGGCAGGACTGGAGCATGGTCTCCTGGTTCCCAAGATTCTCTCTACTGACCTGACTGTGCCATCAATAATCCTGGTTACGACTTACCCAGGGATGAGCATATCAAGTTTTACTGAAACAACTGAGTTACTCTGTAAGAAATTCTGTGTTTTATGAAAGCCTCAGTTCAAAATCCCTAATGAAGGATTGTTTGTAGCAGAAACACAAAGCCAAGTGAATTCCTCACCCCCAGGGCAGAGCAAGCATGCCTCATTTGGACACCAGAAGTAGAAATGGGCACCAATAAATTGAAGAGACATGCATACTTACATATTTTAAAAACACAAAAGGAAGAGGTATATTGAAGTATAGCTAGTCCAACTGAAGTATCTCATGTTACTAGAAACAGAATGATTTTACAGAAACAAATTATTGATGTTTCCCAAAAAAACAGATCTATAAAAACACTGTGTAGACCTCTTCTCCAGACTTTGAACACTACTGACACCTCCAGTATAGAAAAGCAATCAAAATGCAAAATGATAACATTTATTATACTTCGAATAGGCTTAAGTCAGTTTTAGGGTTTTGGTTTTGTTTCCATTTTTTTAACGTAAAAAGAGACATAAATTGTACTGCTTACCTAAGCAATCCCCCTATGGTCAGTCTAAAGAGACCAAATGAGCTAGAGAAATATTTCAAGATCCACAACATGAAGAAATGCAAGATTGTGAATAATGAGAAAACACTACTGAGATAAACAATAATTTAAAGTGAGCTAGAATACTGTGTTTCAGAATAGAATTATGAAATGAACTAGATGTTAAAAAGATGGACACAGTTTCAGACTCTAAGGACAGTTTCCATTCTGACCCCAAAGATTCCACTTGGAATCAGTGGTTAGGGATTAATGTCACAAATGCAGTTTGAACAAGTCCTCAGAACCCACAATATGGATCATGTTTCCATGTCACTTTATCCCTCTATACTCTGTCTTGCGTTAGACTTCTGGGTGTGTGTCTGTCTCTCTGAACGTTTGGCTTGATGGATCTTGACTTCTTACAAGACATGTCACTTATCTTTGATCCTCTAATGAAACCTAAAGTAATGACTTACACATAATAAAAATATGAATGCATATTTGTTAAATCAGGAAAAACAAATTTGTTCTGCTGAGAAAGAAAGTTTATAAGGAAATCTAATCTATTCTGAGCTTCAACAGTGATCGAGCCACAATGTTACTGATGCTGCAATATAATCTTCTAATTTTCACAACCAAAAAGGTTCTAAGCATTGAGGTGAAGAGTGTAGACTCCGGAGTCTGACTGCCTGGGACCACATCCTGGCTCCACTCCCTAGCTTTATGAACGTCAGCAAGTGTTTTAACCTCTCTGTGCCTCAGACTAATCATCCATAAAATGGGGATAATAATAGTGACTACCTCACAGACTCGTTACGAATATTCATTGAGTTAACACATGCAAAGTATACGAAGCAGCACTTGATACAAAGTAATAGCTGAAGAAAAGTTAAATTATTAGCTTAATAACAGTTTTGGGGAACTGTCCAAGACCGCACAGATAACTGCGTTCTGACTGCATGCCATCAGGCATGCAACTGGAAACTTGAACACCTCCTCCCATCTATGCAGGAGAGCTCAGCGACCAGGCTATGTAGAATGAAATAATTTCTCTCCATCACCTCTTAGAAGAAAGAATGGGATGGGACTACCTGCCTCCTCATCCTTTATCAGGTGTCAAGTACTTACCATCTGGCAAATGTCTGGGAACCATTGTCACTGCACTTATTGCTCTGGCCCCTCCCAGATTTGTTCTTCTATTCCTTGGTTCAGTGCCTTCTCATAAAAAGGAAGTGCTGCAACCTTCACCAGGATAATGTAAACCCTAATTCTATCACTAAGTTTTGTGCAACACACAACTGAAACCCTCTGCAGTCCAATCTCTCCGTCTGCAAAATGGGGATAATAATAACAATAACGGTTGCAAATGTATTGAATGCTTAGAATCTATTGAGCACTGATCTTACATCACTTAAAATTCACACAATCTTATGCTATAGGTACTGTTAGTATTCAAGCCTTACATATAGATAAGGAAACCATTTTACGGATGTCATATAACTTGCCCAAGGCCACGTGGCTGAAATATGGCAGCATCAGGATTCAAACTCAGACACTCTGATACCAGAGCCTCTAAACACAATGCCTGGCAATGCCTCGCAATGCAGTAGGTGCTCTGTGAATGCCAGGTCTCTGCAGCCACTCTGTGAAGTTACAATGAACCTGGGTACTGGCAGACAATATGGAAGTCAGCGCAGAAGTCCTCCTTATACCCTTGTGGGTGAGTATAGCCTCTAGTCCCAACTTGCACAGATTCCTAAATGTGACTTTCATGCTCCTCATGGATTTGCCCTGCTTATCCTCCCAGTGCTATTTCTCAAAATCTCTATCCCTACCCTTAGTAACACCCTCTCCCAAAGCCATGACCACCAAACTTCGGCCCACCTGCACGAACTTCTCTCAAAGCCCTTAAAAACGAATGGCGATCCAATCATCTCTCTGTTCTAGATCTTTTCAACTTACTGTTCTCTCTGCTTAGAACCTCCTGCCTAGCTCCATTTTACCTCTCTATTACTTAGTGTAAATGGAACTTCTCTGGGGAGTCTCTTTTGACCCCTTCCCAACCTTCCTCCCAAATAAGTTGAGTGTCACTGCTTTGTCCTCCAGCTCCCTACAGTCTCCTCTTATGACTCTTAATACACTAGACTGTAACGGTATATTTCACATCTGTGTTTCCTTCTAGACTCTAAGCTCTGTGAGGACTCTAGCATGTCATGCTTATCATTGTTTCCCACAAAGTTTGACATATGTGTATGTCTTTGATAAATATTTATTAAAGGGAAGGAAGAAAGGAAATGAGAAAAGAAAAATGTAAACTATTTGCTTTCTCCTCTTCCATCCTAACTCCTCTGTAGAGAAAATTTCAATAAACTTGGAGGATTCTAGGATGTTAGACCAAAAATTTCTATGATTTCAGAGGTAAAAAGTGAATCCCATTTGGTCCTAGAGCACACGTCCTTTTCCTGCTCAAGGGTTTGGGATTCCTCAGAGGTGAAGATATAATCAGAAACCCTAGGGGACTGGATGGATCGATGGTTAGGTTAAACAAACACCTCCAAATGCAAAGGAAAATGTTAAGTATACAAGAATAACTCCATCTGCCAAGTGTTGGAACAAAATATTTTACTGATAGAAGGACTGAAGTTTGAAGGAAAGAGTTTCTCTAAATGGTCCAGAAGGAATTTAATTTGTTGAGAAGCCTAATAGGGCCCAGTACCATGCACAGCTGCTTTTCTCCCTCCCCACAAGAAGGAAAAAAATGACCAACACAAGTCAGTCTGCATGAATAGAGCAGATTCAGCTTGGATGTCAGGGAACTTCACTCAAATGCCAATCACCAGAATTCTAAGCCATCCAGAGGTTTGGCTGGATCACTGCCAGACAGTACTATGACTGATATCTTTTTCTTCAGACATCGCAACATTCAAAAATAAAAGGAAAATATGTTCAGCTGCTGCCTCTTCAGCAGCTTTGCAATTTTCCAAGGATCAGACCTCTCCTATTCTCAGTCCCCTAATCTCCGAGCAAAGTAATAGCTTCTCCTTGACTAGGAAGCAGTCTCTGGTTAGTATTTCAAGAACTCTTGGTTTCCTAATCTTTCCCTGCCAGGAATAAATCAGTGGATGTTAGTTAAATGCAAGACCCCATGTAAAACCCTCTTTCTCTCCTTCTTTGTCCCTTCAATCTTTCAAGGTGTCATAGACACTGAAAGTATAAACTCATAATAATAGCAGCCTGTGACTGTCTCCTCTAAACTCCATATTTAATCAGCACTATCTTTCACCCGTATCCATTCTCTAAGTGTTTGAGAACCCTGATGCACCTTCTTTCTGGTCTCTTATGTGGAAGGTCGTAAGTCCAGTCTATATCCTTATGTCCCCCTTCCCAAGTGAAGCAGGCTACAGGGACTCAGCCTAATCTGTACTCCTTAACTAGCAGTCACTGCCCATTTTACACTTTTCAGTTCTTGGTCAAAGCAGGAATGGAATAG
The DNA here is from genome assembly GCF_030028045.1 of Hippopotamus amphibius kiboko. Taxonomy (NCBI): domain Eukaryota; kingdom Metazoa; phylum Chordata; class Mammalia; order Artiodactyla; family Hippopotamidae; genus Hippopotamus; species Hippopotamus amphibius. Next base: position 63,052,128 of record NC_080189.1, on the reverse strand, counting down.
GATAGACTTTTCTCAGCTGTCTCTACTCACCGTGCTTGATGACAAATCCCTAAGTCATTTTTTAATGCACAGATGCTGCTTCCACTCTCCATAGGTACTGAAGCCAGGGGAATTCAATGCTGACAAATGCCTGACTCCCTTCTAGCAGCCTCCAAGGGGTCTGACAGGGCTGGCTGCAGCTGGACAAGCCTTCAAGTTTTCTAATAGCCAACTGGTGATCCATCTTCTGCTACACACACTAAAGATGCTTCCAGTGATCAAGTGGGACAATCACGTGGATCAGATGCAATCCAGCGGATAAAATGAGTTGCATTCTGAATTTTGAGTCATAAAACCTGAATTCCATGAGCCTTAGACCAACATGCAAGTTTCTGGCTCTACCATGATGAGTTATAATTTAAGGTAAGTCTTTCCTTGCCTTCGCTGAATCTTGATTTCCTTCCTCCCTTTTAAAGCAGATATTTGGTTGCTTGCTCTCTATCTGTCCAGGATAGTGTAATAAAGAAATAGTAAATGCTATACAATGAAAGGGTAGAAAGAAAACTCGAGTTCAAGTTTTAGTTCAGCCACGCACAACCTTGCACTTCAAGTTATTCCCCTCAGCTCTTAAAAGCATGTGGTACTACATGGTCTAAGCTAATGAAGAGCTGGCTCCTGCCTACTTCTCTAGCATCATCGGGCACCAGCTGTTCCTTACCTTGTGCTACCTGACTTCTTTAAATTTTTCAAACAGAGATGGCTCTACTCTGACTCAGGGCTTTATTTACTAACATTCAACCTCTCCATCACTTACCACACTTTTTTCCTTAGATAACTCACTCAATCTGGTAAGTCTCAACTGAACTATCACATTTTCAGAGAAGCTTTTCTTTATCCTCATATTACTTTGGCTTCCCTCTATTTTATGCTTTCATAGCAACTAGTACTTGAACCTTGGCAGCAAGCATGACTCTTGTAATCATTTAAGTGTTTCTGCACTCTTCAGTGAAAAGAGAGATTTTGCCTGCCTTGATCTCTGCTATGACCCCAGTACCTAGCTCACTGACTGGCATATGGTAGATACTCAATACAAATTTAGTAACTAGCTCCTCTTCTGAAATCCTCACTGCTTTCAGAGGGTTATGATTATAATGCATTGTGTGAAAGCACTTCGTAAACTGCAAAAGTAAATAACAAATTGCTATAAAAATCAAAGTCACTACTTATTATCTTTGTATGCTTTGAATTCCAAAAAAATCAAATTGTAACTGAATCTCTGTGTGCTGAAGCTATGGTTGAGTTTTCTTCACTGTTGACTGGAACATGGCTGAGATGTAACACCACCCTCCCCTCCTACAGAAGGAAGTACAATATGATGGCAGGGATCAGTACTAGAATCTTTTTGCAGGATAATAAGTTACCCCAAAACTTAGTGGCTTACAACAACAAGAAAGATTTATTATCTTTCCCAATTTTTGTGGGGAAAGAATTTGTAACTTGGGTGGGTGCTTCTGGCTCAGAGTACCTCATGAGGTTGCAGTAAGATGTCAGCTGGGACTGCCATGATCCGAAAGCTTGAGTAGGGCTGGGTGATCCTCTTCCAAGGTGCTCACCCACATGCTGACAGGCTGGTACTGAGCAGATGCCTCCATCCATCCCCACATGGGTTTCTCCACTAAACACCTTGTGTCCTCACAACATGGTGACTGACTTCCCCCAGAGTAAGAGAACAAAGGAAACAAGATGGAAGACACAATGCCCTTTAAAACCAAGCCTTCAAAATTGTACATTGTCACCTCTGTCAAACTTAGTCGGTCATACAGACAAGCCGAGACTCACTGTGGGCGGAGACTATGGAAGGTCGTGAGCACCAGGAGCAGGGAACGATGGGAGCCATCAAATCTGGCTTCCTCGGACCTTTTCTCCAACCAGAGTCACTGGCACAGTGCTTCACGTGCAGGATGTTCTCTAAAATAAATGTTTGATGGGATCTATAGCTGGAATCGTGGATAAATAGATGATAAATAAATAGGTGGGCCAAGGAGTGGATGCTACCTGCTTCCTGAGGCTAGCAATGGAAAAATCAGAAGAATGCTAAAGCAGTTAATAAGACTACACATACGTACTCCCCAGTCACCATTGCAAAGGTTGCAATGACTGGTTTTAGAAGAGATGCAAAACAGGTGTTAGTGATAGCTGGAGAGGACACGTGCCCTGGAGTAATTCTCTAGTGTCTGAACCCAGTCTTCCTCTTAATTATTTGGCTGAGAACAAAATGTATAGATAAACAGATCTTTCTATTACAAAAAAAAAAAAAAAAATGGTGAGAGGCTTAGAAACTGCCAAATTCTTTTTTTTCCCCTGCATTATTCTTATTATGGAAATTTATAATTTAGCTACCCTCATGAATGTTATGCAAATACATTAAACAATACAGGGGGGATTTGAGCCTTTAGAATTCTTGACTAATACAAGCATTACTATAATTATCACTTCAAAGTTCTAATAATAACATTATTTGCATTTTCTTTGACACTGTTTTTGGAAAGAATTTCTAAATACTTGAGTAAATATTTGTAAATTATGACCATGAAACAGTAAAGGCCATTCAGAGTAAGAAGGGAATACTGTAGACCAGAATTGATTACTTTAATATTCAAGCTTATTAGTTCACTCCAGAAACATAGCTCTGACCCTATAGGGGTTTTGATCTAATGAACCCAAGAGCAGGACAGTATTTCAATGAAGAATAACCACCATCCACACAGGGAGCAAGTCAGAAACCTGGTAGTTATCCTGGACACCTCCCTCTCCTTCACCTCCCTTATCTAATCATTAATATCCCCTGCATCCACTCCCTACTCTCTGCTCCCACCAGTCTGGACCATCACAACAGCCCCACACAGGTTTTAACACACGTACTCCAAACACTCTAATCTGGACTCCCCTAAACAACCACACTGACCTTTTATAAAATGATCTATCATGTCTCTCCCCTTTTCAAAAGTCTTCAATGGCATTTTACATCTTGAATATGGAGTAAAGGTAAAAACTGTTAACATGACCTACAGAATCACATATGATCTGGTCCAGATGTAACTCTCCCATTTCATCTGACAAGACCCCTCCTTACAGGCTGGGCCCAAGCCTCCCTTCAGTCCTACAACATTCTGATTTCCACTTTATTCTCTGGGCTACCCTGCCTAGAATGTCCATCATTACATCCTTTCTTAAAAATCACTTCTTCAAAGAAGCCTTCTCTCAGTGGAAAGGCCTCAGTGGAAATTAGTTCTTCCTATTACACTTTATAGCACTGTGTATCACCTTGGTAGCTCTTACCACAACCATAATTTTTACTTCTCATGGGACAAACTGAGTAGTGTTAATATCTCATTTTGTCCATCTACCCCCTATTCCCACCCCAAGGGTGCAGACAGTGACTATTGTTCTTGTTGCTGTGCTTCCAGTGCCCTACACCAGGCTCAACACAGAGCCCATGTTCACTATGTGTAGATGGACTGAATAAATGAAGATTTCAAAGGCATGCCCAGAATGTAGCTTAGACTGTGGAAGAATTTGATGCACTTATTTAAGAAAAATAAAGTAAAAAGCAAAAGCATAATGTGTCCCTTGATGGATTCGTGTATGACTATCAATGACTAGGATAGGAGGAGATAGAAGCTGTTTTGGACAATCAGAGAAGAGGGAATATCGAACCTCAATTTATTTAGGAGGTTTTTACAGATAGTGAACTCTTTCTAGACAGACTTGAAATGTAAGTTTGTTGATGGCAGCTCTTTTCCATTTAGAAGGTTTTCACAAACTCAGTAGAAGAGGGAAATGGGAAAAGAGGAAGTAAGGGGAAGATACGATGTGGCAAAACAATACATAATAAATATAGTCACCAGTACTTATAAAGCATTCTCCATTGCCTACATACACACTACTGCTAGCTAACCTTCACTAAATAAGAGCCCATTTCCTTAAAAAGGAAAGCAGGATGATTGTTCAATGCCTCACTTTTGGGTAGAATTAAAGAAAAAATAACCAATACTTCTCAGAAATATGGAAAAGTATTATAGAAAATTACGTTAAGGGCATGAGACCTACCCAGATAATGCAAATGGAATAAAAATATTCATATTGAAAATATGGAGCTTACAAAACTTATGTTCTTTCTGTAGAAAAGTTAGCAGCAGACATTCAAGAACAGAGTGACAGCATTGACTATAGTTAGAAGTAATTTCATGTACTTCAACTCTTTTAAAAAGGATTTATATGCTTTGTATTCAATTTAACAAATTCTAAACATGAATTCCAAATTTCTATTAGGACAGTCACATATAAAACAAAAGAATTTTAATGAGTTTTCTCCCCAAAATATCCAGAGGTACAAATCCACATTAAGGATTAATGACCTGTCAGCTTGTACTTAAAGGAGAGAAGAGACATTTCAGTTGTAGAAATTTAAAAATAAAAGAATCTGAAGTAAGAAAACTTATCATTTTTCCCTTTTGTGTCATAAAAAGAACTGACCTGATTTATTTGCTTTAAATTGGCCAAAAAAAAAATGTATTAAATGGTTGGCCTTTTAAGCAAAAATTCATTCTGGACAAAGTTTTATGACAAAATTAAAAAGCCTGGTCTGAAATACTCTTTTAGTCACTTAAATTATGTAGCTTTAATGTCAGAGTCAAGCACAGTATAAAAGGCAGAGGCTATTTACATTTTAGATTTAACAAAAGGTCTCCAATGACTGCGGTACTTTAACCAAGCACATCTGGTGGCAGGTGCCATAAATACGTGAAAAGCTAATTCAAACCATCAATGCAATTTTACCCCTATATTTTAAAGTCTTATCTATTTCAAATAAAAGTTAATGCTCAGTCTTGTGATTCATTTACACGTGATGCGTGGCCATGCCAGAGAAGCTCTGTTTGAGGTACTATGAGTCTCTTTTTCCCCTTTGAATCAAGAAGTGATGTTATGACAGCAAAAGGCAGAATCCAAAGACTGAAAAGATCAAGTTGAATTCGAAACTCAGAACCTTCAGTGTTTAAATAGACTCCAAATGTGGAAGGTTTTGTATTCTCCCAGCTCCAGTGTGTGTGACACAATGACATCGGGAAAACAACCCATGGTGAGAATCATGTGACTGTAGAGTCAGACAGTGTCTTGTCTTCCTTTTTGTGGACATGCCTCACATAAAAGAAGTTAACAAATTCCATCTCTTCCCTTCAAAAAGAGACAATTTCCATTGACCAGACTGAGCAACATTAATCTGAACCTATACTTGCTCTGTGAAAGCATCTGTATGATGGGAGGAAAATAAAATCACCCAGTTTTGCCTACAAGAGGAAAAATAAATCTAAATATTTGAGTAATTTATTTCTTTACTTTTTCATATAAATATTTAGTGTCATAGAGAAACAGAGTACTTGGGGAAAAACAGTACACTGCGTCCTGATTTTGAATAGACAATATGTCCTCAAATCGACTTTTTTATAGTATTTTTGTTCTCCTAGTCCTGCTCTGAGCCAGGAATGGTTACAGGGCACATCATTAAAAAAAAGGTCCTAGAAACATCTTAAATCCTCAATAAATCTTTATAACATTCACAGTTCTATATACCACTGGAGTACACATTAAAAGGTTTCCATGACATAGAGTTGACCTAACACTTTCTACCTTCCAGGTGCTTTATGCAGTCACTGACAGAAGTGTGTAAAAATCAATTTATGTTCAATAAGGTAAATGTCAATGATATCTTTAAACATGATGAGCCAATGGCATAGTTTATTTCCAGACATTCAAATTTTGATAGCTGATGACCTTAAATATTATTTGAGCATGATCCAAAAGTTCAGAGACATTTAATAAGCTATAATTAACTGGAAGAAAGTTCTGAAGTCATGGCATTCTCTGCTCAGAAGCCTTCCTGGCTCACAGCTTCCTGTAGAAGGAAGGCTCACTGCAACAGTTGGCATTTAAGATCTTGCATAATCTGGTTCTAAACTGCCCTTTTATCCTGATTTCACTCCTCCATCACCCATGCCTTACATTCCAAACAAATCTGAATATTCCTGTTGTGGACCACATACCACACTTTCCCACCTCCGTCCTCCACGGCTCCCCTTTCATTCCTTCTGTTGATGCTTCAAGTCTAAATTGGGACAATCTATTCAGAAGGCAGTTTGACAATTCGTGTGTCAAGATCACTAATGTTATTTTATACCCTTAACCCAATAATTCTACTTCTAATCCTTAGGAATAATAAGAGCTATAGGTTTTTTTAATGTGCAACAATGTATTTTACAATAACAAAAGGAAAAAAAACCCTGGAAGGTACCTAAGAACCCAATATTAGAGGATTATATTAAAAATCATTATTCATCCATATAATGGATTATTGGTTAGCTGTTAAATGATGTTAAAAAGAGTTTTTAATGAGAAGAAGAAATGTTTAAGACATATGTTAGGTGAAATAGCAGGATAGAAATTGCATAATATGATCTTAATTATGTAAAAAAATCAAAAAAAGACTGAAAAGGAATATATCAAACAGATAATATCAGGATAATTCTACATCTTGAGATTTGGGGTAATTTTTTTCTGCTGCTTTTGTACACTCTCCTCTGCTTTACAAAATTTCTGCATATATTACCTTTAAGTCAGAAAAAAAGTTTTTTTAAAATCCTATATTTTAACTACATGCTCACATGCCACCCTCTGTGAAATCTTCTCTAATGACACTTGATGGAATTAATTCCTTATTTCTCTGTGGTCCCATACTACTTTGTACTTCCAAATATTTTTAGTCATATTTTTTGCCTGATATATTTGTTGAATTTCATTGAAAAAAAAAACTAACATAGATCCATGTCTTAGAATTTCTAAAAACAGACTCAATTGAAGAGGTGTTTTCTGTATATATTAGAATGGTACCTGTAATAGTTTTATTTTCACATTGCCTTGTTTAGTAGTAGCACATCTGTCTAACATCAGAGTCTCCTTTACAAACCAAGAAGCATCAAGCCTACCCTTGCAGCTCTACATCTGCAGTTTGTTTGAAAACGTATGCCTTAATTACAGACTTTCTTCCTACTAAATGCTGTAGTAACATTATGGAACAAGGTGCTAAAATGAATGTAGGGGTTAAAAGAAAACACAGTAATTTTATCATAAGCACAGGAAGAAAAATCATGGCATAATTCTCCCAGCAAGACTATTCTGCTTTTTCCTTCCAAATTGGATATACAGATGTTTGTATCAATTAATGTTATAAATTTCTACATAACATCTTACAAAATTCTCAGCTTAGCTTTTTAAACATTAATATTTGCTATAATTTTCTAAATTTGCTATATATATATACACATGTGTATATATATATATCTTTGTTGTAATTAGAGGATTGGGGGAATTATCAGATAAAAATACGTGAAACCTAAAGTTTGAATATCATAAAAATAGGGATTTTTTTTTTTTAGTATATGTATATCCTATTCAATATTTGGTATAATCTTTTTATACTAAAATACTGTTCGTGTTTATCTGAAGATTCAAATTTAACTGGGGGTCTTGTGTTTTTATTTGCTAAATCTGGCAACTCTGGGTGGGAAAGTGATTGCAAATTTAGAGATTTCACAGTCTGGCTAAATAACCTCTTAAGCCTACCCCTGGGTAGCATTTCAATTTAAACTCAGCAGATAGTGAACTCAGATGTCTGAATTCTCCACATCCTTCTAAACCAACTTTAAAAAAGAAAATCCACTAATATTGATGCCAAGGAATCGCCAGGACACCCTAACCTCTCCAAATTCCAGAGCCTGAATTCTTTCTTGCCAAGTCTATACAAGAGAATTATATACAAATTATCAAGCTCTGTTGTGCCTTATACTTTTATTTTTATGCATTTATGCTCAACAGGGGAGCCAGAAATGTTTGACTTTACAAGCTCAAAAATTTTTTCAGAGTATTTAATGCGCACTAGAGAACCAATTCTAATGCACCATTGTTCTTTTATAGAATAGTAGAGGGGATATATCTAGAATGTGTCATTGTTGGATTCTTCCTTGACGTTAAGCTAACAACTTTCTTCAGATTTTCTTATGAATGTGACTCCATTTTCCTCAGTGCATGTTTTATGGGTCTTCTTCTGTGTCCCATAGGCTGCTTAAAATCAACATGCCGTAAAATGAATTCTTTTTCCCACCTTTGTTCCCCTTAACTTCCCTTTTTCCTGTATTCCCAATCATTCATCCAGAAATTGTAATAAGGAATCACAGATATATCCTCAATTCATCCTTTTCAGCAACTCCCTCCTCAATCCCCATACCTTATCAGTCAAATCTTTTCAGGCTCACCTCTTAAATATACCTGCTACTGGTCCCTGTTCCTTCTTTCAATCACCACTGTCTCTGCCTTAGCCTAGGCTCTCCTAGGCTGTCTGCAGACCAGTGTTTCTCAAATTTCAATGTGCTCATGAATCACCTGCAGATCTTGTTAAAATGCGAGTTCTGATTACGTAGATGCGGTGGGGTCCAGGAATTCTTATTTCTAACAGATTCCTGGTAATACTGATACTGCTGGTCCAGAAACCACACTTTGTATACCAAGTCTCTAGCTTATTTTTATAGACTGTCAGTGAGTCTTCCTTCCATTCCAACTAATCACCACATTGCTGTCATTATTCTGGGCAAAATTTTCATGTGACTCCTTTTGCCTACTGAATTACCAGGACATAAACCACCCAGGCTACCATGACAGTGTCATGCCCAGTTCCTCTCCATCCCCAAGACCCATATTCTAAACTCTGATCCCACTCCACTTCCTTCTCCTCCTGAAACTCTCCTTTCCCACTTCCAGGACTTTGCCTAAAATGTCCTTAGAGTAATCTTCTTTGCCTTTAATGGCTCCTTCTTTCTGCTAAAGTTCAAATGTCACACCTAATCTGTGAAATCTCTATCACCGTTCAGTAGCAACTCCCAGCACCTAATACAATTATCTGCACAGTTTGTGCGTGCACTGGTAACAGTGATGCACAGGGCTTATTATGTACTCGGTACTATTGCAGGCATTTTACATGTAATCATCATAGCAATCCTATGTGGTAAGTACTATTATATCCCCATTTTACAGACCACGAACAACATACTAATGGTGATTTTGCTCAGATCACACAGTTTCTTCATGCCAAGTTTCAGGCCCAGGGTGTCTGAGACCAGAGTCTAGCACCTTAACCATTGCACAACACTGCCTCTATAATTATATCTCACTTTAGTTATCAGGGTGAACCACATGAAATTGCTAGTATTTTACTCTTTTACACCTATAAAACAGCAATAGCAATCTCCTATGATTCAATTTTTTTCAATAAATTAAGAATGATTCATGGAGAGATGCCACACCTTTTTCTCTATAAAAATACCCTGGATTGAGCACAGGTTGGAACATACCTAACACTTATGGTCTTTGTTAAATGAAGCAAAGATAGTAACAGCTCCATTTACTGAGGAGTGAATGCATGCTAGGCACCACACCAGGTGTTTCACACACCTTGCCATGTTTAAACCTCAGTACAACATGGACTGTGGATACTATTATTTTCACAATACAGATGCTACCTCTATGGCTCCTAGGGTTTAATGCCCATGGACACACAACCAGTAACACAGCAAAGTAGTAACCAAAGCAGGCCTGTCCTAAGTGACAAATTGTCAGACTTCAGTGTTGAGTAGTGTCGGACTTTGAAGAAGTTAAACATGAGCCTGACTATTTTTCTGACCAAGTCAAACATGAGTTCTGGCTTTAAAAACCTTGCATATTCTAGGAAGAAGACAAAGGTCTCTTTGTCAGCTTATTTTGTACTTTTTAAAATTCGAAACATACACAAAAATAGAGATGAGCAAATAATCTCCCATGGACCCATTACCCAGCTTCAAAAATTATCAAGAGTACACCATTCTTGGGCTTCCCTAGTTGGCGCAGTGGTTAAAAATCCACCTGCCAATGCAGGGGACACAGGTTCGATCTCTGGGCCGGGAAGATCCCACATGCCGAAGAGCAACTAAGCCCATGCGCCACAACTACTGAGGCCTACGATGCGCCTAAAGCCAGTGCTCAGCAACAAGAGAAGCCACTGCAATGAGAAACCAGCGCACTGCAACAAAGAGTAGCCCCTGCTCTCCACTAGAGAAAGCCCGTGTGCAGCAACGAAGACCCAATGCAGCCAAAACTAAAAAAAATAAAATGAAATGAAATAAACAAATAAACTTTAAAAAAAGAGTACACCATTCTTAATTTCATCTACCCTCCCACACTTTGTGTTTATCACTGAACTATTTTTAAGTCCCAAATGTCATGTCATTTCACATGTAAATTCATCAGTATATATCTCTAACAGATACATTAAAAGAGCCACAAGGCAGTTATCACACTTAATATTCCTTAATACAATCTAATATCCATTCTGTGATCAATTTCCTTGATGTCAAAAAAATGTCTTCTTACAGTGGTGTGTTTGAATTAGGATACTAGCAATGTCTACCCATTATACTTGGTTGTTATGTATGTAAAGTTTCTTTTAATCTATAATGGTTCCCCTCCCTTTTCTTTTCACAAGCCATTTATTTGTTCAAGAGCTGGTGGTTGTCTAGGGGCTTAAATTCAGGTTCAACTATTTCTGACAAAAGTCTTCACAGGTGATGCTGTATCTGTCTTATGACACCAATCAGGGAGCATCTAACACCTGGTGGTCCTAAATTTAGTGAGATTAAGATTGATCAGTGGAGTTAAGAATTGTCAGTCTGATCCACTAATTACTCTGTGTTCCAATAAATTTTACCAAAACAATTTTAGAAGTCACCGACTTTCATTTTCAAGGACCAATATTTTAAGAGTTTTTAAACTGATCATCTTTTTTTCTGATTCTTTAATTCCTTTTGCATTTGCAAGATGGAACTTTTATTGATTATCAACCACCTGTTATGTTGCTCAGTAAATGGGTCAGGATACAAATGCAAAGACATCAAACATTGTACTCAGTGTTGGCCTGGAGACAATAAAGTTCTCTAGTCTTAGAAATTATTATTCATATCAGAATGAACGAAAAAGTCCCCCATCAAATTATAGATGACATAGACCTCAAGTATTAGCAGGATACTAGGTTCTTCAAAGAATGTTTTGCACTGATTCAATAAACATTTATCCTGTTAAGAGTATGATTTTGCTAAGCAAGTGAACCTTCTTTTATGCATTACAGAAGGGATATTTGATGACCTGCTGGGGTTTTTTTTCAGCTCTTTATTGGAATATAAATGCTTCACACTCTTGTACCAGCTTTTGAGGTATACCAAAGTGAATCAGCTGTATTTATACATATATCCCCACATCACTTCCCTCCCGCGACTTCCCCCCTCTCTCCCTGTCCTGGCCCTCTAAGGGCATCACCCATCATTGAGTTGATCTCCCTTTGTTATACAGCAACTTCCCACTAGCTATCTGTTTTATAGCTGGTAGTGTATATATGTTGATGCTACTCTCTCACTTCGTCCCAGCTTCCCCTTCGCCCCCCGCCCTCCCAACCCTGTGTCCTCCAGTTCATTCTCTGCATCTGCATCCTTATTCTTGCCCTGTCACTGGGTTCATCAGTACCATTATTATTATTTTTTTAGATTCCATATATATGAGTTAGCATATAGTATTTGTTTTTCTCTTTCTGGCTTACTTCACTCTGTATGAAAGACTCTAGGTCTATCCACCTCATTACATATAGCTCCATTTCATTCCTTTTTATAGCTGAGTAATATTCCATTGTATATATGTGTCACATCTTCTTTATCCATTCATCTGTTGATGAGCATTTAGGTTGCTTCCATGTCCTGGCTATTGTAAATAGGGTTGCAATGAACATTATGGTAAAAATTCAACATCCATTTATGATAAAAACTCTCCAGAAAATGGGCATAGAAGGAAATTACCTCAACGTAATAAAAGCCATATATGAGAAACCAACAGCCAACATCATTCTAAATGGTGAAAAACTGAAAGAACTCCCTCTAAGAACAGGAACAAGGGTGCCCACTCTCACCATTATTATTCAACATAGTTTTGGAAGTTTTAGCCACAGCAATCAGAGAAGAAAATGAAATAAAAGGAATCCAAATTGGAAAAGAAGAAGTAAAATTGTCACTCTTTGCAGATAACATGATATTATACACAGAAAACCCTAAAGACTCTACCAGAAAACTGCTGGCACTCATCGATGAATTTAGCAAAGTAGCAGGATACAAAATTAATGTGCAGAAATCGCTTGCATTCCTATACACTAACAATGAAAAAGCAGAAAGAGAAATTAAGGACTCTCCCATTTACCACTGCAACAAAAAGAATAAAATACCTAGGAACAAACCTGCCTAAGGAGGCAAAAGACCTGTATGCAGAAAACTGAAAGACACTGAAGAAAGAAATCAAAGACGATACAAACATATGGAGAGACATACCATGTTCTTGGATTGGAAGAATCTACATTGTGAAAATGACTGTACTACCCAAAGCAATTTACAGATTCAATGTAATCCTGATCAAATTACCAATGGCATTTTTCACAGAACTAGAGCAAGAAATCTTACGATTTGTATGGAAATGCAAAAGACCCCGAATAGCCAAAGCAATCTTGAGAAGGAAAAATGGAGTTGGTAGAATTAGGCTTCCTGACTTCAAACTATACTACAAGGCCACAGTGATCAAGACAGTGTGGTACCAGTACAAAAACAGAAAGGAAGATCAATGGAACAGAATAGAGAACTCAGAGGTAAACCCAAGCACTTATGGGCTCCTTATCTCTGACAAAGGAGGCACGAATATACAATGGAAAAAAGACAGCCTCTTAATAAGTGGTGCTGGGAAAATTGGACAGCAACATGTAAAAGAATGAAATTAGAACACTTCCTAACACCACACACAAAAATAAACTCAAAATGGAATTAAGACCTAAATGTAAGGCCAGACACTGTAAAACTCCTAGAGGAAAACGTAGGCAGAACACTCTATGACATACATCCAAGCAAGATCCTTTTTGACCCATCTCCTAGAAATAATGGAAATAAAACCAAGAATAAACAAATGGGACCTAAAGACCTGCTGTTTGACAAAACATCAGCTTTGGACATCTACACACAAAAACAGTGGAACCATAGTTAAGAGGTCATAATACTATGAAGAAAAACTTAAATAAAAAATATTGTCCTCATCACATTAATATAGCCTACCCTACAAAAATATGGCCTTTTCTTTATGAGTCTACATGATGAGCGGCTATGCAGGGCATTGTGTAAAAATATTATCTATAACATTTGCATGAAGCATCAGATAAAGAAATTCATAGCATCAGGGAGGAGACTGTAGCTAATAAAAGTACATTATTAGCTCTTGTTTACCTATTCATTAGCAAAGGAAATTGGGTCCCAAAGAGAAACATACATGGGAAAATTTTAAACTGAAAGCATTTGAGGAAATTAAAGCCCAGCATCTTAGTTCAGGACTAGTCATAGGTGACAGAGGTCTCTATCATCTGCAGGATACTTTTAGTTAGTATCTACATAATCTTCTCTATTCTATTCACCTGTATTTAAAGGGTTCATGATGAGTATAAATTTTAAAGCTACTGTGTTTCTCCATCCTTGGAAACAGCATGGGACATTGGAAAAAGCCTCACTCTACAATTCAGCAGACTTAACTCCTTATTTACACACCCACACTAATTATCTGCTTTGGACAAATCCTTTCCTATAAATATGAAGAGATTGGATGAGGTGGTATAAAGTCACTCCTATTCAAACTGTCTATGATTTTATTGTGTTACCCAGAAAAATGTACACAATTGAATTAGTTCAATGAAATCATTCCCTGAGCAACAGCAAAAGACCATATGTTCCCCTTGAACTAAACTGTTTAGATCTGTTATGAACATCACAGTCAACATAGCTGCACTAGGAGAAAACTAACCTCAGAAAGCAGCAAATACAGTCCACTTCAGAGAAATGTACATGCTTCAATCTAGCGGCACTGAACACCCAAGATGAAGAAAATAATAGAATTTGAAAAGATTTGGTACAAATCACAATATTTTAATATTTTGTTTCATAATTTCACATTTCTCAAGTCATTCAAAATATAACACAGATAAAAATGTCCAAGTTTTGAATATAATAGTTTCCTCTCCCTCTTTAAATATGTCTGACTCATAGTAGTCCTACAGGAGTAGACCCGTTTTAAGGGTGGCATATCATGTACACAGGAATCAGCCACTGCAAGCCCTGCTCACAGCCTTTTCTATGAGGAAATGTGCTACTCACAATCCCTAGGCATGGTATTTACTAAGACCTCTGCCAGAGATGCTTTGACCAGATGTGGAAACACGAACCAACCACAAGTAATTCAAATTTACCAACTAACCTACAAAAGGACCTGTTATTTAAAATAAAAATGGTACAGGACTTCTCAGGAAATAGTTTTTGGAAAACCCAGAAGACATTAATAGTTATTTGGAAGAGCTAAAACCATAGTTAGAGTTGGAACCATAAGACTTGGAGTAAACTAAAAGTATGAGGGACCAAAGAAAATCAGTAAAGAAAACTAGTTAGTAGGAAAGGTATAATGGAGGTAAGAGAAAAGCAAAACTTCTATCAGAGATGTGTATGTGGGAGAGAAGAAAGCCAGCTAGTCAACACAGAGGACTGAATTTCTCACCATGTTCTCACTGAAATTCTGGGCTACATGAATCTTTACTATAAATATTCTTTTCCTTGAAATAATCTGAGTAAGGGATGGGTCTCTATCCACTCAACTGAGGTTAAACAACAGGGTTAGTTTGGGAACAATTTTATAGTCATACAAAAGAGTCACATAGAGAAGCTTCCAAAGATTCCATATGTTCAAGTGTTTGAGTCATCAGAAGAGATGATGCCGAACAACTATTAAGAATAAAGCTCCCTTGCTGGTTTCTATGGGCAACTCAGAAACCACGATGTGATGTTGTGCTTTCTCGGAAACCAAAGCAAAGAGTAAGCAATAAGGACTGGATTCTCTTGACAGGGCCTCCTTACCTGGCAACACCTCACCTAGTCGGGAGTGGTCAAAGCCAGTGGAAATTTCAAGAGAAATGTTAGCATATTAAGGCATACAAGGAGTCTTCCATCTCTAAATCAATGAAAGATATGCTGCAGCAAGATTTGTGGGAGAATACTGTATCAGAAGAGCTGTTTTGCTATTTATCTGTGAACCTACAATTCACCAGGTTATGCCTTAAACATGTAAACCCACTATAAAGTTTTTTTTTTTCCCCAGAATTCTGGTAAAATGCAACAGTGGGCCAAGAGACAATGTCAGCTTATTCCACAAAATATGTGATGGGAGCACCTAAACACACCAGTGTAACCCAGAGCTCTTTAATCAGATTTAAGCAGCAAATATGGATTCTATATTTCAGTTTTTATGTTAGCTCATGCTCTCCTTGGTGTTTCTGGCTTTAAAATGCCAAGATCCTATATAGCACGCATGCTTAAAAGATGGATATAAGACAAACTCTTTCCAGCCATTTTCCTGGGAAATATTCTTGAGAGAGAAGAAATGAATACTCTATTGACAGCAAAAAGCACATTCTGCTTGTTTTGAAAGGAACCACCCATGGTGATAGTGTGCTGGAATTTATCCACCTTCACCCTCCAGGTTTCTGAAAATGACCGTCAAAATCTGTGAGAATCATCATAAGAAAAAATACACCAGGTCACATCTGCTTTGAGGTACCATTTTATAAGTCAGAGGTGATCAGACTGGAAAGAGTTCTCAACACAAGGGTCCTATTTTATCTTTACTGTTTGCTACCTCTAATCCAAAATTTAAGGGGATTCTTGACATCCACTTTTTAAAAGGATGCAGTCCAGAAAATAATAGAAGAAAATTCAGTAGAATGACTGCCCAGGCCTTCTGGTACAAGCAACTGAAGTGTCAAGTAAACAAAGAACAAAATAATCCTATGCCTCCTACTCTTTCATTTATTTCCAGCAAAGATTGTTTCAAATTCTGGTTTCTAAAGATCACAGTCCTCTGCACATACTTTCTAAGCATGGGCAGCAATTGACTAGCTCTATCTAATGAGATTAAGAACAAAAATGGGCCACACTTCACCTAGATTGAGTTCTGGAATAAAAGAAAAACATCCTGCCTTAATGAATTGCCAGTCAGCAAAACGTTCAGGTGACGCTTATCCTCTTCCCTCCTTCTTGATTTTCTCTCCCCGTCAGGCGTTTGGAGTAGACGTTCAATCCAGCGGGGAAGCTACCGTGTTTACTAACTGAGATGGCAGCCACAATCCCTCGATTTGAGATATGCCTTCAACTAGGTGATGCCAACTTTCCTTCCAGACGGCTGTTAAGCACCCACAACCGACAAAGAGCACAGCTTCTGGCAGCAACTGGGAAGAGCTGTGAGCAATGTCACATCCCGAGGAGAAAGCCAGCAAAATCACGTCTTCTGTGCAGTTATTCTCAAGTGCCAGAGGAGTTCTATTTTTATTAACAGGACCATTTAGAATAGGCATGAAATTAATTTATTGCTACACTGGCTTAAAATATTTATGTTTTTATTATTTCTGCAGTTGGCATGGATCTGTTTTGCTAGAGATTAGCATGGGGAGCAGACAATGAACAAGGAAAAACCACACGGCCCCATCGGAGCAAGTGTTTGGCAAGGTTATTGGTATTCTTGCCCAAGGAGCAAGCAGTTATACATAAAGCATGGGCTAAATCCATAATTTTTATGCTTCAGATGCAATAGGAAGAATGGGGGGTGGGGGGGGGGAGGTCTTAGTTCCATGCAATGGAACTGAGATGGATATCTTCCCTGTCCTTTGCACAAGTTCTGACTAGCAGTGAACAGTTCTCGCATTAAAAAACTGAGGAAGCATCACTTATTCATTTGTTTTGGCTGTTTGTTTTGCTCTTTTAATTTGCTCCATCAATTTTTAACTAAGTTGTCTCCAGGGTTTATAGTTCGGGCAGGCCACTTAACCTGGTTAAGCAGCACCTCCTAAGGAATTTCTGTATGCATTACTAGGAGAGCACAGTGGCTGTCGACTCCAGGTAAAGAGAAAAAGCGTTTGCTAGTGAAGTTTGTCTTAACCTGTGAGAGGGAGGAATTTCCAAGAGTGTAACCCCTCCCCTCAGCCAGAATCACCCCAAGGTAGCTTTACTTCTGAAATCCCAGCCCATATACTACATCTCAAAGTCTTTCATGTCTTACTGGTGGTAGTCAGAAAGTGCTTCCTAAAGTCTCTTCTCAGTTCTTTATGCTTTCTCCCTTCTTGTGCATTCAATAAAAATGATAACATAGTACTTTCCTAAGTTTAGCTTTCTGATCTCCGGATACTATGCTATACCATACCACATCACACTGTAGCATACTATATTCTATTGTCCATTCTAGGAGCAAACTAGAAGCATAGGTATTCAAATTCCTAATTGAATGGGCATTCTCAAAGAACTCCAAGAATTCAAAGCTAATAGCCAAATATAACCCACAAAAAATAAGGCTGATTTTTGACTTGAGATATAGTTTCTTCTCTTTTTAACACACAATGCTGTTTTTCTTCCCCTAACTAAATAATGCTATACACTAAGAAAGCAGCAAAAGATTCCAAGGACCCAAAGTTTAGAACAGGAGATGACATTTTCTTTGCAATGTGTGACTGAGAATCGGTTCCATTTTGACCTTCTGAAGCTTGACTAATCCTATTTTAGATTCAGAAGTCAATGTTCTGTCTTGCTTATAAACTCAGAAGATTTAATGTAAAAAAAAAAAAGCATAGATAAGTGTATGCTGGTTGATTAGGATTCATAACTTGATTAAGTATCTGCTGGAACCATTTCTAAGACATGATGTTTGCACTGTATTTATTTTATTTTTATTGCATCTTTTCTGCTTATTCAGGTAATACATGTCATTTATTAAAAAATGTGAAATTCAGAAGAGTAAAAAGAAACACAGACAAATCCTATATTCTCAGAGATAACTGGAGGTATATCTTTCCAATCTTTTAGAATATGTGCAAATACATATACAAATTTTTTAACAAAATTGGGTTCATATTAGATGCACTATTTGTATACCATTCCCAATTCTGTTAAACATACCCTAATACCATTCCATCAATTGTATTTATTTTTAAATTAGTTTTTAAAGTTTCCAGTTAACATTCCTCCAAAGCCCAAAATGTTAATCATTAAAGAATATTTGTAAAATCACATTCAAGAAACTGATGACTTAAGGTAAAGAAAAGAAAAACTCATCATCTCACTGCACCCAGAGCTAAATCCAAAGTGATGCAGGCAAAGGAAAGTAATTTCATCAGTTACTTTAAGGAAATTAATCAACCTCTAAAACCAGACTATACAGAGGCCCCCTTTTGGAGAGTATCCTTTTGCTAGAGTGCTTTTGTTAATACTACTCATACAACTTGCTTGATTTTTGAGAACCGATGTTCTCCATCTGGCCAACTGCTCTAACCTTTTCTTAGGTAAGCTCTTTTATGTCTTAGCAGGAAGCTGAAGTATAATGGTTAAGAATACAATGTTGCTCTTGTGCAAGTTATTTAAACTTTGTGTGCTTCCAGTTCTCATCTATGAAATGGGGATAAAAATATTCCCTTTTTTAAAAAATTAATTTATTTTTGGCTGCATTGGGTCTTCATTGCTGCACGCAGGCTTTCTCTAGTTGCGGTGAGCAGGGGCTACTCTTAGTTGTGGTACGCAGGCTTCTCACTGTGGTGGCTTCTCTTGCTGCAGAGCACGGGCTCTAGGCGCGTGGGCTTCAGTAGTTGTGGCACACAGGCTCAGTAGTTGTGGCGCACGGGCTTAGTTGCTCCACGGCACATGGGATCTTCCTGGACCAGGGATCAAAGCCGTGTCCCCTGCATTGGTAGGCAGATTCTTAACCACTGTGCCACCAGGGAAGTCCCAATATTCCCCTTCTTATAAAATTGTTACAAGGATCATAAGTCAATATATATCAAGAACTTAGAATGGTGCCTGGAACACTATAGGTGATCAATAAATGCTTAGTGTCATTACCTGTAACTCTCACTTGGCCACTTAATCATATATTGTTTTGGATTTTTTTTTTTGTTTCTTGGCAATTATTTTTGTTTTCCTATTTTCTGTAGTTTTACTGCTTGTTCACAACTCTCTTTTTATGTAAATACCTCAATTTTTCCTTGCCCAGTGCTCTGCTCTACATTTTCTGTCTTCTCTCTTCCTGTTGAGAACTTGTGGACCTTTACAAAACCTGATTATGCCCTGTATAGTCTAAGGCTTTTGACTGTCAGCCTGGAGTTAGGGAGTAGTCTAGCAGAAAAGGCAACTTCAAAAGATCTGGTCTGTGGATCTGTTTCTGCCAACAGGCTTCCTACACAATGCAACTCAACCCATTTTATAATCTTTGCTCATTTGTTTTCACCCTTGGGCTGAATGTCTCTGGGCGTAGAGGGCCTGTCTATCAGGTGGCAGTTGAGTCGAAAATAAAACCTACTACTACATTCCCTGATACACTATTCTAATTACTGAAAACAGCCCAGAGGAATGAGGAGAAATTGAGAGAGAGAGAGAGAGAAAGAGAGAGAGAGTCACACAGGTTTCCCTCATCTCTGCAACTGAGTATTATAAGAAGAGGTGAGGAGACCTCACCACACACCTACTGGCAATTTCCTACACAGCCAGCTCAGCAGTTGTGAGTGGTTCTCGCTCACCAACCAAATCTCCTTGCTAGAATCATTTTTCTCTTTTAAAGCCTCAAAACACCAATCTACAAGGAAGCATCAAGTTACAAGTATCAGAGCCCAGCTGAGTCCCTGTGTGTGCATCTGTCTATCCTACTGGGAGAGTATATAGGATTCCCGTAGTTATAATTGGCGCTGCTGCCCTTCGGCTTAGAATTGCATTACTTGAAAAGCAGAGGGGTTGCCGTTGTACTTATGATCATTAATATTTCAATCCAGAGGGAACAGTTTCCTAAACCCTAGGAGAGGTAACAGAGGTTAGCATGGCAAAAAGCAGACAAAATGCCATAACCTGCAGCCAGATGTGTTATGAATAACAATGAGTGGAAGAAATAATAAAAATGGATAAGGAGAACAAGCTTCTAGTGTTAAAAACCTTAGCAAATTGAGGTTTTGTTTAAGTACGTGGGAGCTAAATGCCAAAGAAAAGCCCCCTGACCTAAGTAGCTTGCTGCAAGTGGCTGCACATAATTCAACAACTCTGCCTGGAAAGTTACACACCAAAGGTTGAGAAAAGCTGATCTAATAGATCAACTAATGGCCTGGAAGGAAGTTATAGAACCAGACAGCTCATCCCAGACTCCTCTCTCTCTCCCCCTTTCCTTGACATTCCCTCAGGGCCCCATCGCCTTAGAAAATGAATTTAACTAACACATTGCAGAAAGGATAATAAATACTTGCCAACAGCCTACCATTGGAGGGCGCAACAGAAATAATACAGGTTCAAATGAGCAGCTGCTTCCAAAATGAAAGCGTCTCTATGACCACAAAGTATACTTCCTTGCAGTAGATCACATCAAACACAGTCATACAGATCAGACCACCTTTTTTCTAGAATTAGAGTGTGTTCTTTAGAGAGTCAGCGTTCAGCTTCTCTGGGTTTCAAATGTCAGCAGTCTTCGAGGTACCTACTGCCAAGGCGTAAAGCGAGTCTGACTGTCTTTAGCTTCATAAAATAAGGTTAGGTCTGAGAAATTAAACTTTACAAACTGTAATCCTCTAATAATGATAAACTTCTACATAAACTGTTATTTTTTTATATGACCTAACTATAAGTACATATATATGGAAGTTAGTGGGTGTTAAGATGTTCAGAAATGAGTAATGTTAACCTTTCACGCAGAATCCTGTTTTGTAGCTGAGGCATCTAAATGAAATGAAAAGGAGCCCTTCTTTGTTTTCTTAATAAATAACGAATACCTAGAACTAGGATGGCAAATATATGGCTTTCCCATTACCGTATTTCCCTCCATGTCTTTCATCGATCCTGTCAATCTCTTATGCCATCCTGGTTCTATTTACAGAAAGCCAATGCCTCTAGCAACCACTACAAATGGCTCAGAGTTGGCAAGCAAGTTGAGAATTGGCCCAGTATGTCACACCCACTTTAAATTGCTGGCATCACGCATTCTGTAGTCGTTGAAGTATTTGAGTTTCTATGACTAAATTCTGTGTCTCAGAGTTATCTTGAAAGAAGAATATAAGATAAAATATACAGACCTAAATTGATAGGGGCTACACTTTGCTCTGCATAGGCACCAGATCCACCCAAGTTATTAACAATGAATGGACTAACTGCATCTAAAAACTCATACATCTATGGCCTTAACTGCTAGAAGTTTGGGGGAACTCAACTAAGACAACAATTAGTATTTTCAGCATGTCAATCACTGTGTCTTAAGGAAGTAGGGAGAAAATGGGAACCAAAAGCATTTATATTTTTATTAAATCTTGGTATTCAAATAATGAGTTTGGTTGTGATTTTAACAAAAACACATAAGACAAAAGCATGGCTTGCTAATCTAAGGGAAATTGTAAATGCAGATCTCCTAAACTACAAAGGAGGGGACAGAAGAAAAAAAAGACATTTTTTTAACCCAATGAAGATACTTTTGTGTTATATTGATGTTCTAAAATTATTAGGATGTGATCAATATTCCAATTTTTTTCTTTTTCCTGTGGTTCACTATACCTCCAAAAACAAAACACACACACACACACACACACACACACACACACACACACACACAAAAACCCTATAGGAAAATAGAGAATTAACAAAAAGGATGGCAGTCATCGTCGAAATAATTACGAGGGAAAGCAAGCAAGAAAGCTAAGCAATTCAATAAATTGATTCTAACTATAAAATACCTTGAATTCTGCTGTAGACTGATGAAATGTAATTTTAAAAATAACAAAGAGAGATAAAAAAAAGTTATTAAATATCAGTAACATTCACATAAAAGGAAAGGGTGGTTGTGTAGGTGACTTGGTCCTAGAAGAATTAAGAATCTAGCTCAGTTTGGAGCCGTCTTTAAAATCTTGAAAAAGTGAAGCTACATATAAGAAAAGGCCCCAAGAACAAAGAAAGAGACTAAGTCAGAAGCACTGTTAATAAATATTCTGAATAATAAGCAAGTTTTATTGTTTCCCTTGTCTCTCAGACATTAAAAAGAAAAAAGATCAAATCAAAAGCCTATTTCACCCTTAACCCTTTATTAACCTTCTCTCTCAGACCTCAGCTGCTCTAACTCTTCAAGTCTACAAGGATGTTCAGGTAGTCCTTCAAGAAAAGCACTCTGGGAGAATTATTAATTCCACCTCCATTACATACAGGAGCTCCCATCTCCCACAAAAGACATGTTCATGTTTGTTTTTAAAAAACACAGATAACATTCTGCCTCATGAAAGCTAATAATAAAGGAACCCATTTAAAACTGAAGTAATTATAAGAATTTAAAATCAAAGTGTTTCTCAGATGTAAAAGTCAAATAAAAATCTCTCCCAGATTTAATTAAGAAAATAGCAAATTAGAGAAGGCAGGAGAGAGACTTCAAGAAGTCTTTGTGTGAAGCACTTTGAGTCTTTTTACAGCAGAACCTGGGGGCAGGAAGAAGTAGATACGGGTCTCCACAAAAGAGATAAAGTGTATTCAAAGCTGGGGATAAACTGGGAAGAAGTGAAGAAGCAATTGCCTGGATTGATTTTCTGTATCCCTTCACTTAGTACTAAATCTTCAGGATGCTTTCGCACAAAGAGGAAAATATGGCGCCTGGCATGCTACTGAATACTGAGATGTGAGCTGGGCTGTTTATGTAGCCACATGTAAGCGATTTGGCATATGGATTTCTTTGGAAATTTGTCCTGCTTTTAGAGGGTAGCAGCTACTTGAGAAGGAAATGTTTTTTATTGCACCAGTTCTGTGTAACACTCAAAATACCTTTAAAGAAAATAACACTGGATAAAAACCCATTACTGCAAGATACGTTAAACATAGTATATTATTTTTTCTTCCCAACCTTAAAGGTATCAGCCATATTCTACAAACCAGGAAAGTGGGTCCTGAGGGGAGGGGTCAGTAATTTACCCCCAAATTATAAGGACTGCAAAAGAGTCACTGGGATTTTGACCAAGTCCATCACAGACCCCAAAGCAGGTGTGCCCCCAGTGTACCATGCATGCCTCTTTCAGAAGGTTTTAAAGGAAGAAATTAACTGATCTCGTTGTAAGATATTCGAGAGTAAGCCTGTCTTCAAAAAAAGGGGATGACTTACATTACTTAATTTTAACAGTTAAGAGTTTATGGAGCACACCCTTTTAAGACTCTGATAAAAGCAGAAGACACACACACATGATCAATGCTATATAATAACCATAGAGGCTTCAAGTATCCCATGAGCACATGAACCCAAGTCCAGGTCCCTAACCCCTGGATTAATGATGATGCTATTTCTTATGTCTTTGTGCTACAATATAATGTCTCACTCCATATAGTCACTGAACAAGAGACAGAAGAGTGCAAGTTCTGGGGTCAGACCATTGGATTAACATCCTGCCTTTGCCATTTAATAGTTGTGACCCTGAACAAACTATATTACCTCTTTACATCTGTTTCTTCATCTGTAAAATGGGGACAATAATGTGTCCAACTCATAAGTTGTGAGAATCAAATATGAATGATCATGTATAAACCTTTTAGCCCAGTGCCTGACACAGAGTAAGAAAACAACAAATGTTAATTATTATCATCAACTTTGAGAAGAGTTCACTATCAAGGTAGTTCTTCCCTTTATACAATGTGACTTATGTGTAATTTCATTAGTAAAGCAGCCTGGGACAGACTGTATTTTCCAAATATGGCCAAAATAATATCTGCCATCACATGTGGTCTTCTACCATGTGGCTATGACACTCCCTCATAAAGAGGTAGAATATGTGTCTGATGAAATAAAGTCATACCACCTCTAGACATAGCCCTTCACTGGCCAGTTAGCTTTTACCTCCTGCCTTTCAGAACACTCTCTCGGAACTCAACCGCCATGCTTTGAGAAAGCACACATAACCTCGTGGAGGTACCCATGTGGAGGGACACCAAGGCCCCCAGCCAACAGCTGAACTCCCAGCAAACAGCCAGAGCCAACCTGCAAATCAGATAAGTGAGCAATCTAGGAAGTAGATTCTCCAGATTCCAGAGCTCACAGAGCAGAGGTAAGCAGTTCCTTTGAAATTCTGCCTAAATTGCAGATTATTGTTTTGCCAAGTCACTACACTTTGGGATAGTTTGTTACACAGCAGTAGATCCTCAGATCACAGCACTTTATATAATCACTCTTTTTTTCTTTTTTCTTTTCACTTTCCTGGTGCTCACCTTTTCTAAGTGGCTCCATCATAAAGATACTTCTTATTTTAGAATCCATAACTACGACATGTGCTTAGTACCTGCTGTTTGCCAATCACTGGACTGTTCTGGATGGAGGGAGGAGAGAAGAACACATTACATAAAAAAACTCATTCCTGTCCTCAGGTAGCAACAGTATGGTTTGGGAGAATGACTACCTGTATGCAGAAGTAACCAAAATACAGTTACCAAATACTTAACCCCAGTACAGGGGTTACAAATCATAGAAGCTTAAACCAGGTCCATTTGTTCCACACACAGATAAAAGGCTAAGCAGGGAGTACATAGCCAGGACTAGCTTAGTTATGAAATGCTTCCCAAAAGTTAGAGTTAAGCCATATTTTTGAAGGAGAGCAAAACTATATCTATGTAGAGTAGATATACCAATGACAGGCAGAGAATATATTCTGTAAGTTAGAAATGGTATATGTGAAGGTTCAAAACTAGTAATGAACAAGTCATAGACAAGACCTGTGAAGGAGACTGCTTAAATTCCAGCAGAGGGTCCTTGCCAGGAGAATAAAGAATTGAGGTTGGGGAGATCAGGACAAAGGGTCAACAAATCTCCACTCCAAGCTTTTATGACCTGGTGTGCTTTAGCCTTGGGAGATTTTTTTTCTCCTTTCAGACAGAAGCCTTCTGAAGCCCTCAAAGACAAGCAGCCTGAACAGTGACTTAGGTGCTTCTGTTACATAATGCTTGGTCTTTTCACAAACTGGCTTGCTGTGTTTTACTCAGCAGTCTGTGTCATCTCTTTTGTGGAATCAGGATTGCTCAAAATCTAGCTGTATCTTCTGCCTGGTGTCTTCTATCAGAGGTGTCTGAGAGGATTCCTTATACATCCATCAAAGAGACACACTTCAAAATGGGAACTGAAAGCAAAGTGACCATATCAATAAAAACTGCTCTTAGTTGATTCACAAATGCAGCCGCCAATGGAGTACTGAGCAGAAAATAACTCCCACTGGACTTCAGTCTTCCCCAACCAGTGGACTATGTTCACTCCAGACCATTCAAACCACAGGTTCTTGACACCAGCATATCTGGGTTGCATGCTATCTTTTCATTCAGTCCTTCTATTGAAGACCTACACTTTATCAGAAATGAAGCTGAACTGCAGGGCCCTACCACACTGCCATCCAAGGGCTATCCTTCCCACTGTCAAGCTTTGGCAGAAAGGGGCATCTAGATATGTCCTGATCTAAAGGAATTTACAGCCCTTGTGAATCAGGAAATCACGGCAATTTCCCACCAATTTGAGATCTCCCCTCTGAAATTTTAATAGTATCAAACAAAAATTTAAACTGCACTTAGAAAAGCTGAGGTCTTACTGTTTCTCTCTCTTTCAAAATCTTCCTGCACATAATGTTACAAATCCTATTGTTCTGGGCCAGATTATACCATTTCAAGCAAAGAGCCTTCCTGGAGAATAGGAGGACTTAAAAATGAAAAAAACTAAAGAATCCAGGAAATAGATCAACCATGTTCTGTTTATTTATAACTGTCAAAGCAGGTAGCTCTAGAACCTCTTTTCTTCACAAATACTATTTTGCTTTTCCTGAATTTTAAAAATGAGAAAGGATGTGGAAGTGTGAGGAAAATATAAATAACATATACTAATAGAATAAGAACCCTTCTAAGTGTATTCATGTATTACAATTCAGGATGCTGCGAACTGCAGCTCACTTACCTACCCACACACACTCAAACGTGTAAATCCCATTAACACAACACCCTGAGCTTCAAACCCAGAGAGCACCAATAGGCTTATCCTGATGGATGTGAGTTGATCTCACACCATATGGTCCACCTCTCTCCTCAACTGATGAGTGCATCATCTCCACATTTGGATCACATCTGTCTCATTAGACTAAAGGACTGACTGCCCCTGGCTATTACTGTATTTTTAGACAACTTCAGCATCATCCTAAATGCCAGCAGGCTAAGACCTAAACAATGACAGTATGCAAACATTTACATATCCTTTTTTTTTCCTTTCTCCTTCCTTCCTTTCTTTCTTCCTTCCTTTCTTTCTTTCTCTCTTTCTTTCTTTCTTTCTTTCTTTCTTTCTTTCTTTCTTTCTTTCTTTCTTTCTTTCTTTCATCTATCTTTTGGGGGTTTTTTGTTTTCTTTCTTGATTTACAAGCTCCCTGGGTCCCACATCCTGTTGGGACTAAGATTTTGACTCTTCACAAGCTTAGCTCCCACCCTAAACACCTTGTAAATCTCTTAAGGCTTTGTGGATCAAAATCACACCCTGGCTACTAATATGACTTTCTCAGCTCTCTAGAGATTCAATACTAAATTCCACAGATATATCAAAGAAATGCACTTGGAAATATAGCTGAAAAATTTTCCCAGTGCCACAAGAAATCCACAAACTAATCAGAGAACTAGGTGATGATATAGAATTAGTAATATGCCTCAACTAGGGACAACTATATACTTTGGAGTCTTTATCAAACAGAACAAATAATTCAGATGATCATGACACAAGATGATTGATTCCTTCTCTGGGCATGTTAGCCTGATGGTTTTGGTGATCCATTAACTTCATGGAGGTAAGCTGGTTGGAAGACTGAAGGAAAAAGAGATTTTGGCTGGATAGATGAACCTTGAGCTGGACGGCTACATAATTAGTACCCTGAGAAAGTCTGCTGAGTAATCCCTCTCTCCTTATAAAACCAATCCTGGATTAGGACTCAAACCTGGGTATAGTCCCAGTAAGCCAAACATTCATGAAACTGGTCCAGCTTCAAGCCAAGACTATGCCAAGTAACATTTAATTTAAGAAGCATTTATTTAACAATAACCATGTACCAGGCAATTTCTGCTTCAGCATTTAAACATAGAAAAATATTAGGTTGTTTCCGTTTTTCTAATAGATGCAATAAGCAAAAAAATGAGCACCGTCTCCCTCAAAAAAAAATTGAAAATTGTATAAAAAGCTACCAAATTTCTAATATTTTGGAATGCCATCTTTTAAACCCAATGAGGAGATAACTTGTTTGCCCACTGGAATCCATTTTCCATTTAGTGCATTAAGAGTAGAGAAACAGATTTGTTCATTCAGTTCTGCCTTTTTCCCTTTCGGCCAAACAGAGTCTGCACAATCTGCAAAGGCAGCTTCACTAAAACTTTCATTCTCTAGTCCTTCTTGATAGATCTGGTCATGTGGGAGGGATCTTGTGCCCAAGAGCTTCCCATCCCCCTCTTCCATTTTGAAGTTGCATTTAGTTTTTGTTAAATGGTTGGCCAGAGTTTGTAAATGGACTTCCAAACATGGCCATTAATAGCTACATCTTCAAAAAGGGGAAAAAAATGTTTTCTTCCAATCTGATTTGCTGCTTTCCAATCTGTATTACATATTATCCTGAAATGTAATCTCCTGGGCAAAGAGTAAACACAAGCAGTTTTCAATTAAGGGCAGTTGAATGGTGACACTGAAGAAACTGTGGAAGTAAATACAATGCACTAATCATGCAAAAATGAAAAACAAAACAAATTAAATTTTGTTCTATGCACTCACGTTCAACAGAAAAACTTGACAACACCCAATATATTTTTAAATCATGCAACTGATTGTCCATTGCATTGTAGAGAGAAAGCAGTTTAAGAAATCATAACTCTACACTGCACAAGGTTAATGCTATTTAAAATGCAAAAGCCAGGGAGATGGTACCACATTACCTGGTATTTTCACCATTTATGCATCCAGGAGCAGACATGTTTATCTTTAACCTTGACATCTGATTGCTGTGCTAATGCCATTTAAAACTAGATGGAAGAAAATTATATTCTCCTAAGCAGTTGCCCGATTCTTTTCTTTAAAGAAAAGAAAAAAATACGTAAAGATAGCCATTTTGATTCAAAGAAAGTGCTACCCAGAAACCTCTGGGCAAAAATCACATCAGGCTTCTATTATCTTCTTGCTATCGGTTATTGCTGGGATAATTACATAGGAACACTATTTGTGTAATTGTCAGCAGTAATACCTCTGGACCAAGGACCAAGGCCTCCTGCAGATTTCTACAAATCATTACTCTCCTTTTAGTTTGTGGGGTTGTTGTTTTTTTTTCCCCCAAGATTACTGGAGTTAAGCCAAAAGGAATTATTGTTCTCAAACTTGGGAAGATTCACTTTAATTTCTGAAAAGTACAGACAAATTTTACAGCTAAGCAAACTTGTATCCTTTGTTTAAGAAAAAGAGACTCCAGAGGGTTGAGGGGAGAACAAAATGCACATCTTCAAAGCTCTGGATCTACGTAAAAAAATTGAAAGCTAATTTGGTGAATAGGGCCAAAGAAGCCATTCGACAGTTTAACCCAAAGGGGCTGGATATGGAAAAGACATTTGACAGTTTTTATACAACTCTGCTTTCTTGCTCATTTGTTTTCTCTTCCAAGTTGTCATAATGCCTTATAGGGGTGCAGAGCAATGGATTATATACTTAGAGTAGTAAATAAGGCTCAGAAATATATGTCTGTCTGTATGTCTATCTACCTATCTACAGAATGCATTTCCCTTCTTCCAAAATTGTAGTTCTGCCTTATTTATAATTTACGACGTTTTACTAAGATATTATAAACACAGTATTTTTTCTGACTAAATCTTTCCACATTTCTCACAAAAACAGTCTTGATGAACATTGGTAGAGGAAATTTTTTTAATTCCTGTGAAGTTGTTTGATTGGCATTTAGTATGTTCGCTTTCAACAAATTTGTTCAGATTTTCCAACGTTTTGATCATAACAGGAGCAAACACTTCTTTAACAGTGTAAATCTTAGACAAAAGACGTAAGCAGAAAATTCATTTGCATAAAAGGAAACACAGATGATAAATAAACATTTAAGAAATGGGAATTGAATAGGATGCAATGGTTGGCCTATTAAATTGAGACATTTTTTCATAATAATCCTTAATGTTTGTGAGGATTTAGTGAAAAAGACATCCTTTTATACAGCTAATAGAACAAAAATTGGCAAGATGTTACTGTAAAATAATTTTATAATACATAGTGAAGATTTTATTTTAGACTGCACAGTCTCTGAAAATGAATGCCTATTTTACAAATGAATATCCTAAAAATAATTTTAAAATTCTAACAAATATTCACATATAAAAATACTTATTATTCAAAATAACAAACATCCTTAAATAATCTAATTGTTCAACAACAGGAGCGTATCAAATAAGTATGGTACAATATGCAATGAGTTATTTTCCACTCATTCAATGATGTGTTCAGATCCAAAATTTTAAAATATGTAATGATCTGGAGAAATATTCATATAAAGTAAAATACAGGATTTAAAATTGTACATGTATGTGATTCTAAAGTCACTGTAAATAGAAATATAGATAGGAAAAAAATGCTGATAATTTCTAAAAAATGGGATTACAAATAATTTTTATTTTCCAATCTGTGTTTCATCTTGTTTTGCATGTAATATATCCACTAAATAGCCATTGTTTTGGATATAAATTATTACTATACTTTCAAAATCTACAAAACACAGAAGCACTGTACTTCCCAAAAAGTCTGGGGAAGAGTTTGCCCGTGCGTCTTTGGCTCCTAAAAAAAGACTTCAGGGATGGAAAATGTGATCTCACTATATAATGTGAATGCTTAGAACTCAAGTGTCAAATAGTAAGATCCTTTTGGAATGCCATTTAAAAATATGTCATAAATTTTGCTTTAAGTTGAGGTTGCCAGCAAAGTTATTACCATAAGCCAGATCCCTGCACCCTCCTTTCACCCCCAAGCGTTTCCTGTTCTGCTGCTTCCCTCTGGAATCACTAATTGTCTCCTAGTTGTTTCTATCCCCTACAGCTATTGATGGCTGTCACTGGAAAGATATTCTCTAGTGTCTTCAGCCAAGAAACAGAGTCAGTCAGAAGCTTGTACCTATTCCTGCTTTCACTAACATCTCCAGGTCACCTCAGGCAAGTTTTGTAACTACCTATTTCCAAACTGGGTTGCATATTATATCATATTCTTCCTCACCAAGAAACAAAATGAGACATAAAGATCACCACCTACAAACTTGCATTCTGTGGTTTCACTTCACACTGTTCAGTGTCTAGTGTGTCTCTCAGCCTTAAGGAAAATGACATAATTTAGGAGGAATTCAAGAAATAGTAGTAGTTTAGTGGCTACAACCACATGCTCAAACTGGACTTCCTGGATGTGAATCCACCTGTCATTCACTAACTATATGATATTGGTAAATTGCACAGGCTCCCTGTGCTTCTATTTTCTCCTCTGTAAAAACAAATTAAATGAGTTAGTTAACATGTACACAGCACTTAAACCACTTCTGGTATAGAGCAAGTGTCAGCAATTATTATTAGAAAGCTGCAGTGCGAGCCCTGACAGTTGCCTTTTCTTTTTCTACAGCAGGTGCTTGATTTAAGTTTTGACTGCTGAGGCATCTGCTCCAAAGGGGCATCCACTTCAAAGACAGCTACCTCAAATAAACACATTTCTTGCCATAGGACTAGGTAAAGAGTCAAGATGCCCCCTGCCTCATCCTCCCTTCAGGGCTCCCTTGTTTTAGAGACCTTGGTTGATTTCTGATAACTAACCATTGGGCAACTTTTTTTTTCCTTTTCTGCAATTTCAACTCCTGCTCTTACATTTCAAATGCACTGATGAAGAGTAAGCCCTCAAAATCCCCCACCCTTTGATCCCCAATAAAAGCAGAGCCCTGGCCCCATGTATCCTCTCTCTGTCTCTCTGTCTCTCTCTTTCTCCAACCTCAGCGTGTGATCCCAGGTATGCCATGTAATTTCCAGGACTCGTAAATAATAAACTTTTTCAAAGTGTCCCAGATAGTTATTGCTGAGGGTGATTTGCAATCATAATAAGAACCACAAGTGCCAGGCCAGACACAACATTGGCTGAGACTGGCACAAAATAAAAATGATGTGTCTTCTCTCTTCCAAGGTTATAAATATGTTAACAAAATTCCTGGCTACCAAAAAAGTACAGATTCCATGTTCATAAACAGTTTCATCTTCTGTGAAGGAAAAAAAAAATCCAATCTATTGGATTAGTGTTAGAGGTAACTTATTCAATACAGAATAACACACTGGAGTTGTTATTTAGTTTTTATATTGACAGAGCCTCATTAAATAGGTTTGATATCCAGCATACTTACTCAGAATAGAGCCTAGATAAGTGAGGATTCCCAAGTAGTTTTGCATGTGTTTATATCTGTCTGTGATGTACAACAGTCCAGTAGGAACAGATTTAAAATAATTACATTTCATTTTGGCTCACATCAACCACACGTTAGCTCAGCACAATTTAATGGAGAAGCACATTGCCTTTGCACTTAATGAGGCTACATTTGATAAGAGACTCTGGTGGGATCGCGAATCATAACAGTAATGATATCCAAGCTTTGGATTCTTGGTTCATTAGGCAACAAGACTGCTTTTCAATATACTTGTTTCCAAAGAGAAAAAAAAAAGGCCAACTTGTTGGATTTTTTCATTTTTTTTTAAGATGCTCATGAGTGGGCTCTTATCTTTCAATTACTAAACAAAGGAGTTCTACAACAGCTTTGATTTAAAATATTTTTGTGAATATGATGTATAGTTATCCAGGGCTACTTGTTATCATAAAATATTATGAATCTTAACTAGCATTTCACTACTCCATTTACTGATGAGGAAACTGAGGCCCACAAATATAATATGCTTGCCAATGTCAAGAGCTGCGTAGTGTCAAAACACAAGACCAAGTATAACGACAATAATTATTCATATTTATTGAGCACTTAATGAATCACAATGTTAACTCATTCAACCCTCAAAACAGTCCCATTTAACAGGTGATAAAATATGATGGCACAATAGGATGAAGTGACTGGCCAAAGGTCACACATTAAGCAGCAAACAATATTGAGAACCCAGGAACTCCAACTCCAGAAACCACACTTTCAACCCTGTACAATACTGACTAGTGAACTGACCTGAAAACTCTCACGTCAAAGACCACATCAGATACCTATTACACAGTCTGATTGGAAAGCCCATCAGAAAAGATGAATACAGTCATCCCTCAGTATCTGCAGGGGATTGGTTCCAGGCCCTTCAAAGCACAACAAAATCCACGGATGCTCAAGTCCCTTATAAATGGTATGGTACAGTTGGCCCTCCATCTGATCTGTGGTTGGCTGAATCCAGGGATGTGGAACCTGAAGGTGGGGAGGGCCAACTGTATCCCTCTCTCTCCAACCCCAGTGTCTATACAATCACCTAATAGCCTTCTTATGAGTTCACAAGTTAACTAGGTCAGAGGGTTTTGATACCTGGAAAAAAGAACCTAATTGTTAGCCATTACATTCTTCTGGATTCCTTTTAACAGAGATGGACCTTACGCAGATGGAAATTTTCTTGGAGAGAGACTGTCGCTGCACAGTTTGCTCCCTGAACCCAGGGCAATGCTAAACAATGTAGCCCAGCAACAATGGACTATACTACAAGTATTGATCATTGAGGCTTCTAGCAAAGTCCATGAGCATGAAACTTGCTTTTTACTATGAACATTTTATTGTTAGTTGACCTTAAAAATGTTGCTAAATTTCTCATCTAAAATGTTGGAAGAATAAGATTTATACTTCTACTCATTCATTCATTTATTATATATCTATTTTGTACAGTAGCCAGGTGTCTGTGACTAGGTAAAGGCAGAAGTGAATTTACTGAGAAGCTAATGAAGCTTGAGCCTGAGGGCCCCTCACTTGCCTGGGTCCCTTCAAGGGAATGGCTGGCAGCAGGGGACAACAATATGTTCTCATAATCATATATTTTTCCAAAATTTGCAGAAGACATTTTAAGTACAATCAGGTGAGGCCACTGTCTCTTTCCCCTTGGATCTCCCCTCTCTCTTCCTTCCTCTCCTGTGTACTGTGACTTTGGAGTGACAGCCTGGATTTTTGGCTTCCACCTAAGGGGAAATTGAATTGTGAACAGTTATATTTAGTTGGATTTTAATGGGATATTATTTATATGGCTTCCAGTCACCTCCATGTAGACGTAAATTCTTGTTAATCACCTCAGTTTAGGAGTATTCCCAAGAGTTCTCTTACTTCCCAATGTGCCTACTCATGTAGTGTGATCACACAGAAGTCCAGGGCCAACGCCATTTCACAATATGAAAATGCCCTGCAGCCTCTGACACAAGAATTACGTGGGTAAAGAGACAGAAGTTTGAAATGTATAGAGGCAGCTGCTGCTGCTGCTGCTGCTGCTGCTGCTGCTGCTACTACTACTACTACTACTACTACTAGTACTACTACTACTACTACTACTAGTAGTAGTAGTAGTAGTAGTACTACTACTATTAAAATAGAAATGCCTCTAGAGGGTCTAATGCTTTAAGTTCTCATTAGCAGGCATTAGTTGACAGTTCACTGAAACCTAATAAGCTGATGGTAGGGCATAGAAGAGGGATGAGGAATCACTGTGAAAAGGAGACAAAAGACAAAATATTTGTCCTGAGTTCTGGCCGCTGCTACCTAAGTTAGTGGTTTGAGAGTTTTTAAGGAGTATCAGAATCACCTGGAATTTTTGTTTGGCAATGTATATTCCCAAGCTCCATTCCAGACCTATGGAAATAGAACATCTAGTTCTGAGGTCAGGGAACATACATTTTAAGAAATTCAGGTGATTCTAAAGGAGGTAGTTCATAGATCACACTTTGATCTAAAGAGACAAATTTCTAAGAAAGCTAATTCAATTAATTGAGCTGGAATAGCCACAGATACATGACCAGAGGCCTAACAACCACCAGTAAAGAACATGCCTATCTGGTTTCACTAATGATCTGACAGGACCTAGTTTTCTCCACATTTGCAATTTTCTTTCCCAAACTCAATTGCTCTCTGGAGGCAAGTGAGTAGGAAAAAGATGCATTAATGTACTCAGTTTTGTAGAGGAAGAAAAAACTATTCCAGGTATATCTGAGTATTCTTTCAAAGGTTAATGTGTTGATCTTGGCACTTACACATCTAAATAATTACCCCAAAGTGCACAGTCATAGTATATAAGAAAAAGAAATTTCTGCATTATACAATGATCTGAGAACAAGCTTACAAGGTGTGCATAATCACTGATATTTTAATTACCTTGCATCAAAAGATCCCCGACCTTTTGTTCCAATCTTTAGGGTAAATCAAAAGAGCAACAGCTGGTCACCCTACAGACAGTGAGCATTTAGCCTACACACAAAAAGGTGACTTTTTTTGTTCATCAACATAATTAAACCCAGATATTGACTGTCTGTGTCAGACTTTGGCCAGGAGCTAACTTGTATAAGAGTGATATAATCATATTAAGGGCTGACAGTGCTTAGTTGCCATGAACTAAATAAGAAAAATGATATCAATAGTGTAGGTGCATATTCTCTGTTGTATGTTAATAAGCTAACTGGAGTCTAAGCAGTTGATATTTATAACTCCTATATTTTAAGTATGAAAATCATCAATATTATAATCACTGAGTATTATTTCCTTTGAATATTAAACATCTAATTGACCCAATTGAGCAAAATATTACTAAGAGCAAATACAGTATTTTGTTTTAGCTAGAGAAGAAGAAAATCATTTGGAGGCTAGTGTTTTGTTTTAATTTAATTAGAACCATTGTGTATGAGATTTCTACGTTTGTATGTCCTCTAAGTAAAATTCCATGTTCAACTCTAGAAGAGGACAGTTTTTCCTGATGAAGTTTACATTATTACTTGGGGCATTTCTCTAGTGCCATTTTTTCTTCTTTCTGCTGAAAAAAAATTAGTGTGAGCAGTATAAATAATTGGAATTTTTACTGTAGATGTGCAGTATATGTATGTACAAGATCATCTAGCTTAACACCGTTATTAATTGATAAATAAAAATATGCCCCAAATCAGAGGGTGTCCTTGTGACAGAGGCAGGACTGGAACTCAACCTTCCACTCCTCCTATAATGCTTCTATTTCACGAGCTCTTCTCTGGGATAAAATTTTCCTTAAATAATATTTCTCTTCCTTTATTTCAGACTTACACTAAAGAGATGTTTCTCTGGCAGCTGTTTGATAATATGTTGCTCATCTGTTAAATTTCAGTTCATGATTCTTATCCTGTGAGAGCAGAAACTTGCTGTTTCCTTCAGCACAGCAGCAAAGATAAGCAGATATCCATTAAGAAATTATTCCGTTAAGGTCAAGCTTGACTTTATGTTACTGGTCAAATAGGCTTCACTGAGCTTCTATATTCAAGGAAGGCGGTGGGGAGAGAATAAGACACATTGCATACGATTAAGTGTTATATATATTTACATTTTCCAAAGGGTGTATCTACATAGTTTTTCTTGACTTTTGAAAAATCCACAAGATAAATGTTTCATATCTAGCATATATATACACACTGGATTACAGATGATGAAAACAATTCTTTATATCATAACATAATGTTCCACTTAAAGAAATAATAGGCACTGTAGCACTGAGGAATAAAATAAAAAGGAGCATAATAAAAATTTATGTAAATAAAAAAGCCATAGAAATCCATCCAAATCACATCATCATATGGCTTACTAATTCTACTTTATAACATTGCACTGCAGTCTTAACTTCCCCAGCCTTTGCTTTACAACGTATGAGTACAACATCTCCAGATAGCGACTGCTACAAACACAGAGCATCCTCCCATGAAAATCTGTCTTGAAAGGATCTTGAAAGACTCTATGAGTCTTTCCAAGAATTTAAGAATCTAAGGATCCAAGCATTTACGTGATTGGCAACGTCTACAGACATTTTTTATTGGCGCTGGGGTAAAGGGTGCTATTGGCAACTGGTGATTAGAGCTCAGGGATCCTGCTAAAATTTCTACCATGTGGGACAGGCCCACAAAACAGAATTATCTGACCCCAAATTATCCAGACCAAATAAGCTAAAGTAATAGCTGCTGTGAGTTCGTTAGAATGACATAAAGTTTTTAGTTTTAACTTACTGAGAAATGTGTGTTTAAATCTTATTGCTTGTGTCACCACTTAGGGTTACTGGGCAGATTTCTTAGTGAGAGGCCACATGTGCAATAGCAAGAACATGAGGTTTGGGAGCTTGGAGACTTGGCTTCTGTAGATGCAGTTCTCTCTCTAATTAACTGCGTGAACTTGGGCAAGTCACTTAACCTCTCATGCCCTCAATTGCTTCATCAAAAAAAGAGAGAATCAAGTTAATTCTAGAAATCCCTTTCAGCTCTAAAATTTCATTATTCAAAGGAGGGACCAAATCACAAGTTTAGAAAAATGAATTTTTCATTAAGATACCTGGCTATGTAATTATTAAATACAAAAATATCTGAAGAGTACAAACATTAAATGTATGTGTAACTGAACTTCTTCAATAAATTTGTGAGCATTTATTGAGAATCCATTATACACTTGGCACTCGTTGATATAAAGACATAAAAGAAGGATTAGACACAGCTCATCTCTATGAGTAAACTAGATTGAATTATTAAAATCCATTAAAGAGATGGAGTTTTTGCCCAAAGTGATTATGCAGACCCTCATGTCAGGATATCCCAGGATCTTCAGAAAAATACAAATTCCTGATCCCTTAGTCTTCATGGGTTGGGATTTCTGAGGATGTGGTCCAAAACCTGAATTATTACAATCACTTACAAGTGAGTATGTATTCTATAGTTTAAAACCCACTAAATTAAAATTAATGAATAAGAGAATCTGTGTTATACTTCTCTAGTCTTGATTATATATGAAACTCCACAGGAGTTCAGAAAAAGGAATATTAATGGCAAGTCAGAAGAGCTGAAGGAAAGTCCCTAGCAGGTAAGAAGACGGAAGTATAAATATATGGGGTTTGGAAAGAGCCAGGAAAGGTATTCATGTGGAGAGTCAGCATGAGCAAAGGTCCAGATGTGGGAGTGGATGAGATGTACTTGGGAGTCATGAAGAGTCTCACGACAGCAGTACTTGTGCTGAACAGAAATAATAGGTAAAGTGAGTCCATTGTATACATGCATGGTAGAATCAACTTAGAAATGTATATCCCCACAAAGGACAAGCATCTTGGTAAAGTTCAAAGATGTTTAAATCTTATTTAAGTGTTGTCTGACTAAAGTGTGTTTCACTGATTTTTAGGCCACATACACGATTCAAGAAGAAAATAAAATTACTCCATGCATTAAACCTTCTAGATCTCAGAGTCTCCTAATTCATTTTTATTCCTCAAAAGCACATGTTTATTTGCTGAATAAGTTATTTCCCTCTAGTACCCATATTATTTTGCCAATGTTAGCTCATACATAAAATGACACTCCTATACTGGCCATTTTTATACACTATAACATGAGTTTTCCTTTTGAGAGATGGGAACTGAGAGGTCCCCCCCCCCACCACCAAAATCCAAGGATATTTCACTCAAATAGTTGTATAGTGTAAATCATTTCATTTGTTAATCTGTTAAATGGACTACTTTGTTGATTTTTAATTTATTTCTATTATAGTCAGAGAATGTTTTTTGTGACTTGAATCCTTGTAACTTATTGAAAGTTTTATGGCTTAGAATATAATATCCAATATCTTCAAACTTGTTTCACACATTTTGCTCATCTTTGGTTGTTTTGGTTAGAAATGTAAATTCAACCCCCATCACCTCATTTTCACTGGCAGCATAAGTCCCAATTCAAGTAGATTATTTAAATATATTACCATGCCTAAAAATTACTCGAATCAATGCCATTTATATTATTTTTAAACCTTATATGGGAATACCAGCTTAATAGCTGATATGAAAATATTTATAGTAATATTTATAGTCACAGATGTGAAAAACAAACTTATGGTTACCAGGAGAAGGGGCGGGGATAAACTGGGAGATTGGGATTGACATATACACACTACTGTATATAAAATAGATAACTGATGAGGACCTACTGCATAGCACAGGGAACTCTAGTCAATACTCTGTAATGACCTATATGAGAAAAGAATCTAAAAAAGAATGGATATATGTACATGTATAAGTGATTTGCTGTATACCTGAAACTAACACAACATTATGCATCAACTATACTCCAATAAAAATTCTTTAAAAATTATAGGATCTGGTAATAAATATAAAATTAATGTGTGATAGGATATTATATTTTCCTGAAAAATATAAAACAAAACCACAAAATAAGCCTATCAAAATCATCTTGTTAGCTAAGTAAACCATTGTCTAAAACAAAATGTAAAGGTTTGCATTCCTGCCTGAATTCATAAGAAG
Source organism: Hippopotamus amphibius kiboko (assembly GCF_030028045.1). Lineage (NCBI taxonomy): Eukaryota > Metazoa > Chordata > Mammalia > Artiodactyla > Hippopotamidae > Hippopotamus > Hippopotamus amphibius. The sequence goes on along the minus strand of NC_080189.1, from coordinate 63,013,357 downwards.
AAATGCCATGTAATTAAAGTACTGATGGAAATGTTTGTAATTCATATATTCAATGCTGGATTCTAAGAGTTACTAAATAAGAGAAAAACTCAGTTCTTGCCCTTCATGAGCTAAAAGTATAGTAAAAGAATAACACATGTTATTATCACATTTACTTACGAAAAAAATTTGCAACCTGCATTTATGTTTGAAGACATGTATTTGGTAATATTATTATTACAAGCTTATCGATAATATAATCAATACAAACTTTACTTCCAACATTAATAATACCTTATGTTTATATCTAAATGTCAGAAAAAGTCTACTGCCCACTACTACATTTTATAGGCATCTTTCCTTACACATCATCTGGGGGAGTTGTAGTTCTAAAACTATTGTGAGATCCTTAGACAAGCTTTTAAAATCTGTAAAGCTTTATACAGATTTTACAGGTAACTAGGGTTTATCTCATTTAGGAAAGATACAACAACTAAACATAGGTGTAGATCATCTCTTTTTTCTATTTTTTTATCAATCATCATTTTAAGTCAAATAGTACATAAGTACACGGAAGAAAACACAGTAGCCTCCTTCACACCACTCCCCACTTCCTAGTCCATTCTCCAGCAGTAACCACTTTCGATACCTTTTGCTGTTTTTCTTTGTAATTGCCTTAATGTTTCTAACTATAAATATTGCTTCTTTATTTATTAAGGTTAGACACTCTTCTTTGACTTCTTGTCATCTTAGATGAGAATTTAGCTCTTTTTCACCACTACCCTCAACTTCTTCTTTTGCACTCACCCATCTTTTCAGTAGAATGAAGTTACTATTTGGGGCTACACCGATAATCAGTGTTGAAATACTTCTGACTGTGTAATATTGTTCAAGCCAAGTGATGTACAATGAAGAAGCTTCCTTTACTATCCATATTTTCTTGAACATACTTGCCTCATGTACTTAGATTCACATGAACCATCACTAATATTTTCTAAATGTTTTTACAAAATTTCAAATACCAGTAATATTTTTCATGGTCAAACACATTAGATAACCAAATGACTTTATTTCTTTCCTAGAGACCTCCCTCCAGTGGCCCTCCACTCTCCCGTTGAAGCCATACTGGTTGCTGTCCAGGGCTAAAGCACTGTTGTCATCTTCTAACATCCCAACTGAACTGCTCTGACAATATTTCCTAGGGCAATGTTTGAGCCAGTATCTTTGTCTGCCAGATTGCAGTGCCAGACCTTCCGTTAAAGGTACACGTAATAACTTCCAGGTAGGTAAAACGGAGAACTTCCTTCATTTAGCAAGTGTGGTGGAGGGGAGATAATTAGTTAAGTGCTCTTTTTTGACTTCATTCATGCGATGGACATTACCAAGTACATGACATACATTACATCATGTATCTTTACCACATCTCTTTGAGGTTGGTACCCATTACTATTATCTCCGTTTTACAAATGAGGAGACTGAGATTCAGGAACATTTGGTACTTATCCAACATCGCACAGGTAAAAAGTACCAGAAACTGGTTTCAAACCCAGGTTTTATCTTACTCCTAAGGTATGTTCACAACAATTTTAGTGCACTGTCTCCACAGTGTATGAACATATTCAGCTCTGATTGCAGGACAAGACAGGTAGGGCCTAGAGGAAAAACTGAAGGCTTGTGCCTCTTAAGGAAACAATTTAGTCCCAGGTCTGTCACTAGCTGAGCAGACACCCTCAGGCAAATCACATGACATCTAACAACAACAACCACTGTGAGAGCCAACATTTACTGAACATTTATTCCTACTAGGCACTTTTGCATGTTTTAGTCCCATAAGAATTTTTTGATGTAGATGTTCTTATTGTTATTGTTATTATTGTTGCTATTATTATCATTTTTAGTCTCATTTTATAAGTGGGGAAGCATACCTCAGAGTTCTACTTCCCTCACCTTTCACATGAGTAAGCTGAATTGATTACCTATAAATTGTCTCCTTCTAAAAATACCTTCCATTGAAACAGTTACAAAGTAAAACCTACAAGTATATATTGGCTTTGCACACTTCAGAGAGAAAAATATCAATTACAGAATTTTAAAACTGGAAGAAACTTGAGGGATCACCTCTAATTGCCTCATTTTTCAAATGAAGAAACTGAGGCTCAAAAAAATATTAATCGGAGCTTCCAGAGTCACACAGCTAGTGCAGACTAGTACTCAAATGTGAATAATTCCCAGTTTAGTGCTTTTTCTTACATGGAAGAAGCCAGGGAGATGGTATATACAGAGAAGGAAGGAAGGCAGGCAGGGAGGGGAGGGGAGGGGAGGGAAAGAGGGTAGAAGACAGGGGGATAAAAAGTAAGCAGTGTGGAAGTCCCTAACACCACCTATTCATCATTCAACTAATTGAGAGGCCCAGAAATACAAGGAGTACAGAAGTGAGTACAAAAGTATTCTATCCTTAGAAGGAGTTTATAATTAAAAGCAAATAACAATAGGTTAAGACATTATTTCAAAACACAATAAATGTAATAATTTGCAAATCCAGTCCAAAAATGAAAGCTGAATATATAATTTGGCATCTAGAATTTACAATGAAGAATATACAACGGAACTCTCTATTTCACTCATCCACCATCTAAGTGTCACCATCTCAGCAAATGGCGCCACTATTCAGCCACTCACGGCAAAAATCAGCAGGCACTTTTAGCTCCTTCACACCCTGTATCCTATCCGTAAAATAAACCCTCTTGATCCTATTTCCAAGATACCTCTCAAACATACCCACTTCTCTCCTTCTCTGTTTCTACAACTCTAGTCTAAGCCATTCTACTCTCTTGTCTAGGCTATTAATACAGCTTCTTAAATAGTCTCTCTTCTTCTACTCTGGTCCCAGACAATATATTTTCTACCTAGCAAGCAGAATGTCTTCAAAAACAGATGAACCAGGTGATGTCACTCCCTTTCTTAAGCCTACCAAGGGTCATAATAGCCTCCTTTCTGTAGTTTATAACTGCACTTGTTAAGTGCTTTCCTAGGTAAATCCAAGAAGGTACAACTAGCATCCCTAAACAACTGCAACCTACCAGCAAAAATGAGCCATTCATGACTTCGATAATAGAATATGTTACATGATATGGTTCTTTAGAAGAGCAGACAATAGCAGCAGAAAAGTGCATTGTTAGTTAAATCTTCGCAGTGCGAAAACAGAAATATCCTAAAATCATTTTTTGTCACCCTAGAATCCACTTACTATCACCCATCTTTGCTGCTCTCAATATATAATTAGAATTGAACTTCAAACACTCTGTATTATTATGTGTTTATACATGGGACTCCAATCCCCCCAACAGAAGATAAACGCTTATTTTCTTATCTTAAATCTCCACATTTATAAAGATAGAAAGGAGAAAATGCAAAGGTGAGCAGAGGTGCATGATCTTAGCACCTGGTAATTCAATCAAATAGGATAGGCTGCTAATAAACACATACTTACAAGTGTAATTATGAAAGTGGAAGAATGAAGTATTTAGGGAGAATTGAAAAGACAATGCTTGTTGTGATGACTTAGAGGGGTGGGATGGGGAGGGTGGGAGGGAGGCCCAAGAGGGAGGGGATATATGTATATACATGGTTGATACACTTTGTTGTAAAGCAATTATAATACAATAAAGATGTTAAAAAAAATCAGTAGGAGTTTTGAGAAACCTTTTTTTCATGGTAAATGATAAGAAATGGTTTTAAATAAAATCTTTTTGCAGTGTATTATTAAAAAAAAAAAAAAGACAATGCTTGTCTGAGAAAGGGATCATCTCAATTGAGACCTGAAGAATAAACAGAAGTTATCAGAATCACTTGGGTAAAGGGAGGAACTGGGTAGGATGTGGGAAGGAGAAGCTTCTGGTAGAAGAAGCAGCATGGCAGACAAAAGATGAACAGGACATGATTCTGCTATCACACATACCTTAATCTGTTCACATCCACCACCTTTGAAAAACTTCACCTTTTTGCATAACCATAAATTGATTGAAATGTATCATTAAAATTTTACCTCATCAAAAAAGGCCTTGCCTGAACCCCCATCTGAAAGAGCACCCCAGTTACTCTCTATCTCTTTCTTCTTACATTTCTTTATTTTCCAACCCAATACTGACTACCTCTTGAAGTATCAAATATTTATTTGGGGTTTCTTTTTCCTTTCTTCACCCTCTAGACTCTAAGCACCATGGGAGCACGGTCTTGGTTTGCTCTTATTTTTGTTTTTTCTGTGTGTACCCAAGTCAATCCTGGTCACCAAGACAGTGTCAGCACACATCCTCATCAGGCCTGTATGATAGGAATCCCACTTACCTCATTTCAAGCTCTTTTTTAGAGAGACAGCGAGAGAGCGAGAGCGAGAGCGAGAGAGAGAGGGAGAAAGGGAAAAAAGTCCCATCATCATGGGCTTAAATTGGAAAATCCTTTTAATAAAATTTTCCAAAAATCCCAAGTGAAGCATGAGATTCTATTATATATCTCTAAAGTTGTCCTCACTGTTTCCATGGGTTGCTATTTTGGTAGAAACCTTAAGTTGACAAACATATAAATTATATTCAAAACCAAATTAAAACTACTATAAAATGCATAATTTGAGCCAGAGAATCCTTCCTGTGCATCTCTCTGTCTGTCTACATCTTAACTTCAGCTGGGCATAAATGAAGTCAAAGCATCTGGATAAAAAGGAAAACAGTAGTCAATGGTCCAAGCTTTTTGGAACATGGCACTTCACATTTATTGATTTGGGGATTTCTAGATATTAAAGGTAATACAGACAAAGCAAACTGGGTGCTGTGTTGGGTTTCTTTCTTTTTGTTTGCTTGTTTGCTTTTACTTTTCACACAGATGTTTTTGTGCCATGAGAACAAATTATCAAGATGGACCAAAAAATAGAGTATAAGTAAGCCCCAACTTAGTAAGTATAATGACCTGCATTGTAATTTTTACCCTACCAGTAACTTTGAGCAAGTGACTTAACCATGCCTTAGTTTATTCATCAGTCTGGGCTGAAAATGCCCACCTGATATAGAGCTGTGACAGGAACAGAGAGACAAAACAGATCTGAAAACACATCAAATATCTGAGAGTATTATAATTTATAAATGTAAGTTACCATTATTGTATGATACCATGCCTCTTCTTTTGGCTTACACATTATAATAGGCTTTTCCTCTCCACATTCTCAAGAACTTACAACAATATCTTTCCTCATTTTAGAAACTCTGCTTTTATAGAAAAGATTATGAAATACCTTAGTTCCAGAGCTTCTTTCCCATTAGCTACCAAGCAACTCTTATTATAAGTAGCTTAACACATCAATGTGTCTGGGAGATTATTATTGGTGTAGAGAATTGTTCCATATAGTCTACAATTTCTTTATACCCAAAGGTTTCCAACCTAGTAGCAAATGGATTGCACTGTGCTATTAAAAAGAAAAAAAAATAGCAATCACTTTATTAGAAAATGGAATGTTTCCAATGGCTCTTTTACGGCCCTGAAAGGTACTAGAGCCTTTTTCATCAAATTTCCTTTTGCAATGTGGTATTTTCATAATTTTTCTCTTTGAGGAACCAGTGTCTGTCCAGAATCCAGTATGACCTCTGTTTCAAGTGGTAACTAAATAAATACATGAACAGTAGAGAAATTCCATCTATAAAGTGATAGCTTGATCTGTAAAATAACATCCGTATTGATTTTTGTGTTTCCAATGACTTGACATATTATTTTTCATTAAATTAATAAATTTTGGCATTGTAGAAACACAACATGTTAACATTTGCTCACAACTGGAAATGAATTTTCTTGCTTATTTGTTTATTCTGGGGCTTAGTCTTCCGGTTACCCTAGGTTAATTTTCAAGGTCAGTGAACTGAGGCATACTTCTAACAGAGCTCACAGAGTTTTACAATATTCCCTCTCTCACCAGTCCCTCCTTCCTCCTCTTGGCACCAAAATATTGATCAGCTTTTCTCTCGGTGTCCTATGGAGGGGACCAGGATGCACGCCTAGGAGTGAGCAGCAGCCTGAAGAAATACAAGACGAATGCTGTGAGCTTCTACTTGCAATTAATTTGCTCTCTTTTGAAGGAAGAAATTTTTTTCTGATTACAAAGTAATATAAGTTCATTGTGGTACAAAATTCAGAAAAGGCAGAAATTCTAAAAAAGTAAAGCAATTACCTACAATTCCACTAGCTCTAGCTAGCCATAAACAATACGCGAAATTTTCAATTTAGTTTTTAAATGTTTCCTTACTGATTCCTTTTGACGTACATACTGCCCTGAGCCAAAAAAATACAATGCTGATCCTTCAGATTTGTCAACTAATGTTGATTTTATACATATATTTGGGGGAAGGGGTGGAGAATAGCAAATTATTTGCACCTCTTAAATTCTATGAGGTAGTTTCTTATTTTAACAGATAAACTAGCAAGACGACTTCACTGTGGAGCTGATGAGGACCAAATGTAAAGCTAGAAGAAGAAAGATAGATGGGCTCTAGGGGAAAATAAGTAATAATAGCAGACAAAGTATGTTGGGTTTGACATCACACAAACCTAGATACTTGTCTTTGCTCATGGCTGTGTGACCTCAAACAGGTTACTTAATTTCTCTGCACCTCAGTTTTCTCAACCATATAGAACAGGCATAATAGCAGTACCTACCTGAGATTTAAAAGAGTGAATACATGTAAAGCACTTAGAACAGTGCCCCTCAGAGAGTAAGCAGTCAGTACAGCTTAGCTGCTGGCGTAGCAATAGTACAATCTCTATCAGACTCTGAGCTAAATGTTTTACATACATTGCCTCATTTACTCCTACACTACCCTACAAAGTAGGATTAAATGCTAATGTATCCAGAACACTTTATCATCCAAAAGCTTGAATTACAAATGGGAAAACTGAGGTTTAGAAAAGGATTCATTATCTTGCTCAAGGCCATAGAATTTGTAAGTGATGGAGCTTGGATTTTCACCCAGGGCTTGTAGCTACAAATGACACTAGTTTTCTGAGCATAGCATTGGGACCACCATCAGTATAATCAGAATGTCTGTAGTGGGGCCCAAGAATCCACATGTTTAACAAGTTCCCCAGGTGAGTTTTAGGCCCCAGATCATGGCTGAAAAATTAAGTTTTATTCAGAGCCCTGCACAAAGCAGGCCCTTAGAAAATATCAAAGGATAATCTTGCAGCAGGTGAGATATTACTACAAAAAGAGACCAACTGGGTACAACGTAGGAGCAGGGCTGCAACAAACATCTGCTTTTTTTCCTGCCTAAAGGTGTCTGTTTGCATGTGATTGATTTTTATCTTACACTTGATGAATTGATACATATATTTAATTATATCATGTGTTGTCTCATCAACACTTCTTTGCAGCTATTTTACATTCAGCCTGGGTACCAGATTGAATTAAATGGTTTTTTTAAAGCCTATAAAGTGGGAAAATATCTTTCCCTGGTTGGTATTTTTTACATACTGGTTACTAAGAGTCAGTAAGCTAGAGCAGGTAATAAAGTTCATTTGCTGGTGAGGAAGCCAATTTGACTTTTATGGCTATTAATTTTTTTATGGAGCACAGAGCAGAGTTATTGGTGTTGCTCCTGACTTAGAAACCTCAGTAGCTATCAGGACAGAAGGCACCGCCATTTGGGAAGCAGTTCTTCTGACCATTCCCAAGGGGACAAACGATCACAGACAAGCAGTTTCCAGGTCCTCATCATAATATCCATCTGTATGCAATGATACCTGCTATTGCTTTAAAACTAGATGTGATATACTATAGGCTTTAAGTAATGGCAGATAGGGTAAAAAGGGCTTGATCATTTAAGAAAAGTCATTATCACAGCTGAAGCATCCCCAAAAGATATTAATTCAACATCTTTCTTGTTTGCCTACTATGTGTCATATACTGTTCTTTTATATGTGTGTGTGTGTGTGTGTGTGTATGTATATATATATATATATATATATATATATATATATATATATTTGGTTGTGCCAGGTCTTAGTTGCAGCAGGTGGGCTCCTTAGTTGTGGCATGCGAACTCTTAGTTGCGGCATGCATGTGGGATCTAGTTCCCTGACCAGGGATCAAACCCGGGCCCCCTGCATTGGGAGCTCAGAGTCTTAACCACTGCGCCACCAGGGAAGTCCCATGTACTGTTCTATAAATGCCATTTATAGTAGTGAGAAAAGTCAAAAACAGGCAAAAGGACCTACATTCATGGGTCTGACATTCCAAAAGGGGGGAGGGGAGAGTTCAATAATAAATATGAATAGATTTGTCAGGTGATCATACTTGCTGAGATGGAAAGTAGGGCCAGATACAGGGTAGAGAGTAATTAGAGGGAGTTCTTTTCTAGATTGGGTGGTGAGGGACGGTATCTCTGATATAAGGTAACACGCTAGCAACTACACCATCCACCTCACATAGGCAGGAAGAGATTTTTAAGGCTTGAGAATTTTTCTGCAGTGTTGCTGTATGTGTGAAACTGTGGCTTCATTCAACAGAGTATACTTATTCCAATTGACTTATTTTGAACTTCACAACACCCTTTCTTTTTGTCGTTCATTTATTCAATCACTATTTTTTTATTATTATTTCAAATTTCCAGGTGCTGTACCAGGACTTAAAAAAATAATAGTCCATAGTTATGGAGCATTTACTAAATGCCAAGCACTATGCAGAGCACTTCACATAGCTTTACTGACTGGCAAGTCAAATATTATTATCTCCACATCACCAATAAGGGGTGAGACCCTGAAAGGTTATTGAATGCCCAGGTTCACATCTCTATCTAGTGCCAGAGCTCAGACTAAAACTAGGTATTCTGATCCCCATTCTAGTTTTCCAAAAACTAAAACATGCAAAACTTTAGGCTGAATTTTTTGCGTGCTTTGAAGACAAATGAGATAACACACATCCCAGAATAAATATACCTAATTGCTAAATGAAACTCAAAAAGCTATATAACTTTTGTCCCCGGCCTTCAGACAAATAAATTAGTATTAAACTCATTTATAAACTCTTTCACCAAAAGAATTCAGTCAGCCCAAGAAACAGGCTAGTAACTTAGAGTACAAACCAGATGTCTGAATTGGATGGTCTCTCTAATCAGAGCTTGTCAGCAGGGCTGGGAAAGTGAGTAAGTCTGTACAGCAGCCTTCCTTCTCACCTCCCCCTTGAGACCACCTCTCCTGCTGACTCACCTCATCCCTTAAGCCAACTCTGGCCCCAGCCAGGCCAGTCTCCACTGTTGCCTGCAGAATCCCTACAACAGCCCTGTCTCCTGCCCACCTCCCTCCGAGAAATCCTCCTGGGGCGTGTGTTGCTCATCAGCATGGTTGTCCAACTGTTATACACTAAGATCACAGATTTTAGGAATCCACTCTGTCTCAGCAGCCTGCTTCATAGAATCTTTCTTTTTTTCATTTTCACCAAGAACTTTATTGAACAACATATTCATGCTTTTGTTCCACTATCTTCTGACATTTTTCAGGCAACTTTATAATTTCTTCTTCCCAAAACCTTTTATCTTTTTGAGCAAATAACTGTTCCAGGTGCCACATAGAATCTTAAATGCGGAAAGAATCATAGGAGTCATCCTAGACCAGCCTGCATCGTTTACAAATGAGATCCAGAAAGAATGTGAGACTTATGGCTAGTTAGTCCTAGAATCCACTAGAATGCAGATTTCCTGTTTTGAGTCAATTATTCTTTGTACTCTACCACTTTGCCTTTTAGATCTTAATATTGTAAAACAACAAAATCTCCAATATTAGCATTTGGGGCATTTGCTACAAATTGAAGAGATTTGAGGACTTTGACTTTTTGACATTTCTCAATTCACATCCCTTGGCCAGCCAGCTACTCTGCCCATCCGTGGGGTAAGTTAATTTCCAACACGCTCTTCATGATGATTGGTTTTCTCTATATCTTACTGAATGATGGGCCCACAGGAAATTTCCTGGACTTCTTCCATTATTTGTAGGGTGACTCTGATAAAGAATGAGCTAAAAGAAATCAAGATTGTCTTCCTCTACATAATCATATCCTTTTCATAAATACTCAGTGATTATTTCAAAGTGCTCCAATATCAACAACTGACTTTTCACATTATCTTCATTTTAAAAGGGACAAAACTGTGACACAAAGAAGGGATGATCATACAGTTAACCAGTAGCAGAGCGAGATCAGAAACTAAATTCAAAATATTCTCAGCTTGATATGAATTACTCTGAACCTTTTTTTCTGATATAGAAAAAGGAGGAAATAAAAATAAAAATTACAAACATTTATTGACCATTAACAATATGCCAGGATATTCTCTAGCTCATTTATATTCGCAACATCCTATAGGGCAGGTATTGTTATTATCTCCATCACACTCCTGAATAAATTCAGGCTAAGCAGAACTAACTGAAATTTGACCAAGGGAGTACACGTAGTAAATGGCAAGGCCAAGACTGCCAAGAACAACACAGGCTGCCTGATCCTTCCGTCCCCACTTAACTAGTACTATTAGTGAAGCGCATTCTTGACAGCGTAAAAAATGGGTCACGGCAAGTGTAGACCCCCATCATAACCCCTAATTAGCCTCCTTATCTCCAGTATTCTTTCTGAAATACAGTCACACTAATGATTGTAAAAATACTAAAAATGTCAATCATGTCTCCCTTTACTCCCCATGTATACCATGCCCCTACCTTTCTTGTGCTGCACCTCCTGCCTTGAATCTCCTCCTCCCTCCCTCTGGCAGGCAGAATCTTGGCCCCCCAAGCGCCGCACCCATGAATATATTTCCTTATGTTGCCAAATGGACATTGCATATATAATTAATGCTACTAATTAGTGACCTTAAAATAGGGAAATACGGATTATTTGAGTGAGTCCGGTTGCGATTACGTGAGCCCTTAAAAGCAGAACCTTCTCTTGGCTAAGGGAAGAGGGGTAAATCAGAGAGATTTGAAGCATGAGATGTTTCAACACTCCATTCAACACCTGATGATGAAGGAGCCACCTGCCAGGGAAATAGGGACCAGTCCTACCACCGCTGCAAGGAGCTGAATTCTGCCAACAACCAGTGAACTTGGAAGAGGACCTTGAATCTCAGATAAGAACCGCAGTCCCAACTGATATCTTGATTTTAGCATGATGAGACCCTAACCAAAGAATCCAGCCATACCCTGCTGAACTTCTGACCTACAGAAACTGTAAGATAATAAATGGGTGTTGTTTAAACTGCTAAATTTGCGGTGATTTGTTACAGCAACAACTGGAAACTAATACACTGCCTCTGTCTTAGAAGCTTCAGCTCCTCTTTCAAGTTCCCACTGGGATAGGAAAAACAGATCTCTCAACTTTAAAATGAAACGTCAAATATTAAACAAGTATGTGCAATTATTTCCCTGATATCTCTCCTTTCAGCCACTAAGCTACTCCCTCTACTCTCCAACAAAATAAAAATTTTATGTTTCTCACTGGTAAACTGGAGCTGTTCCTCGAAAGAAAAATGAGGGGGAAGAGACCACTGCAAAAAGGAACATATTTTTCATATGCAAATGAGGCATCCTTCCAGACAAAGAGTCTTAAAACAAAGACAATTCAATATGGTCCATGCCTTGCCCCTCATCTGTGCAGATTTCATGTTAAAACGAATCACGTGTCTGTGCTTGTTGTTTACTTGTGGGATGCAATCTGTTGGAAAAACAAAAGCTTTCCTGCCGTCCAAAGTCATGCCTAAATCCCACCACATCCTCCTGAAATATGGCCAGCCTGTAGCCCCAGGCTGCGTGGGTGCTCCCGCCCACCCCGGCTCCCCACAGAGCTGTTGCCCCAGCAGGCAGCCCAGGCACGGTGGAGAAGGGCACAATCTGTGCTGCTCCTGGCGGGCACCGCCGCAGGCCTCCAAACTCACCCTTCAGGGGAGGAAGGGCCCTTTGCAAGAGCAGCTTTTGTTTCCTTCCCTCCTCTAGCCTCTGTTTTCTATAAATGAAATGGCTTCTTCACACTCTAGTTCCTCTCTCACTCAAAACATCAGTTACTGTGCTTTTGGAGCTGGGTCAAAGAACCACCCTTGTGAGATCTTGTCAGCTACAAAGTGAAGACTAAAACAAACAAACAAAAAAATAGTCTACTCAGGGAAGCTTTTTCCCCAGGAATCTTTTTACCAAACAGTCAGTTGGATAGTTAGCGTGTCATAGGCCATTAATAGTGGATCAAAATCCATCCACCAAATTCCCATATCCCCTGCTCCTTCTTCTCCCAAACTCTCCCATTAAAAAGCACATCGAGTTATGTGTGTCTCTTTGCCATGTGAAATCACTATGGCGGGCCTTCTTAAAGAGGGGCAAATGTATGTCAAACAATTTCAGACTGGATCCTGGATAAATAAGCTATTTGGAGGACATGTTAAAAGAGTCAGCTAATCCAACAAGTCCATTTCTCTCCTTGCCAGAGTGCGGATCCACGAAAATATATCCATTTGGGGGCTCATAAAGAAGTCTCATTCAAAAGTGTGGAGCACTTGTATCGATTCCTGCCACACTTAGAAATAATTAAGTCCTTGTCTCAACTAAGGACCTAAGTCCTCCCCTCCTGACTTTGTGGGTCTGGACTCTCTTCTCTCTTGGGTTGTCAAAGCCATACTTGCTGTCATTTTTTAATGAGGAGACGTGTTACTTCATCAAAAAGGACAAGATAGAAGCAGGAACACCAGTTGCATGCACTGAAGAGAAGATCCTGAAGGCAATTCAGAGACCATCTGAGCTTCCCCGATGGTTGCATGGTCTCTGAATCTATTGCCTGCTCCTCCCTGTCTATTGCCCAGTCAACATGCATGGATCGGGCTTTGGATTTCACGTGCTCTGCACATGAGGTGAGGTGACAGGTCAACATATGGGGCCTGGCAACAATGACCCCAACCAGAATTTCTTCTGCCACTCAAAATGGCTTCACCTTCTACTACCCAATGGCCATTATTTCTCCAGCTACTCATGAAAGAGGACAGTGCTGTTAGATTTGCTTTGGTTGAATTTCAGGTAGCAGAAAAATTTTACGCACTTTCTTTTTGAAATTCTATTGGGAAATGACTGGAGGAGAATTTGTGATGAGATATTATCATTGCGGTCCTGGTTGGTATTGGAAGAAGACAGGAATTAAAAGCTGTGATAGCCCACATCATCCAAGCAGAATTGTCTATCTACAGAAAAGAGAGTGTCCGGTTTCTCAGAGGGCCCCTTATTTGGGCAAAGAAAGGGAATAAACCAACAAGCCACCTTGTGATTTCCACAAGGCAGTTGCCAAGTCTGTGCAAGTAAGGAGAAGAAGGATGGCGTAGCTCAGCCTCTGAAGAAAACCTTGCAGTTCTGCCTGGGGTGCTCTTTTTAAAAGCTTAGTATCCCAGGAAAAAGAGCCAGACCTCAAGAGGACACTGACTGAGAACTATCTGGGTCACTCTATCTGTGCTGTAAGGACTCACGAGCATGGACATAGCTTTTCTGAATCCTTGACATACCAACAACACTGGTGTTTCTCACAACCTGAAAATTTGGACAAGGGCATGCAGGTCTGCAAAAATATATGACTAGTAGAGAAGGAGAACAAATTGGGTCCAAGCCCACGTAAAGAAGGGGTGAGAGGTGAGGGGCAAAGGGAAGCTGATGAAGCTCCAAAACTGGGTCCAGAAGGGGCAATCGTAAGCTTAACTCTGTCATTCCTTTATTTATTCATTCATGGAACAAATATTTGTTGCATGCCTACTCTGTATGAGGTCTCTTAGCGATCCATGGTACAAATTAGAATACAAAAGCTCTGAGAAATACTGAACTAAGAAAAAACATTATTTAACTCAAAATTCCCCTAATGTATTTAATCCTTATAATCCTATGTTTTTCCACCTAAGAACATTTAGACCATCTCAGAGAATTAGTATTCCCTGGAACAAGGTTTTGGAAATACTGCTCTAGAGCAAATTATACTTAATTCTCATGAAAGAGCAAGTGTATAGTTAAATGTATCAAATCCTTCAGCCATTTTCATACAACCCAGAGATTTTTTAAAAAGTACTGTAAGAGGGGGGTAAAGGGGAAGCTGAGACGAAGTGAGAGAGTAGCATAGACATATATATACTACCAACTGTAAAATAGATAGCCAGTGGGAAGTTGCTGTATAACAAAGGGAGTTCAACTCGAGGATGGATGATGCCTTAGAGGACTGGGACAGGGAGGGTGGGGGGGAGTCGAGGGAGGGAGGGAATACAGGGATATGTGTATAAAAACAGATGATTGAACTTGGTGTACCCCTCCCCCCCCCAAAAAAAGTACTATAAGAATTTTCATATACAGGAGTTGGGAGGACCTAGATAAGATGCGGATACCACAGAGGTCAAATAAGCAACATCTATTAGGGAATTCTGAGTATGCCTGCAATAAGGTACCCATGTGTGAGAGGCAGCAGTAGGCTCCCTGCCTTAACTCTAGAAGATGTAGGCTCAAGATGGACACTGAATAGGGCCCAGAAGCCACAGGAAGTCCTGGGATAACACTTTGCCAGCACTGCAGGTTAGGTTGATTCATGCAGTGATTCTACTGAATGCCTGTAATCTTCAAACGTGAAACACATCAGCTCTTACAATTCTTGAAACTACCATCCCTGCATTATTCCCATTTTATAGATGAGAAAACTCAAGTAAGTAGAGGTAACTTGATTTGCCTAAAGTCACACAGTGAATATGTGACAGAGTTGAGATTGAAATCCAGGTCCATCTGCCTCCAAAGCCAATGCCATATATCACACTGTAACACTCGCCAGGGGAAGTCCCACAGAGGCCCAGCAGACACTTCAGAGCCTCTAGGCCTTTGAGCTCAGAGCCTGGTGTAATCACACTCACCATCAGAAAGATGGGGTGCACACAGGGCCTGGACCTGAAGGTAGGAAGCAGCAGTGGATCCAGTTCTGGACATTCCTGGAAGTCACAGGCTGAGAAAATCAAGCTGGAGCTGCAACTCAGCCTTTAAATAGGACAATTAGTTTTCTATAACCTAGGAGGAAATTAATCTAAATGACAACAGAATAAAATTAACAATCACAAAACACAGACTTGCATTTTAAGTCCCTCACCAGCATCGTCTGTGCTTTAAAAGAATGGTGCTGGAGTTGATACAAATTCACGAACATATCTCTCAAAGAACTGTCTACTCTATAAAATCAATAATGCATACTCAGTCAAATAATATTAACTGCATAAAACAAATTAGATCCATTTTCTATGAGACTTTAGCAATGTTGTGGCATAATCAGTCATCACGTTGTATGAACGAACTGATTTACAGGCCCAAACATGGTGCAATGAAAGTACTGGTGCTATGAAAACTACACGTCTGGAAAACTAGCCCAGCAGAGAGTGGGACCAAGGGATAAAGCTAGACTCAAACTGACATCACTGATTTCACACGAATGGCCTATTGCCCATGGGTTCTTATTACCTTTGTTCAGTTATGACTTGTCTTCTGACATTCTCTCCCCGTAATGTTAGTAATACACTGCAGCCTGAAATTCTGAAACGCTGACTCCTAATTAACAACAATAACCACCTATATGTGTCTAGGTCTTTAGCTTTTAATATTCGATGATACGGACTTCTGCTTCCTTTCACTTCTCTCCAAGGCAGCAGGGCCACTGTCCTACACTGAGGCTCTCCCACACAGCCACAGAAGTTGTGGCTCACAACACTGTACTAGTGCCTTCTTGGAACGTCTTTCCTCCTGTCCCCTTCCTCCTCCCATTCAAATCTTCCATATTTTCAAATCACTTCCATGCCTACTGATCCCATCCCTCCTTGCACTAAGGAAACTCAATGACCTCACTTCTCATTTGGTGAATATTCTTATACCTCCTGGTGGACAATTACTTTGTCATTGTCTTATGTTGCCATTTAATTCTAATTATTTTGCTTAACATTCCATTATGTAGAAGAGGCCAGACTATGCTGTGGTATATAAAAAAGAAACCTATATCTTAATTGCATAACCTTTCAAAAAGTTTAATTGTCACTCACATAAAGTCTAAGGAAGGATATTATAGTCTCTTCACCATTCATGGACTCAGAGATCCAAGCTCTCTCCATCTTGTGGTACTGCCATCTCAATACCTGACCCTCAAGGATACCATGGCGAGAGAAGAGAGGGCATGGAGGTAGCTTTCTCAGCTCTTCAACACCCCAGCCCTGAAGCGACACACACCACACCCTCTAACATGTAACTAGCTAGTCAAACAGCCCACCTACCAACAAGGAGACTGAAAAGTATAGTATTTCCCTATGTTCCAAAAGAAGACCTTGATATGGGTGAGTCTTAGTTTTCTGCAGCACAGTGAGTTTACACCATGTCTCCCAAATAGACTGGGACATCAGTAATGCTAACTGGAGTTAAACTGCACTGTGGGTGTTTGGTAGTGAGCTGGCTTGTCTGAGCTTTCCAGGCACTCATCATACACATGGCTGGAATTCTGCCAACGTTCTTAGAACTGTGTGTCGTTTATAATAGAATTGCCTCAGAAAGTATTTATTGATGGATTTAATCTGAAGACTGACAGGGAAAACAGCACATCTGATCAAGTTATGTCTCTTCCACCGCTCTTTGCCCCATTTTCTCACTGCTGAAGAACAGCAGCTTACAAGACAAATGAATGTGGCAGGGATGTCAGAATTTCTTGTGGCTGTCTCAATCGACTACATGTGAACGCTACAACTTTGAAACTTCCCCCTTCACTGCTTTGTACTCCAGGATGGAAGAAAATCAACAGTGATGGACAAGACCCTATTGAGGAGAAAATGAACTGACAAACCTGGCAAGAAATATGGTTATGATACAATACAGCATAACAGCACATTTCCCCTGAGCTGCCTTCCACAGCAAGACTCAGAGCCGAGACGCTGTAATCCCCTTTAACAGACGGGGAAAGTGATACCTGGAAAGGTTAAGTTTCTCGGTCACAAAGAGCCACCCAAGAAAAGTCAGGGAGAGTACCTGCAAGGTTGCAGGCTTGGAGCCATTCCTATTAAATTAGATGATGTTCATTCGTCACTGACGGCTTTGGGGGAAAATGGATCAATAAGCACTTCCCTTTGGGTCACTTTCCTACTGTGTCGGATTTATATCTGCAAATGTTTAAAGAGTTCCCATTTACCTGGGGTTTTATGACTTTGTTATAATTGCCAGAGCTGAGAGAAAGCTGCCTTCCGTCTGGCTTCTCCTCCTGCAGGGAGCAGTCCAAAAACCATGTCATCTCAATCATAGAACAAAAATGCTTTGAAGGAAAACAAATGCCGCTTTTTTTTTTCCTTAAAAAGAAATTGTTGAATTGTCTGGAAAAGTCAGACGGTGACTTGCAAAAAAACCTGTCTTTTAGGTTGTCTGCCTACTGGCAGGAGAGGATGGATCACCGCAATGGATTTGCTGAGTGTCTCATTCAAGTCAGCATGAGAGACTGGAAGATTATTCCAGAGTCTCATGACACCATGGTCAAGCAGCTTTTCAGTCCAGACTTCTCGATTTTAAATTTGGGGTCTACACACCCATACTTTTTATATAATAAAGAATATATGTCACCCATAACTTTATAAATAATAATTAACAGTGGTTAAAACGAAAATAGTTGGGGAGGAACACTAGCACATTTATCTAAAGCTACCTGACAACGTGGCATTGAGTTTCAGATGATATTTTCTCATAAACTTTTCCATTTCAACTTACATCTTAATTTATATGTAAGTACATGCCCACAAATGTATACTCTTTCATGTTAACAAACAGTGAAAATCAATAAGCTTTTGCTTGTCTTTTTCTTGTTTTTCTACTGCAACAACCTTCAGCCCATACCTGGCTTTCAGCTAATGCACACAAATATGAAAAAGTAAAAAGATAGGGGGGAAACAAGAGAAGAAAGCAGAGGAAAGGGTATGCTGTTTTGTAATTTATCAAGTAGGAGTACTGACAATTCAATTTCATAGCAAAAAAAGCGGTGAATATGCTTGTTCCGTAATATAACTCTTTCTTTATGTAGTCCGTTCCTTTTCTCTCCTTAGAATCCCCTAGTTCAAATGTGTTTTCAGTTTAAACACGTTCATTGGGAAAGGTGACCACTAAAGCAAACAGCATGGCAAAGCCATTCTGAACTGGAACCGTGAATTATAGAATATGTAATACTTAATCAACTCACTTTGGAACTATCTCTGTACAACAGGGCAGCTTTAATTAATGTCTGCATCATTTGCTTCACCATTTGAAAAAGTATGCTTTCTAAGCGTATTTAACACAGTTCCTATAATTGTCTTGACAGTTTTTTTTTAACTTGCCCTTATAGAATATACAAAAGTAAAGCTCTATCTATCCCTAGCAAATAATAAATAATTCAAAGTAAGTAGATAATACTAATGATGCTAAGCTATTCTGCTCTGAAGCTTCAGAGCAAAGGAAAGGACGATGGGAAGAGGACACATATCAACTAAACACCTCCTCTGGGCAGGCTTCTGCCACATGCTACACCTAAAAATACACATCTCATTGTGTCATCACAAAAATCCTATAACATTGACATTATCTCCATTTTGAAAGAAAAAATGGTCATGAGGTGGGAGGACCTGGGGAAGAAAACACAAATAATTTAAGAACTTGCCCTACATTCCTCCCAGTGGAAAACAGATTTAAACACAAACTGGTATGGCTCCAAAATCCATGGACTCGAAAGAGCTACTTGCAGCTACAAAATAAATGTACATTGTACAAATTCTTCTCTGTTCTTACTATCAATACTCCTTCCTCTTTTCTAAAATTATGAGTTAGGACAGGTACATATGAAAACACCTTGGAAAAGGTGAGACATCACATTAACTGTGTTGTTGACAATGAAGACCCTTCTTACACCACTCTTAATTAGGATACACTCCTTCAACTTGTCAACAAAGATTACTCATCCAGTACCCAGCTCAGTACTAGGGATAATTCGAAAGAAGTAAATAAATTGTCCTTCATGTGGAAGAAAATAAATCTGGGCTTTTCCTTGAATTCCGTTTTGATCTGTAGTCTTTAGTGATATATTCAAAATTCGACTTCAATCCAATAATATTTTACTATACCCACTACACACAAAGTACTCTGTCACAATCTGGCTGAGGGCATACCTCAGGCTTACAAAGTACCACAAATACGACTACTAAAATTCAGTACCTAAGCTTTGCTATTTCTAGCTACCTTTTATCCGCATGTTTGACAAATATTGCATTGGTGGACAAAAGCTGCTTCAGGGCATCAAACACATGTGAAACTTTCCATTTCTAATATGATTTTGTTTTCCAAAGCATAGTCCCAGGCAGCTGTATTCACGCCTAGCAGTTCTTCAGAGATGTCAAAGATCACCTCTGTAGCCCTCTCTCCAGCACATGTTTTACATTATCTCAAAAACTTGCCAGGAACTGCCTCTACGTAAACGTCCTTAGTAGAGGACAAGAAAGTAAGTGTTATTCCTCTGCCCCCTCCCTGAGCCCTGCTCTACTATTCCTATAACCAGAAGCCCAGGCGCAAATGTGGATAGAGATCTCTTCTGGGAGGGTGCCGTATTCCATTGCCATGTGTTCCTTTCAAAGAGAAACAGAGCACCTCTTTAGTCTGCGTGAGTATCTGCCTGCTTCAAACTCAGAGTCAGATCATAAGCAACACGTATAAGAGCTACTCTGTAAGGACCACTCCAGACTCCACTTCTCTCTCCCTTGGTTGGGAGGTGGGATCCCACAGAAACAAGCCTCCCTTTTGGGCAGCACTGAATTGTGCCCCCGGCCTCTGTCCTGCAGCCACATGGACCTTCACACTCTCCACATTTCACATTCTCTTTCATCCCAGGCTTTCACTCACACCCTTCCCTCTGCTGGCTTCTCTTCTCATTCTGACCAATAAACTCCTACAGAGCCTTCCGTTCCCCGTGTACAGATGACCCTTCCTCTGAGCCCCCACATCTGGGTGAGGTAGCTCTCTGTGCCCCTGCAGCACCCTGTCCTATCTCCTGTAACAGCCTGGTCACACGCCCCTGCTGCTCCCCGCTGAATTGCTGTCATACACACTAGTCTACAATCTCAGTGAGGGCAAATGCCTCCTCTGCCTCCTTCACTATTGTATCCTTGGGGCCTCATATTACGTCTGCACAAAGTAGATGGTCAGTAATATTTGTGGATTGAATTAATCCAACAACCGATTAATATCTATCTATAGTTTATTAATTTATGATTTATTAGATATTAAATGATAAAGTCTATCAGATTTAACCCTAAAGGACAAAACAAACAAAACCCCTAAGGTGGTCAAACACAGGATGCTCATGAGAAAACAGGTGCCTTCTTTCTTTTCCATCTATTCTTCTATACCCTCAGTATTGGACCTCTTTGCAGATATATATGATTTTGTTTCATACGGAGCTTTACAAACGCATTTGAAGGGAAATAGATGACAAGAGACTCATTCTCTTTCTCTCCTACTTCTCACAAAAGTTCTAAACTCAAAAGATTCTAGAGTTCTACCTCCTCTTGGCAACTAGCCATAAGGGTGAGAATAACTTGGATAAAGCTATTCCCTTACTCGGGTGTTGAAATACTTTCCTTAAGGAAAAAAAAATTACTTTTATTGATCAACATACTGAAAATCTCAGCGGGATCTAGATATTTCTGAGCATCAGATAATATCTGAAGAGTTTCAAATAACACTTCATACAAAACAATTGATTTCCTAATCAGCAAAAACAGTATTGGACAGTCCTTTGAGGCTCACCATAATACCCTTGGATCTATGTTTGTTTTGTTACTTCAGAGTGGACGACTGAGCAGATTGTCTTAATTGATTGATTGACTGATTGGCTCATTGATTGATCATCCCAATGTTGTAACGTCCAAGAGAGCCCCAGCCAATGACATGAGATACTCACCAATTCATAAGCAAATCCCAGTAGATAGAGCATGAGAAATGGGGGGAGAGGAAAGAGTTATAGTAGATGATCTAAAAGATGTGTAATAGTGGAAGAGGAAAAAAAAAGAGAGATTACTAATAATGGGAGGAAAGGAGTATTAAAAAAGGCCTTGAGAACCAGTGGGATTTGAGCAGCTCCCTAAAGATGCCCAAGATTTAAGCAAGCAGAACTTGGATAATAGCATATGGTGTTACAGATGAGAAAACAATAGAAGCAAAGGTTCGGTGGCAGGAAAATATGTGACTAAACCAGAAGGTAGTGAATAGCCTAGCTTGAGTACTAAGTCTGTGTGCATGAGTGTATGAGTGGCTGAGTGGAGGTGGGGGTGGGAGGGGCAGGAGGACAGGGAATAGGAAGGGAAGAGGGGAGGATTTAGAAGGAGATAAGCCTATAGAGTAACAAGCAACCCATGGGCCACAACAAAGGAAACTTTATATTTTATTCAACTTGCCCTGACTTGGAGGGCCTTTGTGATGAGATCCAAGTTCCATATGTGAGTTTATGGATGTCATTAAAATGCTCGATGTCTCAGTTCTCCCAACTGTTGAAGGGGGAAGATGCTAACACTTGCAATATGCACACTTCCCAGCAATGATTCCAAATATGTACCGGGTCTTACCTAAAGCGCTTTAGAATACCTTGGCAAAAAGTAATATGGAATTCATAAGTCGTGTTTTTTCTTGTACTCTTAGCAGGAAAAAAAAAAAGCTAGTTTTTACTGTAATATATACATTCCATTTCCACTCTGTGATAATCAGCTAAAAACGATACAGACTCATAAACGTTCTCTCTTGATTCCCAAGACTGTGAGGTCATTTTATAAACAATATATGAGTGAGTCCCTTTAACCAACTGTTCAGATATCCACCATTTAGCTGTGAAATGTAGCAACTCTCCAGGATCCCTTGGCAGGAAATAAAATATTACCCTTTGGAACAGCATAAGTGCCATGTGCCCCATGATCTATCACTCAATCAATATTAATTGATGATGATGAAGCAGAATCACACAGACTAATGGGAGTTCTGCAGAACTGTTCTCTTATTTATCCCACCTCCCACCTAGACACACATCTGCCCAGAAATGCAGATTTTTTTGCCTCACTCAAAATCAGTCCCCATGGGAAACATTTGCAGCCCAGCTAGATTAGAAACTACTAAAAGGTCATTTTTATCTGGCAAGCATTGTGTAAACTACAAAGCATCTTTCTCTTTCCTTCTCACTCTCGCTCTCACTATCTCGTGTGTGTGCGTGCGCGCGTGCACGCACATCACTTTCTGCAATGCTCGGTTTATTCTGATGTTCTTGGAAAGAGACAAGAGGCGCTAAGTATGCAGCTGCTCCTGTGTGGGACGGAGGACACATGGGCCATATGAATTAAACTGACTGTAAAACATTTGGAAAATAAGACAGTAAAGCAAATTTCCCTTACAGTGTGTGATCTGTTTTTTAAGTCGTCTCAACTGAACCACTGACTTGTAGCCAGGGGAGAGGAGCAGAAGGGTAGGAAGGGGATTAAGGCGGACATTCACCTAAGGTGAAACATAACAGTGTGGAACTGGAAATCTTGATAAGCTGCCTTGCAGAGTGCTTGTTTGGATCAGAGCTCACAGTGTAAGATACCAATGTGATGGCAGGTCCTACCTCTCTGACACATATACCCTACGACTTTCAAAAACCCACAGCCATGTGAGCAGCAAAAGGGGGAAGTGAGGTTTTATATACCATCCTGAGGTAGTATCTAGGGATGGATTCCTCTTTTCGGTTTAACCATTTTCCAATACAGCAGGCAAAACTCCAATGCTTGTCTATAGAGGTAGAAAAGCTGAAGACTGAATTTCAAGTCTGTTATTTACTGTGTATCCTTAGAGATGTTCCTGGATCTCTCTGAGTCATCCTTAGAAATGAGAACAATAATAATTTATATATAGGTTTTGTAAATATTAAAGGCTTAATAAATGCCTGGAGAGGAAGAGGACCCATGAGGGAGAAGCAACACATATCCTGGGTCTAGTAATCTAAGAAACAGAAAAAACTGAGAACAGGCAAGATGTGAAGGGTTTTAGGTTTAACTGTGTAGCCTCCAAATGCATAAATATTGAAGTTATAACCCCCAGTACAGCAGATTATGACTTTATTTGGAAATAAGATCTTTACAGATGAAATTTGTTAAGATGAAGTCATTAGGATGGGCCTTAATCTAATATGACTGGTGTTCTTATAAAACGGGGAAATTTGGACACACAGATACACACAGAAGGAAGACAATGTGAAGAGACATAGGGGGCAGATAGCCATCTAAAAGCCAAACAGAGAGTCCTGGAATAGCTCTTCCCTCCTGGCTCTTAGAAGGGACCAACCCTGCTGACATCTTTTTTTTTTTTCAGTTCTTTATTGGAGGATAATTGCTTTACACTGTTGTGCCAGTTTCTGCTGTACAACAAAATGAATCAGCTGTATTTATACGTATATCCCCTTATCCCCTCCCTCTTGAGCCTCCCTCCCACCCTCCCTATCCCACCCCTCTAAGTCATCACCATCATCAAGTTGATCTCCCTGTGTTATGCAAGAGCCTCCCACTAGCTATCTATTTTACATTTGGTAGCGTATATATGTCAACGCTACTCTCTCACTTCATCCCAGCTTCCCCTCCCCCCCCACCCCCTTGTCCTCAAGTCCATTCTCTACATCTGCTTCTTTATTCTTGTCCTGTCACTGGGTTCATCAGTACTATTTTTTTAGATTCCATACATGCATAAGCATATGGTATTTTTCTCTTTCTGGCTTACTTCACTCTGTATGACAGACTCTAGGTCCATCCATCTCACTACAAATAACTCAATTTCATTCATTTTTATGGCTGAGTAATATTCCATTGTATATATGTGCCACATCTTCTTTATCTATTCATCTGTCGTTGGACATTTAGGTTGCTTCCACGTCCTGGCTATTGTAAATAGTGCTCCAGTGAACATTGTGGTACATGTATCTTTTTGGATTATGGTTTTCTCAGGGTATATGCCCAGTAGTGGGATTGCTGGGTCATAGGGTAGTTCTATTTTTAATTTTTTAAGGAACCTCCATACTGTTTTCCACAGTGGCTGTACCAATTTACATTCCCACCAACAGTGCTGACATCTTGATTTCAGACTTCTAGGCTCTAGAACTATGAGACAATAAACTTCTGTTGTTTAAGCCACTCAGTATGAAGCACTTTGTTATGGCAGCCCTAGGAAACTAATTCACAGAATAAGGTAGTTTTTATATTACTAGACTAGGTATTATGATTCAGATATTAGCCATATATATTTCACTAATCCTAAAGTAAATTAATCATAATCGCCCTCTGAAATTTTCCACCATTGGAAGGAGGAAGAGGGTGGAATTGGTGAACCACAGAATCTCCTAAGTGGGCTATGTTCAAAAAGTTTGAGGACTACTATCTTAAGGTAAGCTACTATATTTTTATTAAACCTCTGCATTCTCACTGCTTACCATGGAGTGGGCCTTTAATAAAAGACTGTCAAATGACTGAATAAATGAATGCTTTAAAAACCAAAAAGGGTCACAAAAACATATAGGATTTAGCTCACAACCTCCTCCAGGTATTGTAGTGATACACTGAGTTAAGATTATTATATGATTCCTGTGCTTCTTAAAATACAGAGGAAATTGTAATGTTCTCTTGGCTTCCCTTTAATGCTGTACTTGGAGAGGAGCCATGGCAATCCCTCTGGTTCCTTCCTGTCATCTCCTTCAGAAGAGCCAACTCATTTGGGCACTCAGGGGGCTAGTTTGGCAGCTGTCAAGCTCTGGATTATGCATCTTGAGCCCTGGCATCTGCAGCTGTGGTGAGACTCATCTCTAGCGTCTGCCCTGGCTGGGCTCCAAAGGCCAGACCTGCTGGGCCAGGGTCGCCCATTCCTGGGCTGTCAGAACCTCCTGGTGGCTACTTTCTTTCAGTCAACCTTGATAAAAGGAAATATGCCTTCAATTCAGTCCCCTGGTCCATGTCTTATTGAAGCTGCCTGTGCTAGACTGAAATTGTGCCAGAATCCTCAGCAGGGTCTACAAAGCTGCTGTGTGAGGATTGGAAGCTAAGAATCTAATTCAGCACCAGAACAGAAATAACTGTTATTAGCTGTATTATGTTGGTGGCTGTGGTATACAGCCCACCTGTTCTCTGGGACCAAGAGAGTCAGGTAGAGATGCAAAGGTCTTCCTCAAATCTTTTGGATACAATGTGCAGCATCCTTTTATTCCTACTATTAGTCTGTTTCTCTCCGATCTTTATAAAGTGAAGGAGCCATTTCAAGGTCTCTGGTTGAATGAGTGATCGGTCCACCCTGCACACAATGGCCTCACATCTGAGAGAAGGGGCAGGGTGCCAGAGGCCATTAGATCCAAGGCCACTTGCAGCAGAAATCTGAAATCAAAGGCCAAGACAATATTCATAGGCAAGACAGTTTCCACACTTAGAAAGGAAATGCAAAATTGTGGTTGGCAGACTCTGATATAAGAGTAATGGACTCTACAGAAAGGGAGATAAACTCTATAGGAATTAACTCAGAAAGTCACCAACACAGAGCCTAGTAAAACAGCAAAGATTCATAAATGAGGTATTCATAATGCCCCATTTTATCCGTTGTATTTAAGGGTTAGAACGATTGTTTAATGCTGTACACACGCATTATTTCTTCAGAAGATTTGTCTGTAATCGTAAATCAAGTCTGATTTATTTTTTGGATTCCAGTTAAAACCAAACTCCATTGTTCTACTCAAAATAAGGTTTGTTTGCACAGTTGAGAACATCTACTGCAGCCTCTCCTTTATTGATCCAAGGTCAAGGAAGCAAAGATCAGACCAGTACCAACATACTACAGGTATTTATTTCCTAAGATCCCATGAAAAAATAAATGGAACCTTCCAGTGAAAGGGTTCAGAAGTTCAAACTTAAATGAATTGAAGCCAGAAGGCAAGTGTTTATTGAGAGAGACTACAGCTCCAGCCAGGAGTAACAGGTATCTTAAATTTATACTAGTCCCTCACTTTAACCCTATGACAAAATATTTAAAATAAATATTAATGGTGGGTATATATAAATACATACACATACAAATATATGCACATAAAAGTATCTTTTAAAGTTACATATCCCTATATTTTATGAGTATATGTTTATATAATTACCCAAAAGAGGAGCAGGCTTTCCATGCTTTATTCCCATACTTCACATCCTACATACAACCAAAATTTAATATTTCTTCAATCACCAAACTTCAAAAACTTTCAAAATACTATGGCTTTCCCTGTAACCCTATATTTTAATGGGGCTAATGCTGAATCTGTATGTGCAGAATACGTGGAAAAAATAACTCCTGGATTTAAGGCCCAATTCTACTATAGACAAATGTCTCAAACTCTCTGAGTCTCAATTTCATCACCTGTGAAATTGAGAATGATAACTGCCTCGACAGAGTAATTGTGATAATTATATGAAATAATGTTTATGAAAGTATTTCACTTAATATTCGTGTACAATGACAGACACTTGGAATTACTAGTAAGGCTATGATTATATTCATTATACTGACTTATAAACAGTCATTTCGGGGGCAGAAATAGGGAAAATGTCAAGTTTAGGTTTCTTGCCTCTCCAGACTACCCCTATGCCACGCCTAGATTTCAGCCCCACTTGGCCCTTTGCTGAGTTCCCTTGTTTATAACCGCGTTTCCCAGCCACATGCAGGAGCGCTGCTTAGAGTGGTGTCCAGCATACAGTCAGACTGCCAGGGTCTGTGGTAAGCACCCTGACGTTTGAGATCAGCTCAGATTCTGAAACAGTAAGTGTCTAAATGGAACCCCTCAATGCAAGATTTATAACTAAGGATTTTTCACTAACTCTTTTCTGATGGAGTTAAAAAGAGCTGTCATTAAGCAGATTCTTTCAGAAGAAATAACCATTGCTAACTCTCAGCTACATGATAAAATGTCATCCCCCATACTTCCTGTTTCTCACCACACAAAGGCATTGATGAGATGTCCCCACATTGGCTTTGCTTTTGTTGGAACATGTGTTAACTATTTCATTGGTATTTGTGAAGCTCACAGAAAATGAAAGAAACTCAGATCACACTGAGGAGACATATCATGCCCAGCTTTCCCAGTTCCCTTTTGCTAACTCTCTTCTCCCTCAAATGAAACACAAGCTTCCACCCTTACAAGCTCCCTCACAAATCCCATAAGCAGGAAATGGAGAGAGAATATAATAGGGAAAAATCAGACTCACCACCAGTCTCCAAAGGGTGATTCTAATTACCGTAGACCCTAGGTAAAGGAAGATGTTTGTCCTTAGAGACAGAAAAGAGAAAAAGAGAAGAGAGAAAAAGACACTCTGCGTATGATACACTGTGTATGACAGGGCACAAGTTGACACTGTCTCTGGAAAATGAACGTGCGCCTCCAAAGCAAAGTGTTTATCCTAGACACCACAACATATTTATTAATGTGGAATTAAGTTACTCAAATTATTCAAAATGCCTTCCAAAATTAATTCCACCTTGCAATATTAAATCAGCATGACTTGGATTTTTCAACAACCCTGTGGAATCAACATTTTAATTTTTAAATAATATATGTCAGTAAGTTTTGTAGTTCATTTCAGGCTGATAAATAGTGGACTCAACAGTCACGCACTAATGGATAATATCATTTAATAAAGATATCAAAATCATGCAGTGTTGCAATTTTTGTTTCATGGTGCTTCATGCCTATTTCAGGCAAATCTGATTCTAAAACAAGGAAATACCCACAAAAATTGAGTTGTTTTTTACAGATATCACTTGCTGGGATTGTGTTACAAGACACTGTTTTGTAAGAATCAGCTTTCTCTTTTGAGCGGATCCCGTCCCATTGCTTCTAAATATCCCCCGCCTCTCCAAATGATAATGGGAATGTCATTAACAGCCTCAGATTGATTCCTCTCCTTTTAGGAGATCCTGCCTTCCCCCTTCCAGGGAGACTTGAGAATCAGTGAAAAGCCTACAAATCACTGTACTACGTATTTATTTATGCAACGTACATTGACTGACCCCGTGCAGCACATGGGGCCAGACACTGGGATTAGAAAGAGAAAGAGGTGGAGCCTCTGCCCTCCAGGATTCACATTCTAGACATTAGACATTTAGAAGACAGATGTTGAACAAACATGAGATCTCATAAGTGAAGAACAATTTCTTTTGGTGTGGCTCATGCTCTATCCACAGTGCTCACCCAATGATGGAGAAATGTTTACATTCTCTCTCACCATGCTGAGCTAGGTGGGGACTCTTTAGCAATAAGTATACCCCTCAGTGAGTGAATGCTTATTGAAATAGACTGAACGTTTGTGTTCCCTCAAAACTCATATGTTGAAACTAGTCCACAATGCGAGAGTATTTAGAGATGGGGCCTTTGGAAGGTAATTGGGTCATAAAGGTGGAACCCTCATGAATGGGATTAGTGCCCTTATAAAAGAGACCCCAGAGAGCTCCCCTCCCCTTCCACAATGTGAGGACACAACAAGAAGATGGCCATCTATAAACCCGGAAGTGGGTCCTGATCAGACATCAAATATGCCAATGCCTTGATCTTGGACTTCCCCAGCCTCCAGAACTGTAAGAAAAAAATGTCTGTTGTTTATATGCCACCCAGTCAGTCTGTGGTATTTGGTTATAGCAGACCAAACAGACTAAGACACTTTCGTGGCAGGCACTATTCAAAGCATTTTGTAGGTATTTGCTTCATTTAATTCTGGCAATTACCCTATGAAGGAGGTAATATTATTATCATTTCTGTTTTATAGATGAGAACTTATGTAACGCAACATGGCAATGCCACACTATTAAATGCTAGCAATTAAAATTAAAGAAATCAAAATACTAACCTAAATCAGACAACAAAGAATCACTAACTCCATGTGCCCTTAGCAGTCTAAGTGTTTTAGCTGAAAACATCTAGGTTTTCTCTTGGGTTGAAATACATCTGTAAATATGCAAGTATTCATCTAATTACAATTTTGCTTCACAAGTAGATAGACAACTAAATTTATAACAGAAAAAAACTTAAGTCACAATTATCTGAGTATTGTTCCACTGAAAAAAATGTCAGCTCTGATTTCATAATGATATAGTGGGAACTGTCTAAAGTTGAAGTTGGATGAGCACCAGGTGACTAGTAATATGAGATCCACCTAAATCAGCTTGGCAAAGCACAAGGATTCTTTTCAAAGGGTGTTCTTGATTTCATCATTAATCAACTTATTCTCCTTTTTCCCTATTGACTGGCCATCTACTTCAATGGAACACTCTGGCTGTTTTCAGAGCTTTCTCATTCAGCCTTTAAATTAGCTAACTGCCCAGCCACAAGGCAGGTAGCAATTTATGCCAAACAAATCATGAGGCAGAAGGCACTGAGGAAAGACTGCTTATTTTCCTTCTGCTCTCTCGTAAGGAGGGGAGAAGTGACAAATGTTTGTGGGTTGGTAAACTGTACTAATTTACAAGCCTGCTGTTATCTTTCTAATGTAACACTCCCTAGAGGAGCTCTGAGGAATGATCTAGTTGAAGCTTTCAGTTTCAATCAATAAGCTTGGAAGATTATGAAACATGGGCTCCTGTGTAATACAGTAAAATTCTACCTTTATACCATTGCGGGGAGGATTAATGTTATAAGCGATTCTGAAGTATAAGTTAAAGAAATTAAAACATGAATTAATATAGTGCTTGCCATGTTTTATGACCAAAATAATAGTTATAACCAACATTTGTATAGTTCATTACAGCTCAAGATATCCACTAAGATGCCTTGAAGGCATCTTTAAATCATCACCACCATCATCACAGCTACCATTCATTGACTGGCTACCACTCATTGACCGACAGACACATTTCTGAGTGATTTACATATGCTCAAGATCTCACCCTTCAACTTCAACTCTTTGTCCTTGTCATGTTTCATATCCTAGTGAATGAACTACCTCTATTCCATTACGCAAGTCATAAATCTGAGTCATGCAGACACCACCCTCTCCACATCTTCCAAATATAATCCATAGCCAAATCCAATCAATCTCATACCCTAAATCTATTTCTGATACATCAGCATCTGTCTAGGTCTACCACAGACACCTTAGCCAAGTCTCTCACTTAAACTGTTGCAGTAGCTTCCAGTTTGGCCTTCTGGCACCCTCTACCCTCCCTCCACTCCCCATTAATCTTCCCAGAGCAGCACTGGAAAAGCAAATCTGGTCACATCACACACACCTGCCCATGCACTTAACATCCTTCAAGGATTAGGCCCTGAACCTTTACACAGGCTGCAGAACATTGCAGGGTCTGGGGCCTGTTCCTGGAGAAGCACCACCTTCTCCCTCCACTACCACAGCATTTGTTCGTATCCTTCAAATGAACCGTGTACCTTCTGCCACATTGTGCCCCATTTCTTCCACCTAGAATACTAGCACCACTATCCCCTTGCTTAGTGAATGCTAATTCATCTGTCAGCTCTCATCTCAACCATTACCTCCTTTGGTAAAACCTTCCTACCGTTCTGACACAGACTTCTCACTTCCCACTCAAATCAAATTTCTTTGTTACATGCCCTCATAGAACCATACTCATTTTCCCCACTATCTGTTCAGGGAGAGCAGGGATGGCGTCTGTCTTACTCACTAATGTCTCTTCACTTCCTGGATTAATAATTAGGTAACCAAAGGCAGGTACGCATTAATTAAGTAATTTAGTTACAAATTACACTCCAAATACGTTTTCCCATTTAATCTTCACAAGAGCCCTATGGAAGACACATTAAGTAATATTATCCCCATTTTTATAAATGAGGTGATTAGGACTCAGGAAGGCCATGTCCCTTGCCCTAGAGCTCAGGCCCCTGGATGATGGAAAAAAACTTCAAACTTGGGTCTTTTCACTTTATGGTCTTCCCAAAACACTTTGCTGCCTTCCAAATAAGAAACTGTGCTGTATACATTGCCATCAACTGGCACAATGGACTGGGTATTAGATCAACCCGGGCAAAGGCAAAGAGGTAACAAACATCACAACAGTTGCACAACTCAGCAAATGTGCTAAAATATAGGCTTGTCCACTAAGGCAGGTGAAGCTTATGCCATGTCAATTATACTTTGATAAAATTGTTTTTGAAAATCACCACAACTCTTAAGTGATATTTTGGAGTTCAACCCGGAAAGCACATTAAAACATTGTTAAATACTTGAACACTTTCTCTAGAGATAAATTTAGTGCTTCTTAAAGTCACATCCTCATATCAGACGCATAGAACTACACTGGATGCTGTAAAAGTGCAGATGCCTGGGCCCATTTCCAGAACGACTGACTCAAAATGGTTGGGGATGGGATCCCAGAAACATACATTCTTAATTTGCATGGGAAGTGGTTCATATGCACATCAAAGTTGAGAGGCAGTGATCTATGTGCAGCTAGACTGAATGAAAAAGGCAAGTGTCCTAAAGAAGAAGGCTAATCACCTGGTTAAGACCTTGTGTGGAGACGCTTCCTGCTCTTCAAAATTAATTTTCTAGCGAACGAGATTTCTAATAACTGGGAACAAAAACACTGTGTGTCTTACACAATTATTCAGCTAACAGCTATTGAATGTTTAGTGTATGCAAAACTTCAGTGCAAGTTGAAATCTTCAGAAAGTTGCATGGAAACCTAACGGAGACAAAAAAGTGCAAGTTTTACAAAGTTTTACAAAAATTATCTAATAATATATATGGCAACATATCTCTAGAGTTTGTTAATATGAAAAATATGATTTTTAAACTTTTTTTCTTACATGGCTTCCACCAGAAACCTCTGCTGAGTGGCTCAGGAATCCACTCTGCAATGTGGAGTTCTATTACTTCTTCCTAGATACAGGTATTCTAGTGGTGTATTGCTTATAAATGACTGTTTTGGCCACTCAGGTTATTCTGGGGCTAATTACAAACAAACAATAAGGACCTAGAACTGGAGAGGAGGCTGAGGCAAGCCTTCAAGGATCAAGCAGGTTGTCAGCAATGAAAATGAGCCCAGGTCATTAGGAAAGTTTTAAAGATCAAGTTGGAGGTGTAAATGAGGTTCGGAATTAGAAACAGGTAGACAAGGACATATACAGACAAAAGCACAGCCAGCAGAGGCCCAGCATCCTGTTGATAAGTAGGAAGACTTGGATTCATAAATGCAGAACAAAACCAAAAATCTAATCCAAAATGGCATAAAATTAGAAGTTAAAAAAAGATTTTAACCTCTTACTATGTTCGGGGTACCATGCAATAGAACGTCCTTGACCCTTTCAGGGCTGCACAGGTAGCAGGACATTTAAACAGATGAACTCCATAACCAGTGATTTCCCTGATACACCTTGCTCTCCATTCATTTATTACTAATCTTAAGACAGGAACATGTCCCAGCAATGACTAAGAGACAGAAACTGCAATGGAATGGCTGCAGCCTCTGTGATGCTGCTGCTACTAGACATACTTTTGTGTCCTGTTCTACATCCTCCCACAGTAAATTTGATGCCAAGTACGTCTAATTGAGAGCCTGACTGATAACCAAACCTTGAAACCTATATTGATGGCTTCTTGGATTTCAAGAAGTACAGTCATTCAGTTAGGTAGATACATACAAACATACATACAAAGATATGTAGATAGCTGGATGAATAATAGAGAGATGATGGATAAATAATAGATACACAAATAATGATAGATAGACAGACAGACAGACAAAGGAAAGTTAGTAACATATTGCCCCTGCTTTCAAGGAACTTATGATCTAATAATAGGGTAGGAGTCAAGTATAATACTGCTATCCTACATAGCTACGATATGAGAAAAATATAGTACTTTTGAGCTTCAAAGGAGAAAAAGATTATCTGAAAATAGAAAAGGCTTTGTGGAAGGAGCGGCATCTGAGACAATTCTGAGATGGGGCACTATTGGACATATGCCGCTGGTCAGAAAAGCTTTCCAGCAAAATGCATACCTGAAACAACGGGTGAAGGCAGGAAACAAAGTTGGAGGGATGATGAATAGTCTCTTTAGCTATGAGAATCGGTGCTAGCAGAAGAGAGAAGAGTTAGGACTGAAAAGCTGTTAAGTCAGGATTATAGCATAAAGGGCTTTGCAGGCTGAACTGAGGGAATGTGCTTTAATAGGGTAGAGCCTGAAGGACCATTGGAGATTATGGAGGAAGGTGGTGATATGATCAGAGCTACTCTTCATGAAGGCTAATATGGTAATGGTGTTCAAGGTGAACTGGACCTCTGATTGGCGACAGACATACTGGTAGGCAGGCCAGGTTCACAGTCAAGTAAGAGGCGGGGTGGGTCTGCACTAGCATAGTGAGATGGAAAGCAGAAAACAGATATAGAAATGTATAGCTATAGAAATGTTCCAGAGAGAATCCACAGAACTGTCCCTTTACATTTTCTCCCTCATGTAACAGGAAATGTTAAAAGAGAGTAAGGAGTAAGTGTGAAGTTTGGTTTGGATATATATAATTTTAGAAAAAAATTGAAGAAATATGGAAAATAAGCAGAATAGTTACAACTTTGTGCTGAAGGTTAAGGATTTTATATAGCGACGTTATACCGTCAAACTGGACTAGTGAGGCTTGCACATGAAGCCACAAGCTAATGCTGAATATGCATCACAGGTGAGAAAGCAACACAGAGGCTTCACAGGGGAGTAATTTAGAGTAAGTGCCAGAGCCAAAATACACAGGTTCAAATCTGGGCTCTGCCACTTACTGCCCATGCGACCCTCCTTGGGCAAGTTGTTTTATGTCTCTGTGTCTCAGTTTCTACATCTATAAAGTGGGGATAGCAGTAGTAACAGAACTACTAAATGGTGTTGCAATTATCACTTTATTTCCTCAAGCTCCAAATTCAACCTTTGTTGCCTGCTCTGCACAAACGGAGATGAGCCCTTTAACTATTTCTCCTTTGCCAGTTGGCATGATGCTAAGTACCATCATTACAGGGCAACGGAGAGACACTGGAGGAGGAAGGGGTCGCCCTCCCGGTTCCAGCTTGTCTCATTCAGCAGGCTCCTGAAGCGTGTGGTCTTTCCAGCACCCGGCTATGTAGGGAATGCGTTTGCCAGCTCCCCACTTCCGCAGCGTGCAGCAGCCAGCAGCACCAGCACACCGGAGGAAGGATGTCCATCAGGGTCCACCCGTGGAGCACTCTGGCATCTCCTCTGCCTTCCCATGTGCCATGGCCACACCCTCTTTAATGAGATCTGAATCTTACTGATGGCTAGGGGATCCACTTTCAGGTTTATTTCCACCTTGCGAGCCCTATCTTAGCCCAGCGGTAGTGGCAGTTCCTGTATTTGCTAATCCTGTATTTTTTAGTGTCCTCTTCACTTCTTACTAGCCAATCCCTCATTACGTCAATCCCTTGTTATGCTTATTAATGCTTTATATTTTACTTTCCCTATTCAAATTACTGTGTGGTTTCTATCGCCTGGTTGAACCCTGACTGATGTAGGCGGATTAATAAAATCCTATTTGTTAGGTATAAAACAGTGCCTTGTACATAATAAGCACTTTTAAAGTGTCTGTTACATTAATCTTTAAATATGAGGGCCAGAAAAGAAAGGAATAAGTATAGTTTTAGATCTATCATGATGTAAATGTCCCCTGTGACCTGGTATCCTTGGGAAAAGAACAACTATTTGTTTTCTTTTTTTTTTCTTACAGCTTTTGCCGTTAAATATGTTTAGTACAATAAAACTTACTGCCTGTCATACTAGGTAAAGACCAGGCCATTTACATTAAATAAGTGATATTAGGACTTCCTAGGTGGCGCAGTGGGTAAGAATCTGCCTGCCAATGCAGGGGACACGGGTTCAATCCCTGCTTCAGGAAGATCCCACATGCCGCGGAGCAACTAAGCCCGTGCGCCACAACTATTGAGCCTGCGCTCTAGAGCCCGTGAGCCACAACTATTGAGCCCATGTGCCTCAACTACTGAAGCCCACGCACCTGGAGCCCGTGCTCTGCAACAAGAGAGGCCACCGCAATGAGAACCCCTACACCACAAGGAAGAGTAGCCCCCACTCGCCGCAACTAGAGAAAGCCCGTGTGCAGCAACGAAGACCCAACACAGCCAATAAAACAAACAAATAAATAAATAAATTTATTAAAAAAAGTGATATTAAAAACAAATATATAGTGAAAACATGCATATTTTATTTTTTTCATACATATTTTAGTTTTAATTGGTTAACACTGGCTGGCTGATAAACAAGTTTACTAACATCCCCCTATTTCATAAAAATCATTTCTACTTAAATGGTTTCCCACATAACAAAATTAAAATGTCTAATACATTATACGTTTTAATGTACTTTCCTACATATTTTTTTAAATTTTATATTCATAATGATCCTGTAAAGTATTTAGGGAAGATATTATTCTATAATTTCTGAGACAGGGAAACTGAAGCTAGAAGAGGTCAAATGACTTACCTAAGATCCTGCAGTGCAATTAGTGACAGATGTAGGAACAGATCTCGGATTTCCCAGTTCTCAGTTGTTTTTTTTCCCCTCCACCATACTAACTGCCAACAACAGTGATCAAGGTTGATCCAATCTCAAATGAAATCTTGAACTAATTTTTTTCTCTAAATGTGAAACATCACAAGACAAGTTTAAAAGACGCACGCAGGCCAACTTGATAGGAATGTAGGCCTTGGGTCCTACCCTCCGATTTCTGTCTCCACCACTCCTGTCCACAACCTTGGAAGGACCTTGTACATGTCCCTTTAGAGCTCCCTCATCTCTGTGATGGGAGCTCTGAGAGATCTCAGCTTGCTGCTCTGACTGTGACCTAGGGCCAGTCACACAGCCCTTCTCAGTTTCTTCATCCCTAAAACGTTAATGGTGTATCACATCATCTATGAGTTTTCTTCCTCCTCCAAACCTCTACGATCCTAAAACTGCTAAGCCATTCACAATCTTATTTTATTCATGTATAAAATATACAATTGAACTGGATTTTACATTAAATTCCTACTTAAGTGCTTTGATTCTAATATTTGAAATACAACTCCAGAGTTACAAGACTGTTTTAATGTGTCATTTGGGAATTACTGTATAATTTTTTAAGAATAATTCCATCTGCTAGATATCCTAATTCCAAGGGTTTAAATGGGCCCAGGAACCTAGGTTTTAGAAGGTCCTGGGTGCCAGGACTGCATGGCTGGGTGTGAGCATCACTGCTCCCAGGAACGCAGGCTCCTTGTTTCACAGTCACATCTTGTATAGCACAACCTCTAAAAGCTTCCAGGAACTGATCATTTGCCATTTCATTACTCGATAACAAATTACAGTTTCTCATTTTTGCATTGTGCACATGAAAAGCCCAACTTCAGTTCAATGGTAAGAATTGATAGCCACGTTATATTATGAAATTTAGAAATGACAGATCCTCAGTGCTTGAAAGAGCCAGATGACAGAAATCATATTTGTGACAGCTGACAGATTTTTCAAAGCTCTAAAAGCAAAAACCAAAAACATGCTGAAGATCCCAACTCAAAAACAAGTATCGTTAAAGGATTTAATAAGACAGCTTCCATGATCACAGACCAGATCTTTCAAGATTAGGGTTACGGAGACCTCATCTGTGGCATTTATTTTTGAACATTATGTTTTATTGAAGACTTCTTAGATCTAAGAGTATAAAGACTAGTAATCAAATTCAGACTCTGTAACTACAAGCTAGGGGACCGCCACCTACTTGCTTAACCTTTGGTCATATGCCTAAAAAGTAAAGAGGTCCAAGAGGAGAAAGTCTGTATTAAAATTTTATGATTCTGTGGAAGGTGAGGTTAAGAAAGTAAAATATGTTTGTATTTTGCTATTAAGATTACAGATAATGCACCAGCTGGTTCCAAAGGTTACAGACAGGGTTATTACCATTCTAGTTAAGAAACAAGTTCCTTTCAAAAATTCTATATTACAGCAGCAGGCAAAACTGAGCAGTCTAGACAATACTGTGCCCTTCACAAAAGACGAGCCTTGTGTTTGGAAACAGTAATAGCAAACACGTACACGTCAGGCACTGTTACAAACTTCAAAACCCAGCAATTCATTTAACCCTTACAATAGCCAACTAAGGCAGCTACCATGTTCAGATCAACCTGCCCCAGGTCGCACAGCTAGCAAATGCCAGGCTGGAATTTAAACTCAAGCAGTCAGATCCTAAAGGTCTGTGTATGATATCCCGCCTCTTCCCAGCTCAACACTCTTTAAAAACTTCCCAATCAGAAGTTGTATCTACAAATCAATGTCATCAGTTTTCAAGAGACACCATAAATAAATAAAGTCAAATGCCTGATTCAACGCTGTTACCATCAGGGGCTATTTAACAGGTGGGATTTGATGCTGTTGAAGGGAAACTGAGATATAAAACGCAAAAATGACCACTGCTTTAAGTCTACATTTCCAGAACACTAAGCTTCTGTCGTCTGAACTTTCTGCTGTCTTTTTAAGTTCATGCACACCCAGACACCAAAAAATGACTTGCCTTGTTTTGCCCTGTTTTGGTTGCAGAATCTTGACCCTGACGGTCAGGAAACTTCTACCAGTGCGAGTCTACACAAAACAATGCCTGGATAGTTTTTTAATGCACAAATATACAAAACTGATAAAAAGATTTGTTCAGAATGTTGAAACCCACATACTATTATAAAAACATTATTCATTTTGTTTTATAGTTCACTAACTTCACACAAAGCAAACTGTAAAAGACATGAAGAGTATTCTCTCTCTGTGTTTCTTCCTCATGAGGGAAGTGGAGATCACCTGCAACAAAGGACACTACAGAAGGAGTCTCTTCTCTGGTCCAGCCCTTCCCTCTCCTGTGAAGTCCAGGGTGGTGTGGAAGCCATGGCTAGGCCAGCTGCACAGGCCCACACTCACAAATGTGCAGCTATGGCATGGGGCGTAAAGACCCTCAAAACAGAAAAACCTTCGAGGGCTGGTTGGGCTTTGCCCCAGCCTAGCAGTACAAGGAGTCCAGCTTTTGCTCTTCTGCACTAGTTTCCCACCAGGCATTAGTATCAATTACAGAACTTGGAGGCATGTATCTCTGTGCAGACCTGAGAGGCACTGGGAAGGTGCTGTACCCACTCACTCATTTACACCCTTATTTTTACACTACTTCTTTCAGTAGCTCAGTAGTAAGCCAAACTGCAAGTAACTTAAGCCAGATCCAAGTCTCATTTTTGTTGATCTTCAAAACCAGGATGGCCTTTGTGGATGGCCTTTGTGGCTGGTGAAGCTCAGCTGAGAGTTCTGCTGTTTGCCTCAGGGCCCTCATTACCAAGTCTTGATCTCTGCCTGAGCACTTGCTGAAAGTACAGTCTTGGAGCACTGGCTGTTTGCTGTGAACCTGGGGAGTGGCTGGAGAAGACTGTCCTGGCTGGGGGTCTCCTGGGCTTTCTGTCTGAGTGGTCTCAGCTGGAAGGAAAATTCTTATGCTCAAACAACTTGTTCTTTTTTGCAGTGGTGATGAGAGGGGTTTTAAGTCCCTTGCATGCAAATGCTCGCGTCCTCCTTGATGTAGGAACTGAAAAAGAATCCTCCATGGGCACAGCTCACAGGTACCTCCTGTCTCACATCATGACTCATCACTCTAGCGCCTGGAGTGCGGGTTCCCACTAGCATTAGTGCCTCATCTCATCTTGCCTGATGGGAGGTTTACACTCTGTAGAATCTGTTTACTTCATGCTAAATACTCCCAAGTCCAAAATGCTGGAATGCCAACTGCCAAACTTTACGTTCTCATGTTAAACAAAATACATACCATCTGATCAGCGATAAAACCCCAAATTCTCAATGAAGCCACCCACACGCAAGCATTATCTACCCAAACCTAACCCAGACTCTATTTGTTCATAGGACTCCTTTGACTGACATCACATATTTCCTTTTCCTGGGTCTACATCTTATTGCTCTAAGCTCTGAGAATGACTTGGAACAAGTATCGCATTTGCTATCTTCCCCTAGGACTTTGCACATAATAGATCCTCAGAATAGTATGATCATTGACTGCTAGCAATACTGAAATTCATGACACAAAATTATCAGTATCTAAAAAGGCAAAATTTTCACTGTACTATAATTCCCCAAAAGAACTGAAAAAGAGATTGTTCCAATAAGAGCAAGCAAAATAAGATGTTTTCAACTTGGAAAGGATTTTCCACAAATAGAAATTTCAAAAACAGTCAATATTATCCTTAGATTGCTTCTGCTTTGCAAATGTTATTAACCTCACCCAAGGTTGGGTCTATATGGTAGGCAGAAACATTTTTGAAAGTGGCGGGGGGAAAGCAGGGATATTGATAAACCAGAGGTCATTAAATTACTCCACATACCCAATCTCAGCCTTGACAAAATCCATCAACTCTATTTTTTCTCATTGAAATTAAAGCATTTAGCCATAAATTGACCAATTTCCCCCCCTGATTTGGCTCTTCTGCTTGATACCTTATTGGTTAGCGGTAGGAGCTGGTTGACAGGTATGATAATGAAAATTAAATGATCAGCAAACCCAAAGGCTATCACTTTCAAAATGAAGCTGATATCCATGTAAATAAAGTACTTGCATATGTACCGTGCTTCATGGTTTAAAAAGCATTTTCAAATACATTAGCTCATTTAATGCAATATTTTCACAAAATAAGAAGAGCAGGGATGATTATCTCCTACAGAAGAGGAAACGTCAGTTGTAATATTACTGCTATAAGGAAACAGGTTAAATCTTTTGCTATTTACATATCTCCTTTACATATATTGAGAGAGA